>NW_026530536.1:1248925-1872042 GCF_024509145.1 Vidua macroura | reverse complement strand
GAGGGCTTGGCCGGAGTTCGAGTGTAAGGCTCGGCAGGTCTTTCGACCTTACCTCGGCAGGGAGACCAAGCTTCCCAAGCCTAGTAGGAGAGTCAGGCAAGGGGGCTTGGCCGGAGTTCGAGTGTAAGGCTCGGCAAGGAGGGCAAGCTTCCCAAGCCTAGTAGGGTCAGGCAACGGGGCTTGGCCGGAGTTCGAGTGTAAGGCTCGGCAGGACGTTCGACCTTACCTCGGCAGGGAGACCAAGCTTCCCAAGCCGAGTAGGAGAGTCAGGCAAGGGGGCTTGGCCGGAGTTCGAGTGTAAGGCTCGGCAGGACGTTCGAACTTACCTCGGCAGGGAGACCAAGCTTCCCAAGCCTAGCAGGAGAGTCAGGCAAGGGTGCTTGGCCGGAGTTCGAGTGTAAGGCTCGGCAGGACGTTCGACCTTACCTCGGCAGGGAGACCAAGCTTCCCAAGCCGAGTAGGAGAGTCAGGCAAGGGGGCTTGGCCGGAGTTCGAGTGTAAGGCTCGGCAGGACGTTCGACCTTACCTCGGCGGGGAGACCAAGCTTCCCAAGCCTAGTAGGGTCAGGCAAGGTTGCTTGGCCGGAGTTCGAGTGTAAGTCTCGGCAGGACGTTCGACCGTACCTCGGCAGGGAGACCAAGCTTCCCAAGCCTAGTAGGAGAGTCAGGCCAGGGGGCTTGGCCGGAGTTCGAGTGTAAGGCTCGGCAGGACGTTCGACCTTACCTCGGCAGGGAGACCAAGCTTCCCAAGCCTAGTGGGAGTGTCAGGCAAGGGGGCTTGGCCGGAGTTCGAGTGTAAGGCTCGGCAGGACGTTCGACCGTACCTCGGCAGGGAGACCAAGCTTCCCAAGCCTAGTAGGAGAGTCAGGCAAGGGGGCTTGGCCGGAGTTCGAGTGTAAGGCTCGGCAGGGAGGCCAAGCTTCCCAAGCCTAGTAGGGTCAAGCAAGGGGGCTTGGCCGGAGTTCGAGTGTAAGTCTCGGCAGGACGTTCGACCTTACCTCGGCAGGGAGACCAAGCTTCCCAAGCCTAGCAGGAGAGTCAGGCAAGGGGGCTTGGCCAGAGTTCGAGTGTAAGGCTCGGCAAGGAGGGCAAGCTTCCCAAGCCTAGTAGGGACAGGCAAGGGGGCTTGGCCGGAGTTCGAGTGTAAGGCTCGGCAGGACGTTCGACCTTACCTCGGCAGGGAGACCAAGGTTCCCAAGCCTAGTAGGAGAGTCAGGCAAGGGTGCTTGGCCGGAGTTCGAGTGTAAGGCTCGGCAGGACGTTCGACCTTGCCTCGGCAGGGAGACCAAGCTTCCCAAGCCGAGTAGGAGAGTCAGGCAAGGGCGCTTGGCCGGAGTTCGAGTGTAAGGCTCGGCAGGACGTTCGACCTTACCTCAGCAGGGAGACCAAGATTCGCAAGCCTAGCAGGAGAGTCAGGCAAGGGGGCTTGGCCGGAGTTCGAGTGTAAGGCTCGGCAGGACTTTCGACCTTACCTCGGCAGGGAGACCAAGCTTCCCAAGCCTAGTCGGAGAGTCAGGCAAGGGGGCTTGGCCAGAGTTCGAATGTAAGGCTCGGCAGGGAGACCAAGCTTCCCAAGCCTAGTAGGGTCAGGCAAGGGGGCTTGGCCGGAGTTCGAGTGTAAGGCTCGGCAGGACGTTCGACCTTACCTCGGCAGGGAGACCAAGCTTCCCAAGCCTAGAGGGAGAGTCAGGCAAGGGGGCTTGGCCGGAGTTCGAGTGTAAGGCTCGGCAGGGAGACCAAGCTTCCCAAGCCTAGTAGGGTCAAGCAAGGGGGCTTGGCCGGAGTTCGAGTGTAAGTCTCGGCAGGACGTTCGACCTTACCTCGGCAGGGAGACCAAGCTTCCCAAGCCTAGCAGGAGAGTCAGGCAAGGGGGCTTGGCCGGAGTTCAAGTGTAAGGCTCGGCAGGACGTTCGACCTTACCTCGGCAGGGAGACCAAGCTTCCCAAGCCTAGTAGGAGAGTCAGGCAAGGGGGCTTGGCCGGAGTTCGAGTGTAAGGCTCGGCAGGACGTTCGACCTTACCTCAGCAGGGAGACCAAGATTCGCAAGCCTAGCAGGAGAGTCAGGCAAAGGGGCTTGGCCGGAGTTCGAGTGTAAGGCTCGGCAGGACTTTCGACCTTACCTCGGCAGGGAGACCAAGCTTCCCAAGCCTAGTCGGAGAGTCAGGCAAGGGGGCTTGGCCAGAGTTCGAGTGTAAGGCTCGGCAGGGAGACCAAGCTTCCCAAGCCTAGTAGGGTCAGGCAAGGGGGCTTGGCCGGAGTTCGAGTGTAAGGCTCGGCAGGACGTTCGACCTTACCTCGGCAGGGAGACCAAGCTTCCCAAGCCGAGTAGGAGAGTCAGGCAAGGGGGCTTGGCCGGAGTTCGAGTGTAAGGCTCGGCAGGACGTTCGACTTTACCTCGGCGGGGAGACCAAGCTTCCCAAGCCTAGTAGGGTCAGGCAAGGGTGCTTGGCCGGAGTTCGAGTGTAAGGCTCGGCAGGACGTTCGACCGTGCCTCGGCAGGGAGACCAAGCTTCCCAAGCCTAGTAGGAGAGTCAGGCACGGGGGCTTGGCCGGAGTTGGAGTGTAAGGCTCGGCAGGACGTTCGACCTTACCTCGGCAGGGAGACCAAGCTTCCCAAGCCTAGAGGGAGTGTCAGGCAAGGGGGCTTGGCCGGAGTTCGAGTGTAAGGCTCGGCAGGACGTTTGACCTTACCTCGGCAGGGAGACCAAACTTCCCAAGCCTAGTAGGAGAGTCAGGCAAGGGGGCTTGGCCGGAGTTCGTGTGTAAGGCTCGGCAGGGAGACCAAGCTTCCCAAGCCTAGTAGGGTCAAGCAAGGGGGCTTGGCCGGAGTTCGAGTGTAAGTCTCGGCAGGACGTTCGACCTTACGCCGGCAGGGAGACCAAGCTTCCCAAGCCTAGTAAGGTCAGGCAAGGGGGCTTGTCCGGAGTTCGAGTGTAAGGCTCGGCAGGACGTTCGACCTTACCTCGGCAGGGAGACCAAGCTTCCCAAGCCTAGCAGGAGAGTCAGGCAAGGGGGCTTGGCCGGAGTTCAAGTGTAAGGCTCGGCAGGACGTTCGACCTTACCTCGGCAGGGAGACCAAGCTTCCCAAGCCTAGTAGGAGCGTCAGGCAAGGGGGCTTGGCCGGAGTTCGAGTGTAGGGCTCGGCAGGACGTTCGACCTTACCTCGGCAGGGAGACCAAGCTTCCCAAGCCTAGGAGGGTCAGGCAAGGGGGCTTGGCCGGAGTTCGAGTGTAAGGCTCGGCAGGACGTTCGACCTTACCTCGGCAGGGAGACCAAGCTTCCCAAGCATAGTAGGAGAGTCAGGCAAGGGGGCTTGGCCGGAGTTCGAGCGTAAGGCTCGGCAGGGAGACCAAGCTTCCCAAGCCTAGTAGGGTCAGGCATGGGGGCTTGCCCGGAGTTCGAGTTTAAGGCTCGGCAGGGAGACCAAGCTTCCCAAGCCTAGTAGGGTCAGACAAGGGGGCTTGGCCGGAGTTCGCGTGTAAGGCTCAGCAGGATGTTCGACCTTACCTCAGCAGGGAGACCAAGCTTCCCAAGCCTAGTAGGTGAGTCAGGCAGCGGGCCTTGGCCGGAGTTCGAGTGTAAGGCTTGGCAGGACGTTCGACCTTACCTCAGCAGGGAGACCAAGCTTGCCGAGCCTAGTAGGAGAGTCAGGCAAGGGGGCTTGGCCGGAGTTCGAGTGTAAGGCTCGGCAGGACGTTCGACCTTACCTCGGCAGGGAGACCAAGCTTCCCAAGCCTAGTAGGAGAGTCAGGCAAGAGGGCTTGGCCGGAGTTCGAGTGTAAGGCTCGGCAGGACTTTCGACCTTACCTCGGCAGGGAGACCAAGGTTCCCAAGCCTAGTAGGAGAGTCAGGCAAGGGGGCTTGGCCGGAGTTCGAGTGTAAGGCTCGGCAAGGAGGGCAAGCTTCCCAAGCCTAGTAGGGTCAGGCAAGGGGGCTTGGCCGGAGTTCGAGTGTAAGGCTCGGCAGGACGTTCGACCTTACCTCGGCAGGGAGACCAAGCTTCCCAAGCCTAGTAGGAGAGTCAGGCAAGGGGGCTTGGCCGGAGTTCGAGTGTAAGTCACGGCAGGACGTTCGACCTTACCTCGGCAGAGAGACCAAGCTTCCCAAGCCTAGTAGGGTCAGGCAAGGGGGCTTGGCCGGAGTTCGAGTGTAAGGCTCGGCAGGACATTCGACCTTACCTCGGCTGGGAGACCAAGCTTCCCAAGCCTAGAAGGAGAGTCAGGCAAGGGGGCTTGGCCGGAGTTCGAGTGTAAGGCTCGGGAGGGAGACCAAGCTTCCCAAGCCAAGCAGGAGAGTCAGGCAAGGGGGCTTGACCGGAGTTCGAGTGTACGGTTCGGCAGGACGTTCGACCTTACCTCGGCAGGGAGACCAAGCTTCCCAAGCCTAGCAGGAGAGTCAGGCAAGGGGGCTTGTCCGGAGTTCGAGTGTAAGGCTCGGCAGGACATTCGATCTTACCTCGGCAGGGAGACCAAGCTTCCCAAGCCGAGCAGGAGAGTCAGGCAAGGGGGCTTGGCCGAAGTTCGAGTGTAAGGCTCGGCAGGGAGTCCAAGCTTCCCAAGCCTAGTAGGGTCAGGCATGGGGGCTTGCCCGGAGTTCGAGTTTAAGGCTCGGCAGGGAGACCAAGCTTCCCAAGCCTAGTAGGGTCAGGCAAGGGGGCTTGGCCGGAGTTCGCGCGTAAGGCTCAGCAGGATGTTCGACCTTACCTCAGCAGGGAGACCAAGCTTCCCAAGCCTAGTAGGTGAGTCAGGCAGCGGGCCTTGGCCGGAGTTCGAGTGTAAGGCTTGGCAGGACGTTCGACCTTACCTCAGCAGGGAGACCAAGCTTCCCAAGACGAGTAGGAGAGTCAGGCAAGGGGGCTTGGCCGGAATTCGCGTGTAAGGCTCAGCAGGACGTTCGACCTTACCTCAGCAGGGAGACCAAGCTTCCCAAGCCTAGGAGGAGAGTCAGGCAAGGGGGCTTGGCCGGAGTTCGAGTGTAAGGCTCGGCAGGACGTTCGAACTTACCTCGACAGGGAGACCAAGCTTCCCAAGACGAGTAGGAGAGTCAGGCAAGGGGGCTTGGCCGGAATTCGCGTGTAAGGCTCAGCAGGACGTTCGACCTTACCTCAGCAGGGAGACCAAGCTTCCCAAGCCTAGGAGGAGAGTCAGGCAAGGGGGCTTGGCCGGAGTTCGAGTGTAAGGCTCGGCAGGACGTTCGACCTTACCTCGGCAGGGAGACCAAGATTCCCAAGCCTAGTAGGAGAGTCAGGCAAGAGGGCTTGGCCGGAGTTCGAGTGTAAGGCTCGGCAGGACTTTCGACCTTACCTCGGCAGGGAGACCAAGCTTCCCAAGCCTAGTAGGAGAGTCAGGCAAGGGGGCTTGGCCGGAGTTCGAGTGTAAGGCTCGGCAAGGAGGGCAAGCTTCCCAAGCCTAGTAGGGTCAGGCAACGGGGCTTGGCCGGAGTTCGAGTGTAAGGCTCGGCAGGACGTTCGACCTTACCTCGGCAGGGAGACCAAGCTTCCCAAGCCGAGTAGGAGAGTCAGGCAAGGGGGCTTGGCCGGAGTTCGAGTGTAAGGCTCGGCAGGACGTTCGACCTTACCTCGGCAGGGAGACCAAGCTTCCCAAGCCTAGCAGGAGAGTCAGGCAAGGGTGCTTGGCCGGAGTTCGAGTGTAAGGCTCGGCAGGACGTTCGACCTTACCTCGGCAGGGAGACCAAGCTTCCCAAGCCGAGTAGGAGAGTCAGGCAAGGGGGCTTGGCCGGAGTTCGAGTGTAAGGCTCGGCAGGACGTTCGACCTTACCTCGGCGGGGAGACCAAGCTTCCCAAGCCTAGTAGGGTCAGGCAAGGTTGCTTGGCCGGAGTTCGAGTGTAAGTCTCGGCAGGACGTTCGACCGTACCTCGGCAGGGAGACCAAGCTTCCCAAGCCTAGTAGGAGAGTCAGGCCAGGGGGCTTGGCCGGAGTTCGAGTGTAAGGCTCGGCAGGACGTTCGACCTTACCTCGGCAGGGAGACCAAGCTTCCCAAGCCTAGTGGGAGTGTAAGGCAAGGGGGCTTGGCCGGAGTTCGAGTGTAAGGGTCGGCAGGACGTTCGACCGTACCTCGGCAGGGAGACCAAGCTTCCCAAGCCTAGTAGGAGAGTCAGGCAAGGGGGCTTGGCCGGAGTTCGAGTGTAAGGCTCGGCAGGGAGGCCAAGCTTCCCAAGCCTAGTAAGGTCAAGCAAGGGGGCTTGGCCGGAGTTCGAGTGTAAGTCTCGGCAGGACGTTCGACCTTACCTCGGCAGGGAGACCAAGCTTCCCAAGCATAGTAGGAGAGTCAGGCACAGGGGCTTGGCCGGAGTTCGAGTGTAAGGCTCGGCAGAACGTTCGACCTTACCTCAGCAGGGAGACCAAGCTTCCCAAGCCTAGTAGGAGAGTCAGGCAAGGGGGCTTGGCCGGAGTTCGAGTGTAAGGCTCGGCAGGACGTTCGACCTTACCTCGGCGGGGAGACCAAGCTTCCCAAGCCTAGTAGGGTCAGGCAAGGGGGCTTGGCCGGAGTTCGAGTGTAAGGCTCGGCAGGACGTTCGACCTTACCTCGGCAGGGAGACCAAGCTTCCCAAGCCTAGTAGGAGAGTCAGGCAAGGGGGCTTGGCCGGAGTTCGAGTGTAAGTCACGGCAGGACGTTCGACCTTACCTCGGCAGAGAGACCAAGCTTCCCAAGCCTAGTAGGGTCAGGCAAGGGGGCTTGTCCGGAGTTCGAGTGTAAGGCTCGGCAGGACATTCGACCTTACCTCGGCAGGGAGACCAAGCTTCCCAAGCCTAGCAGGAGAGTCAGGCAAGGGGGCTTGGCCGGAGTTCGAGTGTAAGGCTCGGCAGGACGTTCGACCTTACCTCGGCAGGGAGACCAAGCTTCCCAAGCCTAGCAGGAGAGTCAGGCAAGGGGGCTTGGCCGGAGTTCGAGTGTAAGGCTCGGGAGGGAGACCAAGCTTCCCAAGCCTAGCAGGAGAGTCAGGCAAGGGGGCTTGACCGGAGTTCGAGTGTAAGGTTCGGCAGGACGTTCGACCTTACCTCGGCAGGGAGACCAAGCTTCCCAAGCCTAGCAGGAGAGTCAGGCAAGGGGGCTTGTCCGGAGTTCGAGTGTAAGGCTCGGCAGGACATTCGATCTTACCTCGGCAGGGAGACCAAGCTTCCCAAGCCGAGTAGGAGAGTCAGGCAAGGGGGCTTGGCCGGAGTTCGAGTGTAAGGCTCGGCAGGACGTTCGACCTTACCTCGGCGGGGAGACCAAGCTTCCCAAGCCTAGTAGGGTCAGGCAAGGGGGCTTGGCCGGAGTTCGAGTGTAAGGCTCGGCAGGACGTTCGACCTTACCTCGGCGGGGAGACCAAGCTTCCCAAGCATAGTAGGAGAGTCAGGCAAGGGGGCTTGGCCGGAGTTCGAGTGTAAGGCTCGGCAGGGAGACCAAGCTTCCCAAGCCTAGTAGGGTCAGGCATGGGGGCTTGCCCGGAGTTCGAGTTTAAGGCTCGGCAGGGAGACCAAGCTTCCCAAGCCTAGTAGGGTCAGGCAAGGGGGCTTGGCCGGAGTTCGCGCGTAAGGCTCAGCAGGATGTTCGACCTTACCTCAGCAGGGAGACCAAGCTTCCCAAGCCTAGTAGGTGAGTCAGGCAGCGGGCCTTGGCCGGAGTTCGAGTGTAAGGCTTGGCAGGACGTTCGACCTTACCTCAGCAGGGAGACCAAGCTTGCCGAGCCTAGTAGGAGAGTCAGGCAAGGGGGCTTAGCCGGAGTTCGAGTGTAAGGCTCGGCAGGACGTTCGAACTTACCTCGACAGGGAGACCAAGCTTCCCAAGACGAGTAGGAGAGTCAGGCAAGGGGGCTTGGCCGGAATTCGCGTGTAAGGCTCAGCAGGACGTTCGACCTTACCTCAGCAGGGAGACCAAGCTTCCCAAGCCTAGGAGGAGAGTCAGGCAAGGGGGCTTGGCCGGAGTTCGAGTGTAAGGCTCGGCAGGACGTTCGACCTTACCTCGGCAGGGAGACCAAGATTCCCAAGCCTAGTAGGAGAGTCAGGCAAGAGGGCTTGGCCGGAGTTCGAGTGTAAGGCTCGGCAGGTCTTTCGACCTTACCTCGGCAGGGAGACCAAGCTTCCCAAGCCTAGTAGGAGAGTCAGGCAAGGGGGCTTGGCCGGAGTTCGAGTGTAAGGCTCGGCAAGGAGGGCAAGCTTCCCAAGCCTAGTAGGGTCAGGCAACGGGGCTTGGCCGGAGTTCGAGTGTAAGGCTCGGCAGGACGTTCGACCTTACCTCGGCAGGGAGACCAAGCTTCCCAAGCCGAGTAGGAGAGTCAGGCAAGGGGGCTTGGCCGGAGTTCGAGTGTAAGGCTCGGCAGGACGTTCGAACTTACCTCGGCAGGGAGACCAAGCTTCCCAAGCCTAGCAGGAGAGTCAGGCAAGGGTGCTTGGCCGGAGTTCGAGTGTAAGGCTCGGCAGGACGTTCGACCTTACCTCGGCAGGGAGACCAAGCTTCCCAAGCCGAGTAGGAGAGTCAGGCAAGGGGGCTTGGCCGGAGTTCGAGTGTAAGGCTCGGCAGGACGTTCGACCTTACCTCGGCGGGGAGACCAAGCTTCCCAAGCCTAGTAGGGTCAGGCAAGGTTGCTTGGCCGGAGTTCGAGTGTAAGTCTCGGCAGGACGTTCGACCGTACCTCGGCAGGGAGACCAAGCTTCCCAAGCCTAGTAGGAGAGTCAGGCCAGGGGGCTTGGCCGGAGTTCGAGTGTAAGGCTCGGCAGGACGTTCGACCTTACCTCGGCAGGGAGACCAAGCTTCCCAAGCCTAGTGGGAGTGTCAGGCAAGGGGGCTTGGCCGGAGTTCGAGTGTAAGGCTCGGCAGGACGTTCGACCGTACCTCGGCAGGGAGACCAAGCTTCCCAAGCCTAGTAGGAGAGTCAGGCAAGGGGGCTTGGCCGGAGTTCGAGTGTAAGGCTCGGCAGGGAGGCCAAGCTTCCCAAGCCTAGTAGGGTCAAGCAAGGGGGCTTGGCCGGAGTTCGAGTGTAAGTCTCGGCAGGACGTTCGACCTTACCTCGGCAGGGAGACCAAGCTTCCCAAGCCTAGCAGGAGAGTCAGGCAAGGGGGCTTGGCCAGAGTTCGAGTGTAAGGCTCGGCAAGGAGGGCAAGCTTCCCAAGCCTAGTAGGGACAGGCAAGGGGGCTTGGCCGGAGTTCGAGTGTAAGGCTCGGCAGGACGTTCGACCTTACCTCGGCAGGGAGACCAAGCTTCCCAAGCCTAGCAGGAGAGTCAGGCAAGGGTGCTTGGCCGGAGTTCGAGTGTAAGGCTCGGCAGGACGTTCGACCTTGCCTCGGCAGGGAGACCAAGCTTCCCAAGCCGAGTAGGAGAGTCAGGCAAGGGCGCTTGGCCCAAGTTCGAGTGTAAGGCTCGGCAGGACGTTCGACCTTACCTCAGCAGGGAGACCAAGATTCGCAAGCCTAGTAGGAGAGTCAGGCAAGGGGGCTTGGCCGGAGTTCGAGTGTAAGGCTCGGCAGGACTTTCGACCTTACCTCGGCAGGGAGACCAAGCTTCCCAAGCCTAGTCGGAGAGTCAGGCAAGGGGGCTTGGCCAGAGTTCGAATGTAAGGCTCGGCAGGGAGACCAAGCTTCCCAAGCCTAGTAGGGTCAGGCAAGGGGGCTTGGCCGGAGTTCGAGTGTAAGGCTCGGCAGGACGTTCGACCTTACCTCGGCAGGGAGACCAAGCTTCCCAAGCCTAGAGGGAGAGTCAGGCAAGGGGGCTTGGCCGGAGTTCGAGTGTAAGGCTCGGCAGGGAGACCAAGCTTCCCAAGCCTAGTAGGGTCAAGCAAGGGGGCTTGGCCGGAGTTCGAGTGTAAGTCTCGGCAGGACGTTCGACCTTACCTCGGCAGGGAGACCAAGCTTCCCAAGCCTAGCAGGAGAGTCAGGCAAGGGGGCTTGGCCGGAGTTCAAGTGTAAGGCTCGGCAGGACGTTCGACCTTACCTCGGCAGGGAGACCAAGCTTCCCAAGCCTAGTAGGAGAGTCAGGCAAGGGGGCTTGGCCGGAGTTCGAGTGTAAGGCTCGGCAGGACGTTCGACCTTACCTCAGCAGGGAGACCAAGATTCGCAAGCCTAGCAGGAGAGTCAGGCAAAGGGGCTTGGCCGGAGTTCGAGTGTAAGGCTCGGCAGGACTTTCGACCTTACCTCGGCAGGGAGACCAAGCTTCCCAAGCCTAGTCGGAGAGTCAGGCAAGGGGGCTTGGCCAGAGTTCGAGTGTAAGGCTCGGCAGGGAGACCAAGCTTCCCAAGCCTAGTAGGGTCAGGCAAGGGGGCTTGGCCGGAGTTCGAGTGTAAGGCTCGGCAGGACGTTCGACCTTACCTCGGCAGGGAGACCAAGCTTCCCAAGCCGAGTAGGAGAGTCAGGCAAGGGGGCTTGGCCGGAGTTCGAGTGTAAGGCTCGGCAGGACGTTCGACTTTACCTCGGCGGGGAGACCAAGCTTCCCAAGCCTAGTAGGGTCAGGCAAGGGTGCTTGGCCGGAGTTCGAGTGTAAGGCTCGGCAGGACGTTCGACCGTGCCTCGGCAGGGAGACCAAGCTTCCCAAGCCTAGTAGGAGAGTCAGGCACGGGGGCTTGGCCGGAGTTGGAGTGTAAGGCTCGGCAGGACGTTCGACCTTACCTCGGCAGGGAGACCAAGCTTCCCAAGCCTAGAGGGAGTGTCAGGCAAGGGGGCTTGGCCGGAGTTCGAGTGTAAGGCTCGGCAGGACGTTTGACCTTACCTCGGCAGGGAGACCAAACTTCCCAAGCCTAGTAGGAGAGTCAGGCAAGGGGGCTTGGCCGGAGTTCGTGTGTAAGGCTCGGCAGGGAGACCAAGCTTCCCAAGCCTAGTAGGGTCAAGCAAGGGGGCTTGGCCGGAGTTCGAGTGTAAGTCTCGGCAGGACGTTCGACCTTACGCCGGCAGGGAGACCAAGCTTCCCAAGCCTAGTAAGGTCAGGCAAGGGGGCTTGTCCGGAGTTCGAGTGTAAGGCTCGGCAGGACGTTCGACCTTACCTCGGCAGGGAGACCAAGCTTCCCAAGCCTAGCAGGAGAGTCAGGCAAGGGGGCTTGGCCGGAGTTCAAGTGTAAGGCTCGGCAGGACGTTCGACCTTACCTCGGCAGGGAGACCAAGCTTCCCAAGCCTAGTAGGAGCGTCAGGCAAGGGGGCTTGGCCGGAGTTCGAGTGTAGGGCTCGGCAGGACGTTCGACCTTACCTCGGCAGGGAGACCAAGCTTCCCAAGCCTAGGAGGGTCAGGCAAGGGGGCTTGGCCGGAGTTCGAGTGTAAGGCTCGGCAGGACGTTCGACCTTACCTCGGCAGGGAGACCAAGCTTCCCAAGCATAGTAGGAGAGTCAGGCAAGGGGGCTTGGCCGGAGTTCGAGCGTAAGGCTCGGCAGGGAGACCAAGCTTCCCAAGCCTAGTAGGGTCAGGCATGGGGGCTTGCCCGGAGTTCGAGTTTAAGGCTCGGCAGGGAGACCAAGCTTCCCAAGCCTAGTAGGGTCAGACAAGGGGGCTTGGCCGGAGTTCGCGTGTAAGGCTCAGCAGGATGTTCGACCTTACCTCAGCAGGGAGACCAAGCTTCCCAAGCCTAGTAGGTGAGTCAGGCAGCGGGCCTTGGCCGGAGTTCGAGTGTAAGGCTTGGCAGGACGTTCGACCTTACCTCAGCAGGGAGACCAAGCTTGCCGAGCCTAGTAGGAGAGTCAGGCAAGGGGGCTTGGCCGGAGTTCGAGTGTAAGGCTCGGCAGGACGTTCGACCTTACCTCGGCAGGGAGACCAAGCTTCCCAAGCCTAGTAGGAGAGTCAGGCAAGAGGGCTTGGCCGGAGTTCGAGTGTAAGGCTCGGCAGGACTTTCGACCTTACCTCGGCAGGGAGACCAAGGTTCCCAAGCCTAGTAGGAGAGTCAGGCAAGGGGGCTTGGCC
The DNA here is from genome assembly GCF_024509145.1 of Vidua macroura. Taxonomy (NCBI): domain Eukaryota; kingdom Metazoa; phylum Chordata; class Aves; order Passeriformes; family Viduidae; genus Vidua; species Vidua macroura. Next base: position 1,860,165 of record NW_026530536.1, on the reverse strand, counting down.
GGAGTTCGAGTGTAAGGCTCGGCAAGGAGGGCAAGCTTCCCAAGCCTAGTAGGGTCAGGCAAGGGGGCTTGGCCGGAGTTCGAGTGTAAGGCTCGGCAGGACGTTCGACCTTACCTCGGCGGGGAGACCAAGATTCCCAAGCCTAGTAGGAGAGTCAGGCAAGGGGGCTTGAACGGAGTTCGAGTGTAAGGCTCGGCAGGGAGACCAAGCTTCCCAAGCCTAGTAGGGTCAGGCAAGGGGGCTTGGCCGGAGTTCGAGTGTAAGGCTCGGCAGGACGTTCGACCTTACCTCGGCAGGGAGACCAAGCTTCCCAAGCCTAGCAGGAGAGTCAGGCAAGGGTGCTTGGCCGGAGTTCGAGTGTAAGGCTCGGCAGGACGTTCGACCTTACCTCGGCAGGGAGACCAAGCTTCCCAAGCCGAGTAGGAGAGTCAGGCAAGGGGGCTTGGCCGGAGTTCGAGTGTAAGGCTCGGCAGGACGTTCGACATTACCTCGGCGGGGAGACCAAGCTTCCCAAGCCTAGTAGGAGAGTCAGGCAAGGGGGCGTGGCCGGAGTTCGAGTGTAAGGCTCGGCAGGACTTTCGACCTTACCTCGGCAGGGAGACCAAGCTTCCCAAGCCTAGTAAGGGAGTCAGGCAAGGGGGCTTGGCCAGAGTTCGAGTGTAAGGCTCGGCAAGGAGGGCAAGCTTCCCAAGCCTAGTAGGGACAGGCAAGGGGGCTTGGCCGGAGTTCGAGTGTAAGGCTCGGCAGGACGTTCGACCTTACCTCGGCAGGGAGACCAAGCTTCCCAAGCCTAGCAGGAGAGTCAGGCAAGGGTGCTTGGCCGGAGTTCGAGTGTAAGGCTCGGCAGGACGTTCGACCTTACCTCGGCAGGGAGACCAAGCTTCCCAAGCCGAGTAGGAGAGTCAGGCAAGGGGGCTTGGCCGGAGTTCGAGTGTAAGGCTCGGCAGGACGTTCGACTTTACCTCGGCGGGGAGACCAAGCTTCCCAAGCCTAGTAGGGTCAGGCAAGGGTGCTTGGCCGGAGTTCGAGTGTAAGGCTCGGCAGGACGTTCGACCGTGCCTCGGCAGGGAGACCAAGCTTCCCAAGCCTAGTAGGAGAGTCAGGCAAGGGGGCTTGGCCGGAGTTCGAGTGTAAGGCTCGGCAGGACGTTCGACCTTACCTCGGCAGGGAGACCAAGCTTCCCAAGCCTAGAGGGAGTGTCAGGCAAGGGGGCTTGGCCGGAGTTCGAGTGTAAGGCTCGACAGGACGTTTGACCTTACCTCGGCAGGGAGACCAAGCTTCCCAAGCCTAGTAGGAGAGTCAGGCAAGGGGGCTTGGCCGGAGTTCGAGTGTAAGGCTCGGCAGGGAGACCAAGCTTCCCAAGCCTAGTAGGGTCAAGCAAGGGGGCTTGGCCGGAGTTCGAGTGTAAGTCTCGGCAGGACGTTCGAGCTTACCTCGGCAGGGAGACCAAGCTTCCCAAGCCTAGTAATGTCAGGCAAGGGGGCTTGTCCGGAGTTCGAGTGTAAGGCTCGGCAGGACGTTCGACCTTACCTCGGCAGGGAGACCAAGCTTCCCAAGCCGAGTAGGAGAGTCAGGCAAGGGGGCTTGGCCGGAGTTCGAGTGTAAGGCTCGGCAGGACGTTCGACCTTACCTCGGCGGGGAGACCAAACTTCCCAAGCCTAGTAGGGTCAGGCAAGGGGGCTTGGCCGGAGTTCGAGTGTAAGGCTCGGCAGGACGTTCGAACTTACCTCGGCAGGGAGACCAAGCTTCCCAAGCATAGTAGGAGAGTCAGGCAAGGGGGCTTGGCCGGAGTTCGAGTGTAAGGCTCGGCAGGGAGACCAAGCTTCCCAAGCCTAGTAGGGTCAGGCATGGGGGCTTGCCCGGAGTTCGAGTTTAAGGCTCGGCAGGGAGACCAAACTTCCCAAGCCTAGTAGGGTCAGGCAAGGGGGCTTGGCCGGAGTTCGCGTGTGAGGCTCAGCAGGATGTTCGACCTTACCTCAGCAGGGAGACCAAGCTTGCCGAGCCTAGTAGGAGAGTCAGGCAGCGGGCCTTGGCCGGAGTTCGAGTGTAAGGCTCGGCAAGGAGGGCAAGCTTCCCAAGCCTAGTAGGGTCAGGCAAGGGGGCTTGGCCGGAGTTCGAGTGTAAGGCTCGGCAGGACGTTCGACCTTACCTCGGCAGGGAGACCAAGCTTCCCAAGCCGAGTAGGAGAGTCAGGCAAGGGGGCTTGGCCGGAGTTCGAGGGTAAGGCTCGGCAGGACGTTCGACCTTACCTCGGCGGGGAGACCAAGATTCCCAAGCCTAGTAGGAGAGTCAGGCAAGGGGGCTTGGACGGAGTTCGAGTGTAAGGCTCGGCAGGGAGACCAAGCTTCCCAAGCCTAGTAGGGTCAGGCATGGGGGCTTGGCCGGAGTTCGAGTGTAAGGCTCGGCAGGACGTTCGACCGTGCCTCGGCTGGGAGACCAAGCTTCCCAAGCCTAGTAGGAGAGTCAGGCAAGGGGGCTTGGCCGGAGTTGGAGTGTAAGGCTCGGCAGGACGTTCGACCTTACCTCGGCAGGGAGACCAAGCTTCCCAAGCCTAGAGGGAGAGTCAGGCAAGGGGGCTTGGCCGGAGTTCGAGTGTAAGGCTCGGCAGGGAGACCAAGCTTCCCAAGCCGAGTAGGGTCAAGCAAGGGGGCTTGGCCGGAGTTCGAGTGTAAGTCTCGGCAGGACGTTCGACCTTACCTCGGCAGGGAGACCAAGCTTCCCAAGCCTAGCAGGAGAGTCAGGCAAGTGGGCTTGGCCGGAGTTCAAGTGTAAGGCTCGGCAGGACGTTCGACCTTACCTCGGCAGGGAGACCAAGCTTCCCAAGCCTAGTAGGAGAGTCAGGCAAGGGGGCTTGGCCGGAGTTCGAGTGTAAGGCTCGGCAGGACGTTCGACCTTACCTCAGCAGGGAGACCAAGATTCGCAAGCCTAGCAGGAGAGTCAGGCAAGGGGGCTTGGCCGGAGTTCGAGTGTAAGGCTCGGCAGGACTTTCGACCTTACCTCGGCAGGGAGACCAAGCTTCCCAAGCCTAGTCGGAGAGTCAGGCAAGGGGGCTTGGCCAGAGTTCGAGTGTAAGGCTCGGCAGGGAGACCAAGCTTCCCAAGCCTAGTAGGGTCAGGCAAGGGGGCTTGGCCGGAGTTCGAGTGTAAGGCTCGGCAGGACGTTCGACCTTACCTCGGCAGGGAGACCAAGCTTCCCAAGCCGAGTAGGAGAGTCAGGCAAGGGGGCTTGGCCGGAGTTCGAGTGTAAGGCTCGGCAGGACGTTCGACTTTACCTCGGCGGGGAGACCAAGCTTCCCAAGCCTAGTAGGGCTAGGCAAGGGTGCTTGGCCGGAGTTCGAGTGTAAGGCTCGGCAGGACGTTCGACCGTGCCTCGGCAGGGAGACCAAGCTTCCCAAGCCTAGTAGGAGAGTCAGGCAAGGGGGCTTGGCCGGAGTTGGAGTGTAAGGCTCGGCAGGACGTTCGACCTTACCTCGGCAGGGAGACCAAGCTTCCCAAGCCTAGAGGGAGTGTCAGGCAAGGGGGCTTGGCCGGAGTTCGAGTGTAAGGCTCGGCAGGACGTTTGACCTTACCTCGGCAGGGAGACCAAACTTCCCAAGCCTAGTAGGAGAGTCAGGCAAGGGGGCTTGGCCGGAGTTCGTGTGTAAGGCTCGGCAGGGAGACCAAGCTTCCCAAGCATAGTAGGGTCAAGCAAGGGGGCTTGGCCGGAGTTCGAGTGTAAGTCTCGGCAGGACGTTCGACCTTACGCCGGCAGGGAGACCAAGCTTCCCAAGCCTAGTAAGGTCAGGCAAGGGGGCTTGTCCGGAGTTCGAGTGTAAGGCTCGGCAGGACGTTCGACCTTACCTCGGCAGGGAGACCAAGCTTCCCAAGCCTAGCAGGAGAGTCAGGCAAGGGGGCTTGGCCGGAGTTCAAGTGTAAGGCTCGGCAGGACGTTCGACCTTACCTCGGCAGGGAGACCAAGCTTCCCAAGCCTAGTAGGAGCGTCAGGCAAGGGGGCTTGGCCGGAGTTCGAGTGTAGGGCTCGGCAGGACGTTCGACCTTACCTCGGCAGGGAGACCAAGCTTCCCAAGCCTAGGAGGGTCAGGCAAGGGGGCTTGGCCGGAGTTCGAGTGTAAGGCTCGGCAGGACGTTCGACCTTACCTCGGCAGGGAGACCAAGCTTCCCAAGCATAGTAGGAGAGTCAGGCAAGGGGGCTTGGCCGGAGTTCGAGCGTAAGGCTCGGCAGGGAGACCAAGCTTCCCAAGCCTAGTAGGGTCAGGCATGGGGGCTTGCCCGGAGTTCGAGTTTAAGGCTCGGCAGGGAGACCAAGCTTCCCAAGCCTAGTAGGGTCAGACAAGGGGGCTTGGCCGGAGTTCGCGTGTAAGGCTCAGCAGGATGTTCGACCTTACCTCAGCAGGGAGACCAAGCTTCCCAAGCCTAGTAGGTGAGTCAGGCAGCGGGCCTTGGCCGGAGTTCGAGTGTAAGGCTTGGCAGGACGTTCGACCTTACCTCAGCAGGGAGACCAAGCTTGCCGAGCCTAGTAGGAGAGTCAGGCAAGGGGGCTTGGCCGGAGTTCGAGTGTAAGGCTCGGCAGGACGTTCGACCTTACCTCGGCAGGGAGACCAAGCTTCCCAAGCCTAGTAGGAGAGTCAGGCAAGAGGGCTTGGCCGGAGTTCGAGTGTAAGGCTCGGCAGGACTTTCGACCTTACCTCGGCAGGGAGACCAAGCTTCCCAAGCCTAGTAGGAGAGTCAGGCAAGGGGGCTTGGCCGGAGTTCGAGTGTAAGGCTCGGCAAGGAGGGCAAGCTTCCCAAGCCTAGTAGGGTCAGGCAAGGGGGCTTGGCCGGAGTTCGTGTGTAAGGCTCGGCAGGACGTTCGACCTTACCTCGGCGGGGAGACCAAGATTCCCAAGCCTAGTAGGAGAGTCAGGCAAGGGGGCTTGAACGGAGTTCGAGTGTAAGGCTCGGCAGGGAGACCAAGCTTCCCAAGCCTAGTAGGGTCAGGCAAGGGGGCTTGGCCGGAGTTCGAGTGTAAGGCTCGGCAGGACGTTCGACCTTACCTCGGCAGGGAGACCAAGCTTCCCAAGCCTAGCAGGAGAGTCAGGCAAGGGTGCTTGGCCGGAGTTCGAGTGTAAGGCTCGGCAGGACGTTCGACCTTACCTCGGCAGGGAGACCAAGCTTCCCAAGCCGAGTAGGAGAGTCAGGCAAGGGGGCTTGGCCGGAGTTCGAGTGTAAGTCTCGGCAGGACTTTCGACCTTACCTCGGCAGGGAGACCAAGCTTCCCAAGCCTAGTAAGGGAGTCAGGCAAGGGGGCTTGGCCAGAGTTCGAGTGTAAGGCTCGGCAAGGAGGGCAAGCTTCCCAAGCCTAGTAGGGACAGGCAAGGGGGCTTGGCCGGAGTTCGAGTGTAAGGCTCGGCAGGACGTTCGACCTTACCTCGGCAGGGAGACCAAGCTTCCCAAGCCTAGCAGGAGAGTCAGGCAAGGGTGCTTGGCCGGAGTTCGAGTGTAAGGCTCGGCAGGACGTTCGACCTTACCTCGGCAGGGAGACCAAGCTTCCCAAGCCGAGTAGGAGAGTCAGGCAAGGGGGCTTGGCCGGAGTTCGAGTGTAAGGCTCGGCAGGACGTTCGACTTTACCTCGGCGGGGAGACCAAGCTTCCCAAGCCTAGTAGGGTCAGGCAAGGGTGCTTGGCCGGAGTTCGAGTGTAAGGCTCGGCAGGACGTTCGACCGTGCCTCGGCAGGGAGACCAAGCTTCCCAAGCCTAGTAGGAGAGTCAGGCAAGGGGGCTTGGCCGGAGTTCGAGTGTAAGGCTCGGCAGGACGTTCGACCTTACCTCGGCAGGGAGACCAAGCTTCCCAAGCCTAGAGGGAGTGTCAGGCAAGGGGGCTTGGCCGGAGTTCGAGTGTAAGGCTCGACAGGACGTTTGACCTTACCTCGGCAGGGAGACCAAGCTTCCCAAGCCTAGTAGGAGAGTCAGGCAAGGGGGCTTGGCCGGAGTTCGAGTGTAAGGCTCGGCAGCGAGACCAAGCTTCCCAAGCCTAGTAGGGTCAAGCAAGGGGGCTTGGCCGGAGTTCGAGTGTAAGTCTCGGCAGGACGTTCGAGCTTACCTCGGCAGGGAGACCAAGCTTCCCAAGCCTAGTAATGTCAGGCAAGGGGGCTTGTCCGGAGTTCGAGTGTAAGGCTCGGCAGGACGTTCGACCTTACCTCGGCAGGGAGACCAAGCTTCCCAAGCCGAGTAGGAGAGTCAGGCAAGGGGGCTTGGCCGGAGTTCGAGTGTAAGGCTCGGCAGGACGTTCGACCTTACCTCGGCGGGGAGACCAAACTTCCCAAGCCTAGTAGGGTCAGGCAAGGGGGCTTGGCCGGAGTTCGAGTGTAAGGCTCGGCAGGACGTTCGACCTTACCTCGGCAGGGAGACCAAGCTTCCCAAGCATAGTAGGAGAGTCAGGCAAGGGGGCTTGGCCGGAGTTCGAGTGTAAGGCTCGGCAGGGAGACCAAGCTTCCCAAGCCTAGTAGGGTCAGGCATGGGGGCTTGCCCGGAGTTCGAGTTTAAGGCTCGGCAGGGAGACCAAACTTCCCAAGCCTAGTAGGGTCAGGCAAGGGGGCTTGGCCGGAGTTCGCGCGTGAGGCTCAGCAGGATGTTCGACCTTACCTCAGCAGGGAGACCAAGCTTGCCGAGCCTAGTAGGAGAGTCAGGCAGCGGGCCTTGGCCGGAGTTCGAGTGTAAGGCTCAGCAGGACGTTCGAACTTACCTCGACAGGGAGACCAAGCTTCCCAAGACTAGTAGGAGAGTCAGGCAAGGGGGCTTGGCCGGAATTCGCGTGTAAGGCTCAGCAGGACGTTCGACCTTACCTCAGCAGGGAGACCAAGCTTCCCAAGCCTAGGAGGAGAGTCAGGCAAGGGGGCTTGGCCGGAGTTCGAGTGTAAGGCTCGGCAGGACGTTCGACCTTACCTCGGCAGGGAGACCAAGATTCCCAAGCCTAGTAGGAGAGTCAGGCAAGAGGGCTTGGCCGGAGTTCGAGTGTAAGGCTCGGCAGGACTTTAGACCTTACCTCGGCAGGGAGACCAAGCTTCCCAAGCCTAGTAGGAGAGTCAGGCAAGGGGGCTTGGCCGGAGTTCGAGTGTAAGGCTCGGCAAGGAGGGCAAGCTTCCCAAGCCTAGTAGGGTCAGGCAAGGGGGCTTGGCCGGAGTTCGAGTGTAAGGCTCGGCAGGACGTTCGACCTTACCTCGGCAGGGAGACCAAGCTTCCCAAGCCGAGTAGGAGAGTCAGGCAAGGGGGCTTGGCCGGAGTTCGAGGGTAAGGCTCGGCAGGTCGTTCGACCTTACCTCGGCGGGGAGACCAAGATTCCCAAGCCTAGTAGGAGAGTCAGGCAAGGGGGCTTGGACGGAGTTCGAGTGTAAGGCTCGGCAGGGAGACCAAGCTTCCCAAGCCTAGTAGGGTCAGGCAAGGGGGCTTGGCCGGAGTTCGAGTGTAAGGCTCGGCAGGACGTTCGACCTTACCTCGGCAGGGAGACCAAGCTTCCCAAGCCTAGCCGGAGAGTCAGGCAAGGGAGCTTGGCCGGAGTTCGAGTGTAAGGCTCGGCAGGACGTTCGACCTTACCTCGGCAGGGAGACCAAGCTTCCCAAGCCGAGTAGGAGAGTCAGGCAAGGGGGCTTGGCCGGAGTTCGAGTGTAAGGCTCGGCAGGACGTTCGACCTTACCTCGGCGGGGAGACCAAGCTTCCCAAGCCTAGTAGGGTCAGGCAAGGGTGCTTGGCCGGAGTTCGAGTGTAAGGCTCGGCAGGACGTTCGACCGTACCTCGGCAGGGAGACCAAGCTTCCCAAGCCTCGTAGGAGAGTCAGGCAAGGGGGCTTGGCCAGAGTTCCAGTGTAAGGTTCGGCAAGGAGGGCAAGCTTCCCAAGCCTAGTAGGGACAGGCAAGGGGGCTTGGCCCGAGTTAGAGTGTAAGGCTCGGCAGGACGTTCGACCTTACCTCGGCAGGGAGACCAAGCTTCCCAAGCCTAGCAGGAGAGTCAGGCAAGGGTGTTTGGCCGGAGTTCGAGTGTAAGGCTCGGCAGGACGTTCGACCTTACCTCGGCAGGGAGACCAAGCTTCCCAAGCCGAGTAGGAGAGTCAGGCAAGGGGGCTTGGCCGGAATTCGCGTGTAAGGCTCAGCAGGACGTTCGACCTTACCTCAGCAGGGAGACCAAGCTTCCCAAGCCTAGTAGGAGAGTCAGGCAAGGGGGCTTGGCCGGAGTTCGAGTGTAAGGCTCGGCAGGACGTTCGACCTTACCTCGGCGGGGAGACCAAGCTTCCCAAGCCTAGTAGGGTCAGGCAAGGGTGCTTGGCCGGAGTTCGAGTGTAAGGCTCGGCAGGACGTTCGACCGTACCTCGGCAGGGAGACCAAGCTTCCCAAGCCTAGTAGGAGAGTCAGGCAAGGGGGCTTGGCCAGAGTTCCAGTGTAAGGTTCGGCAAGGAGGGCAAGCTTCCCAAGCCTAGTAGGGACAGGCAAGGGGGCTTGGCCCGAGTTCGAGTGTAAGGCTCGGCAGGACGTTCGACCTTACCTCGGCAGGGAGACCAAGCTTCCCAAGCCTAGCAGGAGAGTCAGGCAAGGGTGCTTGGCCGGAGTTCGAGTGTAAGGCTCGGCAGGACGTTCGACCTTACCTCGGCAGGGAGACCAAGCTTCCCAAGCCTAGAGGGAGTGTCAGGCAAGGGGGCTTGGCCGGAGTTCGAGTGTAAGTCTCGGCAGGACGTTTGACCTTACCTCGGCAGGGAGACCAAGCTTCCCAAGCCTAGTAGGAGAGTCAGGCAAGGGGGCTTGGCCGGAGTTCGAATGTAAGGCTCGGCAGGGAGACCAAGCTTCCCAAGCCTAGTAGGGTCAAGCAAGCGGGTGTTGGGGAAGATGAAATAGCAAGGCCCTATAAATATGAGGGCCTGGCAAAAGAATCAGAGAATACAGATATCGAGATGAAAACGAGGTTTGAAATACCAAACCTTCATTACTGAGCATCCCGAAAACAATAATGCAATCCCCCCTTTCTGATAGAACCTAAGGTCAAATGGAATGTCCTGTCTCACCCCCCAATGTATGGTTCATCCCATACCTGTAACCCTCCCCTGAAGTATCCGATGTCTGTAACCCCATTGGCCCAAGTCCTGTCCCAGCCCACCTTGAAGCCCCCTGATAAGGTGTGGCCGAGGGACCGGACGCTCTCTCTCTCGGACCTTCCTGCTGGGACACCCACCTGGCACCATCCCTCTCTCTCCCCCCGCTCTCCCCGGGCCTGCCACGAGTTGCGGCTAGCAACTCTAAGCAGGGCCCTTCATCCTTTATAATAAACCCTATGCTCTAAAGACCGGGCCTCAGAGATCCTTCGTTACCACCCACCCAAACCGTCCTGGAGTCCAGCAATCCCCGCAGATTGGCGCCCAACGAGGAAGACCGACCCCCACAGACCGGCAACCCCACGTGTCTGAAGACCTCTTCAGCTTTTCTACCTGTGGGAGATTTCTCCATGGACGGTAACTAAATAACCAGTTGTAGCCTCCTAATCGGTGTCGTGAGCACGGCGTATCGTTGCTGAGCAGCGTAGAAGCCGGAGCTCTGTAACTTTGCCGAGGCAATCCTCGAGCAGGGGAATTCGTTACAAGGTAGCGAGTACCTCTAGCTCTTGGAGGAATTTGCATGGCAATCCTCGAGCATAGGCGGCCGCTGCTGTGCGGCAGCTACCTAGAGCTCTCTGAGGAAGCTTGCCGTGGCACCCCGCCACGTGCACTGAGCACAGGCGAGCACTGCTCTGCACTGCCCGCACTGAAGCTCTGACTGGAGTCTGGAGGCCCCGAGCACGGAAAGACGTTCCTGAGCGACGCCTGAAACCGGAGCTCTGAGGGGGACCTCAAGCAGAGTCCTGAGCGCTGACTGGAGTGCCTGGCCAGCCCCCCACGTCGGAGTTCTGAGTGAGGACCCTGCCCCTGCGATATCGAGGTGAGCTACACTGGTGTAAAAATGGGACAATCCCACTCTGCCCCTGATCGGGATCTCTATAAGGAACTTAAGCATTCTTTACGCTGCAGTAACAGTACTTTACCTAAGCAAGAGTTAAAGAATCTTTTAGAATGGACTGCACTTAATTTCCCGAATGCGGACCGTTCAGCCGTCTTTACCAGAGACTTTTGGGACTCAGTTGGAAATAGACTCTTTAATGATATTTCGCGCCGGGATTTGACTGGCGTTCCCCTTCTCCCGGCGTGCAGAGCATTGGTTGAGCTCTTTGCTGCACAGCAAACGCCCGCGGCAGCCGCTCAGCCTGGCCATGCTGTCACTGCGAGTCCCCTCCACGCTGCCGCGAGTCCGCAGCGCGGCACGCCCCCCGCCTCCCCCCCCGCGCCGCGCGGCTGCGGCGTCCGCGGCCCCTCCCCCCCGCCCTCGTGATCGCGGCGTCCGTTGCCCCGGCCCCCCCACCGGACCCCGCGGCCCCTCCCCCCGCCCATGCGGTCGCGGCGTCCGTTGCCCCAGCCCCCCCACCGGAGCCCGCGGCCCCTCCCGCCGCCCCCCTCCATCCCCGCACCCCCCACTCCACTAACTTCTGCTGCTCCGGTTGGCGCGGTTCGCCCCCCCCGCTCCGTGTCGGGCCCCTCCTCCGCCTCCGCCCCAGCGAGCCCGCCCAGCAATGTGATCGCGGCAACACCCCCCGCTGCGGCCGCTGCACCGGCCCCGGCCCCCCCTCCCCCCGCGGCCCCGACTGTACCCCTCCTCCCCCCGGCGAGTCCCGCCGCTCCCCCAGCCACGTGCTGTGTCTCTGTGGCTACAGCCATTGCCGGCCTCCTGCAGAGTCACGCGGCCACGTTTCTGCAAGCAGCTCATGCTACCGTCGCTGCCGCGGCGCAGGCTGACACGGCAGCGTCCTTTGTGCCGCGGGACGGAGCGGTCCAGCCCGCCAAGCCGCCCCGCGCCTCCCACGCGGTGGCTCCCCCACCGTTGTCACTGCCCCCCTCAGACACGCCCACCGCCATGGTCCCGTGCCTCCCCGACCGCCCGGCCCCTGCTCCAGCCCAGCTTGCGAGCTACCAGCGGCTGAGCTCCGCGGCACAGACGCCGGCTTGCCCCCAGCGCCCTGTCCCCGCTCCGCGGCGATCCCTGGCCAGCCCCCCCCTTCCTACCACCGCTGCGGCTGCGCCGGGGACCGCGGCCACCGCCGGAACCGCGAAAGCAGCCCAGCCCCCTGCTTCCGAGCCCCCCAGTGCACCGCTGTTTGCGGCGCCGCTGCCGGCTCGGAGCGCCGCGGCGCCGCCGTGGCCCGACCCGCCCCCATCGCGTAGGGGTGCTCCGGGGCTCCACGCCGCAGCGCTGCCACCCCCTGCGGGCGGCGGCGCCCTGCCGTTCCCTTCTGTGGCCACAGAGACAGTCCCTGCTGCGCTCCCCGAGGCGGCCGCCATGATGCCTCACCACGCGGACCCCGTGACACGCCCCCCGCATGCGCAGTCCCTGCGACCCTCGGAAGTCCTGCCTCACGCCGCGACACCACCGCCGCCCCCCCACGCCGCCTCCGCCGCGCCTTTGATCCAGCCTCCCGGTTCCCACACGCTCCATGCTGCAGTCTACCCCCAGCCGACATCACCGTGCCCTCCCACGCCAGCACCACCGCTCCCAATTCCAGCCGCAGGACACCAGCCCGCGCCGCCACAACTTCCGGGATCACCGCATCTACAAGTGTCTCCGCCCACACCACCACCCCAGCCGGAGCCTGTTACATCCTCATCACAAGTGGCCCCCACTGCAGCGCGCCTCGCACAGCCTCTGGAAACCCCAACGCTACAGCCACCAGCAGCTCCTGCGCAGACGCAGCCTCCAGCCACCCTTCACCTGCCTCCATCGCCACCGGGTACCGTGCTGCAGCCACCGCATCCTGCACCTGGACCAAGCAGGACTGGACTACAACCAAGCACACAAACCGTGCAACGAGAAGGGGGAGGGTCGAATGTGACACACATGGAGAACTGTATTGCATTTCCAAATGCCAACCCTCTTAATGCTGAAAAGTCACCAGCATCAATCACAAATTTAGAAAATCCCCAGAAAAGTTCTGACAATCTTCAACTGACAGACTGGAATCAAATAACACGTGACATTTGCAAAGAGGAAAGCCTAAACCCTATAGCACTGCCTGTGGTATTCAGCCAGCAAGCCGGTGGTCCCAGAACTTGGACAGCTATCCCATCTCATGAGGTGAAAGAATTGCGAAAAGCAATAAAGGACAATGGTATCTCCTCTCCATATTTTAGACAACTGCTGAAAAGCACCCTGGAAGGACATACACTCACACCAAATGACTGTAAAAATCTTGCTGCTATAATTCTTACAGACTCACAGTATATACTATGGGAACTTAAATGGAAGAGACTGCTTACAGGGGTACTAAACACTTATAGACAATGTACTGATGCAGACCTTCGTGCCCTCACCCTGTCTAAATTGATAGGTGATCCACCTGATGACCAGAATGAAAATCAAGTGAATTTACCCAGAATGGTGTTAGATGACATAAAAAAGATGGCTCGCAAAGCTTTTTTGCAAGTTCAGCCTGCAGGAACTTTTGAAAAAGCCTACAATCTAGTTAGTCAAGAGTCATCTGAACCATTCACCTCATTTGTGGACCGGGTGATCCAAGCAGCAGAAAGACAATGCGGTGATGATATAGCCCGTCCAATAGTGATACGGGACATCATTGAAAATAATGCAAACGTGGAATGCAAGAGAGTCATCAAAGCCCTGGGAAAAGAAAGACCTACAGTGCCTGAAATGATTGATGCCTGCAGCAAAATTGGGAGCCCACAGCATGTAGCAACAGTTCGAGTAAATGAACTTGGAGAAACTCTAGGAGAGAAAATTGAAAGGGCTCTTACAGCACAGGTAGCGCAAGCAGAAGCACAAGCAGCACAAGCAGAAGCACGAGACCAAAAACTTACTGAAATCCTAACTGCCTTGCATCTAAGTTCCCAGCAAAGAGACAACACTGTGGCTGTCATGCAAGCTGCTGCACCTCCAGGACCTTGCTACTTCTGTAAAAAACCTGGCCACATCATGAGGGATTGCCCAGAGGTCGCACGAAGTGCACAAGCCACCGATCGCTGCTCTATCTGCAAGAAGGGAAAACATCACGCCTGGCAGTGTCGATCCAGACAAGATGTAAGCAGGAAATACAATCCAAAAAACTCCAAGGTGAGCGCGCAACGCCATCGCGCGATGAAACAAGTAATGGCACCCCAAGCTCCCGAGGCAAAATTTGTGAATACCCCGACCCAGAAGCTCTTCGCTTCATCACCAGCACAATCCCAAGTTATGACCCAAGCCTACTACCCCCAGGGACCTGGTGCACTTTGGCAACCTCCAAGCCAACAACCTTTTTAAAGGATGATGGCTATGACTATATTTCAACAGGGATTACTGGGCCTTCACAACAAAGACAAGACTTTTTAGTTGTTGGTAAAGAAAGGAATAGCATCTTGGGACTGCTTGTTTTGCCTTGTGTAATGTCTGTTAACTGCAGTGAAGAATTACTGGTGCTAGCCAATGCCTGCTACCCCCCGTTGCATATTCCACCTAGAACCCCTATAGCTATTGCTATAGCACTGCCTATGGGGACTATGGATCAAATGCCACCACGCTGTTTCCCCGTTGCTTCTGAAAATCCTGAAGTTCTATGGGTTCAACACATAAGTCAGCAACGACCAATGCTAACTTGTGAATTGTCAAATGGTGGGGTTCAAGTTTACATCAAGGGGATGATTGATACGGGGGCGGATGTTTCTGTGATCTCTTCTTACTGTTGGCCAACAGACTGGAAGTTGGTCATTCCCCCAGGTACTCTCACAGGCATTGGAGGTGTCACTCCTTGCTTGCAAAGTGAATCTTTGATCAACATCACAGGGCCTGACAAGAAGAGAGCGTCAATCCGTCCCTATGTAGTGCAGAAACCCATCACAGTGTGGGGAAGGGACTTACTTTCTGAATGGGGAGCAAAAATTGAACTGGGTTTTTCGTAGGGGCCACTAAAGCACTCAGCACCCTGAAACTGACCTGGAAAACTGACACCCCTGTCTGGGTCGACCAGTGGCCCCTGCCAGACAATAAGCTGAGTGCCCTCAAAAAACTAGTGGCTGAACAACTGCAAAAAGGCCACATTAAGCCCACTAACAGCCCCTGGAATTCACCTGTGTTTGTGATCCATAAGAAAACTTCTGACACTTGGCGATTGTTACATGATCTCAGAAAGATCAATGCAGTAATTGAGAACATGGGGCCTCTCCAACCTGGCCTGCCTAACCTTTCTATGATCCCGAGAAACTGGCCACTTGTAATCATTGACCTAAAAGACTGTTTCTTCAACATCCCACTGCATCCGGATGACGCTCCTCGTTTTGCCTTTTCCGTTCCAAGCACAAACTTACAAGAACCACTCCAGAGATACCATTGGTTAGTTTTGCCACAAGGGATGAGAAATTCGCCGACTATCTGTCAATATTTTGTGGCCCGCGTGCTGTCTCCAGTCCGTGCACAGTTCCCACAGTCAGTTATTCTCCACTACATGGACGATTTGCTCATTGCAGCACCAACACAAAAACAGATGGAAGAGACCCGTGATTGTATTGTTGTTGAGATCAAAAAGGCTGGACTGGTAATATCCGAATCAAAAATACAAGAGACTGCTCCCTGGAAGTATTTAGGTTGGAAACTAACAGAACAGTCTATTACTCCTCAAAAGATACAAATCCGAACTGATGTTTGTACCTTGCAGGACTTACAACAGCTTTTAGGGGAAATTAATTGGGTTAGACCTGTCCTTGGAATCACTGCTGATGAACTTTCCCCACTTTTTGATTTGTTGAAAGGGGACAATGACATCAGATCCCCTAGATGTCTCACTCCAGAGGCTTACAAGGCCCTGGAAAACATTACTGATGCTCTGCAGAACAGGCAGGCACATCGCTGTGCTCCTGATAAACCCTTTTTCCTTGCGATTTTAGGAGAAAAGCTGAGACTGTGCGGTCTCATTTTTCAATGGGATTCCTCTCACAAAGATCCATTGCTAATAATTGAATGGGTTTTTATTTCTTACAGGTCGCCAAAGACAATCCTCACACCTCTAGAAATGATGTCTCAAATCATCATCAAAGGCAGAGCAAGGCTTCTTTCTATAGCAGGTCATGAATTTGCAATTATATATTTGCCCATGAAGAAAGCCTATTTTGACTGGGCAATGCAAAAATCAGAAGATCTGCTGTATGCTTTGCTCGATTTCCCAGGCACTTGCTCTATTCATTATCCATCACACAAAATGATCAAAGCTAAATTATGTTACAAAGAAAAACCCCTGATCAGTGAAGAACCCTTAGATGCGGTCACTATCTTCACTGATGGGTCAGGGCGAACGCACAATTCGGTTGTTACATGGCAAAATAAAAATACTAAGTCCTGGGAACAGGATGTTCAAAAAGTTGAAGGTTCCCCTCAGATTGTCGAATTGGCAGCAGTTGTAAGAGCATTTCAGCTCTTTCCAGAACCTTTCAACTTGATCACTGATTCGGCATACGTTGCTAATATTATTAAGAGAATTGAAGGATCTGTTCTAAAGGATGTGAACAACGACAAGTTGTGTCTTTGGCTCACCTGTCTCTATCAAACTTTATCACACAGAATTAATCCTTATTTTGTTTCTCACATCAGAGCTCATTCTGGTCTTCCAGGATTCATGGCAGAGGGAAATGCACGAGCTGATGCACTGGCATCAGCAACGTCTGATGAGGAAGGTGCAGCAGGCATTGAAAATTCCACCTCAGTGCTTGCTGCAACCACCTTACCTAACATTATTGAACAAGCCAAATTGAGTCATGCATTTTTGCATCAAAATGCACAGGCAATCAAACGAGACTTTCGCATTACCCTAGAGCAAGCACAAAATATTGTACGGGCTTGCCCAAATTGTCAGCATGTTCAGCCAGTCCCCTCTTCAGGAGCCACCAACCCACGAGGGTTGGAGAGCTTACAGAAATGGCAAACAGATGTTACTAAGTACCCGTCTTTCGGGAAATTTAAAAATATCCATGTCTCCATTGATACATTCTCAAACGCAGTTTTTGCCTCTGTACATACAGGAGAAACAGCTAAGCATGTCTGCCAGCATTTTTCACAAGCTTTCTCCTATTTGGGTGTCCCCCAAGAAATCAAAACAGATAATGGCCCTTCATATGCTTCACAAGAATTAGCTGCGTTCCTGAATGACTGGGGTGTTCGCCATACATTTGGCATTCCTTACTCTCCCACGAGTCAAGGTATTATAGAAAGAACACATCAAACCTTGAAACGCATTTTAGATCAACAGAAAGGGGGAGAAGACCAGGCTGCACCTCAAAGGAGGCTGAATAAGGCTCTGTATGTTTACAATTTTCTAAATAGCTCTGCAGAAGAGCCTGACCCCCCCATTTACAGACACTTTTTGAACAACAAAAAAGCAAAACTAAAAGAGCACCCCCCAGTTTTGATTAAAAACTTAGATTCAGGACAAATAGAAGGACCATACAATCTTATAACATGGGGAAAGGGGTTTGCATGTGTTTCCACAGGTGGAGGACTTAAGTGGGTCCCAGCAAAGAACGTGAAGCCCTACCACACATCGAAGCCCGCTGACACCCTCACATCAGCCAGTACTTCCACAAGTACAAACCAAGAAGCAAGCACCCAGACCTGAGCTGCGCAGAATCATCAGGAGAAAGTGATCTGCCAGGAACAGCTCAAGAAAAGAATGAAGTTTTATCGTTTGCGCGCGTGCATGTTGCTTTTGTTCTTTTGTTTTAGTTCTTGTAGTGAAGCTTTACCTGTAAGTCAACCAAAGACGAATGTCTGGGTTGCTTTAGCCAAGTCTGCAGGCTCTGATACCATCTGTCTATCTGACACAAGCCCTGACAAACCTTTTTCAACCTGCTTAGTTGGGGTACCTCTTCCAGAAGGTTTTGATAATGTTACTCTTGACAAATACTGGCCATATGACGATCATCACGTATCTCCCACTCCTAGCCAAAGACACCAAACGTATATTGATAATTCTAAAATTGATAAATCTGACCTTCAAGAGCTAGAAATCCTAGGCTCATTAACTATGGACACCTGCTACTTCTTTCATTTCCTAGGTGAAGGCGGCCCTTATTTAAACGTTACCCCTTATCACCCAGTTTATAGCAATATAACCTCTTGGTGCAATCAAACTAAGCTTCTCATATATGATGAGCCTTACGCAGATCGTTTTAACAAACTTCCTATTCGATTTCCTAAAGGAATTTGGCTCATCTGTGGAGACAGGGCCTGGCAAGGTATACCTTCAAAGATAGATGGTGGCCCTTGTGCCATGGGGCAACTTACAATAATTGCTCCTAGTGTAAAAAGAGTAGTAAGAAAGAAAAGCAGGAGGATTAGATCCTCCTGGGGACATCAATATGAGAACGACTGTGATAGTGATTTTCACCCTTGGAGCTCAGGAAAATCGACTCTTATAAGTGTTTTTCTACCTCAGATAAGTTCCTCGATTGCATTGAAACAGTTAAACAAGTTAGGGTGTTGGCTCAGTAAAGAAGTAAATGCTACCTCTACTATAATCAGTGATTTACTAACAGATGAAGAAGCAGTGAAACATGCCACTTTACAAAATAGAGCTGCTATTGACTTTCTTTTACTAGCACATGGACATGGCTGTGAAGATTTTGAAGGATTATGTTGTATGAATCTGTCTGACCATTCTGTTTCCATTCATAAACAGCTACAAAATTTGAGGGATTTAGCTAACCAAATTACAACAGATAGCCCATCCTGGTTAGACGATTTGTTTGATGGTTGGAGCTTTGCACCTTGGCTAAAGGAACTCTGTAAAGTAGGTTTGATTATTCTGATAGTGATAATTGTAGTTTTAGTAGCAGTACCCTGTATACTTCAGTGTGTGCAGAACATAATGAGTAAGACAGTATCTAGCATCTTAGTTGTTCATCAGAACGGGGGAGATGTTGGGGAAGATGAAATAGCAAGGCCCTATAAATATGAGGGCCTGGCAAAAGAATCAGAGAATACAGATATCGAGATGAAAACGAGGTTTGAAATACCAAACCTTCATTACTGAGCATCCCGAAAACAATAATGCAATCCCCCCTTTCTGATAGAACCTAAGGTCAAATGGAATGTCCTGTCTCACCCCCCAATGTATGGTTCATCCCATACCTGTAACCCTCCCCTGAAGTATCCGATGTCTGTAACCCCATTGGCCCAAGTCCTGTCCCAGCCCACCTTGAAGCCCCCTGATAAGGTGTGGCCGAGGGACCGGACGCTCTCTCTCTCGGACCTTCCTGCTGGGACACCCACCTGGCACCATCCCTCTCTCTCCCCCCGCTCTCCCCGGGCCTGCCACGAGTTGCGGCTAGCAACTCTAAGCAGGGCCCTTCATCCTTTATAATAAACCCTATGCTCTAAAGACCGGGCCTCAGAGATCCTTCGTTACCACCCACCCAAACCGTCCTGGAGTCCAGCAATCCCCGCAAGGGGGCTTGGCCGGAGTTCGAGTGTAAGTCTCGGCAGGACGTTTGACCTTACCTCGGCAGGGAGACCAAGCTTCCCAAGCCTAGTAGGAGAGTCAGGCAAGGGGGCTTGGCCGGAGTTTGAGTGTAAGGCTCGGCAGGACATTGGACCTTACCTCGGCAGGGAGACCAAGCATCCCAAGCCTAGTAGGAGAGTCAGGCAAGGGGGCTTGGCCGGAGTTCGAGTGTTAGGCTCGGCAGGACGTTCGACCTTACCTCGGCAGGGAGACCAAGCTTCCCAAGCCTAGTAGGAGAGTCAGACAACGGGGCATGGCCAGAGTTCGAGTGTAAGGCCCGGCAGGACGTTCGACCTTACCTCGGCAGGGAGACCAAGCTTCCCCAGCCGAGTAGGAGAGTAAGGCAAGGGGGCTTGGCCGGAGTTCGAGTGTAAGGCTCGGCAGGACGTTCGACCTTACCTCGGCAGGGAGACCAAGCTTCCCAAGCCTAGTAGGAGAGTAAGGCAAGGGGGCTTGGCCGGAGTCCAAGTGCAAGGCTCGGCAGGCCGTTCGACCTTACCTCGGCAGGGAGACCAAGCTTCCCAAGCCTAGTAGGAGAGTCAGGCAAGAGGGCTTGGCTGGAGTTCGAGTGTAAGGCTCGGGAGGGAGACCAAGCTTCCCAAGCCTAGCAGGAGAGTCAGGCAAGGGGGCTTGGCCGGAGTTCGAGTGTAAGGCTCGGCAGGACGTTCGACCTTACCTCGGCAGGGAGACCAAGCTTCCCAAGCCTAGTAGGGTCAGGCAAGGGGGCTTGTCTTAAGTTCGAGTGTAAGGCTCGGCAGGACGTTCGACCTTACCTCGGCAGGGAGACCAAGATTCCCAAGCCTAGCAGGAGAGTCTGGCAGGGGGGCTTGTCCGGAGTTCGAGTGTAAGGCGCGGCAGGACGTTCGACCGTACCTCGGCAGGGAGACCAAGCTTCCCAAGCCTAGTAGGGTCGGGCAAGGGGGCTTGGCGGTTCTTCGAGTGTAAGGCTTGGCAGGTCGTTCGACCTTTCCTCGGCAGGGAGACCAAGCTTCCCAAGCCTAGTAGGCAAGTCAGGCAAGGGGGCTTGGCTGGAGTTTGAGTGTAAGGCTCGGCGGACGTTCGACCTTACCTCGGCAGGGAGACCAAGCTTCCCAAGCCTAGTAGGGTCAGGCAAGGGGACTTGGCCGGAGTTCGAGTGTAAGGCTCGGCAGGACGTTCGACCTAACCTGGGCAGGGAGACCAAGCTTCCCAAGCCTAGCAGGGTCGGGCATGGGGGCTTGGCCGGAGTTCGAGTGTCAGGCTCGGCAGGACGTTCGACCTTACCGCGGCAGGGAGACCAAGCTTCCCAAGCCGAATAGTCAAGTCAGGCAAGGGGGCTTGGCCGGAGTTCGAGTGTAAGGCTCGGCAGGACGTTCGACCTTACCTGGGCAGGGAGACCACGCTTCCCATGCCCAGTAGGGTCCGGCAAGGGGGCTTGACCGGAGTTCGAGTGTAAGGCTCGGCATGAGGTTCAACCTAACCTGGGCAGGGAGACCAAGCTTCCCAAGCCTAGTAGGCAAGTCAGGCAAGGGGGCTTGGCCAGAGTTCGAATGTACGGCTCGGCATGACGTTCGACCTTACCTCGGCAGGGAGACCAAGCTTCCCATGCCTAGTAGGGTCGGGCATGGGGGCTTGGCCGGACTTCGAGTGTCAGGCTCGGCAGGATGTTCGACCTTACCTCGGCAGGAGACCAAGCTTCCCAATCCTAGTAGGGTCAGGGAAGGGGGCTCAGCCGGAGTTTGAATGTAAGGCTCGGCAGGACGTTCAACCTAACCTGGGCAGGGAGACCAAGCTTCCCAAGCCTAGTAGGGTCGGGGAAGGGGGCTTGGCCGGGGTTCGAGTGCAAGGCTCGGCTGGACGTTCGACCTTACCTCGGCAGGCAAACCAAGCTTCCCAAGCCTAGTAGGGTCAGGCAAAGGGTCTGAGATGGAGTCCGAGTGTAAGGCTCGGCAGGACGTTCGACCTTACCTGGGCAGGGAGACCAAGCTTCCATAGCCAAGTAGTACTGGGCAAGGGGGCTTGGCCGGAGTTCGAGTGTAAGGCTCGGCAGGACGTTCGACCTTTCCTTGGCTGGAGACCAAGCTTCCCAAGGCTAGTAGGGTCAGGCAAGGGGGCTTGGCTGCAGTTCGAGTGCAAGGCTCGGCAGGTCGTTCGACCTTACCTCAGCAGGAGACCAAGCTTCCCAATCCTAGTAGGGTCAGGCAAGGGGCCTCGGCCGGACTTCGAGTGTAAGGCTGGGCAGGACGTTCGACCTAACCTGGGCAGGGAGACCAAGCTTCCCAAGCCTAGTAGGCAAGTCAGGCAAGGGGGCTGGGCCAGGGTTCGAGTGTACGGCTCGGCAGGACATTCGACCTTACCTCAGCCGGAGACCAAGCTTCCCGATTCTCGTGGAGTCAGGCATGGGGGCTTGGCCGGATTTCGAGTGTCAGGCTCGGCAGGATGTTCGACCTTACCTCGGCAGGGAGACCAAGCTTCGCAAGCCTAGTAGGGTAAGGCAAGGCGGCTTGGCTGGATTTCGAGTGTAAGGCTCGGCCGGACGTTCGACCTTACCTGGGCAGGGAGACGGAGCTTCCCAAGCCTAGTAAGCTCAGGCAAGGGGTCTTGGCCGGACTCCGAGTGTAAGGCCCGGCAGGACGTTCGGCCTTACCTCGGCAGGCAGACCAAGCTTCCCAAGCCTAGTAGGTAAGTCAGGCAAGGGGGCTTGGACTAAGTTCGACTGTAAGGCTCGGCTGGACGTTCGACCTTACCTCGGCAGGGAGACCAAGCTTCCCGAGCCTAGCAGGGTCAGGCAAAGGGGCTGGGATGGAGTCCGAGTGTAAGGCTCAGCAAGACGTTCGACCTTACCTGGGCAGGGAGACCAAGCTTCCAAAGCCAAGCAGGACTGGGCAAGGGGGCTTGCCCGGAGTTCGAGTTAAGGGCTCGGCAGGACGTTCGACCTTGCCTCGGCAGGAGACCAAGCTTCCCAAGCCTAGTAGGGTCAGGCAAGGGGACTTGGCCGGATTTCGAGTGTAAGGCTTCGCAGGATGTTCGGCCTTGCCTCGGCAGGCAGATCAAGCTTCCCAAGCCTAATAGGAGAGTCAGGCAAGGGGCCATGGCCAGAGTTCGAGTGAAAGGCTCGGCAGGGCGTTCGACCTTACCTGGGCAGGGAGACGAAGCTCCCTAAGCCTAGTAGGGTAAGTCAAGGGGGCTTGGCCGGAGTTCGAGTGTAAGTCCTAGCATTACGTTCGACCTTACCTCGGCAGGCAGACCAAGCTTCCCAAGCCTAGTCGGGTCGGGCAAGGAGGCTTGGCCGGAGTTCGAGTGCAAGGCTCGGCAGGACGTTGGACCTTACCTGGGCATGGAGACAAAACTTCCCAAGCCTAGCAGGGTCGGGCAAGGGGGCTTGGCCGGAATCCGAGTGTAAGGCTCGGCAGGAATTTCGACCTTACCTCGGCAGGGAGACCAAGCTTCCCAAGCCTAGTAGGGTCAGGCAAAGAGGCCGGGCGGGAGTTCAAGCGTAAGGTTCGGCAGGACGTTCGACCTAACCTCGGCAGGAGACCAAGCTTTTCAAGCCTAGTAGGGTCAGGCAAGGGGACTTGGCCGGAATCCGAGTGTAAGGCTCGGCAGGACGTTCGACCTAACCTGGGCAGGAAGACCAAGCTTCCCAAACCTAGTAGGGTCAGGGAAGGGGGCTTGGCCAGAGTTCGACTGTAAGGCTCGGCAGCACTTTCGACCTAACCTAGGCAGGGAGACCAAGCTTCCCAAGCCTAGTAGGGTCAGGCAAGTGGACTTGGCCGAAGTCCACGTGTAAGGCTCGGCAGGACGTTCGACCTAACCTGGGCAAGGAGACCAAGCTTCCCAAGCCTAGCAGGGTCCGTCTAGGGGGCTTGACCAGAGTTCCATTGTAAGGCTCGGCTGGACGTTCGAACTTACCTCGGCAGGGAGACCAAGCTTCCCAATCCTTGTAGGGTCAGGGAAGGGTGCTTGGCCGGAGTCCGAGTGTAAGGCTCGGCAGGACGTTCGACCTTACCTGGGCAGGGAGACGAACCTCCCCAAGCCTAGTAGGGTCAGGCAAGGGGGCTTGGCCGGAGTTCGAGTGTAAGTCCCAGCAGGAAGTTCGACCTTACCTCGGCAGGGAGGCCAAGCTTCCCAAGCCTAGTAGGGTCAGGCAAAAGGCTGGGGCGGAGTTCAAGTGTAAGGCTCGGCAGGACGTTTGAACTTACCTCAGCAGAAGACCAAGCTTCGAAAGCCTAGTAGGGTCAGGCAATGGGGCTTGGCCAGAGTTCGAGTGTACGGTTCGGCAGGATGTTCGACCTTACCTCGGCAGGAGACCAAGCTTCCCAATTCTAGTAGAGTCAGGCATTGGGGCTTGGCCGGATTTCGAGTGTCAGGCTCGGCAGGATGGGCCACCTTACCTCGGCAGGGAGACCAAGCTTCCCAAGCCTAGTAGGCAAGTCAGGCAAGGGGGCTTGGCCAGAGTTCGAGTGTACGGCTCGGCAGGACGTTCGACCTTACCTCGGCCGGAGACCAAGCTTCCCAAGCCTAGTATGGTCGGGCAAGGGGGCGTGGCCGGTGATCGCGTGTAAGGCTTGGCAGGACGTTCGACCTTACCTCGGCCGGGAGACCAAGTTTCCCAAGCCCAGTAGGGTCCGGCAAGGGGGCTTGGCCGCAGTTTGAGTGTAAGGCTCGGCAGGACGTTCGACCTTACCTCAGCAGCGAGACCAAGCTTCCCAAGCCTAGTAGGCAAGGCAGGCAAGGGGGCTTGGCCAGAGTTCGAGTGTACGGCTCGGCAGGACGTTCGACCTTACCTCGGCCGGAGACCAAGCTTCCCAGTCCTAGTAGGGTCGGGCAAGGGGGCTTGGCCGGATTTAGAGTGCCAGGCTCGGCAGGATGTTTGACCTTACCTCCGCAGGGAGACCAAGCTTCCCAAGCCTAATAGGGTAAGGCAAGGCGGCTTGGCCGGACTTCGAGTGTAAGGCCTGGCAAGACCTTCGACCTTACCGCGGCAGGCAGACCAAGCTTCCCAAGCCTAGTAGGTAAGTCCGTCAAGGAGGATTGGACTAAGTTCGAGCGCAAGGCTCGGCTGGACATTTGACCTTACCTCGGCAGGGAGACCAAGCTTCCCAATCCTAGTAGAGTCAGGCATGGGGGCTTGGCCGGAGTTCGAGTGTAAGGCTTGGCAGGACGTTCGACCTTGCCTCGGCAGGGAGACCAAGCTTCCAAGCCTATTAGGGTCGGGCATGGGGGCTTGGCCGCAGTTCGAGTGTAAGGCTTGGCAGGACGTTCGACCTAACCTGGGCAGGGAGACCAAGCTTCCCAAGCCTAGTAGGGTCAGGCAAGGGGGCTTGGCCGGAGTTCGCGTGTAAGGCTCGGCAGGACGTTCTACCTTACCTCGGCAGGGAGACCAAGCTTCCCAAGCCTAGTAGGCAAGTCAGGCAACGGGGCTTGGCCAGAGTTCGAGTGTACGGCTCGGCAGGACTTTCGACCTTACCTCGGCAGAGAGACCAAGCTTCCCAATCCTAGTACAGTCAGGCATGCGGGATTGGCCGGATTTCGAGTTTCTGGTTCGGCAGGACGTTCGAACTTACCTCGGCAGGGAGACCGAGCTTCCCAAGCCTAGTAGGGTAAGGCAAGGCAGCTTGGCCGGATTTCGAGTGTAAAGCTCGGGAGGACGTTCGAACTTACCTGGGCATGGAGACAAAACTTCCCAAGCCTAGTAGGGTCAGGCAAGGGGGCTTGGCTGGGCTCCGAGTGTAAGGCCCGGCAGGACGTTCGATCTTACCTCGGCAGGCAGACCAAGCTTCCCAAGCCTAGTAGGTAAGTCAGGCAAGGGGGCTGGGCCGGAGTTCGAGCACAAGGCTCGGCAGGACGTTCGAGCTTGCCTGGGCTGGGAGACCAAGCTTCCCAAGCCTTGTAGGAGAGTCAGGCAAGGGGGCTTGGCCGGAGTTCGAGCACAAGGCTCGGCAGGACGTTCGAGCTAACGTGGGCTGGGAGACCAAGCTTCCCAAGGCCAGAAGGCTCAGGGAAGGGGGCTTGGCCGGAGTCCGAGTGTCAGGCTCGGCAGGATGTTCGACCTTACCTCGGCAGGGAGACCAAGCTTCCCAAGCCTACTAGATAAGTCAGGCAAGGGGGCTCGGCCAGAGTTCGAGTGTACGGCTCGCCAGGACGTTCGACCTTACCTTGGCCCCGACGCCAAGCTTCCCAATCCTAGTAGGGTCGGGCAAGGGGGCTTGGCCGGATTTCGAGTGTAAGTCTTGGCAGGACTTTCGACCTTGCCTGGGCAGGGAGACGAAGCTTCCCAAGCCTAGAAGGGTCTGCCAAGGGTGCTTGGCCGGACTTCGAGTGTAAGGCCCGGCAAGACGATCGACCTTACCTCGCCAGGCAGACCAAGCTTCCCAAGCCTAGTAGGCAAGTCAGGCAAGGGGGCTTGGCTGGAGTTTGAGTGTCAGGCTCGGCAGGACATTCGACCTTACCTCGGCAGGGAGACCATGCTCCCGGATCCTCGCAGAGTTAGCAATGGGGGCTTGGCCGGAGTTCGAGTGTCAGGCTCGGCCGGACGTTCGACCTTACCGCGGCAGGGAGACCAAGCTTCCCAAGCCTAGTAGGCAAGTCAGGCAAGGGGGCTTGGCTGGAGTTTGAGTGTAAGGCTCGGCAGGACGTTCGACCTTACCTCGGCAGGGAGACCAAGCTTCCCAAGCCTAGTAGGGTAGGGCAAGGGGGCTTGGCCAGAGTTCGAGTGTAAGGCTCGGCAGGACGTTCGACCTTACCTCGGCAGGGAGACCAAGCTTCCCAAGCCTAGTAGGGTAGGGCAAGGGGGCTTGGCCGCAGTTCGAGTGTAAGGCGTGGCAGGACGTTCGACCTAACCTGGGCAGGGAGACCAAGCTTCCCAATCCTTGTAGGGTCGGGCAGGGGGCATGGCCAGGGTTCAAGTGTAAGGCCCGGCAGGACGTTCGACCTTACCTCGGCAGGGAGACCAAGCTTCCCAAGCCTAGTAGGTAAGTCAGGCTAGGGCGCTCGGCCTAAGTTCGAATGTAAGGCTCCGCAGGACGTTCGACCTTACCTGGGCCTGGAGACCAAGCTTCCCAAGCGTAGTAGGGTCAGGCAAGGGGGCTCGGCCGGTGTTTGTGTGTAAGGCTCGGCAGGACGTTCGACCTAACCTGGGCAGGGAGACCAAGTTTCCCAAGCCTAGTAGGGACAGGCAAGGGGGCTTGGCCGCAGTTTGAGTGTAAGGCTCGGCAGGACGTTCGACCTTACCTCGGCAGGGAGACCAATCTTCCCAAGCCTAGTAGGCAAGTCAGGCAAGGGGGCTCGGCCAGAGTTCGAGTGTACGGCTCGCCAGGACGTTCGACCTTACCTCGGCCGGACGCCAAGCTTCCAAATCCTAGTAGGGTCGGGCAAGGGGGCTTGGCCGGATTTCGAGTCTAAGTCTTGGCAGGACTTTCGACCTTGCCTGGGAAGGGAGACGAAGCTTCCCAAGCCTAGAAGGGTCTGCCAAGGGGGCTTGGCCGGACTTCGAGTGTAAGGCCCGGCAAGACGATCGACCTTACCTCGCCAGGCAGACCAAGCTTCCCAAGCCTAGTAGGCAAGTCAGGCAAGGGGGCTTGGCTGGAGTTTGAGTGTAAGGCTCGGCAGGACGTTCGACCTTACCTCGGCAGGGAGACCAAGATTCCCAATCCTAGCAGAGTTGGGCATGGGGGCTTGGCCGGAGTTCGAGTGTCAGGCTCGGCAGGACGTTCGACCTTACCGCGGCAGGGAGACCAAGCTTCCCAAGCCTAGTAGGCAAGTCAGGCAAGAGGGCTTGGCTGGAGTTTGAGTGTAAGGCTCGGCAGGACGTTCGACCTTACCTCGGCAGGGAGACCAAGCTTCCCTACCCAGTAGGGTCCGGCAAGGGGGCTTGACCGGATTTCGAGTGTAAGGTTTGGCAGGACGTTCGACCTTACCGCCGGAGGATACCAAGCTTCCCAAGCCTAGTAGGGTCCGGCAAGGGGCCTTGGCCGGAGTTCGAGTGTAAGGCTTGGCAGGACGTTCGACCTTGCCTCGGCAGGGAGACCAAGCTTCCCAAGCCTAGTAGGGTCAGGCGCGGGGCCTTGGCCGGAGTTTGAGTGTAAGGCTCGGCAGGACGTTCGACCTTACCTCGGCAGGAGACCAAGCTTCCCAATCCTAGTCGAGACAGGCATGGGGGCTTGGCCGGATTTCGAGTGTCAGGCTCGGCAGGATTTTCGACCTTACCTCAGCAGGGAGAGCAAGCTTCCCAAGCCTAGTACGAGAGTCAGGCAAGGGGGGTGGCAGGAGTTCGTGCGCAAGGCTCGGCAGGACGTTCGAGCTTTCCTCGGCAGGCAGATCAAGCTTCCCAAGCCTAGTCGAGTCAGGCATGGGGGCTTGGCCAGAGTCCGAGTGTAAGCCTCGGTAGGACGTTCGACCTAACCTGGGCAGGGAGACCAAGCTTCCCAAGCCTAGTAGGGTCGGGCAAGGGGGCTGGCCCGGGGTTCGAGTGTAAGGCTTGGCAGGACGTTCGACCTTGCCTCGGCAGGGAGACCAAGCTTCCCAAGTCTAGTAGGTATTTCAGGCAAGGGGGCTTGGACTAATTCGAGTGTAAGGCTCGGCTGGACGTTCGACCTTACCTCGGCAGGGAGACCAAGCTTCCCAAGCCTGGTAGGGTCAGGCGCGGGGGCTTGGCCGGATTTCGAGTGTCTGGCTCGGCAGGATGTTCGACCTTACCTCGGCAGGGAGACCAAGTTCCCAAGCCTAGTAGGCTAGGGCCAGGGGGCTTGGCCGGATTTGGAGTGTAAGGCTCAGCAGTACGTTTGACCTTACCTCGGCAGGGAGACCAAGCTTCCCAAGCCGAGTCGGAGAGTCAGGCAAGGGGGGTGGCCGGAGTTCGTGCGCAAGGCTCGGCAGGACGTTCGAGCTTTCCTCGGCAGGCAGACCAAGCTTCCCAAGCCTAGTCGAGTCAGGCATGGGGGCTCGGCCGGAGTTGGAGTGTAAGGCTCGGCAGGACGTTCGACCTTACCTCGGCAGGGAGACCAAGCTTCCCAAGCCTAGTAGGGTCAGGCGCGGGGCCTTGGCCGGAGTTTGAGTGTAAGGCTGGGCAGGACGTTCGACCTTACCTCGGCAGGGAGACCAAGCTTCCCAAGCCCAGTAGGGTCCGGCAAGGGGGCTTGACCGGATTTCGAGTGTAAGGCTCGGCTGGACGTTCGACCCTACCTCGGCAGGGAGACCAAGCTTCCCAAGCCTAGTATGGTCGTGCAAGGGGGCGTGGCCGGTGATCGCGTGTATGGCTTGGCAGGACGTTCGACCTTACCTCGGCCGGGAGACCAAGTTTCCCAAGCCCAGTAGGGTCCGTCAAGGGGGCTTGGCCGCAGTTTGAGTGTAAGGCCCGGCAGGACGTTCGACCTTACCTCGGCAGCGAGACCAAGCTTCCCAAGCCTAGTAGGCAAGTCAGGCAAGGGGGCTTGGCCAGAGTTCGAGTGTACGGCTCGGCAGGACGTTCGACCTTACCTCGGCCGGAGACCAAGCTTCCCAAGCCTAGTATGGTCGGGCAAGGGGGCGTGGCCGGTGATCGCGTGTAAGGCTTGGCAGGACGTTCGACCTTACCTCGGCCGGGAGACCAAGTTTCCCAAGCCCAGTAGGGTCCGGCAAGGGGGCTTGGCCGCAGTTTGAGTGTAAGGCTCGGCAGGACGTTCGACCTTGCCTCGGCAGGGAGACCAAGCTTCCCAAGCCTAGTAGGGTCAGGCGCGGGGCCTTGGCCGGAGTTTGAGTGTAAGGCTCGGCAGGACGTTCGACCTTACCTCGGCAGGAGACCAAGCTTCCCAATCCTAGTTGAGACAGGCATTGGGGCTTGGCCGGATTTCGAGTGTCAGGCTCGGCAGGATTTTCGACCTTACCTCAGCAGGGAGAGCAAGCTTCCCAAGCCTAGTACGAGAGTCAGGCAAGGAGGGTGGCCGGAGTTCGTGCGCAATGCTAGGCAGGACGTTCGAGCTTTCCTCGGCAGGCAGATCAAGCTTCCCAAGCCTAGTCGAGTCAGGCATGGGGGCTTGGCCGGAGTCCGAGTGTAAGCCTCGGTAGGACGTTCGACCTTAACTGGGCAGGGACACCAAGCTTCCCTATCCTAGTAGGGTCAGGGAAGGGGGCTCAGCCGCAGTTTGAGTGTAAGGCTCGGCAGGACGTTCGACCTAATCTGGGCAGGGAAACAAAGCTTCCCAAGCCTAGGAGGGTCGGGCAAGGGGGCTGGGCCGGGGTTCGAGTGTAAGGCTTGGCAGGACGTTCGACCTTACCTCGGCAGGGAGACCAAGCTTCCCAAGCCTAGTAGGGTCAGGCGCGGGGCCTTGGCCGGAGTTTGAGTGTAAGGCTCGGCAGGACGTTCGACCTTACCGCAGCAGGATACCAGGCTTCCCAAGCCTAGTAGGCAAGTCAGGCAAGGGGACTTGGCCGGAGTCCGAGTGTAAGGCTCGGCAGGACGTTTGACTTAACCTGGGCAGGGAGACCAAGCTTCCCAAGCCTAGTAGGGTCGGGCATAGGGGCTTGGCCGGAGTTCGAGTGTAAGGCTCGGCAGGACATTCGACCTTACCTCGGCACTGAGACCAAGCTCCCCAAGGCTAGTAGGCAAGTCAGGCAAGGGGGCTTGGCTGGAGTTTGAGGGTAAGGCTCGGCAGGACCTTCGACCTTACCTCGGCAGGCAGACCAAGCTTCCCAAGTCTTGTAGGTATTTCAGGCAAGGGGGCTTGGACTAATTCGAGTGTAAGGCTCGGCTGGACGTTCGACCTTACCTCGGCAGGGAGAGCAAGCTTCCGAAGCCTAGTAGGGTCAGGCAAAGGGGCTGGGATGGAGTACAAGTGTAAGGCTTGGCAGGACGTTCGACCTTGCCTCGGCAGGGAGACCAAGCTTCCCAAGCCTAGTAGGGTCAGGCGCGGGGCCTTGGCCGGAGTTTGAGTGTAAGGCTCGGCAGGACGTTCGACCTTACCTCGGCAGGAGACCAAGCTTCCCAATCCTAGTCGGGACAGGCATGGGGGCTTGGCCGGATTTCGAGTGTCAGGCTCGGCAGGATTTTCGACCTTACCTCAGCAGGGAGAGCAAGCTTCCCAAGCCTAATACGAGAGTCAGGCAAGGGGGGTGGCCGGAGTTCGTGCGCAAGGCTCGGCAGGACGTTCGAGCTTTCCTCGGCAGGCAGATCAAGCTTCCCAAGCCTAGTCGAGTCAGGCATGGGGGCTTGGCCGGAGTCCGAGTGTAAGCCTCGGTAGGACGTTCGACCTTAACTGGGCAGGGACACCAAGCTTCCCAATCCTAGTAGGGTCAGGGAAGGGGGCTCAGCCGCAGTTTGAGTGTAAGGCTCGGCAGGACGTTCGACCTAACCTGGGCAGGGAAACAAAGCTTCCCAAGCCTAGTAGGGTCGGGCAAGGGGGCTGGGCCGGGGTTCGAGTGTAAGGCTCGGTAGGACATTCAACCTGAGCTCAGCAGGATACCAAGCTTCCCAAGCCTAGTAGGGTCAGGCGCGGGGCCTTGGCCGGAGTTTGAGTGTAAGGCTCGGCAGGACGTTCGACCTTACCGCAGCAGGATACCAGGCTTCCCAAGCCTAGTAGGCAAGTCAGGCAAGGGGACTTGGCCGGAGTCCGAGTGTAAGGCTCGGCAGGACGTTCGACCTAACCTGGGCAGGGAGACCAAGCTTCCCAAGCCTAGTAGGGTCGGGCATGGGGGCTTGGCCGGAGTTCGAGTGTAAGGCTCGGCAGGACATTCGACCTTACCTCGGCACTGAGACCAAGCTCCCCAAGGCTAGTAGGCAAGTCAGGCAAGGGGGCTTGGCTGGAGTTTGAGGGTAAGGCTCGGCAGGACGTTCGACCTTACCTCGGCAGGCAGACCAAGCTTCCCAAGTCTAGTAGGTATTTCAGGCAAGGGGGCTTGGACTAATTCGAGTGTAAGGCTCAGCTGGACGTTCGACCTAACCTGGGCAGGGAGACCAAGCTTCCCAAGCCTAGTAGGGTCGGGCAAGGGGGCGTGGCGGTTCTTCGAGTGTAAGGCTTGGCAGATCGTTCGACCTTTCCTCGGCAGGGAGACCAAGCTTCCCAAGCCTAGTAGGGTCAGGCGCGGGGGCTTGGCCGGATTTCGAGTGTCAGGCTCGGCAGGATGTTCGACCTTACCTCGGCAGGGAGACCAAGTTCCCAAGCCTAGTAGGCTAGGGCAAGTGGGCTTGGCCGGATTTGGAGTGTAAGGCTCAGCAGTATGTTTGACCTTACCTCGGCAGGGAGACCAAGCTTCCCAAGCCGAGTCGGAGAGTCAGGCAAGGGGTCTTGGCCGGAGTTCGAGTGTCAGGCTCGGCAGGACGTTCGACCTTACCTCGGCAGGCAGACCAAGCTTCCCAAGCCTAGTAGGTAAGTCAGGCAAGGGGGCATGGACAAAGTTCGAGTGCAAGGCTAGGCTGGACGTTCGACCTCACATCGGCAGGGAGACCAAGCTTCCCAATCCTAGTAGTGTCAGGCATGGGGGCTTGGCCGGAGTTCGAGTGTCAGGCTCGGCAGGACGTTCGACCTTACCGCGGCAGGTAGACCAAGCTTCCCAAGCCTAGTAGGCAAGTCAGGCAAGGGGGCTTGCCTGGAGTTTGAGTGTAAGGCTCAGCAGGACGTTCGACCTTACCTCGGCAGGTAGACCAATCTTCCCAAGCCTAGTAGGCAAGTCAGGCAAGGGGGCTTGCCTGGAGTTTGAGTGTAAGGCTCAGCAGGACGTTCGACCTTACCTCGGCAGGGAGACCAAGCTTCCCAAGCCCAGTAGGGTCCGTCAAGGGGGCTTGACCGGAGTTCGAGTGTAAGGCTCGGCAGGACGTTCCACCTTACCGCAGCAGGATACCAAGCTTCCCAAGCCTAGTAGGGTCCGGCAAGGGGGCTTGGCCGGAGTTCGAGTGTAAGGCTTGGCAGGACGTTCGACCTTGCCTCGGCAGGGAGACCAAGCTTCCCAAGCGTAGTAGGGTCAGGCGTGGGGCCTTGGCCGGAGTTTGAGGGTAAGGCTCGGCAGGACGTTCGACCTTACCTCGGCAGGAGACCAAGCTTCCCAATCCTAGCAGGGCAGGGCAAGGGGGCTTGGCTGGCGTTCGAGTGCAAGGCTCGGCAGGATGTTCGACCTTACCTTGGCAGGGAGACCGAGCTTCCCAAGCCTAGTAGGCAAGTCAGGCAAGGGGACTTGGACAGAGTTCAAGTGTACGGCTCGGCAGGACGTTCGACCTTACCTCGGCCGGAGACCAAGCTTCCCAAGCCCAGTAGGGTCCGGCAAGGGGGCTTGACTGGATTTCGAGTGTAAGGCTCGGCAGGACGTTCGACCTAACCTGGGCAGGGAGACGAAGCTTCCCAAGCCTAGTAGGGTCAGGCATGGGGGCTTGGCCGGAGTTCGAGTGTCAGGCTTGGCAGGACGTTCGACCTTGCCTCGGCAGGGAGACCAAGCTTCCCAAGCCTAGTAGGGTCAGGCGCGGGGCCTTGGCCGGAGTTTGAGTGTAAGGCTCGGCAGGACGTTCGACCTTACCTCGGCAGGAGACCAAGCTTCCCAATCCTAGTTGAGACAGGCATGGGGGCTTGGCCGGATTTCGAGTGTCAGGCTCGGCAGGATTTTCGACCTTACCTCAGCAGGGAGAGCAAGCTTCCCAAGCCTAGTACGAGAGTCAGGCAAGGGGGGTGGCCGGAGTTCGTGCGCAATGCTCGGCAGGACGTTCGAGCTTTCCTCGGCAGGCAGATCAAGCTTCCCAAGCCTAGTCGAGTCAGGCATGGGGGCTTGGCCGGAGTTCGAGTGTCAGGCTCGGCAGGACGTTCGACCTTACCGCGGCAGGTAGACCAAGCTTCCCAAGCCTAGTAGGCAAGTCAGGCAAGGGGGCTTGCCTGGTGTTTGAGTGTAAGGCTCAGCAGGACGTTCGACCTTACCTCGGCAGGGAGACCAAGCTTCCCAAGCCCAGTAGGGTCCGTCAAGGGGGCTTGACCGGAGTTCGAGTGTAAGGCTCGGCAGGACGTTCCACCTTACCGCAGCAGGATACCAAGCTTCCCAAGCCTAGTAGGGTCCGGCAAGGGGGCTTGGCCGGAGTTCGAGTGTAAGGCTTGGCAGGACGTTCGACCTTGCCTCGGCAGGGAGACCAAGCTTCCCAAGCGTAGTAGGGTCAGGCGTGGGGCCTTGGCCGGAGTTTGAGGGTAAGGCTCGGCAGGACGTTCGACCTTACCTCGGCAGGAGACCAAGCTTCCCAATCCTAGCAGGGCAGGGCAAGGGGGCTTGGCTGGCGTTCGAGTGCAAGGCTCGGCAGGATGTTCGACCTTACCTTGGCAGGGAGACCGAGCTTCCCAAGCCTAGTAGGCAAGTCAGGCAAGGGGACTTGGACAGAGTTCAAGTGTACGGCTCGGCAGGACGTTCGACCTTACCTCGGCCGGAGACCAAGCTTCCCAAGCCCAGTAGGGTCCGGCAAGGGGGCTTGACTGGATTTCGAGTGTAAGGCTCGGCAGGACGTTCGACCTAACCTGGGCAGGGAGACGAAGCTTCCCAAGCCTAGTAGGGTCAGGCATGGGGGCTTGGCCGGAGTTCGAGTGTCAGGCTCGGCAGGACGTTTGACCTTACCTTGGCAGCGAGACCAAGCTTCCCAAGCCTAGTAGGGTCCGGCAAGGGGGCTTGGCCGGAGTTCGAGTGTAAGGCTCGGCAAGGATGTTCGACCTAACCTGGGCAGGGAGACGAAGCTTCCCAAGCCTAGTCGAGTCAGGCATGGGGGCTTGGCCGGAGTTCGAGTGTCAGGCTCGGCAGGACGTTTGACCTTACCTTGGCAGCGAGACCAAGCTTCCCAAGCCTAGTAGGGTCCGGCAAGGGGGCTTGGCCGGAGTTCGAGTGTAAGGCTCGGCAAGGATGTTCGACCTAACCTGGGCAGGGAGACGAAGCTTCCCAAGCCTAGTAGCGTCAGGCATGGGGGATTGGCCGGAGTTCGAGTGTCAGGCTCGGCAGGACGTTCGACCTTACCTCGGCAGCGAGACCAAGCTTCCCAAGCCCAGTAGGGTCCGGCAAGGGGGCTTGGCCGGACTTCCAGTGTAAGGCCCGGCAAGACGTTCGACCCTACCTCGGCAGGCAGACCGAGCTTCCCAAGCCTAGTAGGCAAGTCAGGCAAGGGGGCTTGGCCGGAGTTTGAGTGTAAGGCTCGGCAGGACGTTCGACCTTACCTTGGCAGGGAGACCAAGCTTCCCAAGCCCAGTAGGGTCCGGCAAGGGGGCTTGGCCGGAGTTCGAGTGTAAGGCTCGGCAGGACGTTCGACCTTACCGCAGCAGGATACCAAGCTTCCCAAGCCTAGTCGGGTCAGGCAAGGGGACTTGGCTGGAGTCCGAGTGTAAGGCTCGGCAGGACGTTCGACCTAACCTGGGCAGGGAGACCAAGCTTCCCAAGCCTAGTAGGCAAGTCAGGCAAGGGGGCTTGGCCGGAGTTCGAGTGGAAGGCTTGGCAGGACGTTCGACCTTACCTCGGCAGGGAGACCAAGCTTCCCAAGCCTAGTAGGGTCGGGCATGGGGGCTTGGGCGGACCTCGAGTGTAAGGCCCGGCAAGACGTTCGACCTTACCTCGGCAGGCAGACCAAGCTTCCCAAGCCTAGTAGGCAAGTCAGGCAAGGGGGCTTGGACTAAGTTCGAGTGCAAGGCTCGGCTGGACGTTCGACCTTACCTTGGCAGGGAGACCAAGCTTCCCAATCCTAGTAGAGTCAGGCATGGGGGCTTGGCCGGAGTTCGAGTGTCAGGCTCAGCAGGACGTTCGACCTTACCTCAGCAGGATACCAAGCTTCCCAAGCCTAGTAGGGTCAGGCAAGGGGACTTGGCTGGAGTCCAAGTTAAGGCTCGGCAGGACATTCGACCTAACCTGGGCAGGGAGCCCAAGCTTCCCAAGCCTAGTAGGGTCGGGCATGGGGGCTTGGCCGGAGTTCGAGTGTAAGGCTTGGCAGGACGTTCGACCTTACCTCGGCAGGGAGACCAAGTTTCCCAAGCCTAGTAGGGTCAGGCAAGGGGGCTGGGCCAGAGTTCGAGTGTACGGCTCGGCAGGACGTTCGACCTTACCTCAGCCGGAGACCAAGCTTCCCAATCCTCGTAGAGTCAGGCATGGGCGCTTGGCCGGATTTCGAGTGTCAGGCTCGGCAGGATGTTCGACCTTACCTCGGCAGGGAGACGAAGCTTCCCAAGGCTAGTTGGGTAAGGCAAGGCGGCTTGGCCGGATTTCGAGTGTAAGGCTCGGCAGGACGTTCGGCCTTACCTCGGCAGGCAGACCAAGCTTCCCAAGCCTTGCAGGTAATTCAGGCAAGGGGGCTTGGACTAAGTTTGAGTGTAAGGCTCGGCAGGACGTTCGACCTTACCGCGGCAGGGAGACCAAGCTACCCAAGCCTAGTAGGGTCATGCATGGGGGCTTGGCCGGAGTTCGAGTGAAAGGCTCGGCAGGACGTTCGACCTTACCTCGGCAGGAGACCAAGCTTCCCAATCCTAGGAGTGTCCGGGAAGGGGGCTTGGCCGGAGTTCGAGTGCAAGGCTCGGCAGGACGTTCGACATTACCTCGGCAGGAGACCAAGCTTCCCAATCCTAGTAGGGTTGGGCAAGGGGGCTTGGCCGGGGTTCGAGTGTAAGGCTTGGCAGGACGTTCAACCTTACCTCGGCAGGGACACCAAGCTTCCCAAACCTAGTAGGGTCAGGCGAGGGACTTGCCCGGAGTTTGAGTGTAAGGCTCAGCAGGACGTTTGACCTTACCTCAGCAGGAGACCAAGCTTCCCAATCCTAGTCGAATCCGGCATGGGGGCTTGGCCGGAGTTCGAGGGTAAGGCTCCGCAGGATGTTGTACCTTACCTCGGCAGGGAGACCAAGCTTCCCAAGCCTAGTAGGGTAGGGCAAGGGGGCTTGGCCGGAATTCGAGTGTAAGGCTTGGCAGGACGTTCGACCTAACCTGCGCACCGAGACCAAGCTTCCCAATCCTAGTAGGGTTGGGCAGGGGGCTTGGCCGGGGTTCGAGTGTAAGGCCCGGCAGGACGTTCGACCTTACCTCGGCAGGCAGACCAAGCTTCCCAAGCCTAGTAGGTAAGTCTGGCAAGGGGGCTTGGACTAAGTTCGAGTGCAAGGCTCGGCAGGACGTTCGACCTTACCTCGGAAGGGAGACCAAGCTTCCCAAGCCTAATAGGGTAAGGCAAGGCGGCTTGGCCGGATTTCGAGTGTAAGGCTTGGCAGGACGTACGACCTTACCTGGGCAGGGAGACGAAGCGTCCCAAGCCTAGTAGGGTCAGGCAAGGGGGCTTGGCTGGACATCGAGTATAAGGCCCGGCAAGACGTTCGACCTTACCTCGGCAGGCAGACCAAGCTTCCCAAGCCTAGTAGGTAAGTCAGGCGAGGGGGCTTGGACTAAGTTCGAGTGCAAGGCTCGGCTGGACGTTCGACTTTACCTTGGCAGGGAGACCAAGCTTCCCAATCCTAGTAGAGTCAGGCATGGGGGCTTGGCCGGAGTTCGAGTGTCAGGCTCGGCAGGATGTTCGACCTTACATCGGCAGGGAGACCAAGCTTCCCAAACCTAGTAGGTAAGTCAGGCAAGGGGGCATGGACTAAGTTCGAGTGCAAGGCTAGGCTGGACGTTCGACCTTACCTCGGCAGGGAGACCAAGCTTCCCAATCCGAGTAGAGTCAGGCATGGGGGCTTGGCCGGAGTGCGAGTTTCAGGCTCGGCAGGACGTTCGACCTTACCTCGGCAGGCAGACCAAGCTTCCCAAGCCTAGTAGGTAAGTCAGGCAAGGGGGCATGGACAAAGTTCGAGTGCAAGGCTAGGCTGGACGTTCGACCTTACCGCGGCAGGGAGACCAAGCTTCCCAAGCCCAGTAGGGTCCGGCAAGGGGGCTTAACCGGATTTCGAGTGTAAGGCTCGGCCAGACGTTCGACCTTACCTCAGCAGGATACCAAGCTTCCCAAGCCTAGTAGGGTCAGGCAAGGGGACTTGGCCGGAGTCCGAGTGTAAGGCTCGGCAGGACGTTCGACCTTACCTCGGCAGGGAGACCAAGCTTCCCAAGCCTAGTAGGGTCAGGCATGGGAGCTTGGCCGGATTTCGAGTGTCAGGCTCGGCAGGACGTTCGACCTTACCTCGGCAGCGAGACCAAGCTTCCCAAGCCTAGTAGGGTCACGCACGGGGCCTTGGCCGCAGTTTGAGTGTAGGGCTCGGCAGGACGTTCGACCTTCCCTCGGCAGCGAGACCAAGCTTCCCAAGCCTAGTAGGCAAGTCAGGCAAGGGGGCTTGGCCTGGGTTCGAGTGTAAGGCTCGGCAGGATGTTCGACCTTACCTCGGCAGGGAGACCAAGCTTCCCAAGCTTAGTAGGGAAGTCAGGGAAGGGGGCTTGGCCTAACTTCGAGTGTAAGGCTCGACGGGACGTTCGACCTAACCTGGGCAGGGAGACCAAGCTTCCCAAGCCTAGTAAGCAAGTCAGGCAAGGGGGCTTGGCTGGAGTTTGAGTGTAAGGCTCGGCATGACGTTCGACCTTACCTCGGCAGGGAGACCAAGCTTCCCAAGCCCAGTAGGGTCCGGCAAGGGGGCTTGGCCGGAGTTCGAGTGTACAGCTCGGCAGGACGATGGACCTTACCGCGGCAGGGAGACCAAGCTTCCCAAGCCTAGTAGGTAAGTCAGGCAACGGGGCATGGACAAAGTTCGAGTGCAAGGCTAGGCTGGACGTTCGACCTTACCGCGGCAGGGAGACCAAGCTTCCCAAGCCCAGTAGGGTCCGGCAAGGGGGCTTGACCGGATTTCGAGTGTAAGGCTCGGCCAGACCTTCGACCTTACCTCAGCAGGATACCAAGCTTCCCAAGCCTTGTAGGGTCAGGCAAGGGGACTTGGCCGGAGTCCGAGTGTAAGGCTCGGCAGGACGTTCGACCTTACCTCGGCAGGGAGACCAAGCTTCCCAAGCCTAGTAGGGTCAGGCATGGGAGCTTGGCCGGATTTCGAGTGTCAGGCTCGGCAGGACGTTCGACCTTACCTCGGCAGCGAGACCAAGCTTCCCAAGCCTAGTAGGGTCACGCACGGGGCCTTGGCCGCAGTTTGAGTGTAGGTCTCGGCAGGACGTTCGACCTTCCCTCGGCAGCAAGACCAAGCTTCCCAAGCCTAGTAGGCAAGTCAGGCAAGGGGGCTGGGCCAGAGTTCCAGTGTACGGCTCGACAGGACGTTCGACCTTACCTCGGCCGGAGACGAAGCTTCCCAATCCTCGTAGAGTCAGGCATGGGGGCTTGGCCGGAATTCCAGTGTCAGGCTCCGCAGAATGTTCGTTCTTACCTCGGCAGGGAGACCAAGCTTCCCAAGCCTAGTAGGGTAAGGCAAGGCGGCTTGGCCGGATTTCGAGTGTAAGGCTCGGCCGGACGTTCGACCTTACCTGGGCAGGGAGAAGAAGCTTCCCAAGCCTAGTAGGGGCAGGCAAGGGGGCTTGGCCGGACTCCGAGTGTAAGGCCCGGCAGGACGTTCGACCTTACCTCGGCAGGCAGACCAAGCTTCCCCAGCCTAGTAGGTAAGTCATGCAAGGGGGCATGGACTAAGTTCGAGTGCAAGGCTAGGCTGGACGTTCGACCTTACCTCGGCAGGGAGACCAAGCTTCCCAATCCTAGTAGAGTCAGGCATGGGGGCTTGGCCGGAGTTCGAGTGTCAGGCTCGGCAGGACCTTTGACCTTACCTCGGCAGGCAGACCAAGCTTTCCAAGCCTAGTAGGTAAGTCATGCAAGGGGGCATGGACTAAGTTCGAGTGCAAGGCTAGGCTGGACGTTCGACCTTACCTGGGCAGGGAGACCAAGCTTCCCAAGCTTAGTAGGGTCGGGCAAGGGGGCTTGGCCGGAGTCCAAGTGTAAGGCTCGGCAGGACGTTCGACCTAACCTGGGCAGGGAGACCAAGCTTCCCAAGCCTAGTAGGGTCAGGCATGGGAGCTTGGCCGCAGTTTGAGTGTAGGGCTCGGAAGGACGTTCGACCTTCCCTCGGCAGCGAGACCAAGCTTCCCAAGCCTAGTAGGCAAGTCAGGCAAGGGGGCTGGGCCAGAGTTCCCGTGTACGGCTCGACAGGACGTTCGACCTTACCTCGGCCGGAGACGAAGCTTCCCAATCCTCGTAGAGTCAGGCATGGGGGCTTGGCCGGATTTCCAGTGTCAGGCTCCGCAGAATGTTCGTTCTTACCTCGGCAGGGAGACCAAGCTTCCCAAGCCTAGTAGGGTAAGGCAAGGCGGCTTGGCCGGATTTCGAGTGTAAGGCTCGGCAGGACGTTCGACCTTACCTGGGCAGGGAGACGAAGCTTCCCAAGCCTAGTAGGGTCAGGCAAGGGGGCTTGGCCGGACTCCGAGTGTAAGGCCCGGCAGGACGTTCGACCTTACCTCGGCAGGCAGACCAAGCTTCCCAAGCCTAGTAGGTAAGTCATGCAAGGGGGCATGGACTAAGTTCGAGTGCAAGGCTAGGCTGGACGTTCGACCTTACCTCGGCAGGGAGACCAAGCTTCCCAATCCTAGTAGAGTCAGGCATGGGGGCTTGGCCGGAGTTCGAGTGTCAGGCTCGGCAGGACCTTCGACCTTACCTCGGCAGGCAGACCAAGCTTTCCAAGCCTAGTAGGTAAGTCATGCAAGGGGGCATGGACTAAGTTCGAGTGCAAGGCTAGGCTGGACGTTCGACCTTACCTCGGCAGGGAGACCAAGCTTCCCAATCCTAGTAGGGTCAGGCAAGGGGACTAGGCCGGAGTCCGAGTGTAAGGCTCGGCAGGACGTTCGACCTAACCTCGGCAGGCAGACCAAGCTTCCCAAGCCTAGTAGGTAAGTCAGGCAACGGGGCATGGACAAAGTTCGAGTGCAAGGCTAGGCTGGACGTTCGACGTTACCGCGGCAGGGAGACCAAGCTTCCCAAGCCCAGTAGGGTCCGGCAAGGGGGCTTGACCGGATTTCGAGTGTAAGGCTCGGCCAGACCATCGACCTTACCTCAGCAGGATACCAAGCTTCCCAAGCCTTGTAGGGTCAGGCAAGGGGACTTGGCCGGAGTCCGAGTGTAAGTCTCGGCAGGACGTTCGACCTTACCTCGGCAGGGAGACCAAGCTTCCCAAGCCTAGTAGGGTCAGGCATGGGAGCTTGGCCGGATTTCGAGTGTCAGGCTCGGCAGGACGTTCGACCTTGCCTCGGCAGCGAGACCAAGCTTCCCAGGCCTAGTAGGGTCACGCACGGGGCCTTGGCCGCAGTTTGAGTGTAGGTCTCGGCAGGACGTTCGACCTTCCCTCGGCAGCGAGACCAAGCTTCCCAAGCCTAGTAGGCAAGTCAGGCAAGGGGGCTGGGCCAGAGTTCCAGTGTACGGCTCGACAGGACGTTCGACCTTACCTCGGCCGGAGACGAAGCTTCCCAATCCTCGTAGAGTCAGGCATGGGGGCTTGGCCGGAATTCCAGTGTCAGGCTCCGCAGAATGTTCGTTCTTACCTCGGCAGGGAGACCAAGCTTCCCAAGCCTAGTAGGGTAAGGCAAGGCGGCTTGGCCGGATTTCGAGTGTAAGGCTCGGCCGGA
Organism: Vidua macroura; assembly: GCF_024509145.1. Classification (NCBI taxonomy): domain Eukaryota; kingdom Metazoa; phylum Chordata; class Aves; order Passeriformes; family Viduidae; genus Vidua; species Vidua macroura. The sequence goes on along the minus strand of NW_026530536.1, from coordinate 1,820,141 downwards.
CGTTCGACCTTACCTGGGCAGGGAGAAGAAGCTTCCCAAGCCTAGTAGGGGCAGGCAAGGGGGCTTGGCCGGACTCCGAGTGTAAGGCCCGGCAGGACGTTCGACCTTACCTCGGCAGGCAGACCAAGCTTCCCAAGCCTAGTAGGTAAGTCATGCAAGGGGGCATGGACTAAGTTCGAGTGCAAGGCTAGGCTGGACGTTCGACCTTACCTCGGCAGGGAGACCAAGCTTCCCAAGCTTCCCAATCCTAGTAGAGTCAGGCATGGGGGCTTGGCCGGAGTTCGAGTGTCAGGCTCGGCAGGACCTTTGACCTTACCTCGGCAGGCAGACCAAGCTTAACAAGCCTAGTAGGTAAGTCATGCAAGGGGGCATGGACTAAGTTCGAGTGCAAGGCTAGGCTGGACGTTCGACCTTACCTGGGCAGGGAGACCAAGCTTCCCAAGCTTAGTAGGGTCGGGCAAGGGGGCTTGGCCGGAGTCCAAGTGTAAGGCTCGGCAGGACGTTCGACCTAACCTGGGCAGGGAGACCAAGCTTCCCAAGCCTAGTAGGTAAGTCAGGCAAGGGGGCTTGGGCTAAGTTCGAGTGCAAGGCTCGGCTGGACGTTCGACCTTACCTGGGCAGGGAGACCAAGCTTCCCAAGCTTAGTAGGGTCGGGCAAGGGGGCTTGACCGGAGTTCGAGTGTAAGGCTCGGCCGGACGTTCGACCTAACCGAGGCAGGGAGACCAAGGTTCCCAAGCCTAGTCGGGTCAGGCACAGGGGCGTTGCCGGGGTTCGAGTGTAAGGCTTGGCAGGACGTTCGACCTTACCTGGGCAGGGAGACCAAGCTTTCCAAGCCTAGTAGGGTCAGGCAAGGGGGCTTGGCCGGAGTTCGAGTGTACAGCTCGGCAGGACGTTGGACCTTACCGCGGCAGGGAGACCAAGCTTCCCAAGCCTAGTAGGGTCAGGCAAGGGGACTTCGCCGGAGTCCGAGCGTAAGGCTCGGCAGGACGTTCGACCTTACCTGGGCAGGGAGACCAAGCTTCCCAAGCCTAGTTGGGTCAGGCATGGGAGCTTGGCCGCAGTTTGAGTGTAGGGCTCGGAAGGACGTTCGACCTTCCCTCGGCAGCGAGACCAAGCTTCCCAAGCCTAGTAGGCAAGTCAGGCAAGGGGGCTGGGCCAGAGTTCCCGTGTACGGCTCGACAGGACGTTCGACCTTACCTCGGCCGGAGAGGAAGCTTCCCAATCCTCGTAGAGTCAGGCATGGGGGCTTGGCCGGATTTCCAGTGTCAGGCTCCGCAGAATGTTCGTTCTTACCTCGGCAGGGAGACCAAGCTTCCCAAGCCTAGTAGGGTGAGGCAAGGCGGCTTGGCCGGATTTCGAGTGTAAGGCTCGGCAGGACGTTCGACCTTACCTGGGCAGGGAGACGAAGCTTCCCAAGCCTAGTAGGGTCAGGCAAGGGGGCTTGGCCGGACTCCGAGTGTAAGGCCCGGCAGGACGTTCGACCTTACCTCGGCAGGCAGACCAAGCTTCCCCAGCCTAGTAGGTAAGTCATGCAAGGGGGCATGGACTAAGTTCGAGTGCAAGGCTAGGCTGGACGTTCGACCTTACCTCGGCAGGGAGACCAAGCTTCCCAATCCTAGTAGAGTCAGGCATGGGGGCTTGGCCGGAGTTCGAGTGTCAGGCTCGGCAGGACCTTTGACCTTACCTCGGCAGGCAGACCAAGCTTTCCAAGCCTAGTAGGTAAGTCATGCAAGGGGGCATGGACTAAGTTCGAGTGCAAGGCTAGGCTGGACGTTCGACCTTACCTGGGCAGGGAGACCAAGCTTCCCAAGCCTAGTAGGGTCAGGCATGGGAGCTTGGCCGGATTTCGAGTGTCAGGCTCGGCAGGACGTTCGACCTTACCTCGGCAGCGAGACCAAGCTTCCCAAGCCTAGTAGGGTCACGCACGGGGCCTTGGCCGCAGTTCGAGTGTAAGGCTCGGCAGGACGTTCGACCTTACCTCGGCAGGGAGACCAAGCTTCCCAAGCCTAGTAGGGTCAGGCATGGGAGCTTGGCCGGATTTCGAGTGTCAGGCTCGGCAGGACGTTCGACCTTACCTCGGCAGCGAGACCAAGCTTCCCAAGCCTAGTAGGGTCACGCACGGGGCCTTGGCCGCAGTTTGAGTGTAGGTCTCGGCAGGACGTTCGACCTTCCCTCGGCAGCAAGACCAAGCTTCCCAAGCCTAGTAGGCAAGTCAGGCAAGGGGGCTGGGCCAGAGTTCCAGTGTAAGGCTCGACAGGACGTTCGACCTTACCTCGGCCGGAGACGAAGCTTCCCAATCCTCGTAGAGTCAGGCATGGGGGCTTGGCCGGAATTCCAGTGTCAGGCTCCGCAGAATGTTCGTTCTTACCTCGGCAGGGAGACCAAGCTTCCCAAGCCTAGTAGGGTAAGGCAAGGCGGCTTGGCCGGATTTCGAGTGTAAGGCTCGGCCGGACGTTCGACCTTACCTGGGCAGGGAGAAGAAGCTTCCCAAGCCTAGTAGGGGCAGGCAAGGGGGCTTGGCCGGACTCCGAGTGTAAGGCCCGGCAGGACGTTCGACCTTACCTCGGCAGGCAGACCAAGCTTCCCCAGCCTAGTAGGTAAGTCATGCAAGGGGGCATGGACTAAGTTCGAGTGCAAGGCTAGGCTGGACGTTCGACCTTACCTCGGCAGGGAGACCAAGCTTCCCAATCCTAGTAGAGTCAGGCATGGGGGCTTGGCCGGAGTTCGAGTGTCAGGCTCGGCAGGACCTTTGACCTTACCTCGGCAGGCAGACCAAGCTTTCCAAGCCTAGTAGGTAAGTCATGCAAGGGGGCATGGACTAAGTTCGAGTGCAAGGCTAGGCTGGACGTTCGACCTTACCTGGGCAGGGAGACCAAGCTTCCCAAGCTTAGTAGGGTCGGGCAAGGGGGCTTGGCCGGAGTCCAAGTGTAAGGCTCGGCAGGACGTTCGACCTAACCTGGGCAGGGAGACCAAGCTTCCCAAGCCTAGTAGGGTCAGGCATGGGAGCTTGGCCGCAGTTTGAGTGTAGGGCTCGGAAGGACGTTCGACCTTCCCTCGGCAGCGAGACCAAGCTTCCCAAGCCTAGTAGGCAAGTCAGGCAAGGGGGCTGGGCCAGAGTTCCCGTGTACGGCTCGACAGGACGTTCGACCTTACCTCGGCCGGAGACGAAGCTTCCCAATCCTCGTAGAGTCAGGCATGGGGGCTTGGCCGGATTTCCAGTGTCAGGCTCCGCAGAATGTTCGTTCTTACCTCGGCAGGGAGACCAAGCTTCCCAAGCCTAGTAGGGTAAGGCAAGGCGGCTTGGCCGGATTTCGAGTGTAAGGCTCGGCAGGACGTTCGACCTTACCTGGGCAGGGAGACGAAGCTTCCCAAGCCTAGTAGGGTCAGGCAAGGGGGCTTGGCCGGACTCCGAGTGTAAGGCCCGGCAGGACGTTCGACCTTACCTCGGCAGGCAGACCAAGCTTCCCAAGCCTAGTAGGTAAGTCATGCAAGGGGGCATGGACTAAGTTCGAGTGCAAGGCTAGGCTGGACGTTCGACCTTACCTCGGCAGGGAGACCAAGCTTCCCAATCCTAGTAGAGTCAGGCATGGGGGCTTGGCCGGAGTTCGAGTGTCAGGCTCGGCAGGACCTTCGACCTTACCTCGGCAGGCAGACCAAGCTTTCCAAGCCTAGTAGGTAAGTCATGCAAGGGGGCATGGACTAAGTTCGAGTGCAAGGCTAGGCTGGACGTTCGACCTTACCTCGGCAGGGAGACCAAGCTTCCCAATCCTAGTAGGGTCAGGCAAGGGGACTAGGCCGGAGTCCAAGTGTAAGGCTCGGCAGGACGTTCGACCTAACCTCGGCAGGCAGACCAAGCTTCCCAAGCCTAGTAGGTAAGTCAGGCAACGGGGCATGGACAAAGTTCGAGTGCAAGGCTAGGCTGGACGTTCGACGTTACCGCGGCAGGGAGACCAAGCTTCCCAAGCCCAGTAGGGTCCGGCAAGGGGGCTTGACCGGATTTCGAGTGTAAGGCTCGGCCAGACCATCGACCTTACCTCAGCAGGATACCAAGCTTCCCAAGCCTTGTAGGGTCAGGCAAGGGGACTTGGCCGGAGTCCGAGTGTAAGTCTCGGCAGGACGTTCGACCTTACCTCGGCAGGGAGACCAAGCTTCCCAAGCCTAGTAGGGTCAGGCATGGGAGCTTGGCCGGATTTCGAGTGTCAGGCTCGGCAGGACGTTCGACCTTGCCTCGGCAGCGAGACCAAGCTTCCCAGGCCTAGTAGGGTCACGCACGGGGCCTTGGCCGCAGTTTGAGTGTAGGTCTCGGCAGGACGTTCGACCTTCCCTCGGCAGCGAGACCAAGCTTCCCAAGCCTAGTAGGCAAGTCAGGCAAGGGGGCTGGGCCAGAGTTCCAGTGTACGGCTCGACAGGACGTTCGACCTTACCTCGGCCGGAGACGAAGCTTCCCAATCCTCGTAGAGTCAGGCATGGGGGCTTGGCCGGAATTCCAGTGTCAGGCTCCGCAGAATGTTCGTTCTTACCTCGGCAGGGAGACCAAGCTTCCCAAGCCTAGTAGGGTAAGGCAAGGCGGCTTGGCCGGATTTCGAGTGTAAGGCTCGGCCGGACGTTCGACCTTACCTGGGCAGGGAGAAGAAGCTTCCCAAGCCTAGTAGGGGCAGGCAAGGGGGCTTGGCCGGACTCCGAGTGTAAGGCCCGGCAGGACGTTCGACCTTACCTCGGCAGGCAGACCAAGCTTCCCAAGCCTAGTAGGTAAGTCATGCAAGGGGGCATGGACTAAGTTCGAGTGCAAGGCTAGGCTGGACGTTCGACCTTACCTCGGCAGGGAGACCAAGCTTCCCAAGCTTCCCAATCCTAGTAGAGTCAGGCATGGGGGCTTGGCCGGAGTTCGAGTGTCAGGCTCGGCAGGACCTTTGACCTTACCTCGGCAGGCAGACCAAGCTTAACAAGCCTAGTAGGTAAGTCATGCAAGGGGGCATGGACTAAGTTCGAGTGCAAGGCTAGGCTGGACGTTCGACCTTACCTGGGCAGGGAGACCAAGCTTCCCAAGCTTAGTAGGGTCGGGCAAGGGGGCTTGGCCGGAGTCCAAGTGTAAGGCTCGGCAGGACGTTCGACCTAACCTGGGCAGGGAGACCAAGCTTCCCAAGCCTAGTAGGTAAGTCAGGCAAGGGGGCTTGGGCTAAGTTCGAGTGCAAGGCTCGGCTGGACGTTCGACCTTACCTGGGCAGGGAGACCAAGCTTCCCAAGCTTAGTAGGGTCGGGCAAGGGGGCTTGACCGGAGTTCGAGTGTAAGGCTCGGCCGGACGTTCGACCTAACCGAGGCAGGGAGACCAAGGTTCCCAAGCCTAGTCGGGTCAGGCACAGGGGCGTTGCCGGGGTTCGAGTGTAAGGCTTGGCAGGACGTTCGACCTTACCTGGGCAGGGAGACCAAGCTTTCCAAGCCTAGTAGGGTCAGGCAAGGGGGCTTGGCCGGAGTTCGAGTGTACAGCTCGGCAGGACGTTGGACCTTACCGCGGCAGGGAGACCAAGCTTCCCAAGCCTAGTAGGGTCAGGCAAGGGGACTTCGCCGGAGTCCGAGCGTAAGGCTCGGCAGGACGTTCGACCTTACCTGGGCAGGGAGACCAAGCTTCCCAAGCCTAGTTGGGTCAGGCATGGGAGCTTGGCCGCAGTTTGAGTGTAGGGCTCGGAAGGACGTTCGACCTTCCCTCGGCAGCGAGACCAAGCTTCCCAAGCCTAGTAGGCAAGTCAGGCAAGGGGGCTGGGCCAGAGTTCCCGTGTACGGCTCGACAGGACGTTCGACCTTACCTCGGCCGGAGAGGAAGCTTCCCAATCCTCGTAGAGTCAGGCATGGGGGCTTGGCCGGATTTCCAGTGTCAGGCTCCGCAGAATGTTCGTTCTTACCTCGGCAGGGAGACCAAGCTTCCCAAGCCTAGTAGGGTGAGGCAAGGCGGCTTGGCCGGATTTCGAGTGTAAGGCTCGGCAGGACGTTCGACCTTACCTGGGCAGGGAGACGAAGCTTCCCAAGCCTAGTAGGGTCAGGCAAGGGGGCTTGGCCGGACTCCGAGTGTAAGGCCCGGCAGGACGTTCGACCTTACCTCGGCAGGCAGACCAAGCTTCCCAAGCCTAGTAGGTAAGTCATGCAAGGGGGCATGGACTAAGTTCGAGTGCAAGGCTAGGCTGGACGTTCGACCTTACCTCGGCAGGGAGACCAAGCTTCCCAATCCTAGTAGAGTCAGGCATGGGGGCTTGGCCGGAGTTCGAGTGTCAGGCTCGGCAGGACCTTCGACCTTACCTGGGCAGTCAGACCAAGCTTTCCAAGCCTAGTAGGTAAGTCATGCAAGGGGGCATGGACTAAGTTCGAGTGCAAGGCTAGGCTGGACGTTCGGCCTTACCTCGGCAGGCAGACCAAGCTTTCCAAGCCTAGTAGGTAAGTCATGCAAGGGGGCATGGATTAAGTTCGAGTGCAAGGCTAGGCTGGACGTTCGACCTTACCTGGGCAGGGAGACCAAGCTTCCCAAGCTTAGTAGGGTCAGGCAAGGGGGCTTGGCCAGAGTCCAAGTGTAAGGCTCGGCAGGACGTTCGAACTAACCTGGGCAGGGAGACCAAGCTTACCAAACCTAGTAGGTAAGTCAGGCAAGGGGGCATGGACTAAGTTCGAGTGCAAGGCTAGGCTGGACGTTCGACCTTACCTCGGCAGGGAGACCAAGCTTCCCAATCCTAGTAGAGTCAGGCATGGGGGCTTGGCCGGAGTGCGAGTTTCAGGCTCGTCAGGACGTTCGACCTAACCTGGGCAGGGAGACCAAGCTTACCAAACCTAGTAGGTAAGTCAGGCAAGGGGGCATGGACAAAGTTCGAGTGCAAGGCTAGGCTTGACGTTCGACCTTACCGCGGCAGGGAGACCAAGCTTCCCAAGCCCAGTAGGGTCCGGCAAGGGGGCTTGACCTGATTTCGAGTGTAAGGCTCGGCCAGACGTTCGACCTTACCGCGGCAGGGAGACCAAGCTTCCCAATCCTAGTAGAGTCAGGCATGGGGGCTTGGCAGGAGTTCGAGTGTCAGGCTCGGCAGGACCTTTGACCTTACCTCGGCAGGCAGACCAAGCTTTCCAAGCCTAGTAGGTAAGTCATGCAAGGGGGCATGGACTAAGTTCGAGTGCAAGGCTAGGCTGGACGTTCGACCTTACCTGGGCAGGGAGACCAAGCTTCCCAAGCTTAGTAGGGTCGGGCAAGGGGGCTTGGCCGGAGTCCAAGTGTAAGGCTCGGCAGGACGTTCGACCTAACCTGGGCAGGGAGACCAAGCTTCCCAAGCCTAGTAGGTAAGTCAGGCAAGGGGGCTTGGGCTAAGTTCGAGTGCAAGGCTCGGCTGGACGTTCGACCTTGCCTCGGCAGGGAGACCAAGCTTCCCAAGCCCAGTAGGGTCAGGCAAAGGGGCTTGGCCGGAGTTCGAGTGAAAGGCTCGGCAGGACGTTCGACCTAACCTGGGCAGGGAGACAAAGCTTCCCCATGCTAGACGAGTCAGGCATGGGGGCTTGGCCGGATTTCGAGTGTCAGGCTCGGCAGGATGTTCGACCCTACCTCGGCAGGGAGACCAAGCTTCCTAAGACTAGTAGGGTAGGGCACGGGGCCTTGGCCGGAGTTAAAGTGTAAGGCTTGGCAGGACGTTCGCCCTAACCTGGGCAGGGAGACCAAGCTTCCCAATCGTAGTAGGGTCAGGCAAGGGGGCTTGGCCTGGGTTCGAGTGTAAGGCTCGGCAGGATGTTCGACCTTACCTCGGCAGGGAGACCAAGCTTCCCAAGCTTAGTAGGGAAGTCAGGGAAGGGGGCTTGGCCTAACTTCGAGTGTAAGGCTCGACGGGAGGTTCGACTTAACCTGGGCAGGGAGACCAAGCTTCCCAAGCCTAGTAAGCAAGTTAGGCAAGGGGGCTTGGCTGGAGTTTGAGTGTAAGGTTCGGCAGGACGTTCGACCTTACCTCGGCAGGGAGACCAAGCTTCCCAAGCCTAGTAGGGTCAGGCAAAGGGGCTGGGATGGAGTTCGATTGTATGGCTTGGCAGGACGTTCGACCTTACCTCGGCAGGATACCAAGCTTCGCAAGCCTAGTAGGGTCAGGCAAGGGGACTTCGCCGGAGTCCGAGCGTAAGGCTCGGCAGGACGTTCGACCTTACCTGGGCAGGGAGACCAAGCTTCCCAAGCCTAGTAGGGTCAGGCATGGGAGCTTGGCCGCAGTTTGAGTGTAGGGCTCGGAAGGACGTTCGACCTTCCCTCGGCAGCGAGACCAAGCTTCCCAAGCCTAGTAGGCAAGTCAGGCAAGGGGGCTGGGCCAGAGTTCCCGTGTACGGCTCGACAGGACGTTCGACCTTACCTCGGCCGGAGAGGAAGCTTCCCAATCCTCGTAGAGTCAGGCATGGGGGCTTGGCCGGATTTCCAGTGTCAGGCTCCGCAGAATGTTCGTTCTTACCTCGGCAGGGAGACGAAGCTTCCCAAGCCTAGTAGGGTCAGGCAAGGGGGCTTGGCCGGACTCCGAGTGTAAGGCCCGGCAGGACGTTCGACCTTACCTCGGCAGGCAGACCAAGCTTCCCAAGCCTAGTAGGTAAGTCATGCAAGGGGGCATGGACTAAGTTCGAGTGCAAGGCTAGGCTGGACGTTCGACCTTACCTCGGCAGGGAGACCAAGCTTCCCAATCCTAGTAGAGTCAGGCATGGGGGCTTGGCCGGAGTTCGAGTGTCAGGCTCGGCTGGACCTTCGACCTTACCTTGGCAGGCAGACCAAGCTTTCCAAGCCTAGTAGGTAAGTCATGCAAGGGGGCATGGACTAAGTTAGAGTGCAAGGCTAGGCTGGACGTTCGACCTTACCTCGGCAGGGGGACCAAGCTTCCCAATCCTAGTAGGGTCAGGCATGGGGACTAGGCCGGAGTCCAAGTGTAAGGCTCGGCAGGACGTTCGGCCTTACCTCGGCAGGCAGACCAAGCTTTCCAAGCCTAGTAGGTAAGTCATGCAAGGGGGCATGGACTAAGTTCGAGTGCAAGGCTAGGCTGGACGTTCGACCTTACCTGGGCAGGGAGACCAAGCTTCCCAAGCTTAGTAGGGTCGGGCAAGGGGGCTTGGCCGGAGTCCAAGTGTAAGGCTCGGCAGGACGTTCGACCTAACCTGGGCAGGGAGACCAAGCTTCCCAAGCCTAGTAGGGTCGGGCAAGGGGGCTTGGCCGGAGTTCGAGACTAAGGCTCGGCTGGACGTTCGACGTTACCTGGGCAGGGAGACCAAGCTTCCCAAGCTTAGTAGGGTCGGGCAAGGGGGCTTGGCCGGAGTCCAAGTGTAAGGCTCGGCAGGACGTTCGACCTAACCTGGGCAGGGAGACCAAGCTTCCCAAGCCTAGTAGGGTCGGGCAAGGGGGCTTGGCCGGAGTTCGAGACTAAGGCTCGGCAGGACGTTCGACCTTACCTCGTCAGGGAGACCAAGCTTCCCAAGCCTAGTAGGGTCAGGCACGGGGCCTTGGCCGCAGGTTGAGTGTAAGGCTCGGCAGGACGTTCGACCTAACCTGGGCAGGGAGATGAAGCTTCCCAAGCCTTGTAAGTTCAGGCAAGGGGGCTTGGCCGGAGTCCGAGTGTAGAGGCCCGGCAGGACTTTCGGCCTTACCTCGGCAGGCAGACCAAGCTTCCCAAGCCTAGTAGGTAAGTCAGGCAAGGGGGCTTGGGCTAAGTTCGAGTGCAAGGCTCGGCTGGACGTTCGACCTTACCTAGGCAGGGAGACCAAGCTTCCCAAGCCCAGTAGGGTCAGGCAAAGGGGCTTGGCCGGAGTTCGAGTGAAAGGCTCGGCAGGACGTTCGACCTAACCTGGGCAGGGAGACAAAGCTTCCCAATGCTAGACGAGTCAGGCATGGGGGCTTGGCCGGATTTCGAGTGTCAGGCTCGGCAGGATGTTCGACCCTACCTCGGCAGGGAGACCAAGCTTCCCAAGACTAGTAGGGTAGGGCACGGGGCCTTGGCCGGACTTAAAGTGTAAGGCTTGGCAGGACGTTCGCCCTAACCTGGGCAGGGAGACCAAGCTTCCCAATCCAAGTAGGGTCAGGCAAGGGGGCTTGGCCTGGGTTCAAGTGTAAGGCTCGGCAGGATGTTCGACCTTACCTCGGCAGGGAGACCAAGCTTTCCAAGCTTAGTAGGGAAGTCAGGGAAGGGGGCTTGGCCTAACTTCGAGTGTAAGGCTCGACGGGACGTTCGACCTAACCTGGGCAGGGAGACCAAGCTTCCCAAGCCTAGTAAGCAAGTCAGGCAAGGGGGCTTGGCTGGAGTTTGCGTGTAAGGCTCGGCATGACGTTCGACCTTACCTCGGCAGGGAGACCAAGCTTCCCAAGCCCAGTAGGGTCCGGCAAGGGGGCTTGACCGGAGTTCGAGTGTAAGGCTCGGCCGGACGTTCGACCTAACCGAGGCAGGGAGACCAAGCTTCCCAAGCCTCGTAGGAGCGGAAGGCAAGGGGGCTTGGCCGGATTTCGAGCGTAAGGCTCGCCTGGACGTTCGACCTTTCCTCGGCAGGGAGACCAAGCTTCCCAAGCCTAGTAGGGTCAGACAAGGGGGCTTGGCCGGAGTTCGAATGTAAGGCTCGGCAGGACGTTCGACCTTACCTCAGCTGGGAGACCAAGCTTCACCAGCCTAATAGGCAGGTCAGGCAAGGGGGCTTGGCCGGAGTTCGTGTGTAAGGCTCGGCAGGAGGTTCGACCTTACCGCGGCAGGGAGACCAAGCTTCCCAAGCCTAGTATGCTCCGCAAGGGGGCTTGGCCGGACATCGAGTGTAAGTCTCGGCAGGACATTTGACCTTACCTCGGCAGGGAGACCAAGCTTCCTAAGGGTAGTAGGTTCAGGCAAGGGGGCTTGGCCGGAGTTCGAGTGTAAGGCTCGGCAGGACGTTCGACCTTACCTCGGCAGGGAGACGAAGCTTCCCCAGCCTAATAGGCAAGTCAGGCAAGGCGGCTTGGCCGGAGTTCGAGAGTAAGGCTCGGCAGGACGTTCGACCTTACCTCAGCTGGGAGACCAAGCTTCCCCAGCCTAATAGGCAGGTCAGGCAAGGGGCCTTGGCCGGAGTTCGTGTGTAAGGCTCGGCAGGACGTTCGACCTTACCTCGGCAGGGAGACCAAGCTTCCCCAGCCTAATAAGCTCCGCAAGGGGGCTGGGCCAGACATCGAGTGTAAGTCTCGGCAGGACGTTCCACCTTACCTCGGCAGGGAGACCGAGCTTCCCAAGCCTAGGAGGGTTGGGCAAGGGGGCCTGTCCGGAGTTCGAGTGTAAGGCTCGGCAGGAGGTTCGACCTTACCTCAGCTGGGAGACCAAGCTTCCCCAGCCTAATAGGCAAGTCAGGCAAGGGGGCTTGGCCGGAGTTCGAGTGTAAGACTCGGCAGGACGTTCGACCTTACCTCGGCAGGGAGACCAAGCTTACCAAGGGTAGTAGTGTCAGGCAAGCGGGCTTGGCCGGAGTTCGAGTGTAAGGCTCAGCAGGATGTTCGACCTTACCTCGGCAGGGACACCAAGCTTCCGAGGACTAGGAGGGTCGGGCAAGGGGGCTTGGCCGGAGTTCGAGAGTAAGGCTCGGCAGGATGTTCGACCTTACCTCGAGAGGGAGACCAAGCTTCCCAAGCCTAGTAGGGTCAGGCAAGGGGGCTTGGCCGGAGTTCGAATGTAAGGCTCGGCAGGACGTTCGAGCTTACCTCGGCAGCGAGACCAAGCTTCCCTAGACTGGCAGGGAAGTCAGGCAAGGGGGCTTGGCCGGAGTTCGAGAGTAAGGCTCGGCAGGACGATTGACCTTACCTCGGCAGGGAGACCAAGCTTACCAAGGGTAGTAGTGTCAGGCAAGGGGGCTTGGCCGGAGTTCGAGTGCAAGGCTCGGCAGGATGTTCGACCTTACCTCGGCAGGGACACCAAGCTTCCGGGGACTAGGAGGGTCGGGCAAGGGGGCTTGGCCGGTGTTCGAGAGTAAGGCTCGGCATTATGTTCGACCTTACCTCGGCAGGGAGACCAAGCTTCCGAGGACTAGGAGGGTCGGGCAAGGGGGCTTGGCCGGAGTTCGAGAGTAAGGCTCGGCAGGACGTTCGACCTTTCCTCGGCAGGGAGACCAAGCTTCCAAAGCCTAGCAGGGAAGTCAGGCAAGGGGGCCTGGCCGGAGTTTGAGTGTAAGGCTCGGCAGGTCGTTCGACCTTACCTCGGCAGGGAGACTAATTTTCCCCAGCCTAGTGGGGCCAGGCAAGGGGGCTTGGCCGAACTTCGAGTGTAAGGCTCGGCAGGACGTTCGACCTTACCTCGGCAGGGAGGCCAAGCTTCCCAAGCCTAGTAGGGTCAGGCAAGGGGGCTTGGCCGGAGTTCGAATGTAAAGGCTCGGAAGGAGGTTCGACCTTACCTCGGCAGCGAGACCAAGCTTCCCTAGACTAGCAGGCAAGTAAGGCAAGGGGGCATGGCCGGAGTTCGAGTGTAAGGCTTGGCAGGATATTCGACCATACCTTGACAGGGAGACCAAGCTTCCCAAGCCTAGTAAGAGAGTCAGGCAAGGGGGCTTGGCCGGACTTGGAGTGTAAGGCTCGGCAGGACGTTCGACATTTCCTCGACGGGGAGACCAAGCTGCCCAAGGCTAGTACGGTCCGGCAAGGGGGCTTGGCTGGATTTCGAGTGTAAGGCTCGGCAGGGCAATCGACCTTACCTCCGCAGCGAGACCAAGCTTCCCAATCCTAGCAGGAAAGTCAGGCACGGGGGCATGGCCGGAGTTTGAGTGTAAGGCTCGGCAGGACGTTCGAGCTTACCTGGGCATGGAGACCAAGCTTCCCAAGCCTAGTAGAGTCAGGCAAGGGGGCTTAGCCGGAGTTTGAGTGTAAGGCTCGGCAGGACGTTCGACCTTACCTCGGCAGGGAGGCCAAGCTTCCCAAGGGTACTATGGTCAGGCAAGGGGGCTTGGCCGGACATCGAGTGTAAGGCTCGGCAGGACGTGCGACCTTACCTCGGCAGCAAGACCAAGCTTCCCAAGCCTAGTAGGAGAGTCAGGCAAGGGGGCTTGGCCGCAGTTTGAGTGTAAGGCTCGGCAGGACGTTCGACCTTACCTCGGCAGGAAGACCAAGCTTCCCAAGCCTAGTAGGGTCAGGCAAGGGGGCTTGGCCGGATTTCGAGTGTAAGGCTCGGCAGGACGTTCGACCTTACCTCGGCAGGGAGACCCAGCTTCCCAAGGCTAGGAGGGTGGGGCAAGTGGGCTTGGCTGGAGTTCGAGTGTAAGGCTCGGCAGGACGTTCGACCTTACCTCGGCAAGGAGGCCAAGCTTCACAAGGGTAGTAGGGTCAGGCAAGGGGGCTTGCCCGGAGTTCGAATGTAAGGCTCGGCAGGACGTTCGACCTTACCTCGTGAGGGAGACCAAGCTTCCCAAGCCTAATAGGCAAGTGAGGCAAGGGGGCTTGGCCGGAGTTTGAGTGTAAGGCTCGGCAGGGCGTTTGACCTTACCTCGGCAGGGAGACCACGCTTCCCAAGGGTAGTAGGCTCAGGTAAGGGGGCTTGGCCGGAGTTCGAGTGTAAGGCTCGGCAGGACGTTCGACCTTACCTCGGCAGGGATACCAAGCTTCCCAAGGGTACTATGGTCAGGCAAGGGGGCTTGGCCGGACATCGAGTGTAAGGGTCGGCAGGACGTTCGACCTTACCTCGGCAGCAAGACCAAGCTTCCCAAGCCTAGGAGGGTTGGGGAAGGGGGCTTGGCCGGGGTTCGAGAGTAAGGCTCGGCAGGACGTTCGACCTTAGCACAACAGGGAGACCAAGCTTCCCCGGCCTAGCCGGGCCAGGCAAAGGGGGCTTGGCCGGAGTTCGAGTGCAAGGCTTGGCAGGACGTATGACCTTACCTCGGCAGGGAGACCAAACTTCCCTAGACTGGCAGGCAAGTCAGGCAAGGGGGCTTGGCCGGAGTTCGAGAGTAAGGCTCGGCAGGACGTTTGACGTTACCTCGGCAGGGAGACCAAGCTTACCAAGGGTAGTAGTGTCAGGCAAGGGGGCTTGGCCTTAGTTCGAGTGTAATGCTCGGCAGGATGTTCGACCTTACCTCGAGAGGGAGACCAAGCTTCCCAAGCCTAGTAGGGTCAGGCAAGGGGGCTTGGCCGGATTTCGAATGTAAGGCTCGGCAGGACATTCGACCTTACCTCGGCAGCAAGACCAAGCTTCCCTAGACTGGCAGGGAAGTCAGGCAAGGGGGCTTGGCCGGAGTTCGAGAGTAAGGCTCGGCAGGACGTTTGACCTTACCTCGGCAGGGAGACCAAGCTTACCAAGGGTAGTAGGGTCAGGCAAGCGGGCTTGGCCGGAGTTCGAGTGTAAGGCTCGGCAGGATGTTCGACCTTACCTCAGCAGGGACACCAAGCTTCCGAGGACTAGGAGGGTCGGGCAAGGGGGCTTGGCCGGAGTTCGAGAGTAAGGCTCGGCAGGATGTTCGACCTTACCTCGGCAGGGAGACCAAGCTTCCCAAGCCTAGGAGGGTCGGGCAAGGGGGCTTGGCCGGAGTTCGAGTGTAATGCTCGGCAGGACGTTCGACCTTACCTCGGCAGCGAGACCGAGCTTCCCAAGCCTAGCAGGCAAGTCAGGCAAGGGGGCTTGGCCGGAGTTCGAGTGTAAGGCTCGGCAGGACGTTCGACCTTACCTCGGCAGGATGTCCAATTTTCCCCAGCCTAGTCGGGTCAGGCAAGGGGGCTTGGCCGGAGTTCGAATGTAAGGCTCGGCAGGACGTTCGACCTTTCCTCGGCAGAGAGACCAAGCTTCCCAAGCCTCGTAGGATCAGGCAAGGGGGCTTGGCCGGAGTTCGAGTGTAAGGCTCGGCAGGACGTTCGACCTTACCACAACAAGGAGACCAAGCTTCCCCGGCCTAGAAGGGCCGGGCAAAGGGGGCTTGGCCGGAGCTCGAGTGTAAGGCTTGGCGGGATGTTTGACCTTACCTCAGCAGGGAGACCAAGCTTCCCAAGGCTAGTACGGTCAGGCAAGGGTGCTTGGCCGGAGTTCGAGAGTAAGGCACGGCAGGACGTTTGACCTTACCTCGGCAGGGAGACCAAGCTTACCACGGGTAGTAGTGTCAGGCAAGGGGGCTTGTCCGGAGTTGGAGTGTAAGGCTCGGCAGGACGTTCGACCTTTCCTCGGCCGGGAGTCCAAGCTTCCCAAGGCTAGTACGGACAGGCAAGGGGGCTTGGCCGGAGTTCGAGTGTAAGGCTCGGCAGGACATTCGACCTTACCTCCGCAGCGAGACCAAGCCTCCCAATCCTAGTTGGAGAGTAAGGCACGGGGGCATGGCCGGTGTTCAAGTGTAAGGCTCGGCAGGACGTTCGACCTTTCCTCGGCAGGGAGACCAAGCTTCCCAAGGCTAGTAGGGTCAGGCAAGGGGGCTTGGCCGGAGTTCGAGAGTAAGGCTCGGCAGGACATTCGACCTTAGCACAACAGGGAGACCAAGCTTCCCCGGCCTAGCCGGGCCGGGCAAAGGGGGCTTGGCCGGAGTTCGAGTGTAAGGCTCGGCAGGACGTTCTACCTTAACTCGGCAGGGAGAACAAGCTTACCAAGCCTCGTAGGTTCAGGCAAGGGGGCTTGGTCGGAGTTCGAGTGTAAGGCTCGGCAGGACGTTTGACCTTACCTCAGCAGGCAGACCAAGCTTCCCCACCCTAGTAGGGTCAGGCAAGGGGGCTTGGCCAGAGTTCGAGTGTAAGGCTCGGCAGGACCTTTGACCTTACCTCGGCAGGGACACCAAGCTTCCCAAGCCTAGTAGGCAAGTCAGGCAAGGGGGCTTGGCCGGACTTCGAGAGTAAGGCTCGGCAGGACGTTCGACCTTACCTCGGCAGGGAGACCAAGCTTCCCAAGGCTAGGAGGGTGGGACAAGTGGGCTTGGCTGGAGTTCGAGTGTAAGGCTCGGCAGGACGTTCGACCATAACTCGGCAGGCAGACCAAGCTTCCCAAGCCTAGTAGGCAAGTCAGTCAAGGGGGCTTGGCCGGAGTTTGAGTGTAAGGCTCGGCAGGACGTTCGACCCTACCTCGGCAGGATGACCAAGCTTCCAAAGCCTAGGAGGGTGGGGCTAGTGGGCTTGGCCGGAGTTCAAGCGTAAGGATAGGCAGGACGTTCGACCTTTCCTCGGCAGCGAGACCAAGCTTCCCAAGCCTAGCAGGCAAGTCAGGCAAGGGGGCTTGGCCGGAGTTTGAGTGTAAGGCTCGGCAGGACGTTCGACCTTACCACGGCAGGGAGACCAATTTTCCCCAGCCTAGTCGGGTCAGGCAAGGGGGCTTGGCCGGAGTTCGAGTGTAAGGCTCGGCAGGACGTTTGACCTTAACTCGGCAGGGAGACCCAGCTTACCAAGGGGAGTAGTGTCAGGCAAGGGGGCTTGGCCGGAGTTCGAGTGTAAAGCTCGGCAGGACGTTCGACCTTTCCTCGGCAGGGAGACCAAGCTTCCGAGGACTAGGAGGGTCGGGCAAGGGGGCCCAGCCGGAGTTCGAGTGTAAAGCTCGGCAGGACGTTCGACCTTACCTCGAGAGGGAGACCAAGCTTCCCAAGCCTAGGAGGGTTGGGCAAGGGGGCTTGGCCGGAGTTCGAGTGTAAGGCTCGGCAGGACGTTTGACCTTACCACGGCAGGGAGACCAGGCTTCCCCAGCCTAGTAGGAGAGTCAGGCAAGTGGGCTTGGCCGGAGTTCGAATGTAAGGCTCGGCAGGCCGTTCGACCTTTCCTCGGCGGGGGGACCCAGCTTCCCAAGGCTAGGACGGTCAGGCAAGGGGGCTTGGCCGGAGTTCGAGTGTAAGGCTCGGCAGGACGTTCGACCTTAACTCGGCAGCGAGACCAAGCTACCCTAGACTAGTAGGCAAGACAGGCAAGGGGGCTTGGCCGGAGTTCGAGAGTAAGGCTCGGCAGGACGTTCGACCTTAGCACAACAGGGAGACCAATTTTCCCCAGCCTAGTAGGGTCAGGCAAGGGGGCTTGGCCGGAGTTCAACAGTAAGGCTCGGCAGGACGTTCGACCTTTCCTCGGCAGGGAGACCAAGCTTCCTAAGCCTAGGAGGGTGGGGCAAGTGGGCTTGGCTGGAGTTCAAGCGTAAGGATAGGCAGGACGTTCGACCTTACCTCGGCAAGGAGACCAAGCTTCCAAAGCCTAGGAGGGTCGGGCAAGGGGGCTTGGCCGGAGTTCGAGTGTAAGGCTCGGCAGGACGTTCGACCTTACCTCGGCAGGGAGACCGAGCTTCCCAAGCCTAGCAGGCAAGTCAGGCAAGGGGGCTTGGCCGGAGTTTGAGTGTAAGGCTCGGCAGGACGTTCGACCTTACCTCGGCAGGATGACCAATTTTCCCCAGCCTAGTCGGGTCAGGCAAGGGGGCTTGGCCGGAGTTCGAATGTAAGGCTCGGCAGGACGTTCGACCTTTCCTCGGCAGAGAGACCAAGCTTCCCAAGCCTCGTAGGGTCAGGCAAGGGGGCTTGGCCTGAGTTCGAGTGTAGGGCTCGGCAGGACGTTCGAACTTACCACAACAGGGAGACCAAGCTTCCCCGGCCTAGCAGGGCCGGGCAAAGGGGGCTTGGCCGGAGTTCGAGTGTAAGGCTTGGCAGGACGTTTGACCCTACCTCGACAGGGAGACCAAGCTTCCCAAGGCTAGTAGGGTCAGGCAAGGGGACTTGGCCCGAGTTCGAGTGTCAGGCTCGGCAGGACGTTTGACCTTACCTCGTGCGGGAGACCAGGCTTCCCAAGCCTAGGAGGGTGGGGCACGTGGGCTTGGCCGGAGTTCGAGAGTAAGGCTAGGAAGGACGTTCGACCTTACCTCGGCAAGGAGACCAAGCTTCCCATGCCTAGGAGGGTCGGGCAAGTGGGCTTGGCCGGAGTTCGAGTGTAAGGCTCGGCAGGACGTTCGACCTTACCTCGGCAGCGAGACCAAGCTTCCCAAGCCTAGCAGGCAAGTCAGGCAAGGGGGCTTGGCCGGAGTTTGAGTGTAAGGCTCGGCAGGACGTTCGACCTTACCTTGGCAGGGAGACTAATTTTCCCCAGCCTAGTCGGGTCAGGCAAGGGGGCTTGGCCGGACTTCGAGTGTAAGGCTCGGCAGGACGTTCGACCTTACCTCGGCCGGGAGGCCAAGCTTCCCAAGCCTAGGAGGGTTGGGCAACGGGGCTTGGCCGGAGTTGGAGTGTAAGGCTCGGCAGGACGTTCGACCTTACCTCGTGCGGGAGACCAAGCTTCCCAAGCCTAGGAGGGTTGGGCAAGGGGGCTTGGCTGGAGTTCGAGTGTAAGGCTCGGCAGGACGTTCGACCTTTCCTCGGCAGGGAGGCCAAGCTTCCCAAGCCTAGTAGGGTCATGTTAAGGGGGCTTGGCCGGAGTTCGAGAGTAAGGCTCGGCAGGACGTTCGGCCTTACCTCAGCAGGGAGACCAAGCTTCCCCAGCCTTGTTGGGTCAGGCAAGGGGGCTTGGCCGGAGTTCGAATGTAAGGCTCGGCAGGACGTTCGACCTTTCCTCGGCAGGGGGACCAAGCTTCCCAAGCCTCGTAGAGTCACGCAAGGGGGCTGGCCGGAGTTCGACCGTAAGGCTTGGCAGGATGTTCCACCTTACCTCAGCAGCGAGACCAAGCTTCCCTAGACTAGTAGGTAAGTCAGGCAAGGGGGCTTGGCCGGAGTTCGAGAGTAAGGCTCGGCAGGACGTTCGACCTTACCTCGGCAGGGAGACCAAGCTTCCCAAACCTAGGAGGGTGGGGCAAGTGGGCTTGGCCGGAGCTCGAGTATAAGCCTCGGCAGGACGTTCGACCGTAACTCGGCAGGCAGACCAAGCTTCCCAAGCCTCGTAGGGTCAGGCAAGGGGGCTTGACCAGATTTCGTGTGTAAGGCTCGGCAGGACAATCGACCTTATCTCGGCAGCGAGACCAAGCTTCCCAAGCCTCGCAGGCAAGTCATGCCAGGGGGCTTGGCCGGAGTTTGAGTGTAAGGCTCGGCAGGACATTCGACCTTACCTCGGCAGGGAGACCAGTTTTCCCCAGCGTAGTCGGGTCAGGCAAGGAGGCTTGGCCGGAGTTCGAATGTAAGGCTCGGCAGGACGTTCGACCTTACCTCGATAGGGAGACCAAGCTTCCCAAGACTAGGAGGGTTGGGCAAGGGGGCTTGGCCGGAGTTCGAGTGTAAGGCTCGGCAGGACGTCCGACCTTTCCTCGGCAGGGAGGCCAAGCTTCCCAAGCCTAGTAGGGTCAGGCAAGGGGGCTTGGCCGGAGTTCGAATGTAAGGCTCGGCAGGACGTTCGACCTTACCTCGGCAGCTAGACCAAGTTTCCCTAGACTGGCAGGCAAGTCAGGCAAGGGGGCTTGGCCGGAGTTCGAGAGTAAGGCTCGGCAGGACGTTTGGCCTTACCTCGGCAGGGAGACCAAGCTTACCACGGGTAGTAGTGTCAGGCAAGGGGGCTTGGCCGGAGTTCGAGTGTAAGGCTCAGCAGGATGTTCGACCTTACCTCGGCAGGGAGACCAAGCTTCCGAGGACTAGGAGGGTCGGGCAAGGGGGCTTGGCCGGAGTTCGAGAGTAAGGCTCGGCAGGATGTTCGACCTTACCTCGGCAGGGAGACCAAGCTTCCGAGGACTAGGAGGGTCGGGCAAGGGGGCTTGGCCGGAGTTCGAGACTAAGGCTCGGCAGGACGTTCGACATTTCCTCGGCAGGGAGACCAAGCTTCCCAGCCTAGGAGGGTCGGGCAAGCGGGCTTGGCCGGAGTTCGAGTGTAAGGCTCGGCAGGACGTTCGACCTTACCTCGGCAGCGAGACCGAGCTTCCCAAGCCTAGCAGGCAAGTCAGGCAAGGTGGCTTGGCCGGAGGTTGAGTGTAAGGCTCGGCAGGACGTTCGTCCTTACCTCGGCAGGATGACCAATTTTCCCCAGCCTAGTCGGGTCAGGCAAGGGGGCTTGGCCGGAGTTCGAATGTAAGGCTCGGCAGGACGTTCGACCTTTCCTCGGCAGAGAGACCAAGCTTCCCAAGCCTCGTAGGGTCAGGTAAGGGGGCTTGGCCGGAGTTCGCGTCTAAGGCTCGGCAGGACGTTCGACCTTACCACAACGAGGAGACCAAGCTTCCCCGGCCTAGCAGGGCCAGGCAAGGGGGCTTGGCCGGAGTTCGAGTGTAAGGCTTGGCAGGACGTTTGACCTTACCTCGGCAGGGAGACCAAGCTTCCCAAGGCTAGTAGGGTCAGGTAAGGGGGCTCGGCCGGAGTTCGAGTGTAAGGCTCGGCAGGACGTTCGACCTTACCTCGGCAGGGATACCAAGGTTCCCAAGCCTAGGAGGGTGGGGCAAGTGGGCTTGGCCGGATTTCGAGTGTAAGGCTAGGCAGGACGTTCGACCTTACCTCGGCAAGGAGACCAAGCTTCCCAAGCCTAGGAGGGTCGGGAAAGTGGGCTTGGCCGGAGTTCGAGTGTAAGGCTCGGCAGGACTTTCGACCTTACCTCGGCAGCGAGACCAAGCTCCCCAAGCCCAGCAGGCAAGTCAGACAAGGGGGCTTGGCCGGAGTTTGAGTGTAAGGCTCGGCAGGACGTTTCGACCTTACCTCGGCAGGGAGACTAATTTTCCCTAGCCTAGTCGGGTCAGGCAAGGGGGCTTGGCCGGACTTCGAGTGTAAGGCTCGGCAGAACGTTCGACCTTACCTCGGCAGGGAGACCAAGCTTCCCAAGCCTAGGAGGGTTGGGCAACAGGGCTTGGGCGGAGTTCGAGTGTAAGGCTCGGCAGGACGTTTGACCTTACCTCGATAGGGAGACCAAGCTTCCCAAGCCTAGGAGGGTTGGGCAAGGGGGCTTGGCCGGAGTTCGAGTGTAAGGCTCGGCAGGACGTTCGACCTTTCCTCGGCAGGGAGGCCAAGCTTCCCAAGCCTAGTAGGGTCAGGCAAGGGGGCTTGGCCGGAGTTCGAATGTAGGGCTCGGCAGGACGTTCGACCTTACCTCGGCAGCGAGACCAAGCTTCCCTAGACTGGCAGGGAAGTCAGGCAAGGGGGCTTGGCCGGAGTTCGAGAGTAAGGCTCGGCAGGACGTTTGACCTTACCTCGGCAGGGAGACCAAGCTTCCGAGGACTAGGAGGGTCGGGCAAGGGGGCTTGGCCGGAGTTCGCGAGTAAGGCTCGGCAGGATGTTCGACCTTACCTCGGCAGGGAGACCAAGCTTCCGAGGACTAGGAGGGTCGGGCAAGGGGGCTTGGCCGGAGTTCGAGACTAAGGCTCGGCAGGACGTTCGACCTTTCCTCGGCAGGGAGACCAAGCTTCCCAAGCCTAGGAGGGTCGGGCAAGGGGGCTTGGCCGAAGTTCGAGTGTAAGGCTCGGCAGGACGTTCGACCTTACATCGGCAGCGAGACCGAGCTTCCCAAGCCTAGCAGGCAAGTCAGGCAAGGGGGCTTGGCCGGAGTTTAAGTGTAAGGCTCGGCAGGACGTTCGTCCTTACCTCGGCAGGATGACCAATTTTCCCCAGCCTAGTCGGGTCAGGCAAGGGGGCTTGGCCGGAGTTCGAATGTAAGGCTCGGCAGGACGTTCGACCTTTCCTCGGCAGCGAGACCAAGATTCCCAAGCCTCGTAGGGTCAGGCAAGGGGGCATGGCCGGAGTTCGAGTGTAAGGCTTGGCAGGACGTTTGACCTTACCTCGGCAGGGAGACCAAGCTTCCCAAGGCTAGTAGGGTCAGGTAAGGGGGCTTGGCCGGAGTTCGAGTGTAAGGCTCGGCAGGACGTTCGACCTTACCTCGGCAGCAAGACCAAGCTTCCCAAGCCTAGGAGGGTGGGGCAAGTGGGCTTGGCCGGATTTCGAGTGTAAGGCTAGGCAGGACGTTCGACCTTACCTCGGCAAGGAGACGAAGCTTCCCAAGCCTAGGAGGGTCGGGCGAGTGGGCTTGGCCGGAGTTCGCGTGAAAGGCTCGGCAGGACGTTCAACCTTACCTCGGCAGGGAGACCAAGCTTCCCAAGCCTAGGAGGGTTGGGCAGCGGGGCTTGGGCGGAGTTCGAGTGTAAGGCTCGGCAGGACGTTCGACCTTACCTCGGAAGGGAGACCAAGCTTCCCAAGCCTGGGAGGGTTGGGCAAGGGGGCTTGGCTGGAGTTCGAGTGTAAGGCTCGGCAGGACGTTCGACCTTACCTCGGCTGCGAGACCAAGCTTCCCTAGACTAGCAGGCAAGTCAGGCAAGGGGGCTTGGCCGTAGTTCGAATGTAAGGCTCGGCAGGACGTTCGGCCTTACCTCAGCAGGGGGACCAAGCTTCCCCAGCCTTGTTGGGGCAGGCAAGGGGGCTTGGCCGGAGTTCGAATGTAAGGCTCGGCAGGACGTTCGACCTTTCCTCGGCAGGGAGACCAAGCTTCCCAAGCCTCGTAGTGTCACGCAAGGGGGCTTGGCCGGAGTTCGAGTGCAAGGCTCAGCAGGACGTTCGACCTTACCTCGAGAGGGAGACCAAGCTTCCCAAGCCTAGGAGTGTTGGGCAAGGGGGCTTGGCCGGAGTTCGAGTGTAAGGCTTGGCAGGACGTTCGACCTTTCCTCGGCAGGGAGGCCAAGCTTCCCAAGCCTAGTAGGGTCAGGCAAGGGGGCTTGGACGGAGTTCGAATGTAAGGCTCGGCAGGACATTCGACCTTACCTCGGCAGCGAGACCAAGCTTCCCTAGACTGGCAGGCAAATCAGGCAAGGAGGCTTGGCCGGAGTTCGAGAGTAAGGCTCGGCAGGACGTTTGACCTTACCTCGGCAGGGAGACCAAGCCTACCAAGGGTAGTAGTGTCAGGCAAGGGGGCTTGGCCGGAGTTCGAGTGTTAGGCTCGGCAGGATGTTCGACCTTACCTCGGCAGGGAGACCAAGCTTCCGAGGACTAGGAGGGTCGGGCAAGGGGGCTTGGACGGAGTTCGAGAGTAAGGCTCGGCAGGACGTTCGACCTTACCTCGGCAGGGAGACCAAGCTTCCGAGGACTAGGAGGGTCGGGCAAGGTGGCTTGGCCGGAGTTCGAGACTAAGGCTCGGCAGGACGTTCGACATTTCGTCGGCAGGGAGACCAAGCTTCCCAAGCCTAGGAGGGTCGGGCAAGCGGGCTTGGCCGGAGTTCGAGTGTAAGGCTCGGCAGGACGTTCGACCATACCACAACAAGGAGACCAAGCTTCCCCGGCCTAGCAGGGCCGGGCAAAGGGGGCTTGGCCGGAGTTCGAGTGTAAGGCTTGGCAGGACGTTTGACCTTACCTCGGCAGGGAGACCAAGCTTCCCAAGCCTAGGAGGGTGGGGCAAGTGGGCTTGGCCGGAGTTCGAGTGTAAGGCTCGGCAGGACGTTCGACCTCTCCGCGGCAGGGAGGCCAAGCTTCCCAAGCCTAGTAGGGTGGGGCAAGTGGGCTTGGCCGGATTTCGAGTGTAAGGCTAGGCAGGACGTTCGACTTTACCTCGGCAAGGAGACCAAGCTTCCCAAGCCTAGGAGGGTGGGGCAAGTGGGCTTGGCCGGAGTTCGAGTGTAAGGCTCGGCAGGACGTTCGACCTCTCCGCGGCAGGGAGGCCAAGCTTCCCAAGCCTAGTAGGCTCAGGCAAGGGGGCTTGGCCGGAGTTCGAATGTAAGGCTCGGAAGGACGTTCGACCTTACCTCGGCAGCGAGACCAAGCTGCCCTAGACTAGCAGGCAAGTCAGGCAAGGGGGCTTGGCTGGAGTTCGAGAGTAAGGCTCGGCAGGACGTTCGGCCTTACCTCAGCAGGGAGACCAATTTTCCCCAGCCTAGTCGGGTCAGGCAAGGGGGCTTGGCCGGAGTTCGAGTGTAAGGCTCGGCAGGACGTTCGACCTTACCTCGGTAGGGAGACCAAGCTTCCCAAGCCTAGGAGGGTTGGACAAGGGGGCTTGGCCGGAGTTCGAGTGTAAGGCTCGGCAGGACGTTCGACCCTCCTCGGCAGGGAGGCCAAGATTCCCAAGCCTAGTAGGGTCAGGCAAGGGGGCTTGGCCGCAGTTCGAATGTAAGGCTCGGCAGGACGTTCGACCTTACCTCGGCAGCGAGACCAAGCTTCCCTAGAATGGCAGGCAAGTCAGGCAAGGGGGCTTGGCCGGAGTTCGAGAGTAAGGCTCGGCAGGACGTTTGACCTTACCTCGGCAGGGAGACCAAGCTTCTGAGGACTAGGAGGCTCGGGCAAGGGGGCTTGGCCGGAGTTCGCGAGTAAAGCTCGGCAGGATGTTCGACCTTACCTCGGCAGGGAGACCAAGCTTTCGAGGACTAGGAGGGTCGGGCAAGGGGGCTTGGCCGGAGTTCGAGACTAAGGCTCGGCAGGACGTTCGACCTTTCCTCGGCAGGGAGACCAAGCTTCCCAAGCCTAGGAGGGTCGGGCAAGGGGGCTTGGCCGGAGTTCGAGTGTAAGGCTCGGCAGGACGTTCGACCTTACCTCGGCAGCGAGACCGAGCTTCCCAAGCCTAGCAGGCAAGTCAGGCAAGGGGGCTTGGCCGGAGTTTGAGTGTAAGGCTCGGCAGGACGTTCGTCCTTACCTCGGCAGGATGACCAATTTTCCCCAGCCTAGTTGGGTCAGGCAAGGGGGCTTGGCCGGAGTTCGAATGTAAGGCTCGGCAGGACGTTCGACCTTTCCTCGGCAGCGAGACCAAGATTCCCAAGCCTCGTAGGGTCAGGCAAGGAGGCTTGGCCGGAGTTCTAATCTAAGGCTCGGCAGGACGTTCGACCTTTCATCGGCAGCGAGACCAAGATTCCCAAGCCTCGTAGGGTCAGGCAAGGGGGCTTGGCCGGAGTTCGAGTGTAAGGCTCGGCAGGACGTTCGACCTTACCACAACAAGGAGACCAAGCTTCCCCGGCCTAGCAGGGCTCGGCAAAGAGGGCTTGGCCGGAGTTCGAGTGTAAGGCTTGGCAGGACGTTTGACCTTACCTCGGCAGGGAGACCAATCTTCCCAAGGCTAGTAGGGTCAGGTAAGGGGGCTTGGCCGGAGTTCGAATGTAAGGCTCGGCAGGACGTTCGACCTTACCTCGGCAGGGAGACCAAGCTTCCCCAGCCTAGGAGGGTGGGGCAAGTGGGCTTGGCCGGATTTCGAGTGTAAGGCTAGGCAGGACGTTCGACCTTACCTCAGCAAGGAGACCAAGCTTCCCAAGCCTAGGAGGGTCCGGCAAGTGGGATTGGCCGGAGTTCGAGTGTAAGGCTCGGCAGGACGTTCGACCTTACCTCGGCAAGGAGACCAAGCTTCCCAAGCCTAGCAGGCAAGTCAGGCAAGGGGGCTTGGCCGGAGTTCGCGTGAAAAGCTCGGCAGGACGTTCGACCTTACCTCGGCAGGGAGACTAATTTTCCCCAGCCTGGTCGGGTCAGGCAAGGGGGCTTGGCCGGACTTCGACTGTAAGGCTCGGCAGGACGTTCGACCTTACCTCGGCAGGGAGACCAAGCTTCCCAAGCCTAGGAGGGTTGGGCAACGGGGCTTGGGCGGAGTTCGAGTGTAAGGCTCGGCAGGACGTTCGACCTTACCTCGTGCGGGAGACCAAGCTTCCCAAGCCTGGGAGGGTTGGGCAAGGGGGCTTGGCTGGAGTTCGAGTGTAAGGCTCGGCAGGACGTTCGACCTTACCTCGGCAGTGAGACCAAGCTTCCCTAGACTAGCAGGCAAGTCAGGCAAGGGGGCTTGGCCGGAGTTCGAGAGCAAGGCTCGGCAGGACGTTCGGCCTTACCTCAGCAGGGAGACCAAGCTTCCCCAGCCTTGTTGATTCAGGCAAGGGGGCTTGGCTGGAGTTCGAATGTAAGGCTCGGCAGGACGTTCGACCTTTCCTCGGCAGGGAGACCACGCTTCCCAAGCCTCGTAGAGTCACGCAAGGGGGCTTGGCCGGAGTTCGAGTGTAAGGCTCAGCAGGACGTTCGACCATACCTCGGCAGGGAGACCAATTTACCCCAGCCTAGTCGGGTCAGGCAAGGGGCCTTGGCCGGAGTTCGAGTGTAAGGCTCAGCAGGACGTTCGACCTTACCTTGAGAGGGAGACCAAGCTTCCCAAGCCGAGGAGGGTTGGGCAAGGGGGCTTGGCCGGAGTTCGAGTATAAGGCTCGGCAGGACGTTCGACCTTTCCTCGGCAGGGAGGCCAAGCTTCCCAAGCCTAGTAGGGTCAGGCAAGGGGGCTTGGACGGAGTTCGAATGTAAGGCTCGACAGGACGTTCGACCTTACCTCGGCAGCGAGACCAAGCTTCCCTAGACTGGCAGGCAAGTCAGGCAAGGGGGCTTGGCCGGAGATCGAGAGTAAGGCTCGGCAGGACGTTTGACCTTACCTCGGCAGGGAGACCAAGCCTAGCAAGGGTAGTAGTGTCAGGCAAGGGGGCTTGGGCGGAGTTCGAGTGTTAGGCTCGGGAGGATGTTCGACCTTACCTCGGCAGGGAGACCAAGCTTCCGAGGACTAGGAGGATCGGGCAAGGGGGCTTGGCCGGATTTCGCGTGAAAGGCTCGGAAGGACGTTCGACGTTACCTTGGCAGGGAGACACAGCTTCCCAAACCTAGGAGGGTGGGGCAAGTGGGCTTGGCCGGAATTCGAGTGCAAGGCTCGGCAGGACCTTCGACCGTAACTCGGCAGGCAGACAAAGCTTCCCAAGCCTCGTAGGGTCAGGCAAGGGGGCTTGGCCGGAGTTCGAGTGTAAGGCTCAGCAGGACGTTCGACCTTACCGCGGCAGGGAGACCAAGCTTCCGAGGACTAGGGGGGTTCAGGCAAGGGGGCTTGACCGGAGTTTGAGTGTAAGGCTCGGCAGGAGGTTCGACCTTACCTCAGCAGGGAGACCAAGGGTCCCCAGCCTAGTAGGGTCAGGTAAGGGGCTTGGCCGGAGTTCGAGTGTAAGGCTCGGGAGGACGTTCGATCTTACCTCGGCAGGGACACCAAGCTTCCCAAGCCTAGTAGGCAAGTCAGGCAAGGGGGCTTGGCCGGAGTTGGAGAGTAAGGCTCGGCAGGACGTTCGACCTTACCTCGGCAGCGAGACCAAGCTTCCCCAGCCTTGTTGGGTCAGGCAAGGGGCTTGGCCGGAGTTCGAGTGTAAGGCTCGGCAGGACGTTCGACCTTACCACAACAAGGAGACCAAGCTTCCCCGGCCTAGCAGGGCCGCGCAAAGGGGGCTTGGCCGGAGTTCGAGTGTAAGGCTTGGCAGGACGTTTGCCCTTACCTCGGCAGGGAGACCAAGCCTACCAAGGGTAGTAGTGTCAGGCAAGGGGGCTTGGCCGGAGTTCGAGTGTTAGGCTCGGCAGGATGTTCGACCTTACCTCGGCAGCGAGACCAAGCTTCCCCAGCCTTGTTGGGTCAGGCAAGGGGCTTGGCCGGAGTTCGAGTGTAAGGCTCAGCAGGACGTTCGACCTTACCTCGGCAGGGAGACCAAGCTTCCCAAGCCTAGGAGGGTGGGGCAAGTGGGCTTGGCCGGATATCGAGTGTAAGGCTAGGCAGGACGTTCGACCTTACCTCGGCAAGGAGACCAAGCTTCCCAAGCCTAGGAGGGTCGGGCAAGTGGGCTTGGCCGGAGTTCGAGTGTAAGGCTCGGCAGGACGTTCGACCTTACCTCGGCAGCGAGACCAAGCTTCCCAAGCCTAGCAGGCAAGTCAGGCAAGGGGGCTTGGCCGGAGTTCGCGTGAAAGGCTCGGCAGGACGTTCGACCTTACCTCGGCAGGGAGACTAATTTTCCCCAGCCTAGTCGGGTCAGGCAAGGGGGCTTGGACGGACTTCGACTGTAAGGCTCGGCAGGACGTTCGACCTTACCTCGTGCGGGAGACCAAGCTTCCCAAGCCTAGGAGGGTTGGGCAACGGGGCTTGGGCGGAGTTCGAGTGTAAGGCTCGGCAGGACATTCGACCTTACCTCGTGCGGGAGACCAAGCTTCCCAAGCCTAGGAGGGTTCGGCAAGGGGGCTTGGCTGGAGTTCGAGTGTAAGGCTCGGCAGGACGTTCGACCTTACCTCGGCAGCGAGACCGAGCTTCCCTAGACTAGCAGGCAAGTCAGGCAAGGGGGCTTGGCCGGAGTTCGAGAGCAAGGCTCGGCAGGACGTTCGGCCTTACCTCAGCAGGGAGACCAAGCTTCCCCAGCCTTGTTGGGTCAGGCAAGGGGGCTTGGTCGGAGTTCGAGTGTAAGGCTCGGCAGGACGTTCGACCTTACCTCGGCAGGGAGACCAATTTTGCCCAGCCTAGTCGGGTCAGGCAAGGGGCCTTGGCCGGAGTTCGAGTGTAAGGCTCAGCAGGACGTTCGACCTTACCTCGGCAGGGAGGCCAAGCTTCCCAAGCCTAGTAGGGTCAGGCAAGGGGGCTTGGACGGAGTTCGAATGTAAGGCTCGGCAGGACGTTCGACCTTACCTCGGCAGCGAGACCATGCTTCCGTAGACTGGCAGGCAAGTCAGGCAAGGGGGCTTGGCCGGAGTTCGAGAGTAAGGCTCGGCAGGACGTTTGACCTTACCTCGGCAGGAAGACCAAGCCTACCAAGGGTAGTAGTGTCAGGCAAGGGGGCTTGGCCGGAGTTCGAGTGATAGGCTCGGCAGGATGTTCGACCTTACCTCGGCAGGGAGACCAAGCTTCCGAGGACTAGGAGGGTCGGGCAAGGGGGCCCGGCCGGAGTTGGAGAGTAAGGCTCTACAGGACGTTCGACCTTACCTCAGCAGGGAGACCAAGCTTCCCCAGCCTTGTTGGGTCAGGCAAGGGGGCTTGGCCGGAGTTCGAGTGTGAGGCTCGGCAGGACGTTCGACCTTACCTCGGCAGCGAGACCAAGATTCCCTAGACTAGCAGGCAAGTCAGGCAAGGGGGCTTGGCCGGAGTTCGAGAGTAAGGCTCTACAGGACGTTCGACCTTACCTCAGCAGGGAGACCAAGCTTCCCCAGCCTTGTTGGGTCAGGCAAGGGGGCTTGGCCGGAGTTCGAATGTAAGGCTCGGCAGGACGTTCGACCTTTCCTCGGCAGGGAGACCAAGCTTCCCAGGCCTCATAGAGTCACGCAAGGGGGCTTGGCCGGAGTTCGAGTGTAGCGCTTGGCAGGATGTTCGATCTTACCTCAGCGGCGAGACCAAGCTTCCCTAGACTAGTAGGCAAGTGAGGCAAGGGGGCTTGGCCGGAGTTCGAGAGTAAGGCTCGGCAGCACGTTTGACCTTACCTCGGTAGGGAGACCAAGATTACCAAGGGTAGTAGTGTCAGGCAAGGGGGCTTGGCCGGAGTTCGAGTGTAAGGCTCGGCAGGACGTTCGACCTTACCTCGGCAGGGAGACCAAGCTTCCGAGGACTAGGAGGGTCGGGCAAGGGGGCCCGGCCGGAGTTCGAGTGTAAGGCTCGGCAGGACGTTCGACCTTAACTCGGCAGGGAGGCCAAGCTTCCCTGGACTAGTAGGCAAGTCAGGCAAGGGGGCTTAGCCGGAGTTCGAGAGTAAGGCTCGGTAGGACGTTCGACCTTACCTCGGCAGGGAGACCAAGATTCCCCGGCCGAGCAGGGCCGGGCAAAGGGGGCTTGGCCGGAGTTCGAGTGTAAGGCTCAGCAGGACGTTCGACCTTACCTCGGCAGGGAGACCAAGCTTCCCATGCCTAGGAGGGTTGGGCAAGGGGGCTTGGCTGGAGTTCGAGTGTAAGGCTCGGCAGGACGTTTGACCTGACCACGGCAGGGAGACCAAGCTTCCCCAGCCTAGTAGGAGAGTCAGGCAAGTGGGCTTGGCCGGAGTTCGAGTGTAAGGCTCGGCAGGCCGTTCGACCTTTCCTCGGCGGGGAGACCAAGCTTCCCAAGCCTCGTAGAGTCACGCAAGGGGTCTTGGCCGGAGTTCGAGTGTAAGGCTTGGCAGGATGTTCGACCTTACCTCGGCAGCGAGACCAAGCTTCCCTAGACTAGTAGGCAAGTCAGGCAAGGGGGCGTGGCCGGAGTTCGAGAGTAAGGCTCGGCAGGACGTTCGACCTTACCTCGGCAGGGAGACCAACCTTCCCAAGCCTTGGACGGTGGGGCAAGTGGGCTTGGCCGGAGTTCGAGTGTAAGGCTTGGCAGGATGTTCGACCTTACCTCGGCAGCGAGACCAAGCTTCCCAAGGCTAGTAGGAGAATCAGGCAAGGGGGGCTTGGCCGGAGTTCGAGAGTAAGGCTCGGCAGGACGTTCGACCTTACCTCGGCAGGGAGACCAAGCTTCCCAACCCTAGGAGGTTGGGACAAGTGGGCTTGGCCGGAGTTCGAGTGTAAGGCTCGGCAGGACGTTTGACCTTAACTCGGCAGGCAGACCAAGCTTCCCAAGCCCCCTAGGGTCAGTCAAGGGGGCTTGGCCGGAGTTTGAGTGTAAGGCTCGGCAGGACGTTCGACCTTACCTCGGCAGGGAGACCAAGCTTCCCAAGCCTAGATGGGTGGGGCAAGTGGGCTTGGCCGGAGCTCGAGTATAAGCCTCGGCAGGACGTTCGACCGTAACTCGGCAGGCAGACCAAGCTTCCCAAGCCTCGTAGGTTCAGGCAAGGGGGCTTGGCCGGATTTCGTGTGTAAGGCTCGGCAGGACAATCGAGCGTATCTCGGCCGCGAGACCAAGCTTCCCAAGCCTCGTAGGGTCAGGCAAGGGGGCTTGGCCGGAGTTCGAGTGTAGGGCTCGGCAGGACGTTCGACCTTACCACAACAGGGAGACCAAGCTTCCCCGGCCTTGCAGGGCCGGGCAAAGGGGGCTTGGCCGGAGTTCGAGTGTAAGGCTTGGCAGGACGTTTGACCTTACCTCGGCAGGGAGACCAAGATTTCTAAGGCTAGTGGGGTCAGGTAAGGGGGCTTGGCCCGAGTTCGAGTGTAAGGCTCGGCAGGACGTTTGACCTTACCTCGGCAGGGAGACCAAGCTTCCCAAGCCTAGGAGGGTCAGGCAAGTGGGCTTGGCCGGATTTCGAGTGTAAGGCTCGGCAGGACGTTCGACCTTACCTCGGCAGCGTGACCAAGCTTCCCAAGCCTAGCAGGCAAGTCAGGCAAGGGGGCTTGGCCGGAGTTTGAGTGTAAGGCTCGGCAGGATGTTCGACCTTACCTCGGCAGGGAGACTAATTTTCCCCAGCCTAGTCGGGTCAGGCAAGGGGGCTTGGCCGGACTTCGAGTTTAAGGCTCGGCAGGACGTTCGACCTTACCTCGGCCGGGAGACCAAGCTTCCCAAGCCTAGGAGGGTTGGGCAACGGGGCTTGGCCGGAGTTCGAGTGTAAGGCTCGGCAGGACGTTCGACCTTACCTCGTGCGGGAGACCAAGCTTCCCAAGCCTAGGAGGGTTGGACGAGGGAGCTTGGCTGGAGTTCGAGTGTAAGGCTCGGCAGGACGTTCGACCTTTCCTCGGCAGGGAGGCCAAGCTTCCCAGGCCTAGTAGGGTCAGGCAAGGGGGCTTGGCCGGAGTTCGAATGTAAGGCTCGGAAGGAAGTTCAACCTTACCTCGGCAGCGAGAACAAGCTTCCCTAGACTAGCAGGCAAGTCAGGTAAGGGGGCTTGGCCGGAGTTCGAATGTAAGGCTCGGCAGGACGTTCGACCTTTCCTCGGCAGGGAGACCAAGCTTCCCAAGCCTCGTAGAGTCACGCAAGGGGGCATGGCCGGAGTTCGAGTGTAAGGCTTGGCAGGATGTTCCACCTTACCCCAGCAGCGAGACCAAGCTTCCCTAGACTAGTAGGCAAGTCAGGCAAGGGGGCTTGGCTGGAGTTCGAGTGTAAGGCTCGGCAGGACGTTCGACCTTACCTCGGCAGCGAGACCAAGATTCCCTAGACTAGCAGGCAAGTCAGGCAAGGGGGCTTGGCCGGAGTTCGAGAGTAAGGCTCGGCAGGACGTTCGGCCTTACCCCAGCAGGGAGACCAAGCTTCCCCAGCCTTGTTGGGTCAGGCAAGGGGGCTTGGCCGGAGTTCGAATGTAAGGCTCGGCAGGACGTTCGACCTTTCCTCGGCAGGGAGACCAAGCTTCCCAAGCCTAGGAGGGTCGGGCAAGGGGGCTTGGCCGGAGTTCGAGTGTAAGGCTCGGCAGGACGTTCGACCTTACCTCGGCAGGGAGACCAATTTTCCCCAGCCTAGTCGGGTCAGGCAAGGGGCCTTGGCCGGAGTTCGAGTGTAAGGCTCAGCAGGACGTTCGACCTTACCTCGAGAGGGAGACCAAGCTTCCCAAGCCTAGGAGGGTTGGGCAAGGGGGCTTGGCCGGAGTTCGAGTGTAAGGCTCGGCAGGACCTTCGACCTTTCCTCGGCAGGGAGGCCAAGCTTCCCAAGCCTAGTAGGGTCAGGCAAGGGGGCTTGGCCGGAGTTCGAATGTAAGGCTCGGCAGGACGTTTGACCTTACCTCGGCAGGGAGACCAAGCTTCCGAGGACTAGGAGGGTCGGGCAAGGGGGCTTGGCCGGAGTTCGAGAGTAAGGCTCGGCAGGATGTTCGACCTTAGCTCGGCAGGGAGACCAAGCTTCCGAGGACGAGGAGGGTCGGGCAAGGGGGCTTGGCCGGAGTTCGAGACTAAGGCTCGGCAGGACGTTCGACCTTTCCTCGGCAGGGAGACCAAGCTTTCCAAGCCTAGGAGGGTCGGGCAAGGGGGCTTGGCCGGAGTTCGAGTGTAAGGCTCGGCAGGACGTTCGACCTTACCTCGGCAGCGAGACCGAGCGTCCCAAGTCTAGCAGGCAAGTCAGGCAAGGGGGCTTGGCCGGAGTTCGAGTGTAAGGCTCGGCAGGACGTTCGACCTTACCTCGGCAGGGAGACCAAGCTTCCCAAGCCTAGGAGGGTCAGGCAAGGGGGCTTGGCCGGAGTTCGAGTGTGAGGCTCGGCAGGACGTTCGACCTTACCACAACAAGGAGACCAAGCTTCCCCGGCCTAGCAGGGCCGGGCAAAGAGGGCTTGGCCGGAGTTCGAGTGTAAGCCTTGGCAGGACGTTTGACCTTACCTCGGCAGGGAGACCAAGCTTCCCAAGGCTAGTAGGGTCAGGTAAGGGGGCTTGGCCGGAGTTCGAGTGTAAGGCTCGGCAGGACGTTCGACCTTACCTCGGCAGGGAGACCAAGCTTCCCAAGCCTAGGAGGGTGGGGCAAGTGGGCTTGGCCGGATTTCGAGTGTAAGGCTAGGCAGGACGTTCGACCTTACCTCGGCAAGGAGACCAAACTTCCCAAGCCTAGCAGGGTCGGGCAAGTGGGCTTGGCCGGAGTTCGAGTGCAAATCTCGGCAGGACGTTCGACCTTACCTCGGCAGGGAGTCTAATTTTCCCCAGCCTAGTCGGGCCAGGCAAGGGGGCTTGGCCGGACTTCGACTGTAAGGCTCGGCAGGACGTTCGACCTTACCTCGGCAGGGAGACCAAGCTTCCCAAGCCTAGGAGGGTTGGGCAACGGGGCTTGGGCGGAGTTCGTGTGTAAGGCTCGGCAGGACGTTCGAACTTACCTCGTGCGGGAGACCAAGCTTCCCAAGCCTGGGAGGGTTGGGCAAGGGGGCTTGGCTGGAGTTCGAGTGTAAGGCTCGGCAGGACGGTCGACCTTACCTCGGCAGCGAGACCAAGATTCCCTAGACTAACAGGCAAGTCAGGCAAGGGGCCTTGGCCGGAGTTCGAGTGTAAGGCTCAGCAGGACGTTCGACCTTACCTCGAGAGGGAGACCAAGCTTCCCAAGCCTAGGAGGGTTGGGCATGGGGGCTTGGCTGGAGTTCGAGTGTAAGGCTCGGCAGGACGTTCGACCTTTCCTCGGCAGGGAGACCAAGCTTCCCAAGCCTAGTAGGGTCAGGCAAGGGGGCTTGGACGGAGTTCGAATGTAAGGCTCGGCAGGACGTTCGACCTTACCTCGGCAGCGAGACCAAGCTTCCCTAGACTGGCAGGCAAGTCAGGCAAGGGGGCTTGGCCGGAGTTCGAGAGTAAGGCTCGGCAGGACGTTTGACCTTACCTCGGCAGGGAGACCAAGCCTACCAAGGGTAGTAGTGTCAGGCAAGGGGGCTTGGCCGGAGTTCGAGTGTTAGGCTCGGCAGGATGTTCGACCTTAGCTCGGCAGGGAGACCAAGCTTCCGAGGACTAGGAGGGTCGGACAAGGGGGCTTGGCCGGAGTTCGGGACTAAGGCTCGGCAGGACGTTCGACCTTTCCTCGGCAGGGAGACTAAGCTTCCCAAGCCTAGGAGGGTCGGGCAAGGGGGCTTGGCCGGAGTTCGAGTGTAAGGCTCGGCAGGACGTTCGACCTTACCTCGGCAGCGAGACCGAGCGTCCCAAGCCTAGCAGGCAAGTCAGGCAAGGGGGCTTGGCCGGAGTTTGAGTGTAAGGCTCGGCAGGACGTTCGACCTTTCCTCGGCAGAGAGACCAAGCTTCCCAAGCCTCGTAGGGTCAGGCAAGGGGGCTTGGCCGGAGTTCGAGTGTGAGGCTCGGAAGAACGTTCGACCTTACCACAACAAGGAGACCAAGCTTCCCCGGCCTAGCAGGGCCGGGCAAAGAGGGCTTGGCCGGAGTTCGAGTGTAAGCCTTGGCAGGACGTTTGACCTTACCTCGGCAGGGAGACCAAGCTTCCCAAGGCTAGTAGGGTCAGGTAAGGGGGCTTGGCCGGAGTTCGAGTGTAAGGCTCGGCAGGACGTTCGACCTTACCTCGGCAGGGAGACCAAGCTTCCCAAGCCTAGGAGGGTGGGGCAAGTGAGCTTGGCCGGATTTCGAGTGTAAGGCTAGGCAGGACGTTCGACCTTACCTCGGCAAGGAGACCAAGCTTCCCAAGCCTAGCAGGGTCGGGCAAGTGGGCTTGGCCGGAGTTCGAGTGCAAATCTCGGCAGGACGTTCGACCTTACCTCGGCAGGGAGTCTAATTTTCCCCAGCCTAGTCGGGCCAGGCAAGGGGGCTTGGCCGGACTTCGACTGTAAGGCTCGGCAGGACGTTCGAGCTTACCTCGGCAGGGAGACCAAGCTTCCCAAGCCTAGGAGGGTTGGGCAACGGGGCTTGGGCGGAGTTCGTGTGTAAGGCTCGGCAGGACGTTCGACCTTACCTCGTGCGGGAGACCAAGCTTCCCAAGCCTGGGAGGGTTGGACAAGGGGGCTTGGCTGGAGTTCGAGTGTAAGGCTCGGCAGGACGTTCGACCTTACCTCGGCAGCGAGACCAAGATTCCCTAGACTAGCAGGCAAGTCAGGCAAGGGGCCTTGGCCGGAGTTCGAGTGTAAGGCTCAGCAGGACGTTCGACCTTACCTCGAGAGGGAGACCAAGCTTCCCAAGCCTAGGAGGGTTGGGCAAGGGGGCTTGGCTGGAGTTCGAGTGTAAGGCTCGGCAGGACGTTCGACCTTTCCTCGGCAGGGAGACCAAGCTTCCCAAGCCTAGTAGGGTCAGGCAAGGGGGCTTGGACGGAGTTCGAATGTAAGGCTCGGCAGGACGTTCGACCTTACCTCGGCAGCGAGACCAAGCTTCCTTAGACTGGCAGGCAAGTCAGGCAAGGGGGCTTGGCCGGAGTTCGAGAGTAAGGCTCGGCAGGACGTTTGACCTTACCTCGGCAGGGAGACCAAGCCTACCAAGGGTAGTAGTGTCAGGCAAGGGGGCTTGGCCGGAGTTCGAGTGTTAGGCTCGGCAGGATGTTCGACCTTAGCTCGGCAGGGAGACCAAGCTTCCGAGGACTAGGAGGGTCGGGCAAGGGGGCTTGGCCGGAGTTCGAGACTAAGGCTCGGCAGGACGTTCGACCTTTCCTCGGCAGGGAGACTAAGCTTCCCAAGCCTAGGAGGGTCGGGCAAGGGGGCTTGGCCGGAGTTCGAGTGTAAGGCTCGGCAGGACGTTCGACCTTACCTCGGCAGCGAGACCGAGCGTCCCAAGCCTAGCAGGCAAGTCAGGCAAGGGGGCTCGGCCGGAGTTTGAGTGTAAGGCTCGGCAGGACGTTCGACCTTTCCTCGGCAGAGAGACCAAGCTTCCCAAGCCTCGTAGGGTCAGGCAAGGGGGCT
The DNA here is from genome assembly GCF_024509145.1 of Vidua macroura. NCBI lineage: Eukaryota > Metazoa > Chordata > Aves > Passeriformes > Viduidae > Vidua > Vidua macroura. The sequence goes on along the minus strand of NW_026530536.1, from coordinate 1,784,470 downwards.
TGGCCGGAGTTCGAGCGTGAGGCTCGGCAGGACGTTCGACCTTACCTCGGCAAGGAGACCAAGCTTCCCAAGGCTAGTAGGGTCAGGTAAGGGGGCTTGGCCGGAGTTCGAGTGTAAGGCTCGGCAGGACGTTCGACCTTACCTCGGCAGGGAGACCAAGCTTCCCAAGCCTAGGAGGGTGGGGCAAGTGGGCTTGGCCGGATTTCGAGTGTAAGGCTAGGCAGGACGTTCGACCTTACCTCGGCAAGGAGACCAAGCTTCCCAAGCCTAGCAGGGTCGGGCAAGTGGGCTTGGCCGGAGTTCGAGTGCAAGGCTCGGCAGGACGTTCGACCTTACCTCGGCAGGGAGTCTAATTTTCCCCAGCCTAGTCGGGCCAGGCAAGGGGGCTTGGCCGGACTTCGACTGTAAGGCTCGGCAGGACGTTCGACCTTACCTCGGCAGGGAGACCAAGCTTCCCAAGCCTAGGAGGGTTGGGCAAGGGGCTTGGGCGGAGTTCGTGTGTAAGGCTCGGCAGGACGTTCGACCTTACCTCGTGCGGGAGACCAAGCTTCCCAAGCCTGGGAGGGTTGGGCAAGGGGGCTTGGCTGGAGTTCGAGTGTAAGGCTCGGCAGGACGTTCGACCTTACCTCGGCAGCGAGACCAAGATGCCCTAGACTAGCAGGCAAGTCAGGCAAGGGGGCTTGGCCAGAGTTCGAGAGTAAGGCTCGGCAGGACGTTCGGCCTTACCCCAGCAGGGAGACCAAGCTTCCCCAGCCTTGTTGGGTCAGGCAAGGGGGCTTGGCCGAAGTTCGAATGTAAGGCTCGGCAGGACGTTCGACCTTTCCTCGGCAGGGAGACCAAGCTTCCCAAGACTAGGAGGGTCGGGCAAGGGGGCTTGGCCGGAGTTCGAGTGTAAGGCTCGGCAGGACGTTCGACCTTACCTCGGCAGGGAGACCAATTTTCCCCAGCCTAGTCGGGTCCGGCAAGGGGCCTTGGCCGGAGTTCGAGTGTAAGGCTCAGCAGGACGTTCGACCTTACCTCGAGAGGGAGACCAAGCTTCCCAAGCCTAGGAGGGTTGGGCAAGGGGGCTTGGCCGGAGTTCGAGTGTAAGGCTCAGCAGGACGTTCGACCTTTCCTCGGCAGAGAGGCCAAGCTTCCCAAGCCTAGTAGGGTCAGGCAAGGGGGCTTGGACGGAGTTCGAATGTAAGGCTCGGCAGGACGTTCGACCTTACCTCGGCAGCGAGACCAAGCTTCCCTAGACTGGCAGGCAAGTCAGGCAAGGGGGCTTGGCCGGAGTTCGAGAGTAAGGCTCGGCAGGACGTTCGACCTTAGCTCGGCAGGGAGACCAAGCCTACCAAGGGTAGTAGTGTCAGGCAAGGGGGCTTGGCCGGAGTTCGAGTGTTAGGCTCGGCAGGATGTTCGACCTTAGCTCGGCAGGGAGACCAAGCTTCCGAGGACTAGGAGGGTCGGGCAAGGGGGCTTGGCCGGAGTTCGAGACTAAGGCTCGGCAGGACGTTCGACCTTTCCTCGGCAGGGAGACTAAGCTTCCCAAGCCTAGGAGGGTCGGGCAAGGGGGCTTGGCCGGAGTTCGAGTGTAAGGCTCGGCAGGACGTTCGACCTTACCTCGGCAGCGAGACCGAGCGTCCCAAGCCTAGCAGGCAAGTCAGGCAAGGGGGCTTGGCCGGAGTTTGAGTGTAAGGCTCGGCAGGACGTTCGACCTTTCCTCGGCAGAGAGACCAAGCTTCCCAAGCCTCGTAGGGTCAGGCAAGGGGGCTTGGCCGGAGTTCGAGTGTGAGGCTCGGCAGGACGTTCGACCTTACCACAACAAGGAGACCATGCTTCCCCGGCCTAGCAGGGCCGGGCAAAGAGGGCTTGGCCGGAGTTCGAGTGTAAGGCTTGGCAGGACGTTTGACCTTACCTCGGCAGGGAGACCAAGCTTCCCAAGGCTAGTAGGGTCAGGTAAGGGGGCTTGGCCGGAGTTCGAGTGTAAGGCTCGGCAGGACGTTCGACCTTACCTCGGCAGGGAGACCAAGCTTCCCAAGCCTAGGAGGGTGGGGCAAGTGGGCTTGGCCGGATTTCGAGTGTAAGGCTAGGCAGGACGTTGACCTTACATCGGCAAGGAGACCAAGCTTCCCAAGCCTAGCAGGGTCGGGCAAGTGGGCTTGGCCGGAGTTCGAGTGCAAGGCTCGGCAGGACGTTCGACCTTACCTCGGCAGGGAGTCTAATTTTCCCCAGCCTAGTCGGGCCAGGCAAGGGGGCTTGGCCGGACTTCGACTGTAAGGCTCGGCAGGACGTTCGACCTTACCTCGGCAGGGAGACCAAGCTTCCCAAGCCTAGGAGGGTTGGGCAAGGGGCTTGGGCGGAGTTCGTGTGTAAGGCTCGGCAGGACGTTCGACCTTACCTCGTGCGGGAGACCAAGCTTCCCAAGACTGGGAGGGTTGGGCAAGGGGGCTTGGCTGGAGTTCGAGTGTAAGGCTCGGCAGGACGTTCGACCTTACCTCGGCAGCGAGACCAAGATTCCCTAGACTAGCAGGCAAGTCAGGCAAGGGGGCTTGGCCGGAGTTCGAGAGTAAGGCTCGGCAGGACGTTCGGCCTTACCCCAGCAGGGAGACCAAGCTTCCCCAACCTTGTTGGGTCAGGCAAGGGGGCTTGGCCGGAGTTCGAATGTAAGGCTCGGCAGGACGTTCGACCTTTCCTCGGCAGGGAGACCAAGCTTCCCAAGCCTAGGAGGGTCGGGCAAGGGGGCTTGGCCGGAGTTCGAGTGTAAGGCTCGGCAGGACGTTCGACCTTACCTCGGCAGGGAGACCAATTTTCCCCAGCCTAGTCGGGTCAGGCAAGGGGCCTTGGCCGGAGTTCGAGTGTAAGGCTCAGCAGGACGTTCGACCTTACCTCGAGAGGGAGACCAAGCTTCCCAAGCCTAGGAGGGTTGGGCAAGGGGGCTTGGCCGGAGTTCGAGTGTAAGGCTCAGCAGGACGTTCGACCTTTCCTCGGCAGAGAGGCCAAGCTTCCCAAGCCTAGTAGGGTCAGGCAAGGGGGCTTGGACGGAGTTCGAATGTAAGGCTCGGCAGGACGTTCGACCTTACCTCGGCAGCGAGACCAAGCTTCCCTAGACTGGCAGGCAAGTCAGGCAAGGGGGCTTGGCCGGAGTTCGAGAGTAAGGCTCGACAGGACGTTTGACCTTACCTCGGCAGGGAGACCAAGCCTACCAAGGGTAGTGTTGTGAGGCAAGGGGGCTTGGCCGGAGTTCGAGTGTTAGGCTCGGCAGGATGTTCGACCTTACCTCGGCAGGGAGACCAAGCTTCCGAGGACTAGGAGGATCGGGCAAGGGGGCTTGGCCGGAGTTCGCGTGAAAGGCTTGGAAGGACGTTCGACCTTACCTCGGCAGGGAGACCAAGCTTCCCAAGCCTAGTAGGGTCAGGCAAGGGGGCTTGGCCGGAGTTCGAGTATAAGGCTCGGCAGGACGTTCGACCTTAACTCGGCAGGGAGACCAAGCTTCCCAAGCCTCGTAGGTTCAGGCAAGGGGGCTTCGCCGGAGTTCGAGTGTACGGCTCGGCAGGACGTTCGACCTTACCTCAGCAGGGAGACCAAGCTTCCCCAGCCTTGTAGGGTCAGGCAAGGGGCTTGGCCGAAGCTCGAGTGTAAGGCTCGGCAGGACGTTCGACCTTACCTCGGCAGGGACGCCAAGCTTCCCAAGCCTAGTAGGCAAGTCAGGCAAGGGGGCTTGGCCGGAGTTGAAGATTAAGGCTTGGCAGGACGTTCGACCTTACCTCGGCAGCGAGACCAAGCTTCCCCAGCCGAGTTGGGTCAGGCAAGGGGCTTGGCCGGAGCTCGAGTGTAAGGCTCGGCAGAACGTTCGACCTTACCACGACAAGGAGACCAAGCTTCCCCGGCCTAGCAGGGCCGGGCAAAGGGGGCTTGGCCGGAGTTCGAGTGTAAGGCTCGGCAGGACGTTCGACCTTACCTCGGCAAGGAGACCAAGCTTCCCAAGCCTAGCAGGCAAGTCAGGCAAGGGGGCTTGGCCGGAGTTCGCGTGAAAGGCTCGGCAGGACGTTCCACCTTTCCTCGGCAGGGAGGCCAAGCTTCCCAAGCCTAGTAGGGTCAGGCAAGGGGGCTTGGCCGGAGTTCGAATGTAAGGCTCGGCAGGACGTTCGACCTTACCTCGGCAGCGAGACCAAGCTTCCCTAGACTGGCAGGCAAGTGAGGCAAGGGGTCTTGGCCGGAGTTCGAGAGTAAGGCTCGGCAGGACGTTTGACCTTACCTCGGCAGGGAGACCAAGCCTACCAAGGGTAGTAGTGCCGGGCAAGGGGGCTTGGCCGGAGTTCGAGTTTAAGGCTCGGCAGGACGTTCAACCTTAACTCGGCAGGCAGACCAAGCTTCCCAAGCCTCGTAGGGTCAGGCAAGGGGGCTTGGCCGGTGTTCGAGTGTAAGGCTCGGCAGGACGTTCGACCTTACGTCAGCAGGGAGACCAAGCTTCCCCAGACTAGTAGGGTCAGGCAAGGGGGCTTGGCCGGAGTTCGCGTGAAAGACTCGGCAGGACGTTCGACCTTACCTCAGCAGGGAGACCAAGGGTCCCCAGCCTAGTAGGGTCAGGCAAGGGGCTTGGCCGGAGTTCGAGTGTAAGGCTCGGCAGGACGTTCGACCTTACCTCGGCAGGGACACCAAGCTTCCCAAGCCTAGTAGGCAAGTCAGGCAAGGGGGCTTGGCCAGAGTTGGAGAGTAAGGCTCGGCAGGACGTTCGACCTTACCTCGGCAGCGAGACCAAGCTTCCACAGCCTTGTTGGGTCAGGCAAGGGGCTTGGCCGGAGTTCGAGTGTAAGGCTCGGCAGGACGTTCGACCTTACCACAACAAGGAGACAAAGCTTCCCCGGCCTAGCAGGGCCGGGCAAAGGGGGCTTGGCCGGAGTTCGAGTGTAAGGCTTGGCAGGACGTTTGACCTTACCTCGGCAGGGAGACCAAGCTTCCCAAGGCTAGTAGGGTCAGGTAAGGGGGCTTGTCCGGAGTTCGAGTGTAAGGCTCGGCAAGACGTTCGACCTTACCTCGGCAGGGAGGCCAAGCTTCCCAAGCCTTGGAGGGTGGGGCAAGTGGGCTTGGCCGGATTTCGAGTGTAAGGCTAGGCAGGACGTTCCACCTTTCCTCGGCAGGGAGGCCAAGCTTCCCAAGCCTAGTAGGGTCAGGCAAGGGGGCTTGGCCGGAGTTCGAATGTAAGGCTCGGCAGGACGTTCGACCTTACCTCGGCAGCGAGACCAAGCTTCCCAAGCCTAGCAGGCAAGTCAGGCAAGGGGGCTTTGCCGGAGTTCGAGTGTAAGGCTCGGCAGGACGTTCGACCTTACCTCGGCAGGGAGACCAAGCCTACCAAGGGTAGTAGTGTCAGGCAAGGGGGCTTGGCCGGAGTTCGAGTGTTAGGCTCGGCAGGATGTTCGACCTTACCTCGGCAGGGAGACCAAGCTTCCGAGGACTAGGAGGATCGGGCAAGGGGGCTCGGCCGGAGTTCGCGTGAAAGGCTCGGAAGGACGTTCGACCTTACCTCGGCAGGGAGACCAAGCTTCCCAAGCCTAGGAGGGTGGGGCAAGGGGGCTTAGCCGGAGTTCGAGTGTAAGGCTCGGCAGGACGTTCGACCTTAACTCGGCAGGCAGACCAAGCTTCCCAAGCCTCGTAGGGTCAGGCAAGGGGGCTTTGCCGGAGTTCGAGTGTAAGGCTCGGCAGGACGTTCGACCTTACCTCGGCAGGGAGACCAAGCTTCCCCAGACTAGTAGGGTCAGGCAAGGGGCTTGGCCGGAGTTCGAGTGTAAGGCTCGGCAGGACGTTCGACCTTACCTCGGCAGGGACACCAAGCTTCCCAAGCCTAGTAGGCAAGTCAGGCAAGGGGGCTTGGCCAGAGTTGGAGAGTAAGGCTCGGCAGGACGTTCGACCTTACCTCGGCAGCGAGACCAAGCTTCCACAGCCTTGTTGGGTCAGGCAAGGGGCTTGGCCGGAGTTCGAGTGTAAGGCTCGGCAGGACGTTCGACCTTACCACAACAAGGAGACAAAGCTTCCCCGGCCTAGCAGGGCCGGGCAAAGGGGGCTTGGCCGGAGTTCGAGTGTAAGGCTTGGCAGGACGTTTGACCTTACCTCGGCAGGGAGACCAAGCTTCCCAAGGCTAGTAGGGTCAGGTAAGGGGGCTTGTCCGGAGTTCGAGTGTAAGGCTCGGCAAGACGTTCGACCTTACCTCGGCAGGGAGGCCAAGCTTCCCAAGCCTTGGAGGGTGGGGCAAGTGGGCTTGGCCGGATTTCGAGTGTAAGGCTAGGCAGGACGTTCGACCTTACCTCGGCAGCGAGACCAAGCTTCCCATGCCTAGGAGGGTCGGGCAAGTGGGCTTGGCCGGAGTTCGAATGTAAGGCTCGGCAGGACGTTCGACCTTACCTCGGCAGCGAGACCAAGCTTCCCAAGCCTAGCAGGCAAGTCAGGCAAGGGGGCTTGGCCGGAGTTCGCGTGAAAGGCTCGGCAGGACGTTCGACCTTACCTCGGCAGGGAGACTAATTTTCCCCAGCCTAGTCGGGTCAGGCAAGGGGGCTTGGCCGGACTTCGACTGTAAGGCTCGGCAGGACGTTCGACCTTACCTCGGCAGGGAGACCAAGCTTCCCAAGCCTAGGAGGGTTGGGCAACGGGGCTTGGGCGGAGTTCGAGTGTAAGGCTCGGCAGGACGTTCGACCTTACCTCGTGCGGGAGACCAAGCTTCCCAAGACTGGGAGGGTTGGGCAAGGGGGCTTGGCTGGAGTTCGAGTGTAAGGCTCGGCAGGACGTTTGACCTTACCTCGGCAGCGAGACCAAGCTTCCCTAGACTAGCAGGCAAGTCAGGCAAGGGGGCTTGGCCGGAGTTCGAGAGTAAGGCTCGGCAGGACGTTCGGCCTTTCCTCGGCAGGGAGGCCAAGCTTCCCAAGCCTAGTAGGGTCAGGCAAGGGGGCTGGGCCGGAGTTCGAGTCTTAGGCTCGGCAGGATGTTCGACCTTACCTCGGCAGTGAGACCAAACTTCCCTAGACTAGTAGGCAAGTCAGGCAAGGGGGCTTGACCGGAGTTCGAGAGTAAGGCACGGCAGGACCTTCGACCTTACCTCGGCAGGGAGACCAAGCTTCCCAAGCCTAGGAGGGTGGGGCAAGTGGGCTTGGCCGGAGTTCGAGAGTAAGGCTCGGCAGGACGTTCGACCTTAATTCGGCAGGCAGACCAAGCTTCCCAAGCCTGGCAGGCAAGTCAGGAAAGGGGGCTTGGCAGGAGTTTGAGTGTAAGGCTCGGCAGGACGTTCGACCTTACCTCGGCAGGGAGACCAATTTTCCCCAGCCCAGTCGGGTCAGGCAAGGGGGCTTGGCTGGAGTTCGAGTGTAAGGCTCAGCAGGACGTTCGACCTTACCTCGGCAGGGAGACCAAGCTTCCCATGCCTAGTAGGGTCAGGCAAGGGGCTTGGCCGGAGTTCGAGTGTAAGGCTTGGCAGGACGTTTGACCTTACCTCGCAGGGAGACCAAGATTCCCAAGGCTAGTAGAGTCAGGTAAGGGGGCTTGGCCGGAGTTCAAGTGTAAGGCTCAGCAGGACGTTCGACCTTACCTCGGCAGGGAGACCAAGCTTCCCATGCCTAGGAGGGTTGGGCAAGGGGGCTTGGCCGGAGTTCGAGTGTAAGGCTCAGCAGGACGTTCGACCTTTCCTCGGCAGGGAGACCAAGGTTCCCAAGCCTCGTAGAGTCACGCAAGGGGGCTTGGCCGGAGTTCGAGTGTAAGGCTTGGCAGGATGTTCGACCTTACCTCGGCAGCGAGACCAAACTTCCCTAGACTAGTAGGCAAGTCAGGCAAGGGTGCTTGGCCAGAGTTCGAGAGTAAGGCTCGGCAGGACCTTCGACCTTACCTCGGCAGGGAGACCAAGCTTCCCAAGCCTAGTCGGGTCGGGCAAGTGGGCTTGGCCGGAGTTCGAGTGTAAGGCTCGGCAGGACGTTCGACCTGAATTCGGCAGGCAGACCAAGCTTCCCAAGCCTGGCAGGCAAGTCAGGCAAGGGGGCTTGGCCGGAGTTTGAGTGTAAGGCTCGGCAGGACGTTCGACCTTACCTCGGCAGGGAGACCAATTTTCCCCAGCCTAGTCGGGTCAGGCAAGGGGGCTTGGCCGGAGTTCGAGTGTAAGGCTCGGCAGGACGTTCGACCTTACCTCGGCAGGGAGACCAAGCTTCCCAAGCCTAGGAGGTTTGGGCAAGGGGGCTTGGCCGGAGTTCGAGTGGAAGGCTCGGTAGGACGTTCCACCTTTCCTCGGCAGGGAGGCCAAGCTTCCCAAGCCTAGTAGGGTCAGGCAAGGGGGCTTGGCCGGAGTTCGAATGTAAGGCTCGGCAGGACGTTCGATCTTACCTCGGCAGCGAGACCAAGATGCCCTAGACTAGCAGGCAAGTCAGGCAAGGGGGCTTGGCCGGAGTTCGAGAGTAAGGCTCGGCAGGACGTTTGACCTTACCTCGGCAGGGAGACCAAGCCTACCAAGGGTAGTAGTGTCAGGCAAGGGGGCTTGGCCGGAGTTCGAGTGTTAGGCTCGGCAGGATGTTCGACCTTACCTCGGCAGGGAGACCAAGCTTCCGAGGACTAGGAGGATCGGGCAAGGGGGCTTGGCCGGAGTTCGCGTGAAAGGCTCGGAAGGACGTTCGACCTTACCTCGGCAGGGAGACCAAGCTTCCCAAGCCTAGGAGGGTGGGGCAAGGGGGCTTAGCCGGAGTTCGAGTGTAAGGCTCGGCAGGACGTTCGACCTTAACTCGGCAGGCAGACCAAGCTTCCCAAGCCTCGTAGGGTCAGGCAAGGGGGCTTTGCCGGAGTTCGAGTGTAAGGCTCGGCAGGACGTTCGACCTTACCTCGGCAGGGAGACCAAGCTTCCCCAGACTAGTAGGGTCAGGCAAGGGGCTTGGCCGGAGTTCGAGTGTAAGGCTCGGCAGGACGTTCGACCTTACCTCGGCAGGGACACCAAGCTTCCCAAGCCTAGTAGGCAAGTCAGGCAAGGGGGCTTGGCCAGAGTTGGAGAGTAAGGCTCGGCAGGACGTTCGACCTTACCTCGGCAGCGAGACCAAGCTTCCACAGCCTTGTTGGGTCAGGCAAGGGGCTTGGCCGGAGTTCGAGTGTAAGGCTCGGCAGGACGTTCGACCTTACCACAACAAGGAGACAAAGCTTCCCCGGCCTAGCAGGGCCGGGCAAAGGGGGCTTGGCCGGAGTTCGAGTGTAAGGCTTGGCAGGACGTTTGACCTTACCTCGGCAGGGAGACCAAGCTTCCCAAGGCTAGTAGGGTCAGGTAAGGGGGCTTGTCCGGAGTTCGAGTGTAAGGCTCGGCAAGACGTTCGACCTTACCTCGGCAGGGAGGCCAAGCTTCCCAAGCCTTGGAGGGTGGGGCAAGTGGGCTTGGCCGGATTTCGAGTGTAAGGCTAGGCAGGACGTTCGACCTTACCTCGGCAGCGAGACCAAGCTTCCCATGCCTAGGAGGGTCGGGCAAGTGGGCTTGGCCGGAGTTCGAGTGTAAGGCTCGGCAGGACGTTCGACCTTACCTCGGCAGGGAGACCAAGCTTCCCAAGCCTAGCAGGCAAGTCAGGCAAGGGGGCTTGGCCGGAGTTCGCGTGAAAGGCTCGGCAGGACGTTCGACCTTACCTCGGCAGGGAGACCAAGCCTACCAAGGGTAGTAGTGTCAGGCAAGGGGGCTTGGCCGGAGTTCGAGTGTTAGGCTCGGCAGGATGTTCGACCTTACCTCGGCAGGGAGACCAAGCTTCCGAGGACTAGGAGGATCGGGCAAGGGGGCTTGGCCGGAGTTCGCGTGAAAGGCTCGGAAGGACGTTCGACCTTACCTCGGCAGGGAGACCAAGCTTCCCAAGCCTAGGAGGGTGGGGCAAGGGGGCTTAGCCGGAGTTCGAGTGTAAGGCTCGGCAGGACGTTCGACCTTAACTCGGCAGGCAGACCAAGCTTCCCAAGCCTCGTAGGGTCAGGCAAGGGGGCTTTGCCGGAGTTCGAGTGTAAGGCTCGGCAGGACGTTCGACCTTACCTCGGCAGGGAGACCAAGCTTCCCCAGACTAGTAGGGTCAGGCAAGGGGCTTGGCCGGAGTTCGAGTGTAAGGCTCGGCAGGACGTTCGACCTTACCTCGGCAGGGACACCAAGCTTCCCAAGCCTAGTAGGCAAGTCAGGCAAGGGGGCTTGGCCAGAGTTGGAGAGTAAGGCTCGGCAGGACGTTCGACCTTACCTCGGCAGCGAGACCAAGCTTCCACAGCCTTGTTGGGTCAGGCAAGGGGCTTGGCCGGAGTTCGAGTGTAAGGCTCGGCAGGACGTTCGACCTTACCACAACAAGGAGACAAAGCTTCCCCGGCCTAGCAGGGCCGGGCAAAGGGGGCTTGGCCGGAGTTCGAGTGTAAGGCTTGGCAGGACGTTTGACCTTACCTCGGCAGGGAGACCAAGCTTCCCAAGGCTAGTAGGGTCAGGTAAGGGGGCTTGTCCGGAGTTCGAGTGTAAGGCTCGGCAAGACGTTCGACCTTACCTCGGCAGGGAGGCCAAGCTTCCCAAGCCTTGGAGGGTGGGGCAAGTGGGCTTGGCCGGATTTCGAGTGTAAGGCTAGGCAGGACGTTCGACCTTACCTCGGCAGCGAGACCAAGCTTCCCATGCCTAGGAGGGTCGGGCAAGTGGGCTTGGCCGGAGTTCGAGTGTAAGGCTCGGCAGGACGTTCGACCTTACCTCGGCAGCGAGACCAAGCTTCCCAAGCCTAGCAGGCAAGTCAGGCAAGGGGGCTTGGCCGGAGTTCGCGTGAAAGGCTCGGCAGGACGTTCGACCTTACCTCGGCAGGGAGACTAATTTTCCCCAGCCTAGTCGGGTCAGGCAAGGGGGCTTGGCCGGACTTCGACTGTAAGGCTCGGCAGGACGTTCGACCTTACCTCGGCAGGGAGACCAAGCTTCCCAAGCCTAGGAGGGTTGGGCAACGGGGCTTGGGCGGAGTTCTAGTGTAAGGCTCGGCAGGACGTTCGACCTTACCTCGTGCGGGAGACCAAGCTTCCCAAGACTGGGAGGGTTGGGCAAGGGGGCTTGGCTGGAGTTCGAGTGTAAGGCTCGGCAGGACGTTCGACCTTACCTCGGCAGCGAGACCAAGCTTCCCTAGACTAGCAGGCAAGTCAGGCAAGGGGGCTTGGCCGGAGTTCGAGAGTAAGGCTCGGCAGGACGTTCGGCCTTTCCTCGGCAGGGAGGCCAAGCTTCCCAAGCCTAGTAGGGTCAGGCAAGGGGGCTGGGCCGGAGTTCGAGTCTTAGGCTCGGCAGGATGTTCGACCTTACCTCGGCAGTGAGACCAAACTTCCCTAGACTAGTAGGCAAGTCAGGCAAGGGGGCTTGACCGGAGTTCGAGAGTAAGGCACGGCAGGACCTTCGACCTTACCTCGGCAGGGAGACCAAGCTTCCCAAGCCTAGGAGGGTGGGGCAAGTGGGCTTGGCCGGAGTTCGAGAGTAAGGCTCGGCAGGACGTTCGACCTTAATTCGGCAGGCAGACCAAGCTTCCCAAGCCTGGCAGGCAAGTCAGGAAAGGGGGCTTGGCAGGAGTTTGAGTGTAAGGCTCGGCAGGACGTTCGACCTTACCTCGGCAGGGAGACCAATTTTCCCCAGCCCAGTCGGGTCAGGCAAGGGGGCTTGGCTGGAGTTCGAGTGTAAGGCTCAGCAGGACGTTCGACCTTACCTCGGCAGGGAGACCAAACTTCCCAAGCCTAGGAGGTTTGGGCAAGGGGGCTTGGCCGGAGTTCGAGTGGAAGGCTCGGCAGGACATTCCACCTTTCCTCGGCAGGGAGGCCAAGCTTCCCAAGCCTAGTAGGGTCAGGCAAGGGGGCTTGGCCGGAGTTCGAATGTAGGGCTCGGCAGGACGTTTGACCTTACCTCGGCAGGGAGACCAAGCCTACCAAGGGTAGTAGTGTCAGGCAAGGGGGCTTGGCCGGAGTTCGAGTGTTAGGCTCGGCAGGATGTTCGACCTTTCCTCGGCAGGGAGACCAAGCTTCCGAGGACTAGGAGGATCGGGCGAGGGGGCTTGGCCGCAGTTCGCGTGAAAGGCTCGGAAGAGCGTTCGACCTTACCTCGGCAGGGAGACCAAGCTTCCCAAGCCTAGGAGGGTGGGGCAAGTGGGCTTGGCCGGAGTTCGAGTGTAAGGCTCGGCGGGACGTTCGACCTTAACTCGGCAGGCAGACCAAGCTTCCCAAGCCTCGTAGGGTCAGGCAAGGGGGCTTGGCCGGAGTTCGAGTGTAAGGCTCGGCAGGACGTTCGACCTTACGTCAGCAGGGAGACCTAGCTTCCCCAGACTAGCAGGGTCAGGCAAGGGGGCTTGGCCGGAGTTCGAGTGTAAGGCTCAGCAGGACGTTCGACCTTACCTCAGCAGGGAGACCAAGGGTCCCCAGCCTAGTAGGGTCAGGCAAGGGGCTTGGCCGGAGTTCGAGTGTAAGGCTCGGCAGGACGGTCGACCTTATCTCGGCAGGGACACAAAGCTTCCCAAGCCTAGTAGGCAAGTCAGGCAAGGGGGCTTGGCCGGAGTTGGAGAGTAAGGCTCGGCAGGACGTTCGACCTTACCTCGGCAGGGAGACCAAGCTTCCCCAGCCTTGTTGGGTCAGGCAAGGGGCTTGGCCGGAGTTCGAGTGTAAGGCTCGGCAGGACGTTCGACCTTACCACAACAAGGAGACCAAGCTTCCCCGGCCTAGCAGGGCCGGGCAAAGGGGGCTTGGCCGGAGTTCGAGTGTAAGGCTTGGCAGGACGTTTGACCTTACCTCGGCAGGGAGACCAAGCTTCCCAAGGCTAGTAGGGTCAGGTAAGGGGGCTTGGCCGGAGTTCGAGTGTAAGGCTCGGCAGGACATTCGACCTTACCTCGGCAGGGAGACCAAGCTTCCCAAGCCTAGGAGGGTGGGGCAAGTGGGCTTGGCCGGAGTTCGAGTGTAAGGCTCGGCAGGACGTTCGACCTTACCTCGGCAGCGAGACCAAGCTTCCCAAGCCTAGCAGGCAAGTCAGGCAAGGCGGCTTGGCCGGAGTTCGCGTGAAAGGCTCGGCAGGACGTTCGACCTTACCTCGGCAGGGAGACTAATATTCCCCAGCCTAGTCGGGTCAGGCAAGGGGGCTTGGCCGGACTTCGACTGTAAGGCTCGGCAGGACGTTCGACCTTACCTCGGCAGGGAGACCAAGCTTCCCAAGCCTAGGAGGGTTGGGCAACGGGGCTTGGGCGGAGTTCGAGTGTAAGGCTCGGCAGGACGTTCGACCTTACCTCGTGCGGGAGACCAAGCTTCCCAAGACTGGGAGGGTTGGGCAAGGGGGCTTGGCTGGAGTTCGAGTGTAAGGCTCGGCAGGACGTTCGACCTTACCTCGGCAGCGAGACCAAGCTTCCCTAGACTAGCAGGCAAGTCAGGCAAGGGGGCTTGGCCGGAGTTCGAGAGTAAGGCTCGGCAGGACGTTCGGCCTTTCCTCGGCAGGGAGGCCAAGCTTCCCAAGCCTAGTAGGGTCAGGCAAGGGGGCTGGGCCGGAGTTCGAGTCTTAGGCTCGGCAGGATGTTCGACCTTACCTCGGCAGTGAGACCAAACTTCCCTAGACTAGTAGGCAAGTCAGGCAAGGGGGCTTGACCGGAGCTCGAGAGTAAGGCACGGCAGGACCTTCGACCTTACCTCGGCAGGGAGACCAATTTTCCCCAGCCCAGTCGGGTCAGGCAAGGGGGCTTGGCTGGAGTTCGAGTGTAAGGCTCAGCAGGACGTTCGACCTTACCTCGGCAGGGAGACCAAACTTCCCAAGCCTAGGAGGTTTGGGCAAGGGGGTTTGGCCGGAGTTCGAGTGGAAGGCTCGGCAGGACATTCCACCTTTCCTCGGCAGGGAGGCCAAGCTTCCCAAGCCTAGTAGGGTCAGGCAAGGGGGCTTGGCCGGAGTTCGAATGTAGGGCTCGGCAGGACGTTCGACCTTACCTCGGCAGCGAGACCAAGATTCCCTAGACTAGCAGGCAAGTCAGGCAAGGGGGCTTGGCCGGAGTTCGCGTGAAAGGGTCTGCAGGACGTTCGACCTTACCTCGGCAGGGAGACTAATTTTCCCCAGCCTAGTCGGGTCAGGCAAGGGGCCTTGGCCGGACTTCGACTGTAAGGCTCGGCAGGACGTTCGACCTTACCTCGGCAGGGAGACCAAGCTTCCCAAGCCTAGGAGGGTTGGGCAACGGGGCTTGGGCGGAGTTCGAGTGTAAGGCTCGGCAGGACGTTCGACCTTACCTCGGCAGGGACACCAAGCTTCCCAAGCCTAGGAGGGTGGGGCAAGTGGGCTTGGCCGGAGTTCGAGTGTAAGGCTCGGCGGGACGTTCGACCTTAACTCGGCAGGCAGACCAAGCTTCCCAAGCCTCGTAGGGTCAGGCAAGGGGGCTTGGCCGGAGTTCGAGTGTAAGGCTCGGCAGGACGTTCGACCTTACGTCAGCAGGGAGACCTAGCTTCCCCAGACTAGCAGGGTCAGGCAAGGGGGCTTGGCCGGAGTTCGAGTGTAAGGCTCAGCAGGACGTTCGACCTTACCTCAGCAGGGAGACCAAGGGTCCCCAGCCTAGTAGGGTCAGGCAAGGGGCTTGGCCGGAGTTCGAGTGTAAGGCTCGGCAGGACGGTCGACCTTATCTCGGCAGGGACACAAAGCTTCCCAAGCCTAGTAGGCAAGTCAGGCAAGGGGGCTTGGCCGGAGTTGGAGAGTAAGGCTCAGCAGGACGTTCGACCTTACCTCGGCAGGGAGACCAAGCTTCCCCAGCCTTGTTGGGTCAGGCAAGGGGCTTGGCCGGAGTTCGAGTGTAAGGCTCGGCAGGACGTTCGACCTTACCACAACAAGGAGACCAAGCTTCCCCGGCCTAGCAGGGCCGGGCAAAGGGGGCTTGGCCGGAGTTCGAGTGTAAGGCTTGGCAGGACGTTTGACCTTACCTCGGCAGGGAGACCAAGCTTCCCAAGGCTAGTAGGGTCAGGTAAGGGGGCTTGGCCGGAGTTCGAGTGTAAGGCTCGGCAGGACGTTCGACCTTACCTCGGCAGGGAGACCAAGCTTCCCAAGCCTAGCAGGCAAGTCAGGCAAGGGGGTTTGGCCGGAGTTCGCGTGAAAGGCTCGGCAGGACGTTCGACCTTACCTCGGCAGGGAGACTAATTTTCCCCAGCCTAGTCGGGTCAGGCAAGGGGCCTTGGCCGGAGTTCGCGTGAAAGTCTTGGCAGGACGTTCGACCTTAGCTCGGCAGGGAGACTAATTTTCCCAAGCCTAGTCGGGTCAGGCAAGGGGGCTTGGCCGGACTTCGACTGTAAGGCTCGGCAGGACGTTCGACCTTACCTCGGCAGGGAGACCAAGCTTCCCAAGCCTAGGAGGGTTGGGCAACGGGGCTTGGGCGGAGTTCGAGTGTAAGGCTCGGCAGGACGTTCGACCTTACCTCGTGCGGGAGACCAAGCTTCCCAAGCCTGGGAGGGTGGGGCAAGTGGGCTTGGCCGGAGTTCGAGAGCAAGGCTCGGCAGGACGTTCGACCTTAATTCGGCAGGCAGACCAAGCTTCCCAAGCCTGGCAGGCAAGTCAGGCAAGGGGGCTTGGCAGGAGTTTGAGTGTAAGGCTCGGCAGGACCTTCGACCTTACCTCGGCAGGGAGACCAATTTTCCCCAGCCCAGTCGGGTCAGGCAAGGGGGCTTGGCTGGAGTTCGAGTGTAAGGCTCAGCAGGACGTTCGACCTTACCTCGGCCGGGAGACCAAACTTCCCAAGCCTAGGAGGTTTGGGCAAGGGGGCTTGGCCGGAGTTCGAGTGGAAGGCTCGGCAGGACATTCCACCTTTCCTCGGCAGGGAGGCCAAGCTTCCCAAGCCTAGAAGGGTCAGGCAAGGGGGCTTGGCCGGAGTTCGAATGTAGGGCTCGGCAGGACGTTCGACCTTACCTCGGCAGCGAGACCAAGATTCCCTAGACTAGCAGGCAAGTCAGGCAAGGGGGCTTGGCCGGAGTTCGAGAGTAAGGCTTGGCAGGACGTTTGACCTTACCTCGGCAGGGAGACCAAGCCTACCAAGGGTAGTAGTGTCAGGCAAGGGGGCTTGGCCGGAGTTCGAGTGTTAGGCTCGGCAGGATGTTCGACCTTTCCTCGGCAGGGAGACCAAGCTTCCCAAGCCTAGGAGGATCGGGCGAGGGGGCTTGGCCGCAGTTCGCGTGAAAGGCTCGGAAGAGCGTTTGACCTTACCTCGGCAGGGAGACCAAGCTTCCCAAGCCTAGGAGGGTGGGGCAAGTGGGCTTGGCCGGAGTTCGAGTGTAAGGCTCGGCGGGACGTTCGACCTTAACTCGGCAGGCAGACCAAGCTTCCCAAGCCTCGTAGGGTCAGGCAAGGGGGCTTGGCCGGAGTTCGAGTGTAAGGCTCGGCAGGACGTTCGACCTTACGTCAGCAGGGAGACCTAGCTTCCCCAGACTAGCAGGGTCAGGCAAGGGGGCTCGGCCGGAGTTCGAGTGTAAGGCTCAGCAGGACGTTCGACCTTACCTCAGCAGGGAGACCAAGGGTCCCCAGCCTAGTAGGGTCAGGCAAGGGGCTTGTCCGGAGTTCGAGTGTAAGGCTCGGCAGGACGGTCTACCTTACCTCGGCAGGGACACTAAGCTTCCCAAGCCTAGTAGGCAAGTCAGGCAAGGGGGCTTGGCCGGAGTTGGAGAGTAAGGCTCGGCAGGACGTTCGACCTTACCTCGGCAGGGCGACCAAGCTTCCCCAGCCTTGTTGGGTCAGGCAAGGGGCTTGGCCGGAGTTCGAGTGTAAGGCTCGGCAGGACGTTCGACCTTACCACAACAAGGAGACCAAGCTTCCCCGGCCTAGCAGGGCCGGGCAAAGGGGGCTTGGCCGGAGTTCTAGTGTAAGGCTTGGCAGGACGTTTGACCTTACCTCGGCAGGGAGACCAAGCTTCCCAAGGCTAGTAGGGTCAGGTAAGGGGGCTTGGCCGGAGTTCGAGTGTAAGGCTCGGCAGGACATTCGACCTTACCTCGGCAGGGAGACCAAGCTTCCCAAGCCTAGGAGGGTGGGGCAAGTGGGCTTGGCCGGAGTTCGAGTGTAAGGCTCGGCAGGACGTTCGACCTTACCTCGGCAGCGAGACCAAGCTTCCCAAGCCTAGCAGGCAAGTCAGGCAAGGCGGCTTGGCCGGAGTTCGCGTGAAAGGCTCGGCAGGACGTTCGACCTTACCTCGGCAGGGAGACCAAGCTTCCCAAGGCTAGTAGGGTCAGGTAAGGGGGCTTGGCCGGAGTTCGAGTGTAAGGCTCGGCAGGACGTTCGACCTTACCTCGGCAGGGAGACCAAGCTTCCCAAGCCTAGCAGGCAAGTCAGGCAACAGGGCTTGGCCGGAGTTCGCGTGAAAGGCTCGGCAGGACGTTCGACCTTACCTCGGCAGGGAGACTAATTTTCCCCAGCCTAGTCGGGTCAGGCAAGGGGCCTTGGCCGGAGTTCGCGTGAAAGGCTCGGCAGGACGTTCGACCTTACCTCGGCAGGGAGACTAATTTTCCCCAGCCTAGTCGGGTCAGGCAAGGGGGCTTGGCCGGACTTCGACTGTAAGGCTCGGCAGGACGTTCGACCTTACCTCGGCAGGGAGACCAAGCTTCCCAAGCCTAGGAGGGTTGGGCAACGGGGCTTGGGCGGAGTTCGAGTGTAAGGCTCGGCAGGACGTTCGACCTTACCTCGTGCGGGAGACCAAGCTTCCCAAGCCTGGGAGGGTTGGGCAAGGGGGCTTGGCTGGAGTTCGAGAGTAAGGCTCGGCAGGACGTTCGACCTTACCTCGGCAGCGAGACCAAGCTTCCCTAGACTAGCAGGCAAGTCAGGCAAGGGGGCTTGGCCGGAGTTCGAGAGTAAGGCTCGGCAGGACGTTCGGCCTTACCTCAGCAGGGAGACCAAGCTTCCCCAGCCTTGTTGGGTCAGGCAAGGGGGCTTGGCCGGAGTTCGAATGTAAGGCTCGGCAGGACGTTCGACCTTTCCTCGGCAGGGAGACCAAGCTTCCCAAGCCTCGTAGAGTCACGCAAGGGGGCTTGGCCGGAGTTCGAGTGTAAGGCTCGGCAGGACGTTCGACTTTACCTCGGCAGGGATACCAATTTTCCCCAGCCTAGTCGGCTCAGGCAAGGGGCCTTGGCCGGAGTTGGAGTGTAAGGCTCAGCAGGACGTTCGACCTTACCTCGAGAGGGAGACCAAGCTTCCCAAGCCTAAGAGGGTTGGGCAAGGGGGCTTGGCCGGAGTTCGAGTGTAAGGCTCGGCAGGACGTTCGACCTTTCCTCGGCAGGGAGGCCAAGCTACCCAAGCCTAGAAGGGTCAGGCAAGGGGGCTTGGCCGGAGTTCGAATGTAAGGCTCGGCAGGACGTTTGACCTTACCTCGGCAGCGAGACCAAGCTTCCCCAGCCTTGTTGGGTCAGGCAAGGGGCTTGGCCGGAGTTCGAGTGTAAGGCTCGGCAGGACGTTCGACCTTACCACAACAAGGAGACCAAGCTTCCCCGTCCTAACAGGGCCGGGCAAAGGGGGCTTGGCCGGAGTTCGAGTGTAAGGCTTGGCAGGACGTTTGACCTTACCTCGGCAGGGAGACCAAGCTTCCCAAGGCTAGTAGGGTCAGGTAAGGGGGCTTGGCCGGAGTTCGAGTGTAAGGCTCGGCAGGACGTTCGACCTTTCCTCGGCAGGGAGGCCAAGCTTCCCAAGCCTAGGAGGGTGGGGCAAGTGGGCTTGGCCGGAGTTCGAATGTAAGGCTCGGCAGGACGTTCGACCTTACCTCGGCAGCGAGACCAAGCTTCCCAAGCCTAGCAGGCAAGTCAGGCAAGGGGGCTTGGCCGGAGTTCGCGTGAAAGGCTCGGCAGGACGTTCGACCTTACCTCGGCAGGGAGACTAATTTTCCCCAGCCTAGTCGGGTCAGGCAAGGGGGCTTGGCCGGACTTCGACTGTAAGGCTTGGCAGGACGTTCGACCTTACCTCGGCAGGGAGACCAAGCTTCCCAAGCCTAGGAGGGTTGGGCAACGGGGCTTGGGCGGAGTTCGAGTGTAAGGCTCGGCAGGACGTTCGATCTTACCTCGTGCGGGAGACCAAGCTTCCCAAGCCTAGGAGGGTTGGGCAACGGGGCTTGGGCGGAGTTCGAGAGTAAGGCTCGGCAGGACGTTCGGCCTCACCTCAGCAGGGAGACCAAGCTTCCCCAGCCTTGTTGGGTCAGGCAAGGGGGCTTGGCCGGAGTTCGAATGTAAGGCTCGGCAGGACGTTCGACCTTTCCTCGGCAGGGAGACCAAGCTTCCCAAGCCTCGTAGAGTCACGCAAGGGGGCTTGGCCGGAGTTCGAGTGTAAGGCTCGGCAGGACGTTCGACCTTACCTCGGCAGGGAGACCAATTTTCCCTAGACTAGCAGGCAAGTCAGGCAAGGGGGCTTGGCCGGAGTTCGAGAGTAAGGCTATGCAGGACGTTCGACCTTACCTCGGCAGGGAGACCAAGCTTCCCAAGCCTAAGAGGCTTGGGCAAGGGGGCTTGGCCGGAGTTCGAGTGTAAGGCTCGGCAGGACGTTCGACCTTTCCACGGCAGGGAGGCCAAGCTTCCCAAGCCTAGAAGGGTCAGGCAAGGGGGCTTGGCCGGAGTTCGAATGTAAGGCTCGGCAGGACGTTCGACCTTACCTCGGCAGCGAGACCAAGCTTCGCTAGACTGGCAGGCAAGTCAGGCAAGGGGGCTTGGCCGGAGTTTGAGTGTTAGGCTCGGCACGATGTTCCACCTTACCTCGGCAGGGAGACCAAGCTTCCGAGGACTAGGAGGATCGGGCAAGGGGGCTTGGCCGGAGTTCGCGTGAAAGGCTCGGAAGGACGTTCGACCTTACCTCGGCAGGGAGACCAAGCTTCCCAAGCCTAGGAGGGTGGGGCAAGTGGGCTTGGCCGGAGTTCGAGTGTAAGGCTCGGCAGGACGTTCGACCTTAACTCGGCAGGCAGACCAAGCTTCCCAAGCCTCGTAGGGTCAGGCAAGGGGGCTTGGCCGTAGTTCGAGTGTAAGGCTCGGCAGGACGTTCGACCTTACCTCGGCAGGGAGACCAAGCTTCCCCAGACTAGTAGGGTCAGGCAAGGGGGCTTGGCCGGAGTTCGAGTGTAAGGCTCGGCAGGACGCTCGACCTTACCTCAGCAGGGAGACCAAGGGTCCCCAGCCTAGTAGGGTCAGGCAAGGGGCTTGGCCGGAGTTCGAGTGTAAGGCTCGGCAGGACGTTCGACCTTACCTCGGCAGGGAGACCAAGCTTCCCAAGCCTAGTAGGCAAGTCAGGCAAGGGGGCTTGGCCGGAGTTGGAGAGGAAGGCTCGGAAGGACGTTCGACCTTACCTCGGCAGCGAGACCAAGCTTCCCCAGACTAGTAGGGTCAGGTAAGGGGCTTGGCCGGAGTTCGAATCTAAGGCTCGGCAGGACGTTCGACCTTACCTCGGCAGGGAGACCAAGCTTCCGAGGACTAGGAGGGTCGGGCAAGGGGGCCCGGCCGGACTTAGAGTGTAAGGCTCGGCAGGACGTTCGACCTTACCTGGGCAGGGAGACAAAGCTTCCCAAGCCTAGGAGGGTTGGAAAGGGGGCTTGGCCAGAGTTCAAGTGTAACGCTTGGCAGGATGTTCGAACTTACCTCAGCAGGGAGACCAAGCTTCCCTAGACGAGTAGGCAAGTCAGGCAAGGGGGCTTGGCCGGAGTTCGAGAGTAAGGCTCGGCAGCACGTTTGACCTTACCTCGGCAGGGAGACCAAGCTTACCAAGGGTAGTAGTGTCAGGCAAGGGGGCTTGGCCGGAGTTCGAGTGTAAGGCTCGGCAGGACCTTCGACCTTACCCCGGCAGGGAGACCAAGCTTCCCAAGCCTAGGAGGGTGGGGCTAGTGGGCTTTGCCGGAGTTCGAGTGTAAGGCCCGGCAGGACGTTCGGCCTTAACTCGGCAGGCAGACCAAGCTTCCCAAGCCTAGCAGGCAAGTGAGGCAAGGGGGCTTGGCTGGAGTTTGAGTGTAAGGCTCGGCAGGACGTTTGACATTACCTCGCGAGGGAGACCAAGCTTCCCAAGCCTAGGAGGGTTGGGCAAGGGGGCTTGGGCGGAGTTCGAGGGTAAGGCTCGGCAGGACGTTCGACCTTTCCTCGGCAGGGAGACCAAGATTCCCTAGATTAGCAGGAAAGTCAGGCAAGGGGGCTTGGCCGGAGTTCGAGAGTAAGGCTTGGCAGGACGTTCTACCTTACTTCAGCAGGGAGACAAAGTTTCCCCGGGCTTGTTGGGTCAGGCAAGGGGGCTTGGCTGGAGTTCGAAAGTAATGCTCGGCAGGACGTTCGACCTTTCCTCGGCAGGGAGACCAAGCTTCCCAGGCTTCGTAGAGTCACGCAAGGGGGCTTGGCTGGAGTTCGAGTGTAACGCTTGGCAGGATGTTCGACCTTACCTCAGCAGCGAGACCAAGCTTCCCTAGATTAGTAGGCAAGTCAGGCAAGGGGGCTTGGCCGGAGTTCGAGAGTAAGGCTCGGCAGCACGTTTGACCTCACCTCGGCAGGGAGACCAAGCTTACCAAGGGTATTAGTGTCAGGCAAGGGGGCTTGGCCGGAGTTCGAGTGTAAGGCTCGGCAGGACGTTCGACCTTACCTCGGCAGGGAGACCAAGCTTCCGAGGACTAGGAGGGTTGGGCAAGGGGGCTTGGCCGGAGTTCGAGTGTAAGGCTTGGCAGGACGTTCGACCTTACCTCGGCAGGGAGACCAAGCTTCCCAAGCCTAGGAGTGTTGGGCAAGGGGGCTTGGCCGGAGTTCGAGTGTAAGGCTCGGCATGACGTTCGACCTTTCCTCGGCAGGGAGACCAAGATTCCCAAGGCTAGTACGGTCGGGCAAGGGGGCTTGGCCGGAGTTCGAGTGTAAGGCTCGGCAGGACGTTCGACCTTAACTCGGCAGCGAGACCAAGCTTCCCTAGACTAGTAGGCAAGTCAGGCAAGGGGGCTTGGCTGGAGTTCGAGAGTAAGGCTCGGTAGGACGTTCGACCTTACCACAACAGGGAGACCAAGCTTCCCCGGCCTAGCAGGGCCGGGCAAAGGGGGCTTGGCCGGAGACCGAGTATAAGGCTTGGCAGGACGTTTGACCTGACTTCGGCAGGGAGACCAAGCTTCCCAAGCTAGTAGGATCAGGTAAGGGGGCTTGGCCGGAGTTCGAGTGTAAGGCTCAGCAGGACGTTCGACCTTACCTCGGCAGGGAGACCAAGCTTCCCATGCCTAGGAGGGTTGGGACAGGGGACTTGGCTGGAGTTCGAGTGTAAGGCTCGGCAGGACATTCGACCTTTCCACGGCTGGGAGACCAAGCTTCCCTAGCCTCGTAGAGTCACGCAAGGGGGCGTGGCCTGTGTTTGAGTGTAAGGCTTAGCAATATGTTCGACCTTACCTCGGCAGCGAGACCAAACTTCCCTTGACTATTAGGCAAGTCAGGCAAGGGGGCTTGGCCGGAGTTCGAGAGTAAAGCTCGGCAGGACGTTCGACCTTACCTCGGCAGGGAGACCAAGGTTCCCAAGCCTAGGAGGGTGGGGCAAGTGTGCTTGGCCGGAGTTCGAGTGTAAGGCTCGGCAGGACGTTCAACCTTAACTCGGCAGGCAGACCAAGCTTCCCAAGCCTCGTAGGTTCAGGCAAGGGGGCTTGGCCGGAGTAAGAGTGTAAGGCTCGGCAGGACGTTCGACCTTACCTCGGCAGGGAGACCAAGCTTCCCAAGCCTAGGAGGGTGGGGTAAGTGGGCTTGGCCGGAGTTCGAGTGTAAGGCTAGGCAGGTCGTTCGACCTTACCTCGGCAAGGAGACCAAGCTTCCCAAGCCTAGCAGGCAAGTCAGGCAAGGGGGCTTGGCCGGAGTTCGAGTGTAAGGCTCGGCAGGACGTTTGACCTTACCTAGGCAGGGAGACTAAGCTTCCCCAGCCTAGTAGGGTCAGGCAAGGGGGCTTGGCCGGAGTTCGAGTGCAAGGCTCGGCAGGACGTTTGACCTTACCTAGGCAGGGAGACCAAGCTTCCCCAGCCTAGTAGGGTCAGGCAAGGGGGCTTGGCCGGAGTTCGAGTGTAAGGCTCGGCAGGACGTTCGACCTTACCTCAGCAGGGAGACCAAGCGTCCCCAGCCTAGTAGGGTCAGGCAAGGGGCTTGGCCGGAGTTCGAGTGTAAGGCTCGGCAGGACGTTCGACCTTACCTCGGCCGGGAGACCAAGCTTCCGAGGACTAGGAGGGTCAGGCAAGGGGGCTTGGCCGGAGTTTGAGTGTAAGGCTCGGCAGGACGTTCGACCGTTCCTCGGCAGGGAGACCAAACTTCCCAAGCCTCGGAGAGTCACGCAAGGGGGCTTGGCCGGAGTTCGAGTGTAAGGCTTGGCACGATGTTCGACCTTACCTCAGCAGCGAGACCAAGCTTCCCTAGATTAGTAGGCAAGTCAGGCAAGGGGTCTTGGCCGGAGTTCGAGAGTAAGGCTCGGCAGCACGTTTGACCTTACCTCGGCAGGGAGACCAAGCTTACCAAGGGTAGTAGTGTCAGGCAAGGGGGCTTGGCCGGAGTTCGAGTGTAAGGCTCGGCAGGACGTTCGACCTTACCTCGGCAGGGAGACCAAGCTTCCGAGGACTAGGAGGGTTGGGCAAGGGGGCTTGGCCGGAGTTCGACTGTAAGGCTTGGCAGGACGTTCGACCTTACCTCGGCAGGGAGACCAAGCTTCCCAAGCCTCGGAGAGTCACGCAAGGGGGCTTGGCCGGAGTTCGAGTGTAAGGCTCGGCACGATATTCGACCTTACCTCGGCAGGGAGACCAAGATTCCCAAGGCTAGTACGGTCAGGCAAGGGGGCTTGGCCGGAGTTCGAGTGTAAGGCTCGGCAGGACGTTCGACCTTAACTCGGCAGCGAGACCAAGATTCCCTAGACTAGTAGGCAAGTCAGGCAAGGGGGCTTGGCTGGAGTTCGAGAGTAAGGCTCGGTAGGACGTTCGACCTTACCACAACAGGGAGACCAAGCTTCCCCGGCCTAGCAGGGCCGGGCAAAGGGGGCTTGGCCGGAGACCGAGTATAAGGCTTGGCAGGACGTTTGACCTGACTTCGGCAGGGAGACCAAGCTTCCCAAGCTAGTAGGATCAGGTAAGGGGGCTTGGCCGGAGTTCGAGTGTAAGGCTCAGCAGGACGTTCGACCTTACCTCGGCAGGGAGACCAAGCTTCCCAAGCCTAGGAGGGTTGGGACAGGGGACTTGGCTGGAGTTCGAGTGTAAGGCTCGGCAGGACATTCGACCTTTCCTCGGCTGGGAGACCAAGCTTCCCTAGCCTCGTAGAGTCACGCAAGGGGGCGTGGCCTGTGTTTGAGTGTAAGGCTTAGCAATATGTTCGACCTTACCTCGGCAGCGAGACCAAACTTCCCTTGACTAGTAGGCAAGTCAGGCAAGGGGGCTTGGCCGGAGTTCGAGAGTAAAGCTCGGCAGGACGTTCGACCTTACCTCGGCAGGGAGACCAAGGTTCCCAAGCCTAGCAGGCAAGTCAGGCAAGGGGGCTTGGCCGGAGTTCGAGTGCAAGGCTCGGCAGGACGTTTGACCTTACCTAGGCAGGGAGACCAAGCTTCCCCAGCCTAGTAGGGTCAGGCAAGGGGGCTTGGCCGGAGTTCGAGTGTAAGGCTCGGCAGGACGTTCGACCTTACCTCAGCAGGGAGACCAAGCGTCCCAAGCCTAGTAGGGTCAGGCAAGCGGCTTGGCCGGAGTTCGAATGTAAGGCTCGGCAGGACGTTCGACCTTACCTCGGCCGGGAGACCAAGCTTCCGAGGACTAGGAGGGTCAGGCAAGGGGGCTCGGCCGGAGTTTGAGTGTAAGGCTCGGCAGGACGTTCGACCGTTCCTCGGCAGGGAGACCAAGCTTCCCAAGCCTCGTAGAGTCACGCAAGGGGGCTTGGCCGGAGTTCGAGTGTAAGGCTTGGCACGATGTTCGACCTTACCTCGGAAGGGAGACCAAGCTTCCCTAGATTAGTAGGAGGGTCAGGCAAGGGGGCTTGGCCGGAGTTCGAGAGTAAGGCTCGGCAGGACGTTCGACCTTACCTTGGCAGGGAGACCAAGCTTCCCAAGCGTAGGAAGGTGGGGCAAGTGGGCTCGGCCGGAGTTCGAGTGTAAGGCTCGGCAGGACGTTCGACCTTAACTCGGCCGGGAGACCAAGCTTCCGAAGCCTCGTAGGGTCAGGCAAGCGGGCTTAGCCGGAGTTCGCGTGAAAGGCTCGGAAGGACGTTCGACCTTACCTCGGCAGGGAGACCAAGCTTCCCAAGCCTAGGAGGGTGGGGCAAGTGGGCTTGGCCGGAGTTCGAGTTTAAGGCTAGGCAGGACGTTCGACCTTACCTCGGCAAGGAGACCAAGCTTCCCAAGCCTAGGAGGGTTGGGCAAGGGGGCTTGGCCTGAGTTCGAGTGTAAGGCTCGGCAGTGCGTTCTACCTTACCTCGGCAGCGAGACCAAGCTTCCGAGGACTAGGAGGGTCGGGCAAGGGGGCTTGGCCGGAGTTCGAGAGTAAGGCTCGGCAGGACGTTTGACCTTACCTCGGCAGGGAGACCAAGCTTACCAAGGGTAGTAGTGTCAGGCAAGGGGGCTTGGCCGGAGTTCGAGTGTAAGGCTCGGCAGGACGTTCGACCTTACCTCGGCAGGGAGACCAAGCTTCCGAGGACTAGGAGGGTGGGGCAAGGGGGCCCGGCCGGAGTTCGAGTGTAAGGCTCGGCAGGACGTTTGACCTTACCTCGGCAGGGAGACCAAGCGTCCCAAGCCTAGTAGGGTCAGGCAAGCGGCTTGGCCGGAGTACGAGTGTAAGGCTCGGCAGGACGTTCGACCTTACCTCGGCCGGGAGACCAAGCTTCCGAGGACTAGGAGGGTCAGGCAAGGGGGCTTGGCCGGAGTTTGAGTGTAAGGCTCGGCAGGACGTTCGACCGTTCCTCGGCAGGGAGACCAAACTTCCCAAGCCTCGTAGAGTCACGCAAGGGGGCTTGGCCGGAGTTCGAGTGTAAGGCTTGGCACGATGTTCGACCTTACCTCGGAAGGGAGACCAAGCTTCCCTAGATTAGTAGTAGGGTCAGGCAAGGGGGCTTGGCCGGAGTTCGAGAATAAGGCTCGGCAGGACGTTTGACCTTACCTTGGCAGGGAGACCAAGCTTCCCAAGCGTAGGAAGGTGGGGCAAGTGGGCTCGGCCGGAGTTCGAGTGTAAGGCTCGGCAGGACGTTCGACCTTACCTCGGCCGGGAGACCAAGCTTCCGAGGACTAGGAGGGTCAGGCAAGGGGGCTTGGCCGGAGTTTGAGTGTAAGGCTCGGCAGGACGTTCGACCGTTCCTCGGCCGGGAGACCAAGCTTCCGAAGCCTCGTAGGGTCAGGCAAGCGGGCTTAGCTGGAGTTCGTGTGAAAGGCTCGGAAGGACGTTCGACCTTACCTCGGCAGGATGACCAATTTTCCCCAGCCTAGTCGGGTCAGGCAAGGGGGCTTGGCCGGAGTTCGAGTGCAAGGCTCGGCAGGACGTTTGACCTTACCTAGGCAGGGAGACCAAGCTTCCCCAGCCTAGTAGGGTCAGGCAAGGGGGCTTGGCCGGAGTTTGAGTGTAAGGCTCGGCAGGACGTTCGACCGTTCCTCGGCAGGGAGACCAAGCGTCCCCAGCGTAGTAGGGTCAGGCAAGGGGCTTGGCCGGAGTTCAAATGTAAGGCTCGGCAGGACGTTCGACCTTACCTCGGCCGGGAGACCAAGCTTCCGAGGACTAGGAGGGTCAGGCAAGGGGGCTTGGCCGGAGTTTGAGTGTAAGGCTCGGCAGGACGTTCGACCGTTCCTCGGCAGGGAGACCAAGCTTCCCAAGCCTCGTAGAGTCACGCAAGGGGGCTTGGCCGGAGTTCGAGTGTAAGGCTTGGCACGATGTTCGACCTTACCTCGGAAGGAAGACCAAGCTTCCCTAGATTAGTAGGAGGGTCAGGCAAGGGGGCTTGGCCGGAGTTCGAGAATAAGGCTCGGCAGGACGTTCGACCTTACCTTGGCAGGGAGACCAAGCTTCCCAAGCGTAGGAAGGTGGGGCAAGTGGGCTCGGCCGGAGTTCGAGTGTAAGGCTCGGCAGGACGTTCGACCTTAACTCGGCCGGGAGACCAAGCTTCCGAAGCCTCGTAGGGTCAGGCAAGCGGGCTTGGCTGGAGTTCGCGTGAAAGGCTCGGAAGGACGTTCGACCTTACCTCGGCAGCGAGGCCAAGCTTCCCAAGCCTAGCAGGCAAGTCAGGCAAGGGGGCTTGGCCGGAGTTCGAGTGTAAGGCTCGGCAGGACGTTCGACCTTACCTCGGCAGGATGACCAATTTTCCCCAGCCTAGTCGGGTCAGGCAAGGGGGCTTGGCCGGAGTTCGAGTGCAAGGCTCGGCAGGACGTTTGACCTTACCTAGGCAGGGAGACCAAGCTTCCCCAGCCTAGTAGGGTCAGGCAAGGGGGCTTGGCCGGAGTTCGAGTGTAAGGCTCGGCAGGACCTTCGACCTTACCTCAGCAGGGAGACCAAGCGTCCCAAGCCTAGTAGGGTCAGGCAAGGGGCTTGGCCGGAGTTCGAATGTAAGGCTCGGCAGGACGTTCGACCTTACCTCGGCCGGGAGACCAAGCTTCCGAGGACTAGGAGGGTCAGGCAAGGGGGCTCGGCCGGAGTTTGAGTGTAAGGCTCGGCAGGACGTTCGACCGTTCCTCGGCAGGGAGACCAAGCTTCCCAAGCCTCGTAGAGTCACGCAAGGGGGCTTGGCCGGAGTTCGAGTGTAAGGCTTGGCACGATGTTCGACCTTACCTCGGAAGGGAGACCAAGCTTCCCTAGATTAGTAGGAGGGTCAGGCAAGGGGGCTTGGCCGGAGTTCGAGAGTAAGGCACGGCAGGACGTTCGACCTTACCTTGGCAGGGAGACGAAGCTTCCCAAGCGTAGGAAGGTGGGGCAAGTTGGCTCGGCCGGAGTTCGAGTGAAAGGCTCGGAAGGACGTTCGACCTTACCTCGGCAGGGAGACCAAGCTTCCCAAGCCTAGGAGGGTGGGGCAAGTGGGCTTGGCCGGAGTTCGAGTTTAAGGCTAGGCAGGACGTTCGACCTTACCTCGGCAAGGAGACCAAGCTTCCCAAGCCTAGGAGGGTTGGGCAAGGGGGCTTGGCCTGAGTTGGAGTGTAAGGCTCGGCAGGGCGTTCGACCTTACCTCGGCAGCGAGACCAAGCTTCCGAGGACTAGGAGGGTCGGGCAAGGGGGCTTGGCCGGAGTTCGAGAGTAAGGCTCGGCAGGACGTTTGACCTTACCTCGGCAGGGAGACCAAGCTTACCAAGGGTAGTAGTGTCAGGCAAGGGGGCTTGGCCGGAGTTCGAGTGTAAGGCTCGGCAGGACGTTCGACCTTACCTCGGCAGGGAGACCAAGCTTCCGAGGACTAGGAGGGTGGGGCAAGGGGGCCCGGCCGGAGTTCGAGTGTAAGGCTCGGCAGGACGTTCGACCTTACCTCAGCAGGGAGACCAAGCGTCCCAAGCCTAGTAGGGTCAGGCGAGGGGCTTGGCCGGAGTTCGAGTGTAAGGCTCGGCAGGACATTCGACCTTTCCTCGGCTGGGAGACCAAGCTTCCCTAGCCTCGTAGAGTCACGCAAGGGGGCGTGGCCTGTGTTTGAGTGTAAGGCTTAGCAATATGTTCGACCTTACCTCGGCAGCGAGACCAAACTTCCCTTGACTAGTAGGCAAGTCAGGCAAGGGGGCTTGGCCGGAGTTCGAGAGTAAACCTCGGCAGGACGTTCGACCTTACCTCGGCAGGGAGACCAAGGTTCCCAAGCCTAGGAGGGTGGGGCAAGTGTGCTTGGCCGGAGTTAGAGTGTAAGGCTCGGCAGGACGTTCAACCTTAACTCGGCAGGCAGACCAAGCTTCCCAAGCCTCGTAGGTTCAGGCAAGGGGGCTTGGCCGGAGTAAGAGTGTAAGACTCGGCAGGACGTTCGACCTTACCTCGGCAGGGAGACCAAGATTCCCAAGCCTAGGAGGGTGGGGTAAGTGGGCTTGGCCGGAGTTCGAGTGTAAGGCTAGGCAGGTCGTTCGACCTTACCTCGGCAAGGAGACCAAGCTTCCCAAGCCTAGGAGGGTCGGGCAAAGGGGCTTGGCCGGAGTTCGAGAGTGAGGCTCGGCAGGACGTTCGACCTTACCTCGGCAGGATGACCAATTTTCCCCAGCATAGTCGGGTCAGGCAAGGGGGCTTGGCCGGAGTTCGAGTGCAAGGCTCGGCAGGACGTTTGGCCTTACCTAGGCAGGGAGACCAAGCTTCCCCAGCCTAGTAGGGTCAGGCAAGGGGGCTTGGCCGGAGTTCGAGTGTAAGGCTCGGCAGGACGTTCGACCTTACCTCAGCAGGGAGACCAAGCGTCCCCAGCCTAGTAGGGTCAGGCAAGGGGCTTGGCCGGAGTTCGAGTGTAAGGCTCGGCAGGACGTTCGACCTTACCTCGGCCGGGAGACCAAGCTTCCGAGGACTAGGAGGGTCAGGCAAGGGGGCTTGGCCGGAGTTTGAGTGTAAGGCTCGGCAGGACGTTCGACCTTACCATGGGAGGGAGACCAAGCTTCCCAAGCGTAGGAAGGTGGGGCAAGTGGGCTCAGCCGGAGTTCGAGTGTAAGGCTCGGCAGGACGTTCGACCTTAACTCGGCCGGGAGACCAAGCTTCCGAAGCCTCGTAGGGTCAGGCAAGGGGGCTTAGCTGGAGTTCGCGTGAAAGACTCGGAAGGGCGTTCGACCTTACCTCGGCAGGGAGACCAAGCTTCCCAAGCCTAGGAGGGTGGGGCAAGTGGGCTTGGCCGGAGTTCGAGTTTAAGGCTAGGCAGGACGTTCGACCTTACCTCGGCAAAGAGACCAAGCTTCCCAAGCCTAGGAGGGTCGGGCAAGGGGGCTTGGCCTGCGTTCGAGTGTAAGGCTCGGCAGGGCGTTCGACCTTACCTCAGCAGCGAGACCAAGCTTCCGAGGACTAGGAGGGTCGGGCAAGGGGGCTTGGCCGGAGTTCGAGAGTAAGGCTCGGCAGGATGTTTGACCTTACCTCGGCAGGGAGACCAAGCTCACCAAGCGTAGTAGTGTCAGGCAAGGGGGCTTGGCCGGAGTTCGAGTGTAAGTCTCGGCGGGACGTTCCACCTTACCTCGGCAGGGAGACCAAGCTTCCGAGGACTAGGAGGGCCGGGCAAGGGGGCTTGGCCGGAGTTTGAGAGTAAGGCTCGGCAGGACGTTCGACCTTACCTCGGCAGGGAGACCAAGCTTCCCAAGCCTAGGAGGGTGGGGCAAGTGGGCTTGGCCGGAGTTCGAGTGTAAGGCTTGGCAGGCCGTTCGTCCTTAACTCGGCAG
This sequence comes from Vidua macroura, assembly GCF_024509145.1. Lineage (NCBI taxonomy): Eukaryota > Metazoa > Chordata > Aves > Passeriformes > Viduidae > Vidua > Vidua macroura. Next base: position 1,754,289 of record NW_026530536.1, on the reverse strand, counting down.
GCAGACCAAACTTCCCAATCCTCGTAGGGTCGCGCAAGGGGGCTTGGGCGGAGTTCGAGTATAAGCCTCGGCAGGACGTTCGACCGTAACTCGGCAAGCAGACCAAGCTTCCCAAGCCTAGGAGGGTGGGGCAAGTGGGCTTGGCCGGAGTTCGAGTTTAAGGCTAGGCAGGACGTTCGACCTTACCTCGGCAAGGAGACCAAGCTTCCCAAGCCTAGGAGGGTTGGGCAAGGGGGCTTGGCCTGAGTTCGAGTGTAAGGCTCGGCAGGGCGTTCGACCTTACCTCGGCAGCGAGACCAAGCTTCCGAGGACTAGGAGGGTCGGGCAAGGGGGCTTGGCCGGAGGTCGAGAGTAAGGCTCGGCAGGACGTTTGACCTTACCTCGGCCGGGAGACCAAGCTTCCGAGGACTAGGAGGGTCAGGCAAGGGGGCTTGGCCGGAGTTTGAGTGTAAGGCTCGGCAGGACGTTCGACCGTTCCTCGGCAGGGAGACCAAGCTTCCCAAGCCTCGTAGAGTCACGCAAGGGGGCTTGGCCGGAGTTCGAGTGTAAGGCTTGGCACGATGTTCGACCTTACCTCGGAAGGGAGACCAAGCTTCCCTAGATTAGTAGGAGGGTCAGGCAAGGGGGCTTGGCCGGAGTTCGAGAGTAAGGCTCGGCAGGACGTTCGACCTTACCTTGGCAGGGAGACCAAGCTTCCCAAGCGTAGGAAGGTGGGGCAAGTGGGCTCGGCCGGAGTTCGAGTGTAAGGCTCGGCAGGACGTTCGTCCTTAACTCGGCAGGCACACCAAACTTCCCAATCCTCGTAGGGTCGCGCAAGGGGGCTTGGCCGGAGTTCGAGTATAAGCCTCGGCTGGACGTTCGACCGTAACTCGGCAAGCAGACCAAGCTTCCCAAGCCTAGGAGGGTGGGGCAAGTGGGCTTGGCCGGAGTTCGAGTGTAAGGCTAGGCAGGATGTTTGACCTTACCTCGGCAGGATGACCAAGCTTCCCATGCCTAGGAGGGTTGGGCAAGGGGGCTTGGCTGGAGTTCGAGTGTAAGGCTCGGCAGGACGTTCGACCTTACCTCGGCAGGGAGACCAAGCTTCCCATGCCTAGGAGGGTTGGGCAAGGGGGCTGTGCTGGAGTTCGAGTGTAAGGCTAGGCTGGACGTTCGACCTTTCCTCGGCAGGGAAGCCAAGCTTCCCTACCCCCGTAGAGTCACGCAAGGGGGCTTGGCCGGAGTTCGAGTGTAAGACTTGGCAGGATGTTCGACCTTACCTCGGCAGGATGACTAATTTTCCCAAGCCAAGCAGGCAAGTCAGGCAAGGGGGCTTGGCCGGAGTTCGAGAGTAAGGCTCTGCAGGACGTTCGACCTTACCTCGGCAGGGAGACCAAGCTTCCCAAGCCTGGGAGGGTGGGGCAAGTGGGCTTGGCCGGAATTCGAGTGTAAGGCTCCGCAGGACGTTCGACCTTAACTCGGCAGGCAGACCAAGCTTCCCAAGCCTAGCAGGCAAGTCAGGCAAGGGGGCTTGGCCGGAGTTCGAGTGTAAGGCTCGGCAGGACGTTCGACCTTACCTCGGCAGGGAGACCAATTTTCCCCAGCCTAGTCGGGTCAGGCAAGGGGGCTTGGCCGGAGTTTGAGTGTACGGCTCGGCAGGACGTTCGACCTTACCTCGGCAGGATGACAAATTTCCCCAGCCTAGTCGGGTCAGGTAAGGGAGCTTGGCCGGAGTTCGAGTGCAAGGCTCGGCTGGACGTTTGACCTTACCTAGGCAGGGGGACCAAGCTTCCCCAGCCTAGTAGGGTCAGGCAAGGGGGCTTGGCCGGAGTTCAAGTGTAAGGCTCGGCAGGACGTTCGACCTTACCTCGGCAGGATGACCAATTTTCCCCTGCCTAGTCGGGTTAGGCAAGGGGGCTTGGCCGGAGTTCGAGTGTAAGGCTCGGCCGGACGTTCGACCTTACCTCGGCAGGGAGACCAAGCTTCCCCAGCCTAGTAGGGTCAGGCAAGGGGGATTGGCCGGAGTTCGAGTGTAAGGCTCGGCAGGACGTTCGACCTTACCTCAGCAGGGAGACCAAGCGTCCCCAGCCTAGTAGGGTCAGGCAAGGGGCTTGGCCGGAGTTCGAGTGTAAGGCTCGGCCGGACGTTCGACCTTACCTCGGCAGGGAGACCAAGCTTCCCCAGCCTAGTAGGGTCAGGCAAGGGGGCTTGGCCGGAGTTCGAGTGTAAGGCTCGGCAGGACGTTCGACCTTACCTCGGCAGGGAGACCAAGCTTCCGAGGACTAGGAGGGTCGGGCAAGGGGGCTTGGCCGGAGTTCGAGAGTAAGGCTCGGCAGGACGTTCGACCTTACCTCGGCAGGGAGAACAAGCTTCCCAAGCCTAGGAGGGTGGGGCAAGTGGGCTTGGCCGGAGTTCGAGTGTAAGGCTTGGCAGTACGTTCGACCTTAACTCGGCAGGCAGACCAAGTTTCCCAAGCCTCGTAGGGTCAGGCAAGGGGGCTTGGCCGGAGTTTGAGTGTAAGGCTCGGCAGGACGTTCGACCTTACCTCGGCAGGATGACCAATTTTCCCCAGCCTAGTCGGGTCAGGCAAGGGGGCTTGGCCGGAGTTCGAGAGTAAAGCTCGGCAGGACGTTCGACCTTACCTCGGCAGGGACACCAAGCTTCCCAAGCCTAGTAGGCAAGTCAGGCAAGGGGGCTTGGCCGGAGTTCGAGAGTAAGGCTCGGCAGGACGTTCGACCTTACCTCAGCAGGGAGACGAAGCTTCCCCAGCCTTGTTGGGTCAGGCAAGGGGCTTGGCCGGAGTTCGAGTGTAAGGCTTGGCAGGACGTTTGACCTTGCCTCAGCAGGGAGACCAAGCTTCCCAAGGCTAGTAGGGTCAGCAAAGGGGGCTTGGCCGGAGTTCGAGTGTTAGGCTCAGCAGGACGTTCGACCTTACCTCGGCAGGGAGACCAAGCTTCCCATGCCTAGGAGGGTTGGGCAAGCGGGCTTGGCTGGAGTTCGAGCGTAAGGCTAGGCAGGACGTTCGACCTTTCCTCGGCAGGGCGACCAAGCTTCCGAAGCCTCGTAGGGTCAGGGAAGCAGGCTTAGCCGGAGTTCGCGTGAAAGGCTCGGAAGGACGTTCGACCTTACCTCGGCAGGGAGACCAAGCTTCCCAAGCCTAGGAGGGTGGGGCAAGTGGGCTTCGCCGGAGTTCGAGTTTAAGGCTAGGCAGGACGTTCGACCTTACCGCGGCAAGGAGACCAAGCTTCCCAAGCCTAGGAGGGTCGGGCAAGGGGGCTTGGCCTGAGTTCGAGTGTAAGGCTCGGCAGGGCGTTCGACCTTACCTCGGCAGCGAGACCAAGCTTCCGCGGACTAGGAGGGTCGGGCAAGGGGGCCCGGCCGGAGTTAGAGTGTAAGGCTCGGCAGGACGTTCGACCTTACCTCAGCAGGGAGACCAAGCGTCCCCAGCCTAGTAGGGTCAGGCAAGGGGCTTGGCCGGAGTTCGAGTGTAAGGCTCGGCAGGACGTTCGACCTAACCTCAGCAGGGAGACCAAGCTTCCCCAGCGTAGTCGGGTCAGGCAAGGGGGCTTGGCCGGAGTTCGAGTGTAAGGCTCGGCAGGACGTTCGACCTTACCTTGGCAGGGAGACCAAGATTCCCAAGCCTAGGAGGGTGGGGCAAGTGGGCTTGGCTGGAGTTCGAGTGTAAGGCTCGGCAGGACGTTCGACCTTAACTCGGCAGCGAGACCAAGCTTCCCTAGACTAGCAGGCAAGTCAGGCAAGGGGGCTTGGCCGGAGTTCGAGAGTAAGGCTCGGTAGGACGTTCGACCTTTCCACAACAGGGAGACCAAGCTTCCCCGGCCTAGCAGGGCCGGGCAATGGGGGCTTGGCCGGAGTTCGAGTGTAAGGCTCAGCAGGACGTTCGACCTTACCTCGGCAGCGAGACCAAGCTTCCCATGCCTAGGAGGGTTGGGCAAGGGGGCCTGGCTGGAGTTCGAGTGTAAGACTCGGCAGGACATTCGACCTTTCTTCGGCTGGGAGACCAAGCTTCCCTAGCCTCGTAGAGACACGCAAGGGGCCGTGGCCGGTGTTTGAGTGTAAGGCTTGGCAATATGTTCGACCTTACCTCGGCAGCGAGACCAAACTTCCCTTGACTAGTAGGCAAGTCAGGCAAGGGGGCTTGGCCGGAGTTCGAGAGTAAGGCTCGGCAGGACGTTCGACCTTACCTCGGCAGGGAGACCAAGGTTCCCAAGCATAGGAGGGTGGGGCAAGTGTGCTTGGCCGGAGTTCGAGTGTAAGGCTCGGCAGGACGTTCGACCTTAACTCGGCAGGCAGACCAAGCTTCCCAAGCCTCGTAGGTTCAGGCAAGGGGGCTTGGCCGGAGTAAGAGTGTAAGGCTCGGCAGGACGTTCGACCTTAACTCGGCCGGGAGACCAAGCTTCCCAAGCCTAGGAGGGTGGGGTAAGTGGGCTTGGCCGGAGTTCGAGTGTAAGGCTAGGCAGGTCGTTCGACCTTACCTCGGCAAGGAGACCAAGCTTCCCAAGCCTAGGAGGGTCGGGCAAGGGGGCTTGGCCGGAGATCGAGAGTAAGGCTCGGCAGGACGTTAGACCTTACCTCGGCAGCGAGACCAAGCTTCCCAAGCCTAGCAGGCAAGTCAGGCAAGGGGGCTTGGCCGGAGCTCGAGTTTAAGGCTCGGCAGGACGTTCGACCTTACCTCGGCAGGATGACCAATTTTCCCCAGCCTAGTCGGGTCAGGCAAGGGGGCTTGGCCGGAGTTCGAGTGCAAGGCTCGGCAGGACGTTTGACCTTACCTAGGCAGGGAGACCAAGCTTCCCCAGCCTAGTAGGGTCAGGCAAGGGGCTTGGCCGGAGTTCGAGTGTAAGGCTCGGCAGGACGTTCGACCTTACCTCGGCCGGGAGACCAAGCTTCCGAGGACCAGGAGGGTCAGGCAAGGGGGCTTGGCCGGAGTTTGAGTGTAAGGCTCGGCAGGACGTCCGACCGTTCCTCGGCAAGGAGACCAAGCTTCCCAAGCCTCGTAGACTCACGCAAGGGGGCTTGGCCGGAGTTCGAGTGTAAGGCTTGGCACGATGTTCGACCTTACCTCGGAAGGGAGACCAAGCTTCCCTAGATTAGTAGGAGGGTCAGGAAAGGGGGCTTGGCCGGAGTTCGAGAGTAAGGCTCGGCAGGACGTTCGACCTTACCTTGGCAGGGAGACCAAGCTTCCGAAGCCTCGTAGGGTCAGGCAAGCGGGCTTAGCTGGTGTTCGCGTGAAAGGCTCGGAAGGACGTTCGACCTTACCTCGGCAGGGAGACCAAGCTTCCCAAGCCTAGGAGGGTGGGGCAAGTGGGCTTGGACGGAGTTCGAGTTTAAGGCTAGGCAGGACGTTCGACCTCACCTCGGCAAGGAGACCAAGCTTCCCAAGCCTAGGAGGGTCGGGCAAGGGGGCTTGGCCGGAGTTCGAGTGTAAGGCTCGGCAGGACGTTCGTCCTTAACTCGGCAGGCAGACCAAACTTCCCAATCCTCGTAGGGTCGCGCAAGGGGGCCTGGCCGGAGTTCGAGTATAAGCCTCGGCAGGACGTTCGACCGTAACTCGGCAAGCAGACCAAGCTTCCCAAGCCTAGGAGGGTGGGGCAAGTGGGCTTGGCCGTTGTTCGAGTGTAAGGCTAGGCAGGACGTTTGACCTTACCTCGGAAGGATGACCAAGCTTCCCATGCCTAGGAGGGTTGGGCAAAGGGGCTTGGCTGGAGTTCGAGTGTAAGACTTGGCAGAATGTTCGACCTTACCTCGGCAGGGAGACCAAGCTTCCCAAGCCTAGGAGGGTGGGGCAAGTGGGCTTGGCCGGAGTTCGAGGGTAAGGCTCGGCAGGACGTTCGGCCTTAACTCGGCAGGCAGACCAAGCTTCCCAAGCCTAGCAGGCAAGTCAGGCAAGGGGGCTTGGCCGGAGTTCGAGTGTAAGGCTCGGCAGGACGTTCGACCTTACCTCGGCAGGATGACCAATTTTCCCCAGCCTAGTCGGGTCAGGCAAGGGGGCTTGGCCGGAGTTCGAGAGTAAGGCTCGGCAGGACGTTCGACCTTACCTCGGCAGGGAGACCAATCTTCCCAAGTCTAGGAGGGTGGGGCAAGTGGGCTTGGTCGGAGTTCGAGTGTAAGGCTCGGCAGGACATTCGGCCTTAACTCGGCAGGCAGAAAAAACTTCCCTAGACTAGCAGGCATGTCAGGCAAGGGGGCTTGGCCGGAGTTCGAGAGTAAGGCTCGGCAGGACGTTTGACCTTACCTTGGCAGGGAGACCAAGCTTACTAAGGGTAGTAGCGTCAGGCAAGGGGGCTTGGCCGGAGTTCGAGTGTAAGGCTCGGCAGGACGTTCGACCTTACCTCAGCAGGATGACCAATTTTCCCCAGCCTAGTCGGGTCAGGCAAGGGGGCTTGGCCGGAGTTCGAGTGTAAGGCTCGGCCGGACGTTCGACCTTACCTCGGCAGGGAGCCCAAGCTTCCCCAGCCTAGCAGGCAAGTCAGGCAAGGGGGCTTGGCCGGAGTTCGAATGTAAGGCTCGGCAGGACGTTCGACCTTACCTCGGCAGGGAGACCAATTTGCCCCAGCCTAGTCGGGTCAGGCAAGGGGGCTTGGCTGGAGTTCGAGTGTAAGGCTCGGCAGGACGTTCGACCTTAACTCGGCCGGGAGACCAAGCTTCTGAAGCCTCGTAGGGTCAGGCAAGCGGGCTTAGCTGGAGTTCGCGTGAAAGGCTCGGAAGGACGTTCGACCTTACCTCGGCAGCGAGACCAAGCTTCCCAAGCCTAGCAGGCAAGTCAGGCAAGGGGGCTTGGCCGGAGTTCGAGTGTAAGGCTCGGCAGGACGTTCGACCTTACCGCGGCAGGATGACCAATTTTCCCCAGCTTAGTCGGGTCAGGCAAGGGGGCTTGGCCGGAGTTCGAGTGTAAGGCTCGGCCGGACGTTCGACCTTACCTCGGCCGGGAGACCAAGCTTCCGAGGACTAGGAGGGTCAGGCAAGGGGGCTCGGCCAGAGTTTGAGTGTAAGGCTCGGCAGGACGTTCGACCGTTCCTCGGCAGGGAGACAAAGCTTCCCAAGCCTCGTAGAGTCACGCAAGGGGGCTTGGCCGGAGTTCGAGTGTAAGGCTTGGCACGATGTTCGACCTTACCTCGGAAGGGAGACCAAGCTTCCCTAGATTAGTAGGAGGGTCAGGCAAGGGGCCTTGGCCGGAGTTCGAGAGTAAGGCTCGGCAGGACGTTCGACCTTACCTTGGCAGGGAGACCAAGCTTCCCAAGCGTAGGAAGGTGGGGCAAGTGGGCTCGGCCGGAGTTCGAGTGTAAGGCTCGGCAGGACGTTCGTCCTTAACTCGGCAGGCACACCAAACTTCCCAATCCTCGTAGGGTCGCGCAAGGGGGCTTGGCCGGAGTTCGAGTATAAGCCTCGGCTGGACGTTCGACCGTAACTCGGCAAGCAGACCAAGCTTCCCAAGCCTAGGAGGGTGGGGCAAGTGGGCTTGGCCGGAGTTCGAGTGTAAGGCTAGGCAGGATGTTTGACCTTACCTCGGCAGGATGACCAAGCTTCCCATGCCTAGGAGGGTTGGGCAAGGGGGCTTGGCTGGAGTTCGAGTGTAAGGCTCGGCAGGACGTTCGACCTTACCTCGGCAGGGAGACCAAGCTTCCCATGCCTAGGAGGGTTGGGCAAGGGGGCTGTGCTGGAGTTCGAGTGTAAGGCTCGGCCGGACGTTCGACCTTACCTCGGCAGGGAGACCAAGCTTCCCCAGCCTAGTAGGGTCAGGCAAGGGGGATTGGCCGGAGTTCGAGTGTAAGGCTCGGCAGGACGTTCGACCTTACCTCAGCAGGGAGACCAAGCGTCCCCAGCCTAGTAGGGTCAGGCAAGGGGCTTGGCCGGAGTTCGAGTGTAAGGCTCGGCCGGACGTTCGACCTTACCTCGGCAGGGAGACCAAGCTTCCCCAGCCTAGTAGGGTCAGGCAAGGGGGCTTGGCCGGAGTTCGAGTGTAAGGCTCGGCAGGACGTTCGACCTTACCTCGGCAGGGAGACCAAGCTTCCGAGGACTAGGAGGGTCGGGCAAGGGGGCTTGGCCGGAGTTCGAGAGTAAGGCTCGGCAGGACGTTCGACCTTACCTCGGCAGGGAGAACAAGCTTCCCAAGCCTAGGAGGGTGGGGCAAGTGGGCTTGGCCGGAGTTCGAGTGTAAGGCTTGGCAGTACGTTCGACCTTAACTCGGCAGGCAGACCAAGTTTCCCAAGCCTCGTAGGGTCAGGCAAGGGGGCTTGGCCGGAGTTTGAGTGTAAGGCTCGGCAGGACGTTCGACCTTACCTCGGCAGGATGACCAATTTTCCCCAGCCTAGTCGGGTCAGGCAAGGGGGCTTGGCCGGAGTTCGAGAGTAAAGCTCGGCAGGACGTTCGACCTTACCTCGGCAGGGACACCAAGCTTCCCAAGCCTAGTAGGCAAGTCAGGCAAGGGGGCTTGGCCGGAGTTCGAGAGTAAGGCTCGGCAGGACGTTCGACCTTACCTCAGCAGGGAGACGAAGCTTCCCCAGCCTTGTTGGGTCAGGCAAGGGGCTTGGCCGGAGTTCGAGTGTAAGGCTTGGCAGGACGTTTGACCTTGCCTCAGCAGGGAGACCAAGCTTCCCAAGGCTAGTAGGGTCAGCAAAGGGGGCTTGGCCGGAGTTCGAGTGTTAGGCTCAGCAGGACGTTCGACCTTACCTCGGCAGGGAGACCAAGCTTCCCATGCCTAGGAGGGTTGGGCAAGCGGGCTTGGCTGGAGTTCGAGCGTAAGGCTAGGCAGGACGTTCGACCTTTCCTCGGCAGGGCGACCAAGCTTCCGAAGCCTCGTAGGGTCAGGGAAGCAGGCTTAGCCGGAGTTCGCGTGAAAGGCTCGGAAGGACGTTCGACCTTACCTCGGCAGGGAGACCAAGCTTCCCAAGCCTAGGAGGGTGGGGCAAGTGGGCTTCGCCGGAGTTCGAGTTTAAGGCTAGGCAGGACGTTCGACCTTACCTCGGCAAGGAGACCAAGCTTCCCAAGCCTAGGAGGGTCGGGCAAGGGGGCTTGGCCTGAGTTCGAGTGTAAGGCTCGGCAGGGCGTTCGACCTTACCTCGGCAGCGAGACCAAGCTTCCGCGGACTAGGAGGGTCGGGCAAGGGGGCCCGGCCGGAGTTAGAGTGTAAGGCTCGGCAGGACGTTCGACCTTACCTCAGCAGGGAGACCAAGCGTCCCCAGCCTAGTAGGGTCAGGCAAGGGGCTTGGCCGGAGTTCGAGTGTAAGGCTCGGCAGGACGTTCGACCTAACCTCAGCAGGGAGACCAAGCTTCCCCAGCGTAGTCGGGTCAGGCAAGGGGGCTTGGCCGGAGTTCGAGTGTAAGGCTCGGCAGGACGTTCGACCTTACCTTGGCAGGGAGACCAAGATTCCCAAGCCTAGGAGGGTGGGGCAAGTGGGCTTGGCTGGAGTTCGAGTGTAAGGCTCGGCAGGACGTTCGACCTTAACTCGGCAGCGAGACCAAGCTTCCCTAGACTAGCAGGCAAGTCAGGCAAGGGGGCTTGGCCGGAGTTCGAGAGTAAGGCTCGGTAGGACGTTCGACCTTTCCACAACAGGGAGACCAAGCTTCCCCGGCCTAGCAGGGCCGGGCAATGGGGGCTTGGCCGGAGTTCGAGTGTAAGGCTCAGCAGGACGTTCGACCTTACCTCGGCAGCGAGACCAAGCTTCCCATGCCTAGGAGGGTTGGGCAAGGGGGCCTGGCTGGAGTTCGAGTGTAAGACTCGGCAGGACATTCGACCTTTCTTCGGCTGGGAGACCAAGCTTCCCTAGCCTCGTAGAGACACGCAAGGGGCCGTGGCCGGTGTTTGAGTGTAAGGCTTGGCAATATGTTCGACCTTACCTCGGCAGCGAGACCAAACTTCCCTTGACTAGTAGGCAAGTCAGGCAAGGGGGCTTGGCCGGAGTTCGAGAGTAAGGCTCGGCAGGACGTTCGACCTTACCTCGGCAGGGAGACCAAGGTTCCCAAGCATAGGAGGGTGGGGCAAGTGTGCTTGGCCGGAGTTCGAGTGTAAGGCTCGGCAGGACGTTCGACCTTAACTCGGCAGGCAGACCAAGCTTCCCAAGCCTCGTAGGTTCAGGCAAGGGGGCTTGGCCGGAGTAAGAGTGTAAGGCTCGGCAGGACGTTCGACCTTAACTCGGCCGGGAGACCAAGCTTCCCAAGCCTAGGAGGGTGGGGTAAGTGGGCTTGGCCGGAGTTCGAGTGTAAGGCTAGGCAGGTCGTTCGACCTTACCTCGGCAAGGAGACCAAGCTTCCCAAGCCTAGGAGGGTCGGGCAAGGGGGCTTGGCCGGAGATCGAGAGTAAGGCTCGGCAGGACGTTAGACCTTACCTCGGCAGCGAGACCAAGCTTCCCAAGCCTAGCAGGCAAGTCAGGCAAGGGGGCTTGGCCGGAGCTCGAGTTTAAGGCTCGGCAGGACGTTCGACCTTACCTCGGCAGGATGACCAATTTTCCCCAGCCTAGTCGGGTCAGGCAAGGGGGCTTGGCCGGAGTTCGAGTGCAAGGCTCGGCAGGACGTTTGACCTTACCTAGGCAGGGAGACCAAGCTTCCCCAGCCTAGTAGGGTCAGGCAAGGGGCTTGGCCGGAGTTCGAGTGTAAGGCTCGGCAGGACTTTCGACCTTACCTCGGCCGGGAGACCAAGCTTCCGAGGACCAGGAGGGTCAGGCAAGGGGGCTTGGCCGGAGTTTGAGTGTAAGGCTCGGCAGGACGTCCGACCGTTCCTCGGCAAGGAGACCAAGCTTCCCAAGCCTCGTAGACTCACGCAAGGGGGCTTGGCCGGAGTTCGAGTGTAAGGCTTGGCACGATGTTCGACCTTACCTCGGAAGGGAGACCAAGCTTCCCTAGATTAGTAGGAGGGTCAGGAAAGGGGGCTTGGCCGGAGTTCGAGAGTAAGGCTCGGCAGGACGTTCGACCTTACCTTGGCAGGGAGACCAAGCTTCCGAAGCCTCGTAGGGTCAGGCAAGCGGGCTTAGCTGGTGTTCGCGTGAAAGGCTCGGAAGGACGTTCGACCTTACCTCGGCAGGGAGACCAAGCTTCCCAAGCCTAGGAGGGTGGGGCAAGTGGGCTTGGACGGAGTTCGAGTTTAAGGCTAGGCAGGACGTTCGACCTCACCTCGGCAAGGAGACCAAGCTTCCCAAGCCTAGGAGGGTCGGGCAAGGGGGCTTGGCCGGAGTTCGAGTGTAAGGCTCGGCAGGACGTTCGTCCTTAACTCGGCAGGCAGACCAAACTTCCCAATCCTCGTAGGGTCGCGCAAGGGGGCTTGGCCGGAGTTCGAGTATAAGCCTCGGCAGGACGTTCGACCGTAACTCGGCAAGCAGACCAAGCTTCCCAAGCCTAGGAGGGTGGGGCAAGTGGGCTTGGCCGTTGTTCGAGTGTAAGGCTAGGCAGGACGTTTGACCTTACCTCGGAAGGATGACCAAGCTTCCCATGCCTAGGAGGGTTGGGCAAAGGGGCTTGGCTGGAGTTCGAGTGTAAGACTTGGCAGAATGTTCGACCTTACCTCGGCAGGGAGACCAAGCTTCCCAAGCCTAGGAGGGTGGGGCAAGTGGGCTTGGCCGGAGTTCGAGGGTAAGGCTCGGCAGGACGTTCGGCCTTAACTCGGCAGGATGACCAATTTTCCCCAGCCTAGTCGGGTCAGGCAAGGGGGCTTGGCCGGAGTTCGAGAGTAAGGCTCGGCAGGACGTTCGACCTTACCTCGGCAGGGAGACCAATCTTCCCAAGTCTAGGAGGGTGGGGCAAGTGGGCTTGGTCGGAGTTCGAGTGTAAGGCTCGGCAGGACATTCGGCCTTAACTCGGCAGGCAGAAAAACCTTCCCTAGACTAGCAGGCATGTCAGGCAAGGGGGCTTGGCCGGAGTTCGAGAGTAAGGCTCGGCAGGACGTTTGACCTTACCTTGGCAGGGAGACCAAGCTTACTAAGGGTAGTAGCGTCAGGCAAGGGGGCTTGGCCGGAGTTCGAGTGTAAGGCTCGGCAGGACGTTCGACCTTACCTCAGCAGGATGACCAATTTTCCCCAGCCTAGTCGGGTCAGGCAAGGGGGCTTGGCCGGAGTTCGAGTGTAAGGCTCGGCCGGACGTTCGACCTTACCTCGGCAGGGAGCCCAAGCTTCCCCAGCCTAGCAGGCAAGTCAGGCAAGGGGGCTTGGCCGGAGTTCGAATGTAAGGCTCGGCAGGACGTTCGACCTTACCTCGGCAGGGAGACCAATTTGCCCCAGCCTAGTCGGGTCAGGCAAGGGGGCTTGGCTGGAGTTCGAGTGTAAGGCTCGGCAGGACGTTCGACCTTAACTCGGCCGGGAGACCAAGCTTCTGAAGCCTCGTAGGGTCAGGCAAGCGGGCTTAGCTGGAGTTCGCGTGAAAGGCTCGGAAGGACGTTCGACCTTACCTCGGCAGCGAGACCAAGCTTCCCAAGCCTAGCAGGCAAGTCAGGCAAGGGGGCTTGGCCGGAGTTCGAGTGTAAGGCTCGGCAGGACGTTCGACCTTACCGCGGCAGGATGACCAATTTTCCCCAGCTTAGTCGGGTCAGGCAAGGGGGCTTGGCCGGAGTTCGAGTGTAAGGCTCGGCCGGACGTTCGACCTTACCTCGGCCGGGAGACCAAGCTTCCGAGGACTAGGAGGGTCAGGCAAGGGGGCTCGGCCAGAGTTTGAGTGTAAGGCTCGGCAGGACGTTCGACCGTTCCTCGGCAGGGAGACAAAGCTTCCCAAGCCTCGTAGAGTCACGCAAGGGGGCTTGGCCGGAGTTCGAGTGTAAGGCTTGGCACGATGTTCGACCTTACCTCGGAAGGGAGACCAAGCTTCCCTAGATTAGTAGGAGGGTCAGGCAAGGGGCCTTGGCCGGAGTTCGAGAGTAAGGCTCGGCAGGACGTTCGACCTTACCTTGGCAGGGAGACCAAGCTTCCCAAGCGTAGGAAGGTGGGGCAAGTGGGCTCGGCCGGAGTTCGAGTGTAAGGCTCGGCAGGACGTTCGTCCTTAACTCGGCAGGCACACCAAACTTCCCAATCCTCGTAGGGTCGCGCAAGGGGGCTTGGCCGGAGTTCGAGTATAAGCCTCGGCTGGACGTTCGACCGTAACTCGGCAAGCAGACCAAGCTTCCCAAGCCTAGGAGGGTGGGGCAAGTGGGCTTGGCCGGAGTTCGAGTGTAAGGCTAGGCAGGATGTTTGACCTTACCTCGGCAGGATGACCAAGCTTCCCATGCCTAGGAGGGTTGGGCAAGGGGGCTTGGCTGGAGTTCGAGTGTAAGGCTCGGCAGGACGTTCGACCTTACCTCGGCAGGGAGACCAAGCTTCCCATGCCTAGGAGGGTTGGGCAAGGGGGCTGTGCTGGAGTTCGAGTGTAAGGCTAGGCTGGACGTTCGACCTTTCCTCGGCAGGGAAACCAAGATTCCCTACCCTCGTAGAGTCACGCAAGGGGGCTTGGCCGGAGTTCGAGTGTAAGACTTGGCAGGATGTTCGACCTTACCTCGGCAGGATGACTAATTTTCCCAAGCCAAGCAGGCAAGTCAGGCAAGGGGGCTTGGCCGGAGTTCGAGAGTAAGGCTCTGCAGGACATTCGACCTTACCTCGGCAGGGAGACCAAGCTTCCCAAGCCTGGGAGGGTGGGGCAAGTGGGCTTGGCCGGAATTCGAGTGTAAGGCTCCGCAGGACGTTCGACCTTAACTCGGCAGGCAGACCAAGCTTCCCAAGCCTAGCAGGCAAGTCAGGCAAGGGGGCTTGGCCGGAGTTCGAGTGTAAGGCTCGGCAGGACGTTCGACCTTACCTCGGCAGGGAGACCAATTTTCCCCAGCCTAGTCGGGTCAGGCAAGGGGGCTTGGCCGGAGTTCGAGTGTACGGCTCGGCAGGACGTTCGACCTTACCTCGGCAGGATGACAAATTTCCCCAGCCTAGTCGGGTCAGGTAAGGGAGCTTGGCCGGAGTTCGAGTGCAAGGCTCGGCTGGACGTTTGACCTTACCTAGGCAGGGGGACCAAGCTTCCCCAGCCTAGTAGGGTCAGGCAAGGGGGCTTGGCCGGAGTTCGAGTGTAAGGCTCGGCAGGACGTTCGACCTTACCTCGGCAGGATGACCAATTTTCCCCTGCCTAGTCGGGTTAGGCAAGGGGGCTTGGCCGGAGTTCGAGTGTAAGGCTCGGCCGGACGTTCGACCTTACCTCGGCAGGGAGACCAAGCTTCCCCAGCCTAGTAGGGTCAGGCAAGGGGGCTTGGCCGGAGTTCGAGTGTAAGGCTCGGCAGGACGTTCGACCTTACCTCGGCAGGGAGACCAAGCTTCCGAGGACTAGGAGGGTCGGGCAAGGGGGCTTGGCCGGAGTTCGAGAGTAAGGCTCGGCAGGACGTTCGACCTTACCTCGGCAGGGAGAACAAGCTTCCCAAGCCTAGGAGGGTGGGGCAAGTGGGCTTGGCCGGAGTTCGAGTGTAAGGCTTGGCAGTACGTTCGACCTTAACTCGGCAGGCAGACCAAGTTTCCCAAGCCTCGTAGGGTCAGGCAAGGGGGCTTGGCCGGAGTTTGAGTGTAAGGCTCGGCAGGACGTTCGACCTTACCTCGGCAGGATGACCAATTTTCCCCAGCCTAGTCGGGTCAGGCAAGGGGGCTTGGCCGGAGTTCGAGAGTAAAGCTCGGCAGGACGTTCGACCTTACCTCGGCAGGGACACCAAGCTTCCCAAGCCTAGTAGGCAAGTCAGGCAAGGGGGCTTGGCCGGAGTTCGAGAGTAAGGCTCGGCAGGACGTTCGACCTTACCTTGGCAGGGAGACCAAGCTTCCGAAGCCTCGTAGGGTCAGGCAAGCGGGCTTAGCTGGAGTTCGCGTGAAAGGCTCGGAAGGACGTTCGACCTTACCTCGGCAGGGAGACCAAGCTTCCCAAGCCTAGGAGGGTGGGGCAAGTGGGCTTGGACGGAGTTCGAGTTTAAGGCTAGGCAGGACGTTCGACCTCACCTCGGCAAGGAGACCAAGCTTCCCAAGCCTAGTAGGGTCAGGAAAGGCGACTTGGCCACAGTTCGGGGGTAAGGCTCAGTAGGATGTTCGACCTTACCTCGGCAGGGAGACCGAGCTTCCCAAGCAGAGTAGGGTCAGGCAAGGGGGCTTTGCCGGAGTTCGAGTGTAATGCTCAGCAGGACATTCGACCTTACCTCGGCAGGGAGACCAAGCTTCCCAAGCCTAGTAGGAGAGTCAGGCAAGGGGGCTTGGCCAGAGTTGGAGTGTAGGGCTCGGCAGGACGTTCGAACTTACCTCTGCCGGGAGACCAAGCTTCCCAAGCCTAGTAGGGTCAGGAAAGGCGACTTGGCCACTGTTCGAGTGTAAGGCTCAGCAGGATGTTCGACCTTACCTCGGCAGGGAGACCAAGCTTGCCACGCCTAGTATGGTCAGGCAAGGGGGCTTGGCCGGAATTCGCGTGTAAGGCTCCGCAGCATGTTCGACCTTACCACAGCAGGGAGCCCCAGCTTCCCAAGCCTAGTAGGTCAGTCAGGCAAGGGGCCGGGGCCGGGGTTCGAGTGTAAGGCTCAGCAGGACGCTCGACCTTACCTCGGGAGGGAGACCAAGCTTCCTAAGCCTAATAGGAGAGTCAGGCAAGGGGGCTTGGCCTGAGTTCGAGTGTAAGGCTCGGCAGGACGTTCAAACTTAGCCCGGCAGGGAGACCAAGCTTCCCAAGCCTAGTAGGAGAGTCAGGCAAGGGGGCTTGGCAGGAATTCGCGTGTAAGGTTCAGCAGCACGTTCGACCTTACCTCGGCCGGGAGACCAAGCTTCCCAAGTCTAGTAGGAGAGTCAGGCAAGGGGGCTTGGCCAGATTTCTTGTGTAAGGCTCGGCAGGACGTTCGACCTTACCTCTGCCGGGAGACCAAGCTTCCCAAGCCTAGTAGGGTCAGGAAAGGCGACTTGGCCACAGTTCGAGTGTAAGGCTCAGCAGGATGTTCAACCTTACCTCGGCAGGGAGACCAAGCTTGCCACGCCTAGTATGGTCAGGCAAGGGGGCTTGGCCGGAATTCGCGTGTAAGGCTCCGCAGGATGTTCGACCTTACCTCAGCAGGGAGACCAAGCTTCCCAAGCCTAGTAGGTGAGTCAGGCAAGGAGGCTTGGCCGGAGTTCGAGTGTAAGGCTCAGCAGGACATTCGACCTTAACTCAGCAGGGAGACCAAGCTTCCCAAGCCTAGGAGGAGAGTCAGGCAAGGGGGCTTGGCCGGAGTTCGAGTGTAAGGATCGGCAGGACGTTCGAACTTACTTCGGCAGGGAGACCAAGCTTCCCAAGCCTAGTAGGAGAGTCAGGCAAGGGTGCTTGGCCTGAGTTCGAGTGTAAGGCTCGGCAGGACGTTCGAACTTAGCTCAGCAGGGAGACCAAACTTCCCAAGCATAGTAGGGTCAGGCAAGGGGGCTTTGCCGGAGTTCGAGTGTAAGGCTCGGCAGGACGTTCGACCTTGACTCGGCAGGGAGACCAAGCTTCCCAAGCCTAGTGGGAGAGTCAGGCAAGGGGGCTTGGCCAGAGTTCGAGTGTAAGGCTCGGCAGGACGTACGAACTTTGCTCAGCAGGGAGACCAAGCTTCCCAAGCACAGTAGGGTCAGGTAAGGGGGCTTGGCCAGAGTTCGAGTGTAAGGCTCAGCAGGATGTTCGACCTTACCTCAGCAGGGAGACCAAGCTTCCCAAGCCTAGTAGGGTCAGGCAAAGGGGCTTGGCCGCAGTTCGAGTGTAAGACTTGGCAGGACGTTCGGCCTTACCACAGCAGGGAGCCCCAGCTTCCCAAGCCTAGTAGGAGAGTCAGGCAAGGGGCCGGGGCCGGGGTTCGAGTGTAAGGCTCAGCAGGACGCTCGACCTTACCTCGGCAGGGAGACCAAGCTTCCCAAGCCTAATAGGAGAGTCAGGCAAGGGGGCTTGGCCTGAGTTCGAGTGTAAGGCTCGGCAGGACGTTCGAACTTACCTCGGCAGGGAGACCAAGCTTCCCAAGCCTAGTAGGAGAGTCAGGCAAGGGGGCTTGGCCGGAATTCGCGTGTAAGGTTCAGCAGGACGTTCGACCTTACCTCAGCAGGGAGACCAAGCTTCCCGAGCCTAGTAGGCGAGTCAGGCAAGGGGGCTTGGTCGGAGTTCGAGTGTACGGCTCGGCAGGACGTTCGACCTTACCTCGGCCGCGAGACCAAGCTTCCCAAGCCTAGTAGGAGAGTCAGGCAAGGGGGCTTGGCCGGAGTTCAAGTGTAAGGCTCGGCAAGACGTTCGACCTTACCTCGGCAGTGAGACCAAGCTTCCCAAGCATAGTAGGGTCAGGCAACGGGCCTTGGCCGGAGTTCGAGTGAAAGGCTTGGCAGGACGTTCCACCTTACCTCAGCAGGGAGACCAAGCTTCCCAAGCCTAGTAGGAGAGTCAGGCAGGGGGGCTTGGCTGGAGTTCGAGTGTAAGGCTCGGCAGGACGTTCGAAGTTACCTCGGCAGGGAGACCAAGCTTTCCAAGACTAGTAGGAGAGTCAGGCAAGGGGGCTTGGCCGGAATTCGTGTGTAAGGCTCAGCAGGACGTTCGACCTTACCTCAGCAGGGAGACCAAGCTTCCCAAGCCTAGGAGGAGAGTCAGGCAAGGGGGCTTGGCCGGAGTTCGTGTGTAAGGATCGGCAGGACGTTCGAACTTACTTCGGCAGGGAGACCAAGCTTCCCAAGCCTAGGAGGAGAGTCAGGCAATGGGGCTTGGCCGGAGTTCGAGTGTAAGGATCGGCAGGACGTTCGAACTTACTTCGGCAGGGAGACCAAGCTTCCCAAGCCTAGTAGGAGAGTCAGGCAAGGAGGCTCGGCCGGAGTTCGAGTGTAAGGCTCGGCAGGACATTCGACCTTACCTCGGCCGGGAGACCAAGCTTCCCAAGCCTAGTAGGAGAGTCAGGAAGGGGGCTTGTCCGGAGTTCCAGTGTAAGGCTCCGCAGGACGTTCGACCTTGCCTCGGCAGGGAGACCAAGCTTCCCAAGCCTAATAGGAGAGTCAGGCAAGGGAGCTTGGCCTGAGTTCGAGTGTAAGGCTCGGCAGGACGTTCGAACTTAGCTCAGCAGGGAGACCAAACTTCCCAAGCATAGTAGGGTCAGGCAAAGGGGCTTTGCCGGAGTTCGAGTGTAAGGCTCGGCAGGACGTTCGACCTTAACTCGGCAGGGAGACCAAGCTTCCCAAGCCTAGTAGGAGAGTAAGGCAAGGGGGCTTGGCCAGAGTTCGAGTGTAAGGCTCGGCAGGACGTACGAACTTTGCTCAGCAGGGGGACCAAGCTTCCCAAGCATAGTAGGGCCAGGTAAGGGGGCTTGGCCGGAGTTCGAGTGTAAGGCTCAGCAGGACGTTCGGCCTTACCACCGCAGGGAGCCCCAGCTTCCCAAGCCTAGTAGGAGAGTCAGGCAAGGGGCCGGGGCCGGGGTTCGAGTGTAAGGCTCAGCAGGACGCTCGACCTTACCTCGGCAGGGAGACCAAGCTTCCCAAGCCTAATAGGAGAGTCAGGCAAGGGGGCTTGGCCTGAGTTCGAGTGTAAGGCTCGGCAGGACGTTCGAACTTACCTCGGCAGGGAGACCAAGCTTCCCAAGCCTAGTAGGAGAGTCAGGCAAGGGGGCTTGGCCGGAATTCGCGTGTAAGGTTCAGCAGGACGTTCGACCTTACCTCAGCAGGGAGACCAAGCTTCCCGAGCCTAGTAGGCGAGTCAGGCAAGGGGGCTTGGTCGGAGTTCGAGTGTACGGCTCGGCAGGACGTTCGACCTTACCTCGGCCGCGAGACCAAGCTTCCCAAGCCTAGTAGGAGAGTCAGGCAAGGGGGCTTGGCCGGAGTTCAAGTGTAAGGCTCGGCAAGACGTTCGACCTTACCTCGGCAGTGAGACCAAGCTTCCCAAGCATAGTAGGGTCAGGCAACGGGCCTTGGCCGGAGTTCGAGTGAAAGGCTTGGCAGGACGTTCCACCTTACCTCAGCAGGGAGACCAAGCTTCCCAAGCCTAGTAGGAGAGTCAGGCAGGGGGGCTTGGCTGGAGTTCGAGTGTAAGGCTCGGCAGGACGTTCGAAGTTACCTCGGCAGGGAGACCAAGCTTTCCAAGACTAGTAGGAGAGTCAGGCAAGGGGGCTTGGCCGGAATTCGGGTGTAAGGCTCAGCAGGACGTTCGACCTTACCTCAGCAGGGAGACCAAGCTTCCCAAGCCTAGGAGGAGAGTCAGGCAAGGGGGCTTGGCCGGAGTTCGTGTGTAAGGATCGGCAGGACGTTCGAACTTACTTCGGCAGGGAGACCAAGCTTCCCAAGCCTAGGAGGAGAGTCAGGCAATGGGGCTTGGCCGGAGTTCGAGTGTAAGGATCGGCAGGACGTTCGAACTTACTTCGGCAGGGAGACCAAGCTTCCCAAGCCTAGTAGGAGAGTCAGGCAAGGAGGCTTGGCCGGAGTTCGAGTGTAAGGCTCGGCAGGACATTCGACCTTACCTCGGCCGGGAGACCAAGCTTCCCAAGCCTAGTAGGAGAGTCAGGAAGGGGGCTTGTCCGGAGTTCCAGTGTAAGGCTCCGCAGGACGTTCGACCTTGCCTCGGCAGGGAGACCAAGCTTCCCAAGCCTAATAGGAGAGTCAGGCAAGGGGGCTTGGCCTGAGTTCGAGTGTAAGGCTCGGCAGGACGTTCGAACTTAGCTCAGCAGGGAGACCAAACTTCCCAAGCATAGTAGGGTCAGGCAAAGGGGCTTTGCCGGAGTTCGAGTGTAAGGCTCGGCAGGACGTTCGACCTTAACTCGGCAGGGAGACCAAGCTTCCCAAGCCTAGTAGGAGAGTAAGGCAAGGGGCCTTGGCCAGAGTTCGAGTGTAAGGCTCGGCAGGACGTACGAACTTTGCTCAGCAGGGGGACCAAGCTTCCCAAGCATAGTAGGGCCAGGTAAGGGGGCTTGGCCGGAGTTCGAGTGTAAGGCTCAGCAGGACGTTCGACCTTACGTCAGCAGGGAGACCAAGCTTCCCAAGCCTAGTAGGGTCAGGCAAAGGGGCTTGGCCGCAGTTCGAGTGTAAGACTTGGCAGGACGTTCGACCTTACCACAGCAGGGAGCCCCAGCTTCCCAAGCCTAGTAGGGGAGTCAGGGAAGGGGCCGGGCCGGGGTTCGAGTGTAAGGCTCAGCAGGACGCTCGACCTTACCTTGGCAGCGAGACCAAACTTCCCAAGCCTAATAGGAGAGTCAGGCAAAGGGGCTTGGCCTGAGTTCGAGTGTAAGGCTCGGCAGGACGTTCGAACTTACCTCGGCAGGGAGACCAAGCTTCCCAAGCCTAGTAGGAGAGTCAGGCAAGGGGGCTTGGCCGGAATTCGCGTGTAAGGTTCAGCAGGACGTTCGACCTTACCTCAGCAGGGAGACCAAGCTTCCCGAGCCTAGTAGGCGTGTCAGGCAAGGGGGCTTGGCCGGAGTTCGAGTGTAAGGCTCGGCAGGACGTTCGACCTTACCTCGGCCGGGAGACCAAGCTTCCCAAGCCTAGTAGGAGAGTCAGGCAAGGGGGCTTGGCCGGAGTTCAAGTGTAAGGCTCGGCAAGACGTTCGAACTTAGCTCAGCTGGGAGACCAAGCTTCCCAAGCCTTGTACGGTCAGGCAAGGGAGCTTGGCGGGAGTTCGAGTGTAAGGCTTGGCAGGATGTTCGACCTTACCTCGGCAGGGAGACCAAGCTTCCCAAGCCTAGTAGGAGAGTCAGGAAGGGGGCTTGGCCGGAGTTCGAGTGTAAGGCTCGGCAGGACGTTCGACCTTACCTCGGCAGGGAGACCAAGCTTCCCAAGCCTAGTAGGAGAGTCAGGCAAGGGGGCTTGGCCAGAGTTCGAGTGTAAGGCTCGGCAGGACGTTCGACCTTACCTCAGCAGGGAGACCAAGCTTCCGAAGCCTAGCAGGAGAGTCAGGTATGGGGGCTTGGCCGGAGTTCGAGTGTAAGGCTCGGCAGGACTTTGGACCTTACCTCAGCAGGGAGACCAAGCTTCCCAAGCCTAGTAGGGTCAGGCAAGGCGACTTGGCCAGAGTTCGAGTGTAAGGCTCAGCAGGATGTTCGACGTTACCTCGGCAGGGAGACCAAGCTTCCCAAGCCTAGTAGGGTCAGGCAAGGGGGCTTGGCCGGAGTTCGAGTGTAAGGCTTGGCAGGATGTTCGACCTTACCTCAGCAGGGAGACCAAGCTTCCCAAGCCTAGTCGGTGAGTCAGGCAAGGGGGCTTGGCCGGAGTTCGAGTGTAAGGCTTGGCAGGACGTTCGAACTTCGCTCAGCAGGGAGACCAAGCTTCCCAAGCCTAGTAGGTGAGTCAGGCAAGGGGCCTTGGCCGGAGTTCGAGTGTAAGGCTCGGCAGGACGTTCGACCTTACCTCGGCAGGGAGACCAAGCTTCCCAAGCCTAGTAGGGGAGTCAGGTAAGGGGGCTTGGCCAGAGTTCGAGTGTAAGGCTCGGCAGGACGTTCGACCTTACCTCGGCAGGGAGACCAAGCTTCCCAAGCCTAGTAGGAGAGTCAGGCAAGGGGGCTTGGCCAGAGTTCGAGTGTAAGGCTCGGCAGGACGTACGAACTTTGCTCAGCAGGGAGACCAAGCTTCCCAAGCATAGTAGGGTCAGGCAAGGAGGCTTGGCCAGAGTTCGAGTGTAAGTCTCAGCAGGATGTTCGACCTTACCTCAGCAGGGAGACCAAGCTTCCCAAGCCTAGTAGGTGAGTCAGGCAAGGGGGCTTGGCCGGAGTTCGAGTGTAAGGCTCAGTATGACGCTCGACCTTACCTCGGCAGGGAGACCGAGCTTCCCAAGCCTAACAGGAGTGTCAGGCAAGGGAGCTTGGCCTGAGTTCGAGTGTAAGGCTCGGCAGGACGTTCGACCTTACCTCAACAGGGAGACCAAGCTTCCCAAGCCTAGTAGGGTCAGGCAAGGGGGCTTGGCCGGAGTTCGAGTTTAAGGTTTGGCAGGATGTTCGACCTTACCTCAGCAGGGAGACCAAGCTTCCCAAGCCTAGTCGGTGAGTCAGGCAAGGGGGCTTGGCCGGAGTTCGAGTGTAAGGCTTGGCAGGATGTTCGACCTTACCTCAGCAGGGAGACCAAGCTTCCCAAGCCTAGTCGGTGAGTCAGGCAAGGGGGCTTGGCCGGAGTTCGAGTGTAAGGCTTGGCAGGACGTTCGAACTTCGCTCAGCAGGGAGACCAAGCTTCCCAAGCCTAGTAGGTGAGTCAGGCAAGGGGCCTTGGCCGGAGTTCGAGTGTAAGGCTCGGCAGGACGTTCGACCTTACCTCGGCAGGGAGACCAAGCTTCCCAAGCCTAGTAGGAGAGTCAGGTAAGGGGGCTTGGCCAGAGTTCGAGTGTAAGGCTCGGCAGGACGTTCGACCTTACCTCGGCAGGGAGACCAAGCTTCCCAAGCCTAGTAGGAGAGTCAGGCAAGGGGGCTTGGCCAGAGTTCGAGTGTAAGGCTCGGCAGGACGTACGAACTTTGCTCAGCAGGGAGACCAAGCTTCCCAAGCATAGTAGGGTCAGGCAAGGAGGCTTGGCCAGAGTTCGAGTGTAAGTCTCAGCAGGATGTTCGACCTTACCTCAGCAGGGAGACCAAGCTTCCCAAGCCTAGTAGGTGAGTCAGGCAAGGGGGCTTGGCCGGAGTTCGAGTGTAAGGCTCAGTATGACGCTCGACCTTACCTCGGCAGGGAGACCGAGCTTCCCAAGCCTAATAGGAGAGTCAGGCAAGGGAGCTTGGCCTGAGTTCGAGTGTAAGGCTCGGCAGGACGTTCGACCTTACCTCAGCAGGGAGACCAAGCTTCCCAAGCCTAGTAGGGTCAGGCAAGGGGGCTTGGCCGGAGTTCGAGTTTAAGTTTTGGCAGGATGTTCGACCTTACCTCAGCAGGGAGACCAAGCTTCCCAAGCCTAGTCTGTGAGTCAGGCAAGGGGCCTTGGCCGGAGTTCGAGTGTAAGGCTCGGCAGGATGTTCGACCTTACCTCGGCAGGGAGACCAAGCTTCCCAAGCCTAGTAGGAGAGTCAGGTAAGGGGGCTTGGCCAGAGTTCGAGTGTAAGGCTCGGCAGGACGTTCGACCTTACCTCAGCAGGGAGACCAAGTTTCCCAAGCCTAGTAGGGTCAGGCAAGGCGACTTGGCCAGAGTTCGCGTGTAAGGCTCAGCAGGATGTTCGACGTTACCTCGGCAGGGAGACCAAGCTTCCCAAGTCTAGTATGGTCAGGCAAGGGGGCTTGGCCGGAGTTCGAGTGTAAGGCTCGGCAGGACGTTCGAACTTAGCTCAGCAGGGAGACCAAGCTTCCCAAGCCTAGTAGGTGAGTCAGGCAAGGGGGCTTGGCCTGAGTTCGAGTGTAAGGCTCGGCAGGACGTTCGACCTTACCTCAGCAGGGAGACCAAGCTTCCCAAGCCTAGTAGGGTCAGGCAAGGGGGCTTGGCCGGAGTTCGAGTTTAAGGTTTGGCAGGATGTTCGACCTTACCTCAGCAGGGAGACCAAGCTTCCCAAGCCTAGTAGGTGAGTCAGGCAAAGGGGCTTGGCCGGAGTTCGAGTGTAAGGCTCGGCAGGACTTTCGACCTTACCTCAGCAGGGAGACCAAGCTTCCCAAGCCATGTAGGAGAGTCAGGCAAGGGGCCAGGGCCGGGCTTCGAGTGTAAGGCTCGGCAGGACGTTCGACCTTACCTCGGCAGGGAGACCGAGCTTGACAAACCTAGTAGTAGAGTCAGGCAAGGGGGCTTGTCTGGAGTTCAAGTGTAAGACTCGGCAGGACGTTCGAACTTACCTCGGCAGGGAGACCAAGCTTCCCAAACCTAGTAGGAGAGTCAGGCAAGGGGGCTTGGTCTGAGTTCGAGTGTAAGTCTCGGCAGGACGTTCGAACTTAGCTCAGCAGGGAGACCAAGCTTCCCAAGCCTAGTAGGAGAGTCAGGCAAGGAGGCTTGGCCGGAGTTCGAGTGTAAGGCTCGGCAGGACGTTCGACCTTACCTCGGAAGGGGGACCAAGTTTCCCAAGTCTAGTAGAGAGTCAGGCAAGGGGGCTTGGCCGGAGTTCGTGTGTAAGGCTCGGCAGGACGTTCGACCTTACCTCAGCTGGGAGACCAAGCTTCCCAAGCCTAGTAGGGTCAGGAAAGGCAACTTGGCCACAGTTCGGGGGTAAGGCTCAGCAGGATGTTCGACCTCACCTCGGCAGGGAGACCGAGCTTCCCAAGCAGAGTAGGGTCAGGCCGGGAGGCTTTGCTGGAGTTTGAGTGTAATGCTCGGCAGGACATTTGACCTTACCTCGGCAGGTAGACCAAGCTTCCCAAG
This sequence comes from Vidua macroura, assembly GCF_024509145.1. Lineage (NCBI taxonomy): Eukaryota > Metazoa > Chordata > Aves > Passeriformes > Viduidae > Vidua > Vidua macroura. Next base: position 1,730,151 of record NW_026530536.1, on the reverse strand, counting down.
CCTAGTAGGAGAGTCAGGCAAGGGGGCTTGGCCAGAGTTCGAGTGTAAGGCTCGGCAGGACGTTCGAACTTAGCTCAGCAGGGAGACCAAGCTTCCCAAGCATAGTAGGGTCAGGCAAGGGGGCTTGGCCGGAGTTCGAGTGTACGGCTCGGCAGGACGTTCGACCTTACCTCGGCAGGGGGACCAAGTTTCCCAAGTCTAGTAGAGAGTCAGGCAAGGGGGCTTGACCGGATTTCTTGTGTAAGGCTCGGCAGGACGTTCGGCCTTACCTCTGCCGGGAGACCAAGCTTCCCAAGCCTAGTAGGGTCAGGAAAGGCGACTTGGCCACAGTTCGAGTGTAAAGCTCAGCAGGATGTTCGACCTTACCTCGGCAGGGAGACCAAGCTTCCTAAGCCTAGTATGGTCAGGCAAGTGGGCTTGGCCGGAGTTCGAGTTTAAGGTTTGGCAGGATGTTCGACCTTACCTCAGCAGGGAGACCAAGCTTCCCGAGCCTAGTAGGCGAGTCAGGCCAGGGGGCTTGGCCGGAGTTCGAGTGTAAGGCTCGGCAGGACGTTCGACCTTACCTCGGCTGGGAGACCAAGCTTCCCAAGCCTAGTAGGAGAGTCAGGCAAGGGGGCTTGGCCGGAGTTCGAGTGTAAGGCTCGGCAAGACGTTCGAACTTAGCTCAGCAGGGAGACCAAGCTTCCCAAGCCTTGTAGGTCAGGCAAGGGAGCTTGGCCGGATTTCGAGTGTAAGGCTTGGCAGGATGTTCGACCTTACCTCGGCAGGGAGACCAAGCTCCCAAGCCTAGTAGGAGAGTCAGGAAGGGGGCTTGGCCGGAGTTCGAGTGTAAGGCTCGGCAGGACGTTCGACCTTACCTCGGCAGGGAGACCAAGCTTCCCAAGCCTAGTACGGTCAGGCAAGGGGGCTTGGCCGGAGTTCGTGTGTAAGGCTCGGCAGGACGTTCGACCTTACCTCGACAGGGAGACCAAGCTTCCCAAGCCTAGTAGGAGAGTCAGGCAAGGGGGCTTGGCCGGAGTTCGAGTGTAAGGCTCGGCAGGACGTTCGACCTTACCTCGGAAGGGGGACCAAGTTTCCCAAGTCTAGTAGGCGAGTCAGGCAAGGGGGCTTGGCCGGAGTTCGAGTGTAAGGCTCGGCAGGACGTTCGACCTTACCTCGGCAGGGAGACCAAGCTTCCCAAGCCTAGTAGGAGAGTCAGGCAAGGGGGCTTGGCCGGTGTTCGTGTGTAAGGCTCGGCAGGACGTTCGACCTTACCTCAGCTGGGAGACCAAGCTTCCCAAGCCTAGTAGGGTCAGGAAAGGCGACTTGGCCACAGTTCGGGGGTAAGGCTCAGCAGGATGTTCGACCTTACCTCGGCAGGGAGACCAAGCTTGCCACGCCTAGTAGGTGAGTCAGGCAAGGGGGCTTGACCGGAGTTCGAGTGTAAGGCTCGGCAGGACGTTCGACCTTACCTCGGCAGTGAGACCAAGCTTCCCAAGCCTAGTAGGGTCAGGTAACGGGCCATGGCCGGAGTTCGAGTGTAAGGCTTGGCAGGACGTTCCACCTTACCTCAGCAGGGAGACCAAGCTTCCCAAGCCTAGTAGGAGAGTCAGGCAAGGGGGCTTGGCCGGAGTTCGAGTGTAAGGCTCGGCAGGACGTTCGACCTTACCTCGGCAGGGAGACCAAGCTTCCCAAGCCTAGTAGGAGAGTCAGGAAGGGGGCTTGTCCGGAGTTCGAGTGTAAGGCTCGGCAGGACGTTCGACCTTACCTCGGCAGGGAGACCAAGCTTCCCAAGCCTAGTAGGAGAGTCAGGCAAGGGGGCTCGGCCTGAGTTCGAGTGTAAGGCTCGGCAGGACGTTCGAACTTAGCTCAGCAGGGAGACCAAACTTCCCAAGCATAGTAGGGTCAGGCAAGGGGGCTTTGCCGGAGTTCGAGTGTAAGGCTCGGCAGGACGTTCGACCTTAACTCGGCAGGGAGACCGAGCTTCCCAAGCCTAATAGGAGAGTCAGGCAAGGGGCCGGGGCCGGGGTTCGAGTGTAAGGCTCAGCAGGACGCTCGACCTTACCTCGGCAGGGAGACCGAGCTTCCCAAGCCTAATAGGAGAGTCAGGCAAGGGGGCTTGGCCGGAATTCGCGAGTAAGATTCAGCAGGACGTTCGAACTTACCTCAGCAGGGAGACCAAGCTTCCCGAGCCTAGTAGGCGAGTCAGGCAAGGGGGCTTGGCCGGAGTTCGAGTGTAAGGCTCGGCAGGATGTTCGACCTTACCTTGGCAGGGAGACCAAGCTTCCCAAGCCTAGTAGGAGAGTCAGGAAGGGGGCTTGGCCGGAGTTCGAGTGTAAGGCTCGGCAGGACGTTCGACCTTGCCTCAGCAGGGAGACCAAGCTTCTCCAGCCTAGTAGGTGAGTCAGGCAAGGGGGCTTGGCCTGAGTTCGAGTGTAAGGCTCGGCAGGACGTTCGACCTTACCTCAGCAGGGAGACCAAGCTTCCCAAGCCTAGTAGGGTCAGGCAAGGGGGCTTGGCCGGAGTTCGAGTTTAAGGTTTGGCAGGATGTTCGACCTTACCTCAGCAGGGAGACCAAACTTCCCAAGCATAGTAGGGTCAGGCAAGGGGGCTTGGCCGGAGTTCGAGTGTAAGGCTTGGCAGGATGTTCGACCTTACCTCAGCAGGGAGACCAAGCTTCCCAAGCCTAGTCGGTGAGTCAGGCAAGGGGGCTTGGCCGGAGTTCGAGTGTAAGGCTTGGCAGGACGTTCGAACTTCGCTCAGCAGGGAGACCAAGCTTCCCAAGCCTAGTAGGTGAGTCAGGCAAGGGGCCTTGGCCGGAGTTCGAGTGTAAGGCTCGGCAGGACGTTCGACCTTACCTCGGCAGGGAGACCAAGCTTCCCAAGCCTAGTAGGAGAGTCAGGTAAGGGGGCTTGGCCAGAGTTCGAGTGTAAGGCTCGGCAGGACGTTCGACCTTACCTCGGCAGGGAGACCAAGCTTCCCAAGCCTAGTAGGAGAGTCAGGCAAGGGGGCTTGGCCAGAGTTCGAGTGTAAGGCTCGGCAGGACGTACGAACTTTGCTCAGCAGGGAGACCAAGCTTCCCAAGCATAGTAGGGTCAGGCAAGGAGGCTTGGCCAGAGTTCGAGTGTAAGTCTCAGCAGGATGTTCGACCTTACCTCAGCAGGGAGACCAAGCTTCCCAAGCCTAGTAGGTGAGTCAGGCAAGGGGGCTTGGCCGGAGTTCGAGTGTAAGGCTCAGTATGACGCTCGACCTTACCTCGGCAGGGAGACCGAGCATCCCAAGCCTAATAGGAGTGTCAGGCAAGGGAGCTTGGCCTGAGTTCGAGTGTAAGGCTCGGCAGGACGTTCGACCTTACCTCAGCAGGGAGACCAAGCTTCCCAAGCCTAGTAGGGTCAGGCAAGGGGGCTTGGCCGGAGTTCGAGTTTAAGGTTTGGCAGGATGTTCGACCTTACCTCAGCAGGGAGACCAAGCTTCCCAAGCCTAGTCGGTGAGTCAGGCAAGGGGGCTTGGCCGGAGTTCGAGTGTAAGGCTTGGCAGGATGTTCGACCTTACCTCAGCAGGGAGACCAAGCTTCCCAAGCCTAGTCGGTGAGTCAGGCAAGGGGGCTTGGCCGGAGTTCGAGTGTAAGGCTTGGCAGGACGTTCGAACTTCGCTCAGCAGGGAGACCAAGCTTCCCAAGCCTAGTAGGTGAGTCAGGCAAGGGGCCTTGGCCGGAGTTCGAGTGTAAGGCTCGGCAGGACGTTCGACCTTACCTCGGCAGGGAGACCAAGCTTCCCAAGCCTAGTAGGAGAGTCAGGTAAGAGGGCTTGGCCAGAGTTCGAGTGTAAGGCTCGGCAGGACGTTCGACCTTACCTCGGCAGGGAGACCAAGCTTCCCAAGCCTAGTAGGAGAGTCAGGCAAGGGGGCTTGGCCAGAGTTCGAGTGTAAGGCTCGGCAGGACGTACGAACTTTGCTCAGCAGGGAGACCAAGCTTCCCAAGCATAGTAGGGTCAGGCAAGGAGGCTTGGCCAGAGTTCGAGTGTAAGTCTCAGCAGGATGTTCGACCTTACCTCAGCAGGGAGACCAAGCTTCCCAAGCCTAGTAGGTGAGTCAGGCAAGGGGGCTTGGCCGGAGTTCGAGTGTAAGGCTCAGTATGACGCTCGACCTTACCTCGGCAGGGAGACCGAGCTTCCCAAGCCTAATAGGAGAGTCAGGCAAGGGAGCTTGGCCTGAGTTCGAGTGTAAGGCTCGGCAGGACGTTCGACCTTACCTCAGCAGGGAGACCAAGCTTCCCAAGCCTAGTAGGGTCAGGCAAGGGGGCTTGGCCGGAGTTCGAGTTTAAGTTTTGGCAGGATGTTCGACCTTACCTCAGCAGGGAGACCAAGCTTCCCAAGCCTAGTCTGTGAGTCAGGCAAGGGGCCTTGGCCGGAGTTCGAGTGTAAGGCTCGGCAGGATGTTCGACCTTACCTCGGCAGGGAGACCAAGCTTCCCAAGCCTAGTAGGAGAGTCAGGTAAGGGGGCTTGGCCAGAGTTCGAGTGTAAGGCTCGGCAGGACGTTCGACCTTACCTCAGCAGGGAGACCAAGTTTCCCAAGCCTAGTAGGGTCAGGCAAGGCGACTTGGCCAGAGTTCGCGTGTAAGGCTCAGCAGGATGTTCGACGTTACCTCGGCAGGGAGACCAAGCTTCCCAAGTCTAGTATGGTCAGGCAAGGGGGCTTGGCCGGAGTTCGAGTGTAAGGCTCGGCAGGACGTTCGAACTTAGCTCAGCAGGGAGACCAAGCTTCCCAAGCCTAGTAGGTGAGTCAGGCAAGGGGGCTTGGCCTGAGTTCGAGTGTAAGGCTCGGCAGGACGTTCGACCTTACCTCAGCAGGGAGACCAAGCTTCCCAAGCCTAGTAGGGTCAGGCAAGGGGGCTTGGCCGGAGTTCGAGTTTAAGGTTTGGCAGGATGTTCGACCTTACCTCAGCAGGGAGACCAAGCTTCCCAAGCCTAGTAGGTGAGTCAGGCAAAGGGGCTTGGCCGGAGTTCGAGTGTAAGGCTCGGCAGGACGTTCGACCTTACCTCAGCAGGGAGACCAAGCTTCCCAAGCCTAGTAGGAGAGTCAGGCAAGGGGGCTTGGCCGGAGTTCGAGTGTAAGGCTCGGCAGGACGTTCGACCTTACCTCGGAAGGGGGACCAAGTTTCCCAAGTCTAGTAGGCGAGTCAGGCAAGGGGGCTTGGCCAGAGTTCGAGTGTAAGGCTCGGCAGGACGTTCGACCTTACCTCGGCAGGGAGACCAAGCTTCCCAAGCCTAGTAGGAGAGTCAGGCAAGGGGGCTTGGCCGGAGTTCGAGTGTAAGGCTCGGCAGGACGTTCGACCTTACCTCGGCAGGGAGACCAAGCTTCCCAAGCCTAGTAGGAGAGTCAGGCAAGGGAGCTTGGCCGGAGTTCGAGTGTAAGGCTTGGCAGGATGTTCGACGTTACCTCGGCAGGGAGACCAAGTTTCCCAAGCCTAGTAGGAGAGTCAGGAAGGGGTCTTGGCCAGAGTTCGAGTGTAAGGCTCGGCAGGACGTTCGACCTTACCTCGGCAGGGAGACCAAGCTTCCCAAGCCTAGTACGGTCAGGCAAGGGGGCTTGGCCGGAGTTCGTGTGTAAGGCTCGGCAGGACGTTCGACCTTACCTCGACAGGGAGACCAAGCTTCCCAAGCCTAGTAGGAGAGTCAGGCAAGGGGGCTTCGCCGGAGTTCGAGTGTAAGGCTCGGCAGGACGTTCGACCTTACCTCGGCAGGGGGACCAAGTTTCCCAAGTCTAGTAGAGAGTCAGGCAAGGGGGCTTGGCCGGTGTTCGTGTGTAAGGCTCGGCAGGACGTTCGACCTTACCTCAGCTGGGAGACCAAGCTTCCCAAGCCTAGTAGGGTCAGGAAAGGCGACTTGGCCACAGTTCGGGGGTAAGGCTCAGCAGGATGTTCGACCTTACCTCGGCAGGGAGACCAAGCTTGCCACGCCTAGTAGGTGAGTCAGGCAAGGGGGCTTGACCGGAGTTCGAGTGTAAGGCTCGGCAGGACGTTCGACCTTACCTCGGCAGTGAGACCAAGCTTCCCAAGCCTAGTAGGGTCAGGTAACGGGCCATGGCCGGAGTTCGAGTGTAAGGCTTGGCAGGACGTTCCACCTTACCTCAGCAGGGAGACCAAGCTTCCCAAGCCTAGTAGGAGAGTCAGGCAAGGGGGCTTGGCCGGAGTTCGAGTGTAAGGCTCGGCAGGACGTTCGACCTTACCTCGGCAGGGAGACCGAGCTTCCCAAGCCTAATAGGAGAGTCAGGCAAGGGGCCGGGGCCGGGGTTCGAGTGTAAGGCTCAGCAGGACGCTCGACCTTACCTCGGCAGGGAGACCAAGCTTCCCAAGCCTAGTACGGTCAGGCAAGGGGGCTTGGCCGGAGTTCGTGTGTAAGGCTCGGCAGGACGTTCGACCTTACCTCGACAGGGAGACCAAGCTTCCCAAGCCTAGTAGGAGAGTCAGGCAAGGGGGCTTGTCCGGAGTTCGAGTGTAAGGCTCGGCAGGACGTTCGACCTTACCTCGGCAGGGAGACCAAGCTTCCCAAGCCTAGTAGGAGAGTCAGGCAAGGGGGCTCGGCCTGAGTTCGAGTGTAAGGCTCGGCAGGACGTTCGAACTTAGCTCAGCAGGGAGACCAAACTTCCCAAGCATAGTAGGGTCAGGCAAGGGGGCTTTGCCGGAGTTCGAGTGTAAGGCTCGGCAGGACGTTCGACCTTAACTCGGCAGGGAGACCGAGCTTCCCAAGCCTAATAGGAGAGTCAGGCAAGGGGCCGGGGCCGGGGTTCGAGTGTAAGGCTCAGCAGGACGCTCGACCTTACCTCGGCAGGGAGACCGAGCTTCCCAAGCCTAATAGGAGAGTCAGGCAAGGGGGCTTGGCCGGAATTCGCGAGTAAGGTTCAGCAGGACGTTCGAACTTACCTCAGCAGGGAGACCAAGCTTCCCGAGCCTAGTAGGCGAGTCAGGCAAGGGGGCTTGGCCGGAGTTCGAGTGTAAGGCTCGGCAGGATGTTCGACCTTACCTTGGCAGGGAGACCAAGCTTCCCAAGCCTAGTAGGAGAGTCAGGAAGGGGGCTTGGCCGGAGTTCGAGTGTAAGGCTCGGCAGGACGTTCGACCTTGCCTCAGCAGGGAGACCAAGCTTCTCCAGCCTAGTAGGTGAGTCAGGCAAGGGGGCTTGGCCTGAGTCCGAGTGTAAGGCTCGGCAGGACGTTCAACCTTACCTCAGCAGGGAGACCAAGCTTCCCAAGCCTAGTAGGGTCAGGCAAGGGGGATTGGCCGGAGTTCGAGTTTAAGGTTCAGCAGGACGTTCGACCTTACCTCAGCAGGGAGACCAAGCTTCCCGAGCCTAGTAGGCGAGTCAGGCAAGGGGGCTTGGCCGGAGTTCGAGTGTAAGGCTCGGCAGGACGTTGGACCTTACCTCAGCAGGGAGACCAAGCTTCCCAAGCCTAGTAGGAGAGTCAGGCAAGGGGGCTTGGCCGGAGTTCGAGTGTAAGGCTCGGCAAGACGTTCGAACTTAGCTCAGCAGGGAGACCAAGCTTCCCAAGCCTTGTAGGTCAGGCAAGGGAGCTTGGCCGGAGTTCGAGTGTAAGGCTTGGCAGGATGTTCGACCTTACCTCGGCAGGGAGACCAAGCTTCCCAAGCCTAGTAGGAGAGTCAAGAAGGGGGCTTGGCCGGAGTTCGAGTGTAAGGCTCGGCAGGACGTTCGACCTTACCTCGGCAGGGAGACCAAGCTTCCCAAGCCTAGTACGGTCAGGCAAGGGGGCTTGGCCGGAGTTTGAGTGTAAGGCTCGGCAGGACGTTTGACCTTACCTCGACAGGGAGACCAAGCTTCCCAAGCCTAGTAGGAGAGTCAGGCAAGGGGGCTTGGCAAGAGTTCGAATGTAAGGCTCGGCAGGACGTTCGACCTTGCCTCGGCAGGGAGACCAAGCTTGCCAAGCCTAGTAAGAGAGTCAGGTAAGGGGGCTTGGCCGGAGTTCGAGTGTAAGGCTCGGCAGGACGTTCGACCTTAGCTCAGCAGGGAGACCAAGCTTCCGAAGCCTAGCAGGAGAGTCAGGTATGGGGGCTTGGCCGGAGTTCGAGTGTAAGGCTTGGCAGGACGTTGGACCTTACCTCAGCAGGGAGACCAAGCTTCCCAAGCCTAGTAGGGTCAGGCAAGGCGACTTGGCCAGAGTTCGAGTGTAAGGCTCAGCAGGATGTTCGACGTTACCTCGGCAGGGAGACCAAGCTTCCCAAATCTAGTATGGTCAGGGAAGGGGGCTTGGCCAGAGTTCGAGTGTAAGGCTCGGCAGGACGTTCGAACTTAGCTCAGCAGGGAGGCCAAGCTTCCCAAGCCTAGTAGGCGAGTCAGGCAAGGGGGCTTGGCCGGAGTTCGAGTGTAAGGCTCGGCAGGACGTTCGACCTTACCTCGTCCGGGAGACCAAGCTTCCCAAGCCTAGTAGGAGAGTCAGGCAAGGGGGCTTGGCCGGAGTTCGAGTGTAAGGCTCGGCAAGACGTTCGAACTTAGCTCAGCAGGGAGACCAAGCTTGCCAAGCCTTGTAGGTCAGGCAAGGGAGCTTGGCCGGAGTTCGAGTGTAAGGCTTGGCAGGACGTTCGACCTTACCTCGGCAGGGAGACCAAGCTTCCTAAGCCTAGTAGGAGAGTCAGGAAGGGGGCTTGGCCGGAGTTCGAGTGTAAGGCTCGGCAGGCTGTTCGACCTTACCTCGGCAGGGAGACCAAGCTTCCCAAGCCTAGTACGGTCAGGCAAGGGGGCTTGGCCGGCGTTCGTGTGTAAGGCTCGGCAGGACGTTCGACCTTACCTCGACAGGGAGACCAAGCTTCCCAAGCCTAGTAGGAGAGTCAGGCAAGGGGGCTTGGCCAGAGTTCGAGTGTAAGGCTCGGCAGGACGTTCGACCTTACCTCGGCAGGGAGACCAAGCTTGCCAAGCCTAGTAGGAGAGTCACGTAAGGGGGCTTGGCCGGAGTTCGAGTGTAAGGCTCGGCAGGACGTTCGACCTTACCTCAGCAGGGAGACCAAGCTTCCGAAGCCTAGCAGGAGAGTCAGGTATGGGGGCTTGGCCGGAGTTCGAGTGTAAGGCTCGGCAGGACGTTGGACCTTACCTCAGCAGGGAGACCAAGCTTCCCAAGCCTAGTAGGGTCAGGCAAGGCGACTTGGCCAGAGTTCGAGTTTAAGGTTTGGCAGGATGTTCGACCTTACCTCAGCAGGGAGACCAAGCTTCCCAAGCCTAGTAGGTGAGTCAGGCAAGGGGGCTTGTCCGGAGTGCGAGTGTAAGGCTCGGCAGGACGTTCGACCTTACCTCGGCAGGGAGACCAAGCTTCCCAAGCCTAGTAGGAGAGTCAGGCAAGGGGGCTTGGCCTGAGTTCGAGTGTAAGGCTCGGCAGGACGTTCGACCTTACCTCGGCTGGGAGACCGAGCTTGCCAAACCTAGTAGGAGAGCCAGGCAAGGGGGCTTGGCTGGAGTTCGAGTGTAAGTCTCGGCAGGACGTTCGAACTTAGCTCAGCAGGGAGACCAAGCTTCCATAGCCTAGTAGGAGAGTCAGGTAAGGGGGCTCGGCCAGAGTTCGAGTGTAAGGCTCGGCAGGACGTTCGACCTTACCTCGGCAGGGAGACCAAGCTTCCGACGCCTAGTAGGAGAGTCAGGCAAGGGGGCTTGGCCGGAGTTCGAGTGTAAGGCTCCGCAGGACGTTCGACCTTGCCTCGGAAGGGGGACCAAGTTTCCCAAGTCTAGTAGAGAGTCAGGCAAGGGGGCTTGGCCACAGTTCGGGGGTAAGGCTCAGCAGGATGTTCGACCTTACCTCGGCAGGGAGACCGAGCTTCCCAAGCAGAGCAGGGTCAGGCAAGAGGGCTTTGCCGGAATTTGAGTGTAATGCGCGGAAGACATTCGACCTTACCTCGGCAGGTAGACCAAGTTTCCCAAGCCTAGAAGGAGAGTCAGGCAAGGGGGCTTGGCCAGAGTTCGAGTGTAAGGCTCGGCAGGACGTTCGAACTTACCTCGGCAGTGAGACCAAGCTTCCCAAGCCTCCTAGGGTCAGGCAACGGGCCTTGGCCGGAGTTCGAGTGTAAGGCTTGGCAGGACGTTCCACCTTACCTCGGCAGGGAGACCAAGCTTCCCAAGCCTAGTAGGAGAGTCAGGCAAGGGGGCTTGGCCGGAATTCGCGTGTAAGGCTCAGCAGGACGTTCGACCTTACCTCAGCACGGAGACCAAGCTTCCCAAGCCTAGGAGGAGAGTCAGGCAAGGGGGCTTGGCCGGAGTTCAAGTGTAAGGATCGGCAGGACATTCGAACTTACCTCGGCAGGGAGGCCAAGCTTCCCAAGCCTAGTAGGAGAGTCAGGCAAGGGGGCTTGGCCGGAGTTCGAGTGTAAGGCTCGGCAGGACGTTCGACCTTAGCTCAGCAGGGACACCAAGCTTCCGAAGCCTAGCAGGAGAGTCAGGTATGGGGGCTTGGCCGGAGCTCAAGTGTAAGGCTCAGCAGGACGTTGGACCTTACCTCAGCAGGGAGACCAAGCTTCCCAAGCCTAGTAGGGTCAGGCAAGGCGACTTGGCCAGAGTTCGAGTGCAAGGCTCGGCAGGATGTTCGACGTTACCTCGGCAGGGAGACCAAGCTTTCCAAGTCTAGTATGGTCAGGGAAGGGGGCTTGGCCAGAGTTCGAGTGTAAGGCTCGGCAGGACGTTCGAACTTAGCTCAGCAGGGAGACCAAGCTTCCCAAGCCTAGTAGGTGAGTCAGGCAAGGGGGCTTGGCCTGAGTTCGAGTGTAAGGCTCGGCAGGACGTTCAACCTTACCTCAGCAGGGAGACCAAGCTTCCCAAGCCTAGTAGGGTCAGGCAAGGGGGCTTGGCTGGAGTTCGAGTTTAAGGTTTGGCAGGACGTTCGACCTTACCTCAGCAGGGAGACCAAGCTTCCCGGGCCTAGTAGGCGAGTCAGGCAAGGGGGCTTGGCCGGAGTTCGAGTGTAAGGCTCGGCAGGACGTTCGACCTTACCTCGGCCGGGAGATCAAGCTTGCCAAGCCTAGTAGGAGAGTCAGGCAAGGGGGCTTGTCCGGAGTTCGAGTGTAAGGCTCGGCAAGACGTTCGAACTTAGCTCAGGAGGGAGACCAAGCTTCCCAAGCCTTGTAGGTCAGGCAAGGGAGCTTGGCCGGAGTTCGAGTGTAAGGCTTGGCAGGATGTTCGACCTTACCTCGGCAGGGAGACCAAGCTTCCTAAGCCTAGTAGGAGAGTCAGGAAGGGGGCTTGGCCGGAGTTCGAGTGTAAGGCTCAGCAGGACGTTCGACCTTACCTCGGCAGGGAGACCAAGCTTCCCAAGCCTAGTACGGTCAGGCAAGGGGGCTTGGCCGGAGTTCGTGTGTAAGGCTCGGCAGGACGTTCGACCTTACCTCGACAGGGAGACCAAGCTTCCCAAGCCTAGTAGGAGAGTCAGGCAAGGGGGCTTGGCCGGAGTTCGAGTGTAAGGTTCGGCAGGACGTTCGACCTTACCTCGGCAGGGAGACCAAGCTGCCCAAGCCTAGTAGGAGAGTCAGGCAAGGGGGCTTGGCCAGAGTTCGAGTGTAAGACTCGGCAGGACGTTCGACCTTACCTCGGCAGGGAGACCAAGCTTCCGAAGCCGAGTAGGAGAGTCAGGCAAGGGGGCTTGGCCGGAGTTCGAGTGTAAGGCTCGGCAGGACGTTCGACCTTACCTCGGAAGGGGGACCAAGTTTCCCAAGTCTAGTAGAGAGTCAGGCAAGGGGGCCTGGCCACAGTTCGGGGGTAAGGCTCAGCAGGATGTTCGACCTTACCTCGGCAGGGAGACCGAGCTTCCCAAGCAGAGTAGGGTCAGGCAAGGGGGCTTTGCCGGAGTTTGAGTGTAATGCGCGGCAGGACATTCGACCTTACCTCGGCAGGTAGACCAAGCTTCCCAAGCCTAGTAGGAGAGTCAGGCAAGGGGGCTTGGCCGGAGTTCAAGTGTAAGGATCGGCAGGGCGTTCGAACTTACCTCGGCAGGGAGACCAAGCTTCCCAAGCCTAGTAGGAGAGTCAGGCAAGGGGGCTTGGCCGGAGTTCGAGTGTAAGGCTCGGCAGGACATTCGACATTACCTCGGCCGGGAGACCAAGCTTCCCAAGCCTAGTAGGAGAGTCAGGAAGGGGGCTTGTCCGGAGTTCGAGTGTAAGGCTCGGCAGGACGTTCGACCTTACCTCGGCAGGGAGACCAAGCTTCCCAAGCCTAGTAGGAGAGTCAGGCAAGGGGGCTTGCCCTGAGTTCGAGTGTAAGGCTCGGCAGGACGTTCGAACTTAACTCAGCAGGGAGACCAAGCTTCCCAAGCCTTGTAGGTCAGGCAAGGGAGCTTGGCCGGAGTTCGAGTGTAAGGCTCGGCAGGACGTTCGACCTTACCTCGGCAGGGAGACCAAGCTTCCCAAGCCTAGTACGGTCAGGCAAGGGGGCTTGGCCGGAGTTCGTGTGTAAGGCTCGGCAGGACGTTCGACCTTACCTCGACAGGGAGACCAAGCTTCCCAAGCCTAGTAGGAGAGTCAGGCAAGGGGGCTTGGCCAGAGTTCGAGTGTAAGGCTCGGCAGGACGTTCGACCTTACGTCGGCAGGGAGACCAAGCTTGCCAAGCCTAGTAGGAGAGTCAGGTAAGGGGGCTTGGCCGGAGTTCGAGTGTAAGGCTCGGCAGGACGTTCGACCTTACCTCAGCAGGGAGACCAAGCTTCCGAAGCCTAGCAGGACAGTCAGGTATGGGGGCTTGGCCGGAGCTCGAGTGTAAGGCTCGGCAGGACGTTCGACCTTACCTCAGCAGGGAGACCAAGCTTCCCAAGCCTAGTAGGGTCAGGCAAGGCAACTTGGCCAGAGTTCGAGTGTAAGGCTCAGCAGGATGTTCGACATTACCTCGGCAGGGAGACCAAGCTTCCCAAGTCTAGTATGGTCAGGCAAGGGGGCTTGGCCGGAGTTCGAGTGTAAGGCTCGGCAGGACGTTCGACCTTACCTCAGCCAGGAGACCAAGCTTCCCGAGCCTAGTAGGCGAGTCAGGCGTGGGGGCTTGCCCGGAGTTCGAGTGTAAGGTTCAGCAGGACGTTCGACCTTACCTCAGCAGGGAGACCAAGCTTCCCGAGCCTAGTAGGCGAGTCAGGCAAGGGGGCTTGGCCAGAGTTCGAGTGTAAGGCTCGGCAAGACGTTCGAACTTAGCTCAGCAGGGAGACCAAGCTTCCCAAGCCTAGTAGGTCAGGGAAGGGAGCTTGGCCGGAGTTCGAGTGTAAGGCTTGGCAGGATGTTCGACCTTACCTCGGCAGGGAGACCAAGCTTCCCAAGCCTAGTAGGAGAGTCAGGAAGGGGGCTTGGCCGGAGTTCGAGTGTAAGGCTCGGCAGGACGTTCGACCTTACCTCGGCAGGGAGACCAAGCTTCCCAAGCCTAGTACGGTCAGGCAAGGGGGCTTGGCCGGAGTTCGTGTGTAAGGCTCGGCAGGACGTTCGACCTTACCTCGACAGGGAGACCAAGCTTCCCAAGCCTAGTAGGAGAGTCAGGCAAGGGGGCTTGGCCAGAGTTCGAGTGTAAGGCTCGGCAGGACGTTCGACCTTACCTCGGCAGGGAGACCAAGCTTCCCAAGCCTAGTACGGTCAGGCAAGGGGGCTTGGCCGGAGTTCGTGTGTAAGGCTCGGCAGGACGTTCGACCTTACCTCGACAGGGAGACCAAGCTTCCCAAGCCTAGGAGGAGAGTCAGGCAAGGGGGCTTGGCCAGAGTTCGAGTGTAAGGCTCGGCAGGACGTTCGACCTTACCTCGGCAGGGAGATCAAGCTTGCCAAGCCTAGTAGGAGAGTCAGGCAAGGGGGCTTGGCCGGAGTTCGAGTGTAAGGCTCGGCAGGACATTCGACCTTACCTCGGCCGGGAGACCAAGCTTCCCAAGACTAGTAGGAGAGTCAGGAAGGGGGCTTGTCCGGAGTTTGAGTGTAAGGCTCGGCAGGACGTTCGACCTTACCTCGGCAGGGAGACCAAGCTTCCCAAGCCTAGTAGGAGAGTCAGGCAAGGGGGCTTGGCCTGAGTTCGAGTGTAAGGCTCGGCAGGACGTTCGAACTTAACTCAGCATGGAGACCAAACTTCCCAAGCCTAGTACGGTCAGGCAGGGGGGCTTGGCCGGAATTCGAGTGTAAGGCTCGGCAGGACATTCGACCTTACCTCGGCCGGGAGACCAAGCTTCCCAAGCCTAGTAGGTGAGTCAGGCAAGGGGGCTTGGCCGGAGTTCGAGTGTAAGGCTCAGTATGACGCTCGACCTTACCTCGGCAGGGAGACCGAGCTTCCCAAGCCTAATAGGAGTGTCAGGCAAGGGAGCTTGGCCTGAGTTCGAGTGTAAGGCTCGGCAGGACGTTCGACCTTACCTCAGCAGGGAGACCAAGCTTCCCAAGCCTAGTAGGGTCAGGCAAGGGGGCTTGGCCGGAGTTCGAGTTTAAGGTTTGGCAGGATGTTCGACCTTACCTCAGCAGGGAGACCAAGCTTCCCAAGCCTAGTCGGTGAGTCAGGCAAGGGGGCTTGGCCGGAGTTCGAGTGTAAGGCTTGGCAGGATGTTCGACCTTACCTCAGCAGGGAGACCAAGCTTCCCAAGCCTAGTCGGTGAGTCAGGCAAGGGGGCTTGGCCGGAGTTCGAGTGTAAGGCTTGGCAGGACGTTCGAACTTCGCTCAGCAGGGAGACCAAGCTTCCCAAGCCTAGTAGGTGAGTCAGGCAAGGGGCCTTGGCCGGAGTTCGAGTGTAAGGCTCGGCAGGACGTTCGACCTTACCTCGGCAGGGAGACCAAGCTTCCCAAGCCTAGTAGGAGAGTCAGGTAAGAGGGCTTGGCCAGAGTTCGAGTGTAAGGCTCGGCAGGACGTTCGACCTTACCTCGGCAGGGAGACCAAGCTTCCCAAGCCTAGTAGGAGAGTCAGGCAAGGGGGCTTGGCCAGAGTTCGAGTGTAAGGCTCGGCAGGACGTACGAACTTTGCTCAGCAGGGAGACCAAGCTTCCCAAGCATAGTAGGGTCAGGCAAGGAGGCTTGGTCTGAGTTCGAGTGTAAGTCTCAGCAGGAGGTTCGACCTTACCTCAGCAGGGAGACCAAGCTTCCCAAGCCTAGTAGGTGAGTCAGGCAAGGGGGCTTGGCCGGAGTTCGAGTGTAAGGCTCAGTATGACGCTCGACCTTACCTCGGCAGGGAGACCGAGCTTCCCAAGCCTAATAGGAGAGTCAGGCAAGGGAGCTTGGCCTGAGTTCGAGTGTAAGGCTCGGCAGGACGTTCGACCTTAGCTCAGCAGGGAGACCAAGCTTCCCAAGCCTAGTAGGTGAGTCAGGCAAGGGGGCTTGGCCTGAGTTCGAGTGTAAGGCTCGGCAGGACGTTCGAACTTAGCTCAGCAGGGAGACCAAGCTTCCCAAGCCTAGTAGGTGAGTCAGGCAAGGGGGCTTGGCCTGAGTTCGAGTGTAAGGCTCGGCAGGACGTTCGACCTTACCTCAGCAGGGAGACCAAGCTTCCCAAGCCTAGTAGGGTCAGGCAAGGGGGCTTGGCCGGAGTTCGAGTTTAAGGTTTGGCAGGATGTTCGACCTTACCTCAGCAGGGAGACCAAGCTTCCCAAGCCTAGTAGGTGAGTCAGGCAAAGGGGCTTGGCCGGAGTTCGAGTGTAAGGCTCGGCAGGACGTTCGACCTTACCTCAGCAGGGAGACCAAGCTTCCCAAGCCTTGTAGGAGAGTCAGGCAAGGGGCCAGGGCCGGGCTTCGAGTGTAAGGCTCGGCAGGACGTTCGACCTTACCTCGGCAGGGAGACCGAGCTTGACAAACCTAGTAGTAGAGTCAGGCAACGGGGCTTGTCTGGAGTTCAAGTGTAAGACTCGGCAGGACGTTCGAACTTACCTCGGCAGGGAGACCAAGCTTCCCAAACCTAGTAGGAGAGTCAGGCAAGGGGGCTTGGTCTGAGTTCGAGTGTAAGTCTCGGCAGGACGTTCGAACTTAGCTCAGCAGGGAGACCAAGCTTCCCAAGCCTAGTAGGAGAGTCAGGCAAGGAGGCTTGGCCGGAGTTCGAGTGTAAGGCTCGGCAGGACGTTCGACCTTACCTCGGAAGGGGGACCAAGTTTCCCAAGTCTAGTAGAGAGTCAGGCAAGGGGGCTTGGCCGGAGTTCGTGTGTAAGGCTCGGCAGGACGTTCGACCTTACCTCAGCTGGGAGACCAAGCTTCCCAAGCCTAGTAGGGTCAGGAAAGGCAACTTGGCCACAGTTCGGGGGTAAGGCTCAGCAGGATATTCGACCTCACCTCGGCAGGGAGACCGAGCTTCCCAAGCAGAGTAGGGTAAGGCCGGGAGGCTTTGCTGGAGTTTGAGTGTAATGCTCGGCAGGACATTTGACCTTACCTCGGCAGGTAGACCAAGCTTCCCAAGCCTAGTAGGAGAGTCAGGCAAGGGGGCTTGGCCAGAGTTCGAGTGTAAGGCTTGGCAGGACGTTCGAACTTAGCTCAGCAGGGAGACCAAGCTTCCCAAGCATAGTAGGGTCAGGCAAGGGGGCTTGGCCGGAGTTCGAGTGTACGGCTCGGCAGGACGTTCGACCTTACCTCGGCAGGGGGACCAAGTTTCCCAAGTCTAGTAGAGAGTCAGGCAAGGGGGCTTGACCGGATTTCTTGTGTAAGGCTCGGCAGGACGTTCGGCCTTACCTCTGCCGGGAGACCAAGCTTCCCAAGCCTAGTAGGGTCAGGAAAGGCGACTTGGCCACAGTTCGAGTGTAAAGCTCAGCAGGATGTTCGACCTTACCTCGGCAGGGAGACCAAGCTTCCTAAGCCTAGTATGGTCAGGCAAGTGGGCTTGGCCGGAGTTCGAGTTTAAGGTTTGGCAGGATGTTCGACCTTACCTCAGCAGGGAGACCAAGCTTCCCGAGCCTAGTAGGCGAGTCAGGCAAGGGGGCTTGGCCGGAGTTCGAGTGTAAGGCTCGGCAGGCCGTTCGACCTTACCTCGGCTGGGAGACCAAGCTTCCCAAGCCTAGTAGGAGAGTCAGGCAAGGGGGCTTGGCCGGAGTTCGAGTGTAAGGCTCGGCAAGACGTTCGAACTTAGCTCAGCAGGGAGACCAAGCTTCCCAAGCCTTGTAGGTCAGGCAAGGGAGCTTGGCCGGAGTTCGAGTGTAAGGCTTGGCAGGATGTTCGACCTTACCTCGGCAGGGAGACCAAGCTTCCCAAGCCTAGTAGGAGAGTCAGGAAGGGGGCTTGGCCGGAGTTCGAGTGTAAGGCTCGGCAGGACGTTCGACCTTACCTCGGCAGGGAGACCAAGCTTCCCAAGCCTAGTACGGTCAGGCAAGGGGGCTTGGCCGGAGTTCGTGTGTAAGGCTCGGCAGGATGTTCGACCTTACCTCGACAGGGAGACCAAGCTTCCCAAGCCTAGTAGGAGAGTCAGGCAAGGGGGCTTGGCCGGAGTTCGAGTGTAAGGCTCGGCAGGACGTTCGACCTTACCTCGGAAGGGGGACCAAGTTTCCCAAGTCTAGTAGGCGAGTCAGGCAAGGGGGCTTGGCCGGAGTTCGAGTGTAAGGCTCGGCAGGACGTTCGACCTTACCTCGGCAGGGAGACCAAGCTTCCCAAGCCTAGTAGGAGAGTCAGGCAAGGGGGCTTGGCCGGAGTTCGAGTGTAAGGCTCGGCAGGACGTTCGACCTTACCTCGGCAGGGAGACCAAGCTTCCCAAGCCTAGTAGGAGAGTCAGGCAAGGGAGCATGGCCGGAGTTCGAGTGTAAGGCTTGGCAGGATGTTCGACGTTACCTCGGCAGGGAGACCAAGTTTCCCAAGCCTAGTAGGAGAGTCAGGAAGGGGTCTTGGCCAGAGTTCGAGTGTAAGGCTCGGCAGGACGTTCGACCTTACCTCGGCAGGGAGACCAAGCTTCCCAAGCCTAGTACGGTCAGGCAAGGGGGCTTGGCCGGAGTTCGAGTGTAAGGCTCGGCAGGACGTTCGACCTTACCTCGGAAGGGGGACCAAGTTTCCCAAGTCTAGTAGAGAGTCAGGCAAGGGGGCTTGGCCGGAGTTCGTGTGTAAGGCTCGGCAGGACGTTCGACCTTACCTCAGCTGGGAGACCAAGCTTCCCAAGCCTAGTAGGGTCAGGAAAGGCGACTTGGCCACAGTTCGGGGGTAAGGCTCAGCAGGATGTTCGACCTTACCTCGGCAGGGAGACCGAGCTTCCCAAGCAGAGTAGGGTCAGGCCGGGAGGCTTTGCCGGAGTTTGAGTGTAATGCTCGGCAGGACATTCGACCTTACCTCGGCAGGTAGACGAAGCTTCCCAAGCCTAGTAGGAGAGTCAGGCAAGGGGGCTTGGCCAGAGTTCGAGTGTAAGGCTCAGCAGGACGTTCGAACTTAGCTCAGCAGGGAGACCAAGCTTCCCAAGCATAGTAGGGTCAGGCAAGGGGGCTTGACCGGATTTCTTGTGTAAGGCTCGGCAGGACGTTCGGCCTTACCTCTGCCGGGAGACCAAGCTTCCCAAGCCTAGTAGGGTCAGGAAAGGCTACTTGGCCACAGTTCGAGTGTAAAGCTCAGCAGGATGTTCGACCTTACCTCGGCAGGGAGACCAAGCTTGCCACGCCTAGTAGGTGAGTCAGGCAAGGGGGCTTGACCGGAGTTCGAGTGTAAGGCTCGGCAGGACGTTCGACCTTACCTCGGCAGGGAGACCAAGCTTCCCAAGCCTAGTAGGAGAGTCAGGCAAGGGGGCTTGGCCAGAGTTCGAGTGTAAGGCTCGGCAGGACGTACGAACTTTGCTCAGCAGGGAGACCAAGCTTCCCAAGCATAGTAGGGTCAGGCAAGGAGGCTTGGTCAGAGTTCGAGTGTAAGTCTCAGCAGGAGGTTCGACCTTACCTCAGCAGGGAGACCAAGCTTCCCAAGCCTAGTAGGTGAGTCAGGCAAGGGGGCTTGGCCGGAGTTCGAGTGTAAGGCTCAGTATGACGCTCGACCTTACCTCGGCAGGGAGACCGAGCTTCCCAAGCCTAATAGGAGAGTCAGGCAAGGGAGCTTGGCCTGAGTTCGAGTGTAAGGCTCGGCAGGACGTTCGACCTTACCTCAGCAGGGAGACCAAGCTTCCCAAGCCTAGTAGGGTCAGGCAAGGGGGCTTGGCCGGAGTTCGAGTTTAAGTTTTGGCAGGATGTTCGACCTTACCTCAGCAGGGAGACCAAGCTTCCCAAGCCTAGTCTGTGAGTCAGGCAAGGGGCCTTGGCCGGAGTTCGAGTGTAAGGCTCGGCAGGATGTTCGACCTTACCTCGGCAGGGAGACCAAGCTTCCCAAGCCTAGTAGGAGAGTCAGGTAAGGGGGCTTGGCCAGAGTTCGAGTGTAAGGCTCGGCAGGACGTTCGACCTTACCTCAGCAGGGAGACCAAGCTTCCCAAGCCTAGTAGGGTCAGGCAAGGCGACTTGGCCAGAGTTCGCGTGTAAGGCTCAGCAGGATGTTCGACGTTACCTCGGCAGGGAGACCAAGCTTCCCAAGTCTAGTATGGTCAGGCAAGGGGGCTTGGCCGAAGTTCGAGTGTAAGGCTCAGCAGGACGTTCGAACTTAGCTCAGCAGGGAGACCAAGCTTCCCAAGCCTAGTAGGTGAGTCAGGCAAGGGGGCTTGGCCTGAGTTCGAGTGTAAGGCTCGGCAGGACGTTCGACCTTACCTCAGCAGGGAGACCAAGCTTCCCAAGCCTAGTAGGGTCAGGCAAGGGGGCTTGGCCGGAGTTCGAGTTTAAGGTTTGGCAGGATGTTCGACCTTACCTCAGCAGGGAGACCAAGCTTCCCAAGCCTAGTAGGTGAGTCAGGCAAAGGGGCTTGGCCGGAGTTCGAGTGTAAGGCTCGGCAGGACGTTCGACCTTACCTCAGCAGGGAGACCAAGCTTCCCAAGCCTTGTAGGAGAGCCAGGCAAGGGGCCAGGGCCGGGCTTCGAGTGTAAGGCTCGGCAGGACGTTCGACCTTACCTCGGCAGGGAGACCGAGCTTGACAAACCTAGTAGTAGAGTCAGGCAACGGGGCTTGTCTGGAGTTCAAGTGTAAGACTCGGCAGGACGTTCGAACTTACCTCGGCAGGGAGACCAAGCTTCCCAAACCTAGTAGGAGAGTCAGGCAAGGGGGCTTGGTCTGAGTTCGAGTGTAAGTCTCGGCAGGACGTTCGAACTTAGCTCAGCAGGGAGACCAAGCTTCCCAAGCCTAGTAGGAGAGTCAGGCAAGGAGGCTTGGCCGGAGTTCGAGTGTAAGGCTCGGCAGGACGTTCGACCTTACCTCGGAAGGGGGACCAAGTTTCCCAAGTCTAGTAGAGAGTCAGGCAAGGGGGCTTGGCCGGAGTTCGTGTGTAAGGCTCGGCAGGACGTTCGACCTTACCTCAGCTGGGAGACCAAGCTTCCCAAGCCTAGTAGGGTCAGGAAAGGCAACTTGGCCACAGTTCGGGGGTAAGGCTCAGCAGGATGTTCGACCTCACCTCGGCAGGGAGACCGAGCTTCCCAAGCAGAGTAGGGTAAGGCCGGGAGGCTTTGCTGGAGTTTGAGTGTAATGCTCGGCAGGACATTTGACCTTACCTCGGCAGGTAGACCAAGCTTCCCAAGCCTAGTAGGAGAGTCAGGCAAGGGGGCTTGGCCAGAGTTCGAGTGTAAGGCTCGGAAGGACGTTAGAACTTAGCTCAGCAGGGAGACCAAGCTTCCCAAGCATAGTAGGGTCAGGCAAGGGGGCTTGGCCGGAGTTCGAGTGTACGGCTCGGCAGGACGTTCGACCTTACCTCGGCAGGGGGACCAAGTTTCCCAAGTCTAGTAGAGAGTCAGGCAAGGGGGCTTGACCGGATTTCTTGTGTAAGGCTCGGCAGGACGTTCGGCCTTACCTCTGCCGGGAGACCAAGCTTCCCAAGCCTAGTAGGGTCAGGAAAGGCGACTTGGCCACAGTTCGAGTGTAAAGCTCAGCAGGATGTTCGACCTTACCTCGGCAGGGAGACCAAGCTTCCTAAGCCTAGTATGGTCAGGCAAGTGGGCTTGGCCGGAGTTCGAGTTTAAGGTTTGGCAGGATGTTCGACCTTACCTCAGCAGGGAGACCAAGCTTCCCGAGCCTAGTAGGCGAGTCAGGCAAGGGGGCTTGGCCGGAGTTCGAGTGTAAGGCTTGGCAGGATGTTCGACCTTACCTCGGCAGGGAGACCAAGCTTCCCAAGCCTAGTAGGAGAGTCAGGAAGGGGGCTTGGCCGGAGTTCGAGTGTAAGGCTCGGCAGGACGTTCGACCTTACCTCGGCAGGGAGACCAAGCTTCCCAAGCCTAGTACGGTCAGGCAAGGGGGCTTGGCCGGAGTTCGTGTGTAAGGCTCGGCAGGACGTTCGACCTTACCTCGACAGGGAGACCAAGCTTCCCAAGCCTAGTAGGAGAGTCAGGCAAGGGGGCTTGGCCGGAGTTCGAGTGTAAGGCTCGGCAGGACGTTCGACCTTACCTCGGAAGGGGGACCAAGTTTCCCAAGTCTAGTAGGCGAGTCAGGCAAGGGGGCTTGGCCGGAGTTCGAGTGTAAGGCTCGGCAGGACGTTCGACCTTACCTCGGCAGGGAGACCAAGCTTCCCAAGCCTAGTAGGAGAGTCAGGCAAGGGGGCTTGGCCGGAGTTCGAGTGTAAGGCTCGGCAGGACGTTCGACCTTACCTCGGCAGGGAGACCAAGCTTCCCAAGCCTAGTAGGAGAGTCAGGCAAGGGAGCTTGGCCGGAGTTCGAGTGTAAGGCTTGGCAGGATGTTCGACGTTACCTCGGCAGGGAGACCAAGTTTCCCAAGCCTAGTAGGAGAGTCAGGAAGGGGTCTTGGCCAGAGTTCGAGTGTAAGGCTCGGCAGGACGTTCGACCTTACCTCGGCAGGGAGACCAAGCTTCCCAAGCCTAGTAGGGTCCGGCAAGGGGGCTTGGCCGGAGTTCGTGTGTAAGGCTCGGCAGGACGTTCGACCTTACCTCGACAGGGAGACCAAGCTTCCCAAGCCTAGTAGGAGAGTCAGGCAAGGGGGCTTCGCCGGAGTTCGAGTGTAAGGCTCGGCAGGACGTTCGACCTTACCTCGGAAGGGGGACCAAGTTTCCCAAGTCTAGTAGAGAGTCAGGCAAGGGGGCTTGGCCGGAGTTCGTGTGTAAGGCTCGGCAGGACGTTCGACCTTACCTCAGCTGGGAGACCAAGCTTCCCAAGCCTAGTAGGGTCAGGAAAGGCGACTTGGCCACAGTTCGGGGGTAAGGCTCAGCAGGATGTTCGACCTTACCTCGGCAGGGAGACCGAGCTTCCCAAGCAGAGTAGGGTCAGGCCGGGAGGCTTTGCCGGAGTTTGAGTGTAATGCTCGGCAGGACATTCGACCTTACCTCGGCAGGTAGACGAAGCTTCCCAAGCCTAGTAGGAGAGTCAGGCAAGGGGGCTTGGCCAGAGTTCGAGTGTAAGGCTCAGCAGGACGTTCGAACTTAGCTCAGCAGGGAGACCAAGCTTCCCAAGCATAGTAGGGTCAGGCAAGGGGGCTTGGCCGGAGTTCGAGTGTACGGCTCGGCAGGACGTTCGACCTTACCTCGGCAGGGGGACCAAGTTTCCCAAGTCTAGTAGAGAGTCAGGCAAGGGGGCTTGACCGGATTTCTTGTGTAAGGCTCGGCAGGTCGTTCGGCCTTACCTCTGCCGGGAGACCAAGCTTCCCAAGCCTAGTAGGGTCAGGAAAGGCTACTTGGCCACAGTTCGAGTGTAAAGCTCAGCAGGATGTTCGACCTTACCTCGGCAGGGAGACCAAGCTTGCCACGCCTAGTAGGTGAGTCAGGCAAGGGGGCTTGACCGGAGTTCGAGTGTAAGGCTCGGCAGGACGTTCGACCTTACCTCGGCAGGGAGACCAAGCTTCCCAAGCATAGTAGGGTCAGGCAAGGGGGCTTGGCCGGAGTTCGAGTGTACGGCTCGGCAGGACGTTCGACCTTACCTCGGCAGGGGGACCAAGTTTCCCAAGTCTAGTAGAGAGTCAGGCAAGGGGGCTTGACCGGATTTCTTGTGTAAGGCTCGGCAGGACGTTCGGCCTTACCTCTGCCGGGAGACCAAGCTTCCCAAGCCTAGTAGGGTCAGGAAAGGCTACTTGGCCACAGTTCGAGTGTAAAGCTCAGCAGGATGTTCGACCTTACCTCGGCAGGGAGACCAAGCTTGCCACGCCTAGTAGGTGAGTCAGGCAAGGGGGCTTGACCGGAGTTCGAGTGTAAGGCTCGGCAGGACGTTCGACCTTACCTCGGCAGGGAGACCAAGCTTCCCAAGCCTAGTAGGAGAGTCAGGCAAGGGGGCTTGGCCAGAGTTCGAGTGTAAGGCTCGGCAGGACGTACGAACTTTGCTCAGCAGGGAGACCAAGCTTCCCAAGCATAGTAGGGTCAGGAGAGGAGGCTTGGTCAGAGTTCGAGTGTAAGTCTCAGCAGGAGGTTCGACCTTACCTCAGCAGGGAGACCAAGCTTCCCAAGCCTAGTCTGTGAGTCAGGCAAGGGGCCTTGGCCGGAGTTCGAGTGTAAGGCTCGGCAGGATGTTCGACCTTACCTCGGCAGGGAGACCAAGCTTCCCAAGCCTAGTAGGAGAGTCAGGTAAGGGGGCTTGGCCAGAGTTCGAGTGTAAGGCTCGGCAGGACGTTCGACCTTACCTCAGCAGGGAGACCAAGCTTCCCAAGCCTAGTAGGGTCAGGCAAGGCGACTTGGCCAGAGTTCGCGTGTAAGGCTCAGCAGGATGTTCGACGTTACCTCGGCAGGGAGACCAAGCTTCCCAAGTCTAGTATGGTCAGGCAAGGGGGCTTGGCCGAAGTTCGAGTGTAAGGCTCAGCAGGACGTTCGAACTTAGCTCAGCAGGGAGACCAAGCTTCCCAAGCCTAGTAGGTGAGTCAGGCAAGGGGGCTTGGCCTGAGTTCGAGTGTAAGGCTCGGCAGGACGTTCGACCTTACCTCAGCAGGGAGACCAAGCTTCCCAAGCCTAGTAGGGTCAGGCAAGGGGGCTTGGCCGGAGTTCGAGTTTAAGGTTTGGCAGGATGTTCGACCTTACCTCAGCAGGGAGACCAAGCTTCCCAAGCCTAGTAGGTGAGTCAGGCAAAGGGGCTTGGCCGGAGTTCGAGTGTAAGGCTCGGCAGGACGTTCGACCTTACCTCAGCAGGGAGACCAAGCTTCCCAAGCCTTGTAGGAGAGCCAGGCAAGGGGCCAGGGCCGGGCTTCGAGTGTAAGGCTCGGCAGGACGTTCGACCTTACCTCGGCAGGGAGACCGAGCTTGACAAACCTAGTAGTAGAGTCAGGCAACGGGGCTTGTCTGGAGTTCAAGTGTAAGACTCGGCAGGACGTTCGAACTTACCTCGGCAGGGAGACCAAGCTTCCCAAACCTAGTAGGAGAGTCAGGCAAGGGGGCTTGGTCTGAGTTCGAGTGTAAGTCTCGGCAGGACGTTCGAACTTAGCTCAGCAGGGAGACCAAGCTTCCCAAGCCTAGTAGGAGAGTCAGGCAAGGAGGCTTGGCCGGAGTTCGAGTGTAAGGCTCGGCAGGACGTTCGACCTTACCTCGGAAGGGGGACCAAGTTTCCCAAGTCTAGTAGAGAGTCAGGCAAGGGGGCTTGGCCGGAGTTCGTGTGTAAGGCTCGGCAGGACGTTCGACCTTACCTCAGCTGGGAGACCAAGCTTCCCAAGCCTAGTAGGGTCAGGAAAGGCAACTTGGCCACAGTTCGGGGGTAAGGCTCAGCAGGATGTTCGACCTCACCTCGGCAGGGAGACCGAGCTTCCCAAGCAGAGTAGGGTAAGGCCGGGAGGCTTTGCTGGAGTTTGAGTGTAATGCTCGGCAGGACATTTGACCTTACCTCGGCAGGTAGACCAAGCTTCCCAAGCCTAGTAGGAGAGTCAGGCAAGGGGGCTTGGCCAGAGTTCGAGTGTAAGGCTCGGCAGGACGTTCGAACTTAGCTCAGCAGGGAGACCAAGCTTCCCAAGCATAGTAGGGTCAGGCAAGGGGGCTTGGCCGGAGTTCGAGTGTACGGCTCGGCAGGACGTTCGACCTTACCTCGGCAGGGGGACCAAGTTTCCCAAGTCTAGTAGAGAGTCAGGCAAGGGGGCTTGACCGGATTTCTTGTGTAAGGCTCGGCAGGACGTTCGGCCTTACCTCTGCCGGGAGACCAAGCTTCCCAAGCCTAGTAGGGTCAGGAAAGGCGACTTGGCCACAGTTCGAGTGTAAAGCTCAGCAGGATGTTCGACCTTACCTCGGCAGGGAGACCAAGCTTCCTAAGCCTAGTATGGTCAGGCAAGTGGGCTTGGCCGGAGTTCGAGTTTAAGGTTTGGCAGGATGTTCGACCTTACCTCAGCAGGGAGACCAAGCTTCCCGAGCCTAGTAGGCGAGTCAGGCAAGGGGGCTTGGCCGGAGTTCGAGTGTAAGGCTCGGCAGGATGTTCGACCTTACCTCGGCAGGGAGACCAAGCTTCCCAAGCCTAGTAGGAGAGTCAGGTAAGGGGGCTTGGCCAGAGTTCGAGTGTAAGGCTCGGCAGGACGTTCGACCTTACCTCAGCAGGGAGACCAAGCTTCCCAAGCCTAGTAGGGTCAGGCAAGGCGACTTGGCCAGAGTTCGCGTGTAAGGCTCAGCAGGATGTTCGACGTTACCTCGGCAGGGAGACCAAGCTTCCCAAGTCTAGTATGGTCAGGCAAGGGGGCTTGGCCGAAGTTCGAGTGTAAGGCTCAGCAGGACGTTCGAACTTAGCTCAGCAGGGAGACCAAGCTTCCCAAGCCTAGTAGGTGAGTCAGGCAAGGGGGCTTGGCCTGAGTTCGAGTGTAAGGCTCGGCAGGACGTTCGACCTTACCTCAGCAGGGAGACCAAGCTTCCCAAGCCTAGTAGGGTCAGGCAAGGGGGCTTGGCCGGAGTTCGAGTTTAAGGTTTGGCAGGATGTTCGACCTTACCTCAGCAGGGAGACCAAGCTTCCCAAGCCTAGTAGGTGAGTCAGGCAAAGGGGCTTGGCCGGAGTTCGAGTGTAAGGCTCGGCAGGACGTTCGACCTTACCTCAGCAGGGAGACCAAGCTTCCCAAGCCTTGTAGGAGAGCCAGGCAAGGGGCCAGGGCCGGGCTTCGAGTGTAAGGCTCGGCAGGACGTTCGACCTTACCTCGGCAGGGAGACCGAGCTTGACAAACCTAGTAGTAGAGTCAGGCAACGGGGCTTGTCTGGAGTTCAAGTGTAAGACTCGGCAGGACGTTCGAACTTACCTCGGCAGGGAGACCAAGCTTCCCAAACCTAGTAGGAGAGTCAGGCAAGGGGGCTTGGTCTGAGTTCGAGTGTAAGTCTCGGCAGGACGTTCGAACTTAGCTCAGCAGGGAGACCAAGCTTCCCAAGCCTAGTAGGAGAGTCAGGCAAGGAGGCTTGGCCGGAGTTCGAGTGTAAGGCTCGGCAGGACGTTCGACCTTACCTCGGAAGGGGGACCAAGTTTCCCAAGTCTAGTAGAGAGTCAGGCAAGGGGGCTTGGCCGGAGTTCGTGTGTAAGGCTCGGCAGGACGTTCGACCTTACCTCAGCTGGGAGACCAAGCTTCCCAAGCCTAGTAGGGTCAGGAAAGGCAACTTGGCCACAGTTCGGGGGTAAGGCTCAGCAGGATGTTCGACCTCACCTCGGCAGGGAGACCGAGCTTCCCAAGCAGAGTAGGGTAAGGCCGGGAGGCTTTGCTGGAGTTTGAGTGTAATGCTCGGCAGGACATTTGACCTTACCTCGGCAGGTAGACCAAGCTTCCCAAGCCTAGTAGGAGAGTCAGGCAAGGGGGCTTGGCCAGAGTTCGAGTGTAAGGCTCGGCAGGACGTTCGAACTTAGCTCAGCAGGGAGACCAAGCTTCCCAAGCATAGTATGGTCAGGCAAGTGGGCTTGGCCGGAGTTCGAGTTTAAGGTTTGGCAGGATGTTCGACCTTACCTCAGCAGGGAGACCAAGCTTCCCGAGCCTAGTAGGCGAGTCAGGCAAGGGGGCTTGGCCGGAGTTCGAGTGTAAGGCTTGGCAGGATGTTCGACCTTACCTCGGCAGGGAGACCAAGCTTCCCAAGCCTAGTAGGAGAGTCAGGAAGGGGGCTTGGCCGGAGTTCGAGTGTAAGGCTCGGCAGGACGTTCGACCTTACCTCGGCAGGGAGACCAAGCTTCCCAAGCCTAGTACGGTCAGGCAAGGGGGCTTGGCCGGAGTTCGTGTGTAAGGCTCGGCAGGACGTTCGACCTTACCTCGACAGGGAGACCAAGCTTCCCAAGCCTAGTAGGAGAGTCAGGCAAGGGGGCTTGGCCGGAGTTCGAGTGTAAGGCTCGGCAGGACGTTCGACCTTACCTCGGAAGTGGGACCAAGTTTCCCAAGTCTAGTAGGCGAGTCAGGCAAGGGGGCTTGGCCGGAGTTCGAGTGTAAGGCTCGGCAGGACGTTCGACCTTACCTCGGCAGGGAGACCAAGCTTCCCACGCCTAGTAGGAGAGTCAGGCAAGGGGGCTTGGCCGGAGTTCGAGTGTAAGGCTCGGCAGGACGTTCGACCTTACCTCGGCAGGGAGACCAAGCTTCCCAAGCCTAGTAGGAGAGTCAGGCAAGGGAGCTTGGCCGGAGTTCGAGTGTAAGGCTTGGCAGGATGTTCGACGTTACCTCGGCAGGGAGACCAAGTTTCCCAAGCCTAGTAGGAGAGTCAGGAAGGGGTCTTGGCCAGAGTTCGAGTGTAAGGCTCGGCAGGACGTTCGACCTTACCTCGGCAGGGAGACCAAGCTTCCCAAGCCTAGTACGGTCAGGCAAGGGGGCTTGGCCGGAGTTCGTGTGTAAGGCTCGGCAGGACGTTCGACCTTACCTCGACAGGGAGACCAAGGTTCCCAAGCCTAGTAGGAGAGTCAGGCAAGGGGGCTTCGCCGGAGTTCGAGTGTAAGGCTCGGCAGGACGTTCGACCTTACCTCGGAAGGGGGACCAAGTTTCCCAAGTCTAGTAGAGAGTCAGGCAAGGGGGCTTGGCCGGAGTTCGTGTGTAAGGCTCGGCAGGACGTTCGACCTTACCTCAGCTGGGAGACCAAGCTTCCCAAGCCTAGTAGGGTCAGGAAAGGCGACTTGGCCACAGTTCGGGGGTAAGGCTCAGCAGGATGTTCGACCTTACCTCGGCAGGGAGACCGAGCTTCCCAAGCAGAGTAGGGTCAGGCCGGGAGGCTTTGCCGGAGTTTGAGTGTAATGCTCGGCAGGACATTCGACCTTACCTCGGCAGGTAGACGAAGCTTCCCAAGCCTAGTAGGAGAGTCAGGCAAGGGGGCTTGGCCAGAGTTCGAGTGTAAGGCTCAGCAGGACGTTCGAACTTAGCTCAGCAGGGAGACCAAGCTTCCCAAGCATAGTAGGGTCAGGCAAGGGGGCTTGGCCGGAGTTCGAGTGTACGGCTCGGCAGGACGTTCGACCTTACCTCGGCAGGGGGACCAAGTTTCCCAAGTCTAGTAGAGAGTCAGGCAAGGGGGCTTGACCGGATTTCTTGTGTAAGGCTCGGCAGGTCGTTCGGCCTTACCTCTGCCGGGAGACCAAGCTTCCCAAGCCTAGTAGGGTCAGGAAAGGCTACTTGGCCACAGTTCGAGTGTAAAGCTCAGCAGGATGTTCGACCTTACCTCGGCAGGGAGACCAAGCTTGCCACGCCTAGTAGGTGAGTCAGGCAAGGGGGCTTGACCGGAGTTCGAGTGTAAGGCTCGGCAGGACGTTCGACCTTACCTCGGCAGGGAGACCAAGCTTCCCAAGCATAGTAGGGTCAGGCAAGGGGGCTTGGCCGGAGTTCGAGTGTACGGCTCGGCAGGACGTTCGACCTTACCTCGGCAGGGGGACCAAGTTTCCCAAGTCTAGTAGAGAGTCAGGCAAGGGGGCTTGACCGGATTTCTTGTGTAAGGCTCGGCAGGACGTTCGGCCTTACCTCTGCCGGGAGACCAAGCTTCCCAAGCCTAGTAGGGTCAGGAAAGGCTACTTGGCCACAGTTCGAGTGTAAAGCTCAGCAGGATGTTCGACCTTACCTCGGCAGGGAGACCAAGCTTGCCACGCCTAGTAGGTGAGTCAGGCAAGGGGGCTTGACCGGAGTTCGAGTGTAAGGCTCGGCAGGACGTTCGACCTTACCTCGGCAGGGAGACCAAGCTTCCCAAGCCTAGTAGGAGAGTCAGGCAAGGGGGCTTGGCCAGAGTTCGAGTGTAAGGCTCGGCAGGACGTACGAACTTTGCTCAGCAGGGAGACCAAGCTTCCCAAGCATAGTAGGGTCAGGAGAGGAGGCTTGGTCAGAGTTCGAGTGTAAGTCTCAGCAGGAGGTTCGACCTTACCTCAGCAGGGAGACCAAGCTTCCCAAGCCTAGTAGGTGAGTCAGGCAAGGGGGCTTGGCCGGAGTTCGAGTGTAAGGCTCAGTATGACGCTCGACCTCACCTCGGCAGGGAGACCGAGCTTCCCAAGCCTAATAGGAGAGTCAGGCAAGGGAGCTTGGCCTGAGTTCGAGTGTAAGGCTCGGCAGGACGTTCGACCTTACCTCAGCAGGGAGACCAAGCTTCCCAAGCCTAGTAGGGTCAGGCAAGGGGGCTTGGCCGGAGTTCGAGTTTAAGTTTTGGCAGGATGTTCGACCTTACCTCAGCAGGGAGACCAAGCTTCCCAAGCCTAGTCTGTGAGTCAGGCAAGGGGCCTTGGCCGGAGTTCGAGTGTAAGGCTCGGCAGGATGTTCGACCTTACCTCGGCAGGGAGACCAAGCTTCCCAAGCCTAGTAGGAGAGTCAGGTAAGGGGGCTTGGCCAGAGTTCGAGTGTAAGGCTCGGCAGGACGTTCGACCTTACCTCAGCAGGGAGACCAAGCTTCCCAAGCCTAGTAGGGTCAGGCAAGGCGACTTGGCCAGAGTTCGCGTGTAAGGCTCAGCAGGATGTTCGACGTTACCTCGGCAGGGAGACCAAGCTTCCCAAGTCTAGTATGGTCAGGCAAGGGGGCTTGGCCGAAGTTCGAGTGTAAGGCTCAGCAGGACGTTCGAACTTAGCTCAGCAGGGAGACCAAGCTTCCCAAGCCTAGTAGGTGAGTCAGGCAAGGGGGCTTGGCCTGAGTTCGAGTGTAAGGCTCGGCAGGACGTTCGACCTTACCTCAGCAGGGAGACCAAGCTTCCCAAGCCTAGTAGGGTCAGGCAAGGGGGCTTGGCCGGAGTTCGAGTTTAAGGTTTGGCAGGATGTTCGACCTTACCTCAGCAGGGAGACCAAGCTTCCCAAGCCTAGTAGGTGAGTCAGGCAAAGGGGCTTGGCCGGAGTTCGAGTGTAAGGCTCGGCAGGACGTTCGACCTTACCTCAGCAGGGAGACCAAGCTTCCCAAGCCTTGTAGGAGAGCCAGGCAAGGGGCCAGGGCCGGGCTTCGAGTGTAAGGCTCGGCAGGACGTTCGACCTTACCTCGGCAGGGAGACCGAGCTTGACAAACCTAGTAGTAGAGTCAGGCAACGGGGCTTGTCTGGAGTTCAAGTGTAAGACTCGGCAGGACGTTCGAACTTACCTCGGCAGGGAGACCGAGCTTCCCAAACCTAGTAGGAGAGTCAGGCAAGGGGGCTTGGTCTGAGTTCGAGTGTAAGTCTCGGCAGGACGTTCGAACTTAGCTCAGCAGGGAGACCAAGCTTCCCAAGCCTAGTAGGAGAGTCAGGCAAGGAGGCTTGGCCGGAGTTCGAGTGTAAGGCTCGGCAGGACGTTCGACCTTACCTCGGAAGGGGGACCAAGTTTCCCAAGTCTAGTAGAGAGTCAGGCAAGGGGGCTTGGCCGGAGTTCGTGTGTAAGGCTCGGCAGGACGTTCGACCTTACCTCAGCTGGGAGACCAAGCTTCCCAAGCCTAGTAGGGTCCGGAAAGGCAACTTGGCCACAGTTCGGGGGTAAAGGCTCAGCAGGATGTTCGACCTCACCTCGGCAGGGAGACCGAGCTTCCCAAGCAGAGTAGGGTAAGGCCGGGAGGCTTTGCTGGAGTTTGAGTGTAATGCTCGGCAGGACATTTGACCTTACCTCGGCAGGTAGACCAAGCTTCCCAAGCCTAGTAGGAGAGTCAGGCAAGGGGGCTTGGCCAGAGTTCGAGTGTAAGGCTCGGCAGGACGTTCGAACTTAGCTCAGCAGGGAGACCAAGCTTCCCGAGCCTAGTAGGCGAGTCAGGCAAGGGGGCTTGGCCGGAGTTCGAGTGTAAGGCTTGGCAGGATGTTCGACCTTACCTCGGCAGGGAGACCAAGCTTCCCAAGCCTAGTAGGAGAGTCAGGAAGGGGGCTTGGCCGGAGTTCGAGTGTAAGGCTCGGCAGGACGTTCGACCTTACGTCGGCAGGGAGACCAAGCTTCCCAAGCCTAGTACGGTCAGGCAAGGGGGCTTGGCCGGAGTTCGTGTGTAAGGCTCGGCAGGACGTTCGACCTTACCTCGACAGGGAGACCAAGCTTCCCAAGCCTAGTAGGAGAGTCAGGCAAGGGGGCTTGGCCGGAGTTCGAGTGTAAGGCTCGGCAGGATGTTCGACCTTACCTCGGAAGGGGGACCAAGTTTCCCAAGTCTAGTAGGCGAGTCAGGCAAGGGGGCTTGGCCGGAGTTCGAGTGTAAGGCTCGGCAGGACGTTCGACCTTACCTCGGCAGGGAGACCAAGCTTCCCAAGCCTAGTAGGAGAGTCAGGCAAGGGGGCTTGGCCGGAGTTCGAGTGTAAGGCTCGGCAGGACGTTCGACCTTACCTCGGCAGGGAGACCAAGCTTCCCAAGCCTAGTAGGAGAGTCAGGCAAGGGAGCTTGGCCGGAGTTCGAGTGTAAGGCTTGGCAGGATGTTCGACGTTACCTCGGCAGGGAGACCAAGTTTCCCAAGCCTAGTAGGAGAGTCAGGAAGGGGTCTTGGCCAGAGTTCGAGTGTAAGGCTCGGCAGGACGTTCGACCTTACCTCGGCAGGGAGACCAAGCTTCCCAAGCCTAGTACGGTCAGGCAAGGGGGCTTGGCCGGAGTTCGTGTGTAAGGCTCGGCAGGACGTTCGACCTTACCTCGACAGGGAGACCAAGCTTCCCAAGCCTAGTAGGAGAGTCAGGCAAGGGGGCTTCGCCGGAGTTCGAGTGTAAGGCTCGGCAGGACGTTCGACCTTACCTCGGAAGGGGGACCAAGTTTCCCAAGTCTAGTAGAGAGTCAGGCAAGGGGGCTTGGCCGGAGTTCGTGTGTAAGGCTCGGCAGGACGTTCGACCTTACCTCAGCTGGGAGACCAAGCTTCCCAAGCCTAGTAGGGTCAGGAAAGGCGACTTGGCCACAGTTCGGGGGTAAGGCTCAGCAGGATGTTCGACCTTACCTCGGCAGGGAGACCGAGCTTCCCAAGCAGAGTAGGGTCAGGCCGGGAGGCTTTGCCGGAGTTTGAGTGTAATGCTCGGCAGGACATTCGACCTTACCTCGGCAGGTAGACGAAGCTTCCCAAGCCTAGTAGGAGAGTCAGGCAAGGGGGCTTGGCCAGAGTTCGAGTGTAAGGCTCAGCAGGACGTTCGAACTTAGCTCAGCAGGGAGACCAAGCTTCCCAAGCATAGTAGGGTCAGGCAAGGGGGCTTGGCCGGAGTTCGAGTGTACGGCTCGGCAGGACGTTCGACCTTACCTCGGCAGGGGGACCAAGTTTCCCAAGTCTAGTAGAGAGTCAGGCAAGGGGGCTTGACCGGATTTCTTGTGTAAGGCTCGGCAGGACGTTCGGCCTTACCTCTGCCGGGAGACCAAGCTTCCCAAGCCTAGTAGGGTCAGGAAAGGCTACTTGGCCACAGTTCGAGTGTAAAGCTCAGCAGGATGTTCGACCTTACCTCGGCAGGGAGACCAAGCTTGCCACGCCTAGTAGGTGAGTCAGGCAAGGGGGCTTGACCGGAGTTCGAGTGTAAGGCTCGGCAGGACGTTCGACCTTACCTCGGCAGGGAGACCAAGCTTCCCAAGCCTAGTAGGAGAGTCAGGCAAGGGGGCTTGGCCAGAGTTCGAGTGTAAGGCTCGGCAGGACGTACGAACTTTGCTCAGCAGGGAGACCAAGCTTCCCAAGCATAGTAGGGTCAGGCAAGGAGGCTTGGCCAGAGTTCGAGTGTAAGTCTCAGCAGGAGGTTCGACCTTACCTCAGCAGGGAGACCAAGCTTCCCAAGCCTAGTAGGTGAGTCAGGCAAGGGGGCTTGGCCGGAGTTCGAGTGTAAGGCTCAGTATGACGCTCGACCTTACCTCGGCAGGGAGACCGAGCTTCCCAAGCCTAATAGGAGAGTCAGGCAAGGGAGCTTGGCCTGAGTTCGAGTGTAAGGCTCGGCAGGACGTTCGACCTTACCTCAGCAGGGAGACCAAGCTTCCCAAGCCTAGTAGGGTCAGGCAAGGGGGCTTGGCCGGAGTTCGAGTTTAAGTTTTGGCAGGATGTTCGACCTTACCTCAGCAGGGAGACCAAGCTTCCCAAGCCTAGTCTGTGAGTCAGGCAAGGGGCCTTGGCCGGAGTTCGAGTGTAAGGCTCGGCAGGATGTTCGACCTTACCTCGGCAGGGAGACCAAGCTTCCCAAGCCTAGTAGGAGAGTCAGGTAAGGGGGCTTGGCCAGAGTTCGAGTGTAAGGCTCGGCAGGACGTTCGACCTTACCTCAGCAGGGAGACCAAGCTTCCCAAGCCTAGTAGGGTCAGGCAAGGCGACTTGGCCAGAGTTCGCGTGTAAGGCTCAGCAGGATGTTCGACGTTACCTCGGCAGGGAGACCAAGCTTCCCAAGTCTAGTATGGTCAGGCAAGGGGGCTTGGCCGAAGTTCGAGTGTAAGGCTCAGCAGGACGTTCGAACTTAGCTCAGCAGGGAGACCAAGCTTCCCAAGCCTAGTAGGTGAGTCAGGCAAGGGGGCTTGGCCTGAGTTCGAGTGTAAGGCTCGGCAGGACGTTCGACCTTACCTCAGCAGGGAGACCAAGCTTCCCAAGCCTAGTAGGGTCAGGCAAGGGGGCTTGGCCGGAGTTCGAGTTTAAGGTTTGGCAGGATGTTCGACCTTACCTCAGCAGGGAGACCAAGCTTCCCAAGCCTAGTAGGTGAGTCAGGCAAAGGGGCTTGGCCGGAGTTCGAGTGTAAGGCTCGGCAGGACGTTCGACCTTACCTCAGCAGGGAGACCAAGCTTCCCAAGCCTTGTAGGAGAGTCAGGCAAGGGGCCAGGGCCGGGCTTCGAGTGTAAGGCTCGGCAGGACGTTCGACCTTACCTCGGCAGGGAGACCGAGCTTGACAAACCTAGTAGTAGAGTCAGGCAACGGGGCTTGTCTGGAGTTCAAGTGTAAGACTCGGCAGGACGTTCGAACTTACCTCGGCAGGGAGACCAAGCTTCCCAAACCTAGTAGGAGAGTCAGGCAAGGGGGCTTGGTCTGAGTTCGAGTGTAAGTCTCGGCAGGACGTTCGAACTTAGCTCAGCAGGGAGACCAAGCTTCCCAAGCCTAGTAGGAGAGTCAGGCGAGGAGGCTTGGCCGGAGTTCGAGTGTAAGGCTCGGCAGGACGTTCGACCTTACCTCGGAAGGGGGACCAAGTTTCCCAAGTCTAGTAGAGAGTCAGGCAAGGGGGCTTGGCCGGAGTTCGTGTGTAAGGCTCGGCAGGACGTTCGACCTTACCTCAGCTGGGAGACCAAGCTTCCCAAGCCTAGTAGGGTCAGGAAAGGCAACTTGGCCACAGTTCGGGGGTAAGGCTCAGCAGGATGTTCGACCTCACCTCGGCAGGGAGACCGAGCTTCCCAAGCAGAGTAGGGTAAGGCCGGGAGGCTTTGCTGGAGTTTGAGTGTAATGCTCGGCAGGACATTTGACCTTACCTCGGCAGGTAGACCAAGCTTCCCAAGCCTAGTAGGAGAGTCAGGCAAGGGGGCTTGGCCAGAGTTCGAGTGTAAGGCTCGGCAGGACGTTCGAACTTAGCTCAGCAGGGAGACCAAGCTTCCCAAGCATAGTAGGGTCAGGCAAGGGGGCTTGGCCGGAGTTCGAGTGTACGGCTCGGCAGGACGTTCGACCTTACCTCGGCAGGGGGACCAAGTTTCCCAAGTCTAGTAGAGAGTCAGGCAAGGGGGCTTGACCGGATTTCTTGTGTAAGGCTCGGCAGGACGTTCGGCCTTACCTCTGCCGGGAGACCAAGCTTCCCAAGCCTAGTAGGGTCAGGAAAGGCGACTTGGCCACAGTTCGAGTGTAAAGCTCAGCAGGATGTTCGACCTTACCTCGGCAGGGAGACCAAGCTTCCTAAGCCTAGTATGGTCAGGCAAGTGGGCTTGGCCGGAGTTCGAGTTTAAGGTTTGGCAGGATGTTCGACCTTACCTCAGCAGGGAGACCAAGCTTCCCGAGCCTAGTAGGCGAGTCAGGCAAGGGGGCTTGGCCGGAGTTCGAGTGTAAGGCTCGGCAGGACCTTCGACCTTACCTCGGCTGGGAGACCAAGCTTCCCAAGCCTAGTAGGAGAGTCAGGCAAGGGGGCTTGGCCGGAGTTCGAGTGTAAGGCTCGGCAAGACGTTCGAACTTAGCTCAGCAGGGAGACCAAGCTTCCCAAGCCTTGTAGGTCAGGCAAGGGAGCTTGGCCGGAGTTCGAGTGTAAGGCTTGGCAGGATGTTCGACCTTACCTCGGCAGGGAGACCAAGCTTCCCAAGCCTAGTCGGAGAGTCAGGAAGGGGGCTTGGCCGGAGTTCGAGTGTAAGGCTCGGCAGGACGTTCGACCTTACCTCGGCAGGGAGACCAAGCTTCCCAAGCCTAGTACGGTCAGGCAAGGGGGCTTGGCCGGAGTTCGTGTGTAAGGCTCGGCAGGACGTTCGACCTTACCTCGACAGGGAGACCAAGCTTCCCAAGCCTAGTAGGAGAGTCAGGCAAGGGGGCTTGGCCGGAGTTCGAGTGTAAGGCTCGGCAGGACGTTCGACCTTACCTCGGAAGGGGGACCAAGTTTCCCAAGTCTAGTAGGCGAGTCAGGCAAGGGGGCTTGGCCGGAGTTCGAGTGTAAGGCTCGGCAGGACGTTCGACCTTACCTCGGCAGGGAGACCAAGCTTCCCAAGCCTAGTAGGAGAGTCAGGCAAGGGGGCTTGGCCGGAGTTCGAGTGTAAGGCTCGGCAGGACGTTCGACCTTACCTCGGCAGGGAGACCAAGCTTCCCAAGCCTAGTAGGAGAGTCAGGCAAGGGAGCTTGGCCGGAGTTCGAGTGTAAGGCTTGGCAGGATGTTCGACGTTACCTCGGCAGGGAGACCAAGCTTCCCAAGCCTAGTAGGAGAGTCAGGAAGGGGTCTTGGCCAGAGTTCGAGTGTAAGGCTCGGCAGGACGTTCGACCTTACCTCGGCAGGGAGACCAAGCTTCCCAAGCCTAGTACGGTCAGGCAAGGGGGCTTGGCCGGAGTTCGTGTGTAAGGCTCGGCAGGACGTTCGACCTTACCTCGACAGGGAGACCAAGCTTCCCAAGCCTAGTAGGAGAGTCAGGCAAGGGGGCTTCGCCGGAGTTCGAGTGTAAGGCTCGGCAGGACGTTCGACCTTACCTCGGAAGGGGGACCAAGTTTCCCAAGTCTAGTAGAGAGTCAGGCAAGGGGGCTTGGCCGGAGTTCGTGTGTAAGGCTCGGCAGGACGTTCGACCTTACCTCAGCTGGGAGACCAAGCTTCCCAAGCCTAGTAGGGTCAGGAAAGGCGACTTGGCCACAGTTCGGGGGTAAGGCTCAGCAGGATGTTCGACCTTACCTCGGCAGGGAGACCGAGCTTCCCAAGCAGAGTAGGGTCAGGCCGGGAGGCTTTGCCGGAGTTTGAGTGTAATGCTCGGCAGGACATTCGACCTTACCTCGGCAGGTAGACGAAGCTTCCCAAGCCTAGTAGGAGAGTCAGGCAAGGGGGCTTGGCCAGAGTTCGAGTGTAAGGCTCAGCAGGACGTTCGAACTTAGCTCAGCAGGGAGACCAAGCTTCCCAAGCATAGTAGGGTCAGGCAAGGGGGCTTGGCCGGAGTTCGAGTGTACGGCTCGGCAGGACGTTCGACCTTACCTCGGCAGGGGGACCAAGTTTCCCAAGTCTAGTAGAGAGTCAGGCAAGGGGGCTTGACCGTATTTCTTGTGTAAGGCTCGGCAGGACGTTCGGCCTTACCTCTGCCGGGAGACCAAGCTTCCCAAGCCTAGTAGGGTCAGGAAAGGCTACTTGGCCACAGTTCGAGTGTAAAGCTCAGCAGGATGTTCGACCTTACCTCGGCAGGGAGACCAAGCTTGCCACGCCTAGTAGGTGAGTCAGGCAAGGGGGCTTGACCGGAGTTCGAGTGTAAGGCTCGGCAGGACGTTCGACCTTACCTCGGCAGTGAGACCAAGCTTCCCAAGCCTAGTAGGGTCAGGTAACGGGCCATGGCCGGAGTTCGAGTGTAAGGCTTGGCAGGACGTTCCACCTTACCTCAGCAGGGAGACCAAGCTTCCCAAGCCTAGTAGGAGAGTCAGGCAAGGGGGCTTGTCCGGAGTTCGAGTGTAAGGCTCGGCAGGACGTTCGACCTTACCTCGGCAGGGAGACCAAGCTTCCCAAGCCTAGTAGGAGAGTCAGGCAAGGGGGCTCGGCCTGAGTTCGAGTGTAAGGCTCGGCAGGACGTTCGAACTTAGCTCAGCAGGGAGACCAAACTTCCCAAGCATAGTAGGGTCAGGCAAGGGGGCTTTGCCGGAGTTCGAGTGTAAGGCTCGGCAGGACGTTCGACCTTAACTCGGCAGGGAGACCGAGCTTCCCAAGCCTAATAGGAGAGTCAGGCAAGGGGCCGGGGCCGGGGTTCGAGTGTAAGGCTCAGCAGGACGCTCGACCTTACCTCGGCAGGGAGACCGAGCTTCCCAAGCCTAATAGGAGAGTCAGGCAAGGGGGCTTGGCCGGAATTCGCGAGTAAGGTTCAGCAGGACGTTCGAACTTACCTCAGCAGGGAGACCAAGCTTCCCGAGCCTAGTAGGCGAGTCAGGCAAGGGGGCTTGGCCGGAGTTCGAGTGTAAGGCTCGGCAGGATGTTCGACCTTACCTTGGCAGGGAGACCAAGCTTCCCAAGCCTAGTAGGAGAGTCAGGAAGGGGGCTTGGCCGGAGTTCGAGTGTAAGGCTCGGCAGGACGTTCGACCTTGCCTCAGCAGGGAGACCAAGCTTCTCCAGCCTAGTAGGTGAGTCAGGCAAGGGGGCTTGGCCTGAGTTCGAGTGTAAGGCTCGGCAGGACGTTCAACCTTACCTCAGCAGGGAGACCAAGCTTCCCAAGCCTAGTAGGGTCAGGCAAGGGGGATTGGCCGGAGTTCGAGTTTAAGGTTCAGCAGGACGTTCGACCTTACCTCAGCAGGGAGACCAAGCTTCCCGAGCCTAGTAGGCGAGTCAGGCAAGGGGGCTTGGCCGGAGTTCGAGTGTAAGGCTCGGCAGGACGTTGGACCTTGCCTCAGCAGGGAGACCAAGCTTCCCAAGCCTAGTAGGAGAGTCAGGCAAGGGGGCTTGGCCGGAGTTCGAGTGTAAGGCTCGGCAAGACGTTCGAACTTAGCTCAGCAGGGAGACCAAGCTTCCCAAGCCTTGTAGGTCAGGCAAGGGAGCTTGGCCGGAGTTCGAGTGTAAGGCTTGGCAGGACGTTCGACCTTACCTCGGCAGGGAGACCAAGCTTCCCAAGCCTAGTAGGAGAGTCAAGAAGGGGGCTTGGCCGGAGTTCGAGTGTAAGGCTCGGCAGGACGTTCGACCTTACCTCGGCAGGGAGACCAAGCTTCCCAAGCCTAGTACGGTCAGGCAAGGGGGCTTGGCCGGAGTTCGAGTGTAAGGCTCGGCAGGACGTTCGACCTTACCTCGACAGGGAGACCAAGCTTCCCAAGCCTAGTAGGAGAGTCAGGCAAGGGGGCTTGGCCAGAGTTCGAATGTAAGGCTCGGCAGGACGTTCGACCTTGCCTCGGCAGGGAGACCAAGCGTGTCAAGCCTAGTAAGAGAGTCAGGTAAGGGGGCTTGGCCGGAGTTCGAGTGTAAGGCTCGGCAGGACGTTCGACCTTAGCTCAGCAGGGAGACCAAGCTTCCGAAGCCTAGCAGGAGAGTCAGGTATGGGGGCTTGGCCGGAGTTCGAGTGTAAGGCTTGGCAGGACGTTGGACCTTACCTCAGCAGGGAGACCAAGCTTCCCAAGCCTAGTAGGGTCAGGCAAGGCGACTTGGCCAGAGTTCGAGTGTAAGGCTCAGCAGGATGTTCGACGTTACCTCGGCAGGGAGACCAAGCTTCCCAAATCTAGTATGGTCAGGGAAGGGGGCTTGGCCGGAGTTCGAGTGTAAGGCTCGGCAGGACGTTCGAACTTAGCTCAGCAGGGAGGCCAAGCTTCCCAAGCCTAGTAGGCGAGTCAGGCAAGGGGGCTTGGCCGGAGTTCGAGTGTAAGGCTCGGCAGGACGTTCGACCTTACCTCGTCCGGGAGACCAAGCTTCCCAAGCCTAGTAGGAGAGTCAGGCAAGGGGGCTTGGCCGGAGTTCGAGTGTAAGGCTCGGCAAGACGTTCGAACTTAGCTCAGTAGGGAGACCAAGCTTGCCAAGCCTTGTAGGTCAGGCAAGGGAGCTTGGCCGGAGTTCGAGTGTAAGGCTTGGCAGGACGTTCGACCTTACCTCGGCAGGGAGACCAAGCTTCCTAAGCCTAGTAGGAGAGTCAGGAAGGGGGCTTGGCCGGAGTTCGAGTGTAAGGCTCGGCAGGCTGTTCGACCTTACCTCGGCAGGGAGACCAAGCTTCCCAAGCCTAGTACGGTCAGGCAAGGGGGCTTGGCCGGCGTTCGTGTGTAAGGCTCGGCAGGACGTTCGACCTTACCTCGACAGGGAGACCAAGCTTCCCAAGCCTAGTAGGAGAGTCAGGCAAGGGGGCTTGGCCAGAGTTCGAGTGTAAGGCTCGGCAGGACGTTCGACCTTACCTCGGCAGGGAGACCAAGCTTGCCAAGCCTAGTAGGAGAGTCACGTAAGGGGGCTTGGCCGGAGTTCGAGTGTAAGGCTCGGCAGGACGTTCGACCTTACCTCAGCAGGGAGACCAAGCTTCCCAAGCCTAGTAGGGTCAGGCAAGGCGACTTGGCCAGAGTTCGAGTTTAAGGTTTGGCAGGATGTTCGACCTTACCTCAGCAGGGAGACCAAGCTTCCCAAGCCTAGTAGGTGAGTCAGGCAAGGGGGCTTGTCCGGAGTGCGAGTGTAAGGCTCGGCAGGACGTTCGACCTTACCTCGGCAGGGAGACCAAGCTTCCCAAGCCTAGTAGGAGAGTCAGGCAAGGGGGCTTGGCCTGAGTTCGAGTGTAAGGCTCGGCAGGACGTTCGACCTTACCTCGGCTGGGAGACCGAGCTTGCCAAACCTAGTAGGAGAGCCAGGCAAGGGGGCTTGGCTGGAGTTCGAGTGTAAGTCTCGGCAGGACGTTCGAACTTAGCTCAGCAGGGAGACCAAGCTTCCATAGCCTAGTAGGAGAGTCAGGTAAGGGGGCTTGGCCAGAGTTCGAGTGTAAGGCTTGGCAGGACGTTCAACCTTACCTCAGCAGGGAGACCAAGCTTCCGACGCCTAGTAGGAGAGTCAGGCAAGGGGGCTTGGCCGGAGTTCGAGTGTAAGGCTCCGCAGGACGTTCGACCTTGCCTCGGAAGGGGGACCAAGTTTCCCAAGTCTAGTAGAGAGTCAGGCAAGGGGGCTTGGCCACAGTTCGGGGGTAAGGCTCAGCAGGATGTTCGACCTTACCTCGGCAGGGAGACCGAGCTTCCCAAGCAGAGTAGGGTCAGGCAAGGGGGCTTTGCCGGAGTTTGAGTGTAATGCGCGGAAGACATTCGACCTTACCTCGGCAGGTAGACCAAGTTTCCCAAGCCTAGAAGGAGAGTCAGGCAAGGGGGCTTGGCCAGAGTTCGAGTGTAAGGCTCGGCAGGACGTTCGAACTTACCTCGGCAGTGAGACCAAGCTTCCCAAGCCTCCTAGGGTCAGGCAACGGGCCTTGGCCGGAGTTCGAGTGTAAGGCTTGGCAGGACGTTCCACCTTACCTCGGCAGGGAGACCAAGCTTCCCAAGCCTAGTAGGAGAGTCAGGCAGGGGGGCTGGCCGGAGTTCGAGTGTAAGGCTCGGCAGGACGTTCGAACTTACCTCGGCAGGGAGACCAAGCTTCCCAAGCCTAGTAGGAGAGTCAGGCAAGGGGGCTTGGCCGGAATTCGCGTGTAAGGCTCAGCAGGACGTTCGACCTTACCTCAGCACGGAGACCAAGCTTCCCAAGCCTAGGAGGAGAGTCAGGCAAGGGGGCTTGGCCGGAGTTCAAGTGTAAGGATCGGCAGGACATTTGAACTTACCTCGGCAGGGAGGCCAAGCTTCCCAAGCCTAGTAGGAGAGTCAGGCAAGGGGGCTTGGCCGGAGTTCGAGTGTAAGGCTCGGCAGGACGTTCGACCTTAGCTGAGCAGGGACACCAAGCTTCCGAAGCCTAGCAGGAGAGTCAGGTATGGGGGCTTGGCCGGAGTTCGAGTGTAAGGCTCGGCAGGACGTTGGACCTTACCTCAGCAGGGAGACCAAGCTTCCCAAGCCTAGTAGGATCAGGCAAGGCGACTTGGCCAGAGTTCGAGTGCAAGGCTCGGCAGGATGTTCGACGTTACCTCGGCAGGGAGACCAAGCTTTCCAAGTCTAGTATGGTCAGGGAAGGGGGCTTGGCCAGAGTTCGAGTGTAAGGCTCGGCAGGACGTTCGAACTTAGCTCAGCAGGGAGACCAAGCTTCCCAAGCCTAGTAGGTGAGTCAGGCAAGGGGGCTTGGCCTGAGTTCGAGTGTAAGGCTCGGCAGGACGTTCAACCTTACCTCAGCAGGGAGACCAAGCTTCCCAAGCCTAGTAGGGTCAGGCAAGGGGGCTTGGCTGGAGTTCGAGTTTAAGGTTTGGCAGGACGTTCGACCTTACCTCAGCAGGGAGACCAAGCTTCCCGGGCCTAGTAGGCGAGTCAGGCAAGGGGGCTTTGCCGGAGTTCGAGTGTAAGGCTCGGCAGGACGTTCGACCTTACCTCGGCCGGGAGATCAAGCTTGCCAAGCCTAGTAGGAGAGTCAGGCAAGGGGGCTTGGCCGGAGTTCGAGTGTAATGCTCGGCAAGACGTTCGAACTTAGCTCAGGAGGGAGACCAAGCTTCCCAAGCCTTGTAGGTCAGGCAAGGGAGCTTGGCCGGAGTTCGAGTGTAAGGCTTGGCAGGATGTTCGACCTTACCTCGGCAGGGAGACCAAGCTTCCTAAGCCTAGTAGGAGAGTCAGGAAGGGGGCTTGGCCGGAGTTCGAGTGTAAGGCTCAGCAGGACGTTCGACCTTACCTCGGCAGGGAGACCAAGCTTCCCAAGCCTAGTACGGCCAGGCAAGGGGGCTTGGCCGGAGTTCGTGTGTAAGGCTCGGCAGGACGTTCGACCTTACCTCGACAGGGAGACCAAGCTTCCCAAGCCTAGTAGGAAAGTCAGGCAAGGGGGCTTGGCCGGAGTTCGAGTGTAAGGCTCGGCAGGACGTTCGACCTTACCTCGGCAGGGAGACCAAGCTGCCCAAGCCTAGTAGGAGAGTCAGGTAAGGGGGCTTGGCCAGAGTTCGAGTGTAAGACTCGGCAGGACGTTCGACCTTACCTCGGCAGGGAGACCAAGCTTCCGAAGCCGAGTAGGAGAGTCAGGCAAGGGGGCTTGGCCGGAGTTCGAGTGTAAGGCTCGGCAGGACGTTCGACCTTACCTCGGAAGGGGGACCAAGTTTCCCAAGTCTAGTAGAGAGTCAGGCAAGGGGGCCTGGCCACAGTTCGGGGGTAAGGCTCAGCAGGATGTTCGACCTTACCTCGGCAGGGAGACCGAGCTTCCCAAGCAGAGTAGGGTCAGGCAAGGGGGCTTTGCCGGAGTTTGAGTGTAATGCGCGGCAGGACATTCGACCTTACCTCGGCAGGTAGACCAAGCTTCCCAAGCCTAGTAGGAGAGTCAGGCAAGGGGGCTTGGCCGGAGTTCAAGTGTAAGGATCGGCAGGGCGTTCGAACTTACCTCGGCAGGGAGACCAAGCTTCCCAAGCCTAGTAGGAGAGTCAGGCAAGGGGGCTTGGCCTGAGTTCGAGTGTAAGGCTCGGCAGGACGTTCGACCTTACCTCGGCTGGGAGACCGAGCTTGCCAAACCTAGTAGGAGAGCCAGGCAAGGGGGCTTGGCTGGAGTTCGAGTGTAAGTCTCGGCAGGACGTTCGAACTTAGCTCAGCAGGGAGACCAAGCTTCCATAGCCTAGTAGGAGAGTCAGGTAAGGGGGCTTGGCCAGAGTTCGAGTGTAAGGCTTGGCAGGACGTTCAACCTTACCGCAGCAGGGAGACCAAGCTTCCGACGCCTAGTAGGAGAGTCAGGCAAGGGGGCTTGGCCGGAGTTCGAGTGTAAGGCTCCGCAGGACGTTCGACCTTGCCTCGGAAGGGGGACCAAGTTTCCCAAGTCTAGTAGAGAGTCAGGCAAGGGGGCTTGGCCACAGTTCGGGGGTAAGGCTCAGCAGGATGTTCG
This sequence comes from Vidua macroura, assembly GCF_024509145.1. Classification (NCBI taxonomy): domain Eukaryota; kingdom Metazoa; phylum Chordata; class Aves; order Passeriformes; family Viduidae; genus Vidua; species Vidua macroura. Next base: position 1,687,002 of record NW_026530536.1, on the reverse strand, counting down.
ACCTTACCTCGGCAGGGAGACCGAGCTTCCCAAGCAGAGTAGGGTCAGGCAAGGGGGCTTTGCCGGAGTTTGAGTGTAATGCGCGGAAGACATTCGACCTTACCTCGGCAGGTAGACCAAGTTTCCCAAGCCTAGAAGGAGAGTCAGGCAAGGGGGCTTGGCCAGAGTTCGAGTGTAAGGCTCGGCAGGACGTTCGAACTTACCTCGGCAGTGAGACCAAGCTTCCCAAGCCTCCTAGGGTCAGGCAACGGGCCTTGGCCGGAGTTCGAGTGTAAGGCTTGGCAGGACGTTCCACCTTACCTCGGCAGGGAGACCAAGCTTCCCAAGCCTAGTAGGAGAGTCAGGCAGGGGGGCTGGCCGGAGTTCGAGTGTAAGGCTCGGCAGGACGTTCGAACTTACCTCGGCAGGGAGACCAAGCTTCCCAAGCCTAGTAGGAGAGTCAGGCAAGGGGGCTTGGCCGGAATTCGCGTGTAAGGCTCAGCAGGACGTTCGACCTTACCTCAGCACGGAGACCAAGCTTCCCAAGCCTAGGAGGAGAGTCAGGCAAGGGGGCTTGGCCGGAGTTCAAGTGTAAGGATCGGCAGGACATTTGAACTTACCTCGGCAGGGAGGCCAAGCTTCCCAAGCCTAGTAGGAGAGTCAGGCAAGGGGGCTTGGCCGGAGTTCGAGTGTAAGGCTCGGCAGGACGTTCGACCTTAGCTGAGCAGGGACACCAAGCTTCCGAAGCCTAGCAGGAGAGTCAGGTATGGGGGCTTGGCCGGAGTTCGAGTGTAAGGCTCGGCAGGACGTTGGACCTTACCTCAGCAGGGAGACCAAGCTTCCCAAGCCTAGTAGGGTCAGGCAAGGCGACTTGGCCAGAGTTCGAGTGCAAGGCTCGGCAGGATGTTCGACGTTACCTCGGCAGGGAGACCAAGCTTTCCAAGTCTAGTATGGTCAGGGAAGGGGGCTTGGCCAGAGTTCGAGTGTAAGGCTCGGCAGGACGTTCGAACTTAGCTCAGCAGGGAGACCAAGCTTCCCAAGCCTAGTAGGTGAGTCAGGCAAGGGGGCTTGGCCTGAGTTCGAGTGTAAGGCTCGGCAGGACGTTCAACCTTACCTCAGCAGGGAGACCAAGCTTCCCAAGCCTAGTAGGGTCAGGCAAGGGGGCTTGGCTGGAGTTCGAGTTTAAGGTTTGGCAGGACGTTCGACCTTACCTCAGCAGGGAGACCAAGCTTCCCGGGCCTAGTAGGCGAGTCAGGCAAGGGGGCTTTGCCGGAGTTCGAGTGTAAGGCTCGGCAGGACGTTCGACCTTACCTCGGCCGGGAGATCAAGCTTGCCAAGCCTAGTAGGAGAGTCAGGCAAGGGGGCTTGGCCGGAGTTCGAGTGTAAGGCTCGGCAAGACGTTCGAACTTAGCTCAGGAGGGAGACCAAGCTTCCCAAGCCTTGTAGGTCAGGCAAGGGAGCTTGGCCGGAGTTCGAGTGTAAGGCTTGGCAGGATGTTCGACCTTACCTCGGCAGGGAGACCAAGCTTCCTAAGCCTAGTAGGAGAGTCAGGAAGGGGGCTTGGCCGGAGTTCGAGTGTAAGGCTCAGCAGGACGTTCGACCTTACCTCGGCAGGGAGACCAAGCTTCCCAAGCCTAGTACGGTCAGGCAAGGGGGCTTGGCCGGAGTTCGTGTGTAAGGCTCGGCAGGACGTTCGACCTTACCTCGACAGGGAGACCAAGCTTCCCAAGCCTAGTAGGAAAGTCAGGCAAGGGGGCTTGGCCGGAGTTCGAGTGTAAGGCTCGGCAGGACGTTCGACCTTACCTCGGCAGGGAGACCAAGCTGCCCAAGCCTAGTAGGAGAGTCAGGTAAGGGGGCTTGGCCAGAGTTCGAGTGTAAGACTCGGCAGGACGTTCGACCTTACCTCGGCAGGGAGACCAAGCTTCCGAAGCCGAGTAGGAGAGTCAGGCAAGGGGGCTTGGCCGGAGTTCGAGTGTAAGGCTCGGCAGGACGTTCGACCTTACCTCGGAAGGGGGACCAAGTTTCCCAAGTCTAGTAGAGAGTCAGGCAAGGGGGCCTGGCCACAGTTCGGGGGTAAGGCTCAGCAGGATGTTCGACCTTACCTCGGCAGGGAGACCGAGCTTCCCAAGCAGAGTAGGGTCAGGCAAGGGGGCTTTGCCGGAGTTTGAGTGTAATGCGCGGCAGGACATTCGACCTTACCTCGGCAGGTAGACCAAGCTTCCCAAGCCTAGTAGGAGAGTCAGGCAAGGGGGCTTGGCCGGAGTTCAAGTGTAAGGATCGGCAGGGCGTTCGAACTTACCTCGGCAGGGAGACCAAGCTTCCCAAGCCTAGTAGGAGAGTCAGGCAAGGGGGCTTGGCCGGAGTTCGAGTGTAAGGCTCGGCAGGACATTCGACATTACCTCGGCCGGGAGACCAAGCTTCCCAAGCCTAGTAGGAGAGTCAGGAAGGGGGCTTGTCCGGAGTTCGAGTGTAAGGCTCGGCAGGACGTTCGACCTTACCTCGGCAGGGAGACCAAGCTTCCCAAGCCTAGTAGGAGAGTCAGGCAAGGGGGCTTGGCCTGAGTTCGAGTGTAAGGCTCGGCAGGACGTTCGAACTTAACTCAGCAGGGAGACCAAGCTTCCCAAGCCTTGTAGGTCAGGCAAGGGAGCTTGGCCGGAGTTCGAGTGTAAGGCTTGGCAGGATGTTCGACCTTACCTCGGCAGGGAGACCAAGCTTCCCAAGCCTAGTAGGAGAGTCAGGCAAGGGGGCTTGGCCGGAGTTCGAGTGTAAGGCTCGGCAGGACGTTCGACCTTACCTCGGCAGGGAGACCAAGCTTCCCAAGCCTAGTACGGTCAGGCAAGGGGGCTTGGCCGGAGTTCGTGTGTAAGGCTCGGCAGGACGTTCGACCTTACCTCGACAGGGAGACCAAGCTTCCCAAGCCTAGTAGGAGAGTCAGGTAAGGGGGCTTGGCCGGAGTTCGAGTGTAAGGCTCGGCAGGACGTTCGACCTTACCTCAGCAGGGAGACCAAGCTTCCGAAGCCTAGCAGGAGAGTCAGGTATGGGGGCTTGGCCGGAGCTCGAGTGTAAGGCTCGGCAGGACGTTGGACCTTACCTCAGCAGGGAGACCAAGCTTCCCAAGCCTAGTAGGGTCAGGCAAGGCAACTTGGCCAGAGTTCGAGTGTAAGGCTCAGCAGGATGTTCGACATTACCTCGGCAGGGAGACCAAGCTTCCCAAGTCTAGTAGGGTCAGGCAAGGGGGCTTGGCCGGAGTTCGAGTGTAAGGCTCGGCAGGACGTTCGACCTTACCTCAGCCAGGAGACCAAGCTTCCCGAGCCTAGTAGGCGAGTCAGGCGTGGGGGCTTGCCCGGAGTTCGAGTGTAAGGTTCAGCAGGACGTTCGACCTTACCTCAGCAGGGAGACCAAGCTTCCCGAGCCTAGTAGGCGAGTCAGGCAAGGGGGCTTGGCCGGAGTTCGAGTGTAAGGCTCGGCAGGACGTTCGACCTTACCTCGGCCGGGAGACCAAGCTTCCCAAGCCTAATAGGAGAGTCAGGCAAGGGGGCTTGGCCGGAGTTCGAGTGTAAGGCTCGGCAAGACGTTCGAACTTAGCTCAGCAGGGAGACCAAGCTTCCCAAGCCTAGTAGGTCAGGGAAGGGAGCTTGGCCGGAGTTCGAGTGTAAGGCTTGGCAGGATGTTCGACCTTACCTCGGCAGGGAGACCAAGCTTCCCAAGCCTAGTAGGAGAGTCAGGAAGGGGGCTTGGCCGGAGTTCGAGTGTAAGGCTCGGCAGGACGTTCGACCTTACCTCGGCAGGGAGACCAAGCTTCCCAAGCCTAGTACGGTCAGGCAAGGGGGCTTGGCCGGAGTTCGTGTGTAAGGCTCGGCAGGACGTTCGACCTTACCTCGACAGGGAGACCAAGCTTCCCAAGCCTAGTAGGAGAGTCAGGCAAGGGGGCTTGGCCAGAGTTCGAGTGTAAGGCTCGGCAGGACGTTCGACCTTACCTCAGCAGGGAGACCAAGCTTCCCAAGCCTAGTACGGTCAGGCAAGGGGGCTTGGCCGGAGTTCGTGTGTAAGGCTCGGCAGGACGTTCGACCTTACCTCGACAGGGAGACCAAGCTTCCCAAGCCTAGTAGGAGAGTCAGGCAAGGGGGCTTGGCCAGAGTTCGAGTGTAAGGCTCGGCAGGACGTTCGACCTTACCTCGGCAGGGAGATCAAGCTTGCCAAGCCTAGTAGGAGAGTCAGGCAAGGGGGCTTGGCCGGAGTTCGAGTGTAAGGCTCGGCAGGACATTCGACCTTACCTCGGCCGGGAGACCAAGCTTCCCAAGACTAGTAGGAGAGTCAGGAAGGGGGCTTGTCCGGAGTTTGAGTGTAAGGCTCGGCAGGACGTTCGACCTTACCTCGGCAGGGAGACCAAGCTTCCCAAGCCTAGTAGGAGAGTCAGGCAAGGGGGCTTGGCCTGAGTTCGAGTGTAAGGCTCGGCAGGACGTTCGAACTTAACTCAGCATGGAGGCCAAACTTCCCAAGCCTAGTACGGTCAGGCAAGGGGGCTTGGCCGGAATTCGAGTGTAAGGCTCGGCAGGACATTCGACCTTACCTCGGCCGGGAGACCAAGCTTCCCAAGCCTAGTAGGAGAGTCAGGAAGGGGGCTTGTCCGGAGTTCGAGTGTAAGGCTCGGCAGGACGTTCGACCTTACCTCGGCAGGGAGACCAAGCTTCCCAAGCCTAGTAGGAGAGTCAGGCAAGGGGGCTTGGCCTGAGTTCGAGTGTAAGGCTCGGCAGGACGTTCGAACTTAACTCAGCATGGAGACCAAACTTCCCAAGCATAGTAGGGTCAGGCAAGGGGGCTTTGCCGGAGTTCGAGTGTAAGGCTCGGCAGGACGTTCGAACTTACCTCGGCAGGGAGACCAAGCTTCCCAAGCCTAGTAGGAGAGTCAGGCAAGGGGGCTTGGCCGGAATTCGCGTGTAAGGCTCAGCAGGATGTTCGACCTTACCTCAGCAGGGAGACCGAGCTTCCCAAGCCTAGTAGGTGAGTCAGGCAAGGGGGCTTGGCCGGAGTTCGAGTGTAAGGCTCAGCAGGATGTTCGACCTTCCCTCAGCAGGGAGACCAAGCTTCCCCAGCCTAGTAGGGTCAGGCAAAGGGCCTTGGCCAGAGTTCGAGTGTAAGGCTTGGCAGGACGTTCGACCTTACCTCAGCAGGGAGACCAAGCTTGCCGAGCCTAGTAGGTGTGTCAGGCAAGGGGGCTTGGCCGGAGTTCGAGTGTAAGGCTCGGCAGGACGTTCGACCTTACCTCAGCAGTGAGACCAAGCTTCCCAAGTCTAGTAGGGTCAGGCAACGGGGCTTGGCCGGAGTTCGAGTGTAAGGCTCGGCAGGACGTTCGACCTTACCTCAGCAGGGAGACCAAGCTTCCCAAGCCTTTTAGGAGAGTCAGGCAAGGGGGCTTGGCCGGAGTTCGAGTGTAAGGTTCAGCAGGACGTTCGACCTTACCTCAGCAGGGAGACCAAGCTTCCCGAGCCTAGTAGGCGAGTCAGGCAAGGGTGCTTGGCAGGAGTTCGAGTGTAAGGCTCGGCAGGACGTTCGTGTTGGGGAAGATGAAATAGCAAGGCCCTATAAATATGAGGGCCTGGCAAAAGAATCAGAGAATACAGATATCGAGATGAAAACGAGGTTTGAAATACCAAACCTTCATTACTGAGCATCCCGAAAACAATAATGCAATCCCCCTTTTCTGATAGAACCTAAGGTCAAATGGAATGTCCTGTCTCACCCCCCAATGTATGGTTCATCCCATACCTGTAACCCTCCCCTGAAGTATCCGAAGTCTGTAACCCCATTGGCCCAAGTCCTGTCCCAGCCCACCTTGAAGCCCCCTGATAAGGTGTGGCCGAGGAACCGGACGCGCTCTCTCTCGGACCTTCCTGCTGGGACACCCACCTGGCACCATCTCTCTCTCTCCCCCCGCTCTCCCTGGGCCTGCCACGAGTTGCGGCTAGCAACTCTAAGCAGGGCCCTTCATCCTTTATAATAAACCCTATGCTCTAAAGACCGGGCCTCAGAGATCCTTCGTTACCACCCATCCAAACCGTCCTGGAGTCCAGCAATCCCCGCAGTTCGACCTTACCTCGGCCGGGAGACCAAGCTTCCCAAGCCTAGTAGGAGAGTCAGGCAAGGGGGCTTGGCCGGAGTTCGAGTGTAAGGCTCGGCAAGACGTTCGAACTTAGCTCAGCAGGGAGACCAAGCTTCCCAAGCCTTGTACGGTCAGGCAAGGGAGCTTGGCCGGAGTTCGAGTGTAAGGCTTGGCAGGATGTTCGACCTTACCTCAGCAGGGAGACCAAGCTTCCCAAGCCTAGTAGGAGAGTCAGGAAGGGGGCTTGGCCGGAGTTCGAGTGTAAGGCTCGGCAGGACGTTCGACCTTACCTCGGCAGGGAGACCAAGCTTCCCAAGCCTAGTACGGTCAGGCAAGGGGGCTTGGCCGGAGTTCGAGTGTAAGGCTCGGCAGGACGTTCGACCTTACCTCGGCAGGGGGACCAAGTTTCCCAAGTCTAGTAGAGAGTCAGGCAAGGGGGCTTGACCGGATTTCTTGTGTAAGGATCGGCAGGACGTTCGACCTTACCTCTGCCGGGCGACCAAGCTTCCCATGCCTAGTAGGGTCAGGAAAGGCGACTTGGCCACAGTTCGAGTGTAAAGCTCAGCAGGATGTTCGACCTTACCTCGGCAGGGAGACCAAGCTTGCCACGCCTAGTATGGTCAGGCAAGGGGGCTTGGCCGGAATTCGCGTGTAAGGCTCAGCAGGACGTTCGACCTTACCTCAGCAGGGAGACCAAGCTTCCCAAGCCTAGTAGGAGAGTCAGGCAAGGGGGCTTGGCCGGAGTTCAAGTGTAAGGCTCGGCAGGACGTTCGACCTTACCTCGGCAGTGAGACAAAGCTTCCCAAGCCTACTAGGGTCAGGCAACGGGCCTTGGCCGGAGTTCGAGTGTAAGGCTTGGCAGGACGTTCCACCTTACCTCAGCAGGGAGACCAAGCTTCCCAAGCCTAGTAGGAGAGTCAGGCAGGGGGGCTTGGCCGGAGTTCGAGTGTAAGGCTCGGCAGGACGTTCGAACTTACCTCGGCAGGGAGACCAAGCTTCCCAAGCCTAGTAGGAGAGTCAGGCGAGGGGGCTTGGCCGGAATTCGCGTGTAAGGCTCAGCAGGACGTTCGACCTTACCTCAGCAGGGAGACCAAGCTTCCCAAGCCTAGGAGGAGAGTCAGGCAAGGGGGCTTGGCCGGAGTTCAAGTGTAAGGATCGGCAGGACGTTCGAACTTACCTCGGCAGGGAGACCAAGCTTCCCAAGCCTAGTAGGAGAGTCAGGCAAGGGGGCTTGGCCGGAGTTCGAGTGTAAGGCTCGGCAGGACATTCGACCTTACCTCGGCCGGGAGACCAAGCTTCCCAAGCCTAGTAGGAGAGTCAGGAAGGGGGCTTGTCCGGAGTTCGAGTGTAAGGCTCGGCAGGACGTTCGACCTTACCTCGGCAGGGAGACCAAGCTTCCCAAGCCTAGTAGGAGAGTCAGGCAAGGGGGCTTGGCCAGAGTTCGAGTGTAAGGCTCGGCAGGACGTACGAACTTTGCTCAGCAGGGAGACCAAGCTTCCCAAGCATAGTAGGGTCAGGCAAGGGGGCTTGGCCAGAGTTCGAGTGTAAGGCTCAGCAGGATGTTCGACCTTACCTCAGCAGGGAGACCAAGCTTCCCAAGCCTAGTAGGGTCAGGCAAAGGGGCTTGGCCGCAGTTCGAGTGTAAGACTTGGCAGGACGTTCGACCTTACATCAGCAGGGAGACCCAGCCTCCCAAGCCTAGTAGGAGAGTCAGGCAAGGGGCCGGGGCCGGGGTTCGAGTGTAAGGCTCAGCAGGACGCTCGACCTTACCTCGGCAGGGAGACTGAGCTTCCCAAGCCTAATAGGAGAGTCAGGCAAGGGGGCTTGGCCTGAGTTCGAGTGTAAGGCTCGGCCGGACGTTCGAATTTACCTCGGCAGGGAGACCAAGCTTCCCAAGCCTAGTGGGAGAGTCAGGCAAGGGGGCTTGGCCGGAATTCGCGTGTAAGGCTCAGCAGGATGTTCGACCTTACCTCAGCAGGGAGACCGAGGTTCCCAAGCCTAGTAGGTGAGTCAGGCGAGGGGGCTTGGCCGGAGTTCGAGTGTAAGGCTTGGCAGGACGTTCGACCTTACCTCAGCAGTGAGACCAAGCTTGCCGAGCCTAGTAGGTGTGTCAGGCAAGGGGGCTTGGCCGGAGTTCGAGTGTAAGGCTCGGCAGGACGTTCGACCTTAGCTCAGCAGTGAGACCAAGCTTCCCAAGTCTAGTAGGGTCAGGCAACGGGGCTTGGCCGGAGTTCGAGTGTAAGGCTTGGCAGGACGTTCGACCTTACCTCAGCAGGGAGACCAAGCTTCCCAAGTCTTTTAGGAGAGTCAGGCAAGGGGGCTTGGCCGGAGTTCGAGTGTAAGGTTCAGCAGGACGTTTGACCTTACCTCAGCAGGGAGACCAAGCTTCCCGAGCCTAGTAGGAGAGTCAGGCAAGCGGGCTTGGCCGGAGTTCGAGTGTAAGGCTCGGCAAGACGTTCGAACTTAGCTCAGCAGGGAGACCAAGCTTCCCAAGCCTTGTACGGTCAGGCAAGGGGGCTTGGCCGGAGTTCGAGTGTAAGGCTCGGCAGGACGTTCGACCTTACCTCGACAGGGAGACCAAGCTTCCCAAGCCTAGTAGGAGAGTCAGGCACGGGGGCTTGGCCAGACTTCGAGCGTAAGGCTCGGCAGGACGTTCGACCTTACCTCGGCAGGGAGACCAAGCTTGCCAAGCCTAGTAGGAGAGTCAGGTAAGGGGGCTTGGCCGGAGTTCGAGTGTAAGGCTCGGCAGGACGTTCGATCTTACCTCAGCAGGGAGACCAAGCTTCCCAAGCCTAGTAGGAGAGTCAGGAAGGGGGCTTGGCCGGAGTTCGAGTGTAAGGCTCGGCAGGACGTTGGACCTTACCTCAGCAGGGAGACCAAGCTTCCCAAGCCTAGTAGGGTCAGGCAAGGCGACTTGGCCGGAGTTCGAGCGTAAGGCTCAGCAGGATGTTCGACGTTACCTTGGCAGGGAGACCAAGCTTCCCAAGTCTAGTATGGTCAGGCAAGGGAGCTTGGCCAGAGTTCGAGTGTAAGGCTCGGCAGGACGTTCGAACTTAACTCAGCAGGGAGACCAAGCTTCCCAAGGCTAGTAGGTGAGTCAGGCAAGGGGGCTTGGCCTGAGTTCGAGTGTAAGGCTCGGCAGGACGTTGGACCTTACCTCAGCAGGGAGACCAAGCTTCCCAAGCCTAGTAGGAGAGTCAGGCAAGGGGACGGGGCCGGGCTTCGAGTGTAAGGCTCGGCAGGACGTTCAACCTTACCTCGGCAGGGAGACCGAGCTTGCCAAACCTAGTAGGAGAGTCAGGCAAGGGGGCTTGGCTGGAGTTCGAGTGTAAGGCTCGGCAGGACATTCGAACTTACCTCGGCAGGGAGACCAAGCTTCCCAAGCCTAGTAGGAGTGTCAGGCAAGGGGGCTTGGTCTGAGTTCGAGTGTAAGTCTCGGCAGGACGTTCGAACTTAGCTCAGCAGGGAGACCAAGCTTCCCAAGCCTTGTAGGTCAGGCAAGGGAGCTTGGCCGGAGTTCGAGTGTAAGGGTTGGCAGGATGTTCGACCTTACCTCGGCAGGGAGACCAAGCTTCCCAAGCCTAGTAGGAGAGTCAGGAAGGGGGCTTGGCCGGAGTTCGAGTGTAAGGCTCGGCAGGACGTTCGACCTTACCTCGGCAGGGAGACCAAGCTTCCCAAGCCTAGTACGGTCAGGCAAGGGGGCTTGGCCGGAGTTCGTGTGTAAGGCTCGGCAGGACGTTCGACCTTACCTCGACAGGGAGACCAAGCTTCCCAAGCCTAGTAGGAGAGTCAGGCAAGGGGGCTTGGCCAGAGTTCGAGTGTAAGGCTCGGCAGGACGTTCGACCTTACCTCGGCAGGGAGACCAAGCTTCCCAAGCCTAGTACGGTCAGGCAAGCGGGTTTGGCCGGAGTTCGTGTGTAAGGCTCGGCAGGACGTTCGACCTTACCTCGACAGGGAGACCAAGCTTCCCAAGCCTAGTAGGAGAGTCAGGCAAGGGGGCTTGGCCAGAGTTCGAGTGTAAGGCTCGGCAGGACGTTCGACCTTACCTCGGCAGGGAGATCAAGCTTGCCAAGCCTAGTAGGAGAGTCAGGCAAGGGGGCTTGGCCGGAGTTCGAGTGTAAGGCTCGGCAGGACATTCGACCTTACCTCGGCCGGGTGACCAAGCTTCCCAAGCCTAGTAGGAGAGTCAGGAAGGGGGCTTGTCCGGAGTTCGAGTGTAAGGCTCGGCAGGACGTTCGACCTTACCTCGGCAGGGAGACCAAGCTTCCCAAGCCTAGTAGGAGAGTCAGGCAAGGGGGCTTGGCCTGAGTTCGAGTGTAAGGCTCGGCAGGACGTTCGAACTTAACTCAGCATGGAGACCAAACTTCCCAAGCCTAGTACGGTCAGGCAAGGGGGCTTGGCCGGAGTTCGAGTGTAAGGCTCGGCAGGACATTCGACCTTACCTCGGCCGGGAGACCAAGCTTCCCAAGCCTAGTAGGAGAGTCAGGAAGGGGGCTTGTCCGGAGTTCGAGTGTAAGGCTCGGCAGGACGTTCGACCTTACCTCGGCAGGGAGACCAAGCTTCCCAAGGCTAGTAGGTGAGTCAGGCAAGGGGGCTTGGCCTGAGTTCGAGTGTAAGGCTCGGCAGGACGTTGGACCTTACCTCAGCAGGGAGACCAAGCTTCCCAAGCCTAGTAGGAGAGTCAGGCAAGGGGACGGGGCCGGGCTTCGAGTGTAAGGCTCGGCAGGACGTTCAACCTTACCTCGGCAGGGAGACCGAGCTTGCCAAACCTAGTAGGAGAGTCAGGCAAGGGGGCTTGGCTGGAGTTCGAGTGTAAGGCTCGGCAGGACATTCGAACTTACCTCGGCAGGGAGACCAAGCTTCCCAAGCCTAGTAGGAGTGTCAGGCAAGGGGGCTTGGTCTGAGTTCGAGTGTAAGTCTCGGCAGGACGTTCGAACTTAGCTCAGCAGGGAGACCAAGCTTCCCAAGCCTTGTAGGTCAGGCAAGGGAGCTTGGCCGGAGTTCGAGTGTAAGGGTTGGCAGGATGTTCGACCTTACCTCGGCAGGGAGACCAAGCTTCCCAAGCCTAGTAGGAGAGTCAGGAAGGGGGCTTGGCCGGAGTTCGAGTGTAAGGCTCGGCAGGACGTTCGACCTTACCTCGGCAGGGAGACCAAGCTTCCCAAGCCTAGTACGGTCAGGCAAGGGGGCTTGGCCGGAGTTCGTGTGTAAGGCTCGGCAGGACGTTCGACCTTACCTCGACAGGGAGACCAAGCTTCCCAAGCCTAGTAGGAGAGTCAGGCAAGGGGGCTTGGCCAGAGTTCGAGTGTAAGGCTCGGCAGGACGTTCGACCTTACCTCGGCAGGGAGACCAAGCTTCCCAAGCCTAGTACGGTCAGGCAAGCGGGTTTGGCCGGAGTTCGTGTGTAAGGCTCGGCAGGACGTTCGACCTTACCTCGACAGGGAGACCAAGCTTCCCAAGCCTAGTAGGAGAGTCAGGCAAGGGGGCTTGGCCAGAGTTCGAGTGTAAGGCTCGGCAGGACGTTCGACCTTACCTCGGCAGGGAGATCAAGCTTGCCAAGCCTAGTAGGAGAGTCAGGCAAGGGGGCTTGGCCGGAGTTCGAGTGTAAGGCTCGGCAGGACATTCGACCTTACCTCGGCCGGGAGACCAAGCTTCCCAAGCCTAGTAGGAGAGTCAGGAAGGGGGCTTGTCCGGAGTTCGAGTGTAAGGCTCGGCAGGACGTTCGACCTTACCTCGGCAGGGAGACCAAGCTTCCCAAGCCTAGTAGGAGAGTCAGGCAAGGGGGCTTGGCCTGAGTTCGAGTGTAAGGCTCGGCAGGACGTTCGAACTTAACTCAGCATGGGGACCAAACTTCCCAAGCCTAGTACGGTCAGGCAAGGGGGCTTGGCCGGAGTTCGAGTGTAAGGCTCGGCAGGACATTCGACCTTACCTCGGCCGGGAGACCAAGCTTCCCAAGCCTAGTAGGAGAGTCAGGAAGGGGGCTTGGCCGGAGTTCGAGTGTAAGGCTCGGCAGGACGTTCGACCTTACCTCGGCAGGGAGACCAAGCTTCCCAAGCCTAGTAGGAGAGTCAGGCAAGGGGGCTTGGCCTGAGTTCGAGTGTAAGGCTCGGCAGGACGTTCGAACTTAACTCAGCATGGAGACCAAACTTCCCAAGCCTTGTACGGTCAGGCAAGGGGGCTTGGCCTGAGTTCGAGTGTAAGGCTCGGCAGGACGTTCGAACTTAACTCAGCATGGAGACCAAACTTCCCAAGCATAGTAGGGTCAGGCAAGGGGGCTTTGCCGGAGTTCGAGTGTAAGGCTCGGCAGGACGTTCGAACTTACCTCGGCAGGGAGACCAAGCTTCCCAAGCCTAGTAGGGTCAGGCAAGGCGACTTGGCCGGAGTTCGAGCGTAAGGCTCAGCAGGATGTTCGACGTTACCTTGGCAGGGAGACCAAGCTTCCCAAGTCTAGTATGGTCAGGCAAGGGAGCTTGGCCAGAGTTCGAGTGTAAGGCTCGGCAGGACGTTCGAACTTAACTCAGCAGGGAGACCAAGCTTCCCAAGGCTAGTAGGTGAGTCAGGCAAGGGGGCTTGGCCTGAGTTCGAGTGTAAGGCTCGGCAGGACTTTGGACCTTACCTCAGCAGGGAGACCAAGCTTCCCAAGCCTAGTAGGAGAGTCAGGCAAGGGGACGGGGCCGGGCTTCGAGTGTAAGGCTCGGCAGGACGTTCAACCTTACCTCGGCAGGGAGACCGAGCTTGCCAAACCTAGTAGGAGAGTCAGGCAAGGGGGCTTGGCTGGAGTTCGAGTGTAAGGCTCGGCAGGACATTCGAACTTACCTCGGCAGGGAGACCAAGCTTCCCAAGCCTAGTAGGAGTGTCAGGCAAGGGGGCTTGGTCTGAGTTCGAGTGTAAGTCTCGGCAGGACGTTCGAACTTAGCTCAGCAGGGAGACCAAGCTTCCCAAGCCTTGTAGGTCAGGCAAGGGAGCTTGGCCGGAGTTCGAGTGTAAGGGTTGGCAGGATGTTCGACCTTACCTCGGCAGGGAGACCAAGCTTCCCAAGCCTAGTAGGAGAGTCAGGAAGGGGGCTTGGCCGGAGTTCGAGTGTAAGGCTCGGCAGGACGTTCGACCTTACCTCGGCAGGGAGACCAAGCTTCCCAAGCCTAGTACGGTCAGGCAAGGGGGCTTGGCCGGAGTTCGTGTGTAAGGCTCGGCAGGACGTTCGACCTTACCTCGACAGGGAGACCAAGCTTCCCAAGCCTAGTAGGAGAGTCAGGCAAGGGGGCTTGGCCAGAGTTCGAGTGTAAGGCTCGGCAGGACGTTCGACCTTACCTCGGCAGGGAGACCAAGCTTCCCAAGCCTAGTACGGTCAGGCAAGCGGGTTTGGCCGGAGTTCGTGTGTAAGGCTCGGCAGGACATTCGACCTTACCTCGGCAGGGAGACCAAGCTTCCCAAGCCTAGTAGGAGAGTCAGGAAGGGGGCTTGTCCGGAGTTCGAGTGTAAGGCTCGGCAGGACGTTCGACCTTACCTCGGCAGGGAGACCAAGCTTCCCAAGCCTAGTAGGAGAGTCAGGCAAGGGGGCTTGGCCTGAGTTCGAGTGTAAGGCTCGGCAGGACGTTCGAACTTAACTCAGCATGGAGACCAAACTTCCCAAGCCTTGTACGGTCAGGCAAGGGGGCTTGTCCGGAGTTCGAGTGTAAGGCTCGGCAGGACATTCGACCTTACCTCGGCCAGGAGACCAAGCTTCCCAAGCCTAGTAGGAGAGTCAGGAAGGGGGCTTGTCCGGAGTTCGAGTGTAAGGCTCGGCAGGACGTTCGACCTTACCTCGGCAGGGAGACCAAGCTTCCCAAGCCTAGTAGGAGAGTCAGGCAAGGGGGCTTGGCCTGAGTTCGAGTGTAAGGCTCGGCAGGACGTTCGAACTTAACTCAGCATGGAGACCAAACTTCCCAAGCATAGTAGGGTCAGGCAAGGGGGCTTTGCCGGAGTTCGAGTGTAAGGCTCGGCAGGACGTTCGAACTTACCTCGGCAGGGAGACCAAGCTTCCCAAGCCTAGTAGGAGAGTCAGGCAAGGGGGCTTGGCCGGAATTCGCGTGTAAGGCTCAGCAGGATGTTCGACCTTACCTCAGCAGGGAGACCGAGCTTCCCAAGCCTAGTAGGTGTGTCAGGCAAGGGGGCTTGGCCGGAGTTCGAGTGTAAGGCTCGGCAGGACGTTCGACCTTACCTCAGCAGTGAGACCAAGCTTCCCAAGTCTAGTAGGGTCAGGCAACAGGGCTTGGCCGGAGTTCGAGTGTAAGGCTTGGCAGGACGTTCGACCTTACCTCAGCAGGGAGACCAAGCTTCCCAAGCCTTTTAGGAGAGTCAGGAAAGGGGGCTTGGCCGGAGTTCGAGTGTAAGGTTCAGCAGGACGTTCGACCTTACCTCAGCAGGGAGACCAAGCTTCCCGAGCCTAGTAGGCGAGTCAGGCGAGGGTGCTTGGCAGGAGTTCGAGTGTAAGGCTCGGCAGGACGTTCGACCTTACCTCGGCCGGGAGACCAAGCTTCCCAAGCCTAGTAGGAGAGTCAGGCAAGGGGGCTTGGCCGGAGTTCGAGTGTAAGGCTCGGCAAGACGTTCGAACTTAGCTCAGCAGGGAGACCAAGCTTCCCAAGCCTTGTACGGTCAGGCAAGGGAGCTTGGCCGGAGTTCGAGTGTAAGGCTTGGCAGGATGTTCGACCTTACCTCGGCAGGGAGACCAAGCTTCCCAAGCCTAGTAGGAGAGTCAGGAAGGGGGCTTGGCCGGAGTTCGAGTGTAAGGCTCGGCAGGACGTTCGACCTTACCTCGGCAGGGAGACCAAGCTTCCCAAGCCTAGTACGGTCAGGCAAGGGGGCTTGGCCGGAGTTCGAGTGTAAGGCTCGGCAGGACGTTCGACCTTACCTCGGCAGGGGGACCGAGTTTCCCAAGTCTAGTAGAGAGTCAGGCAAGGGGGCTTGACCGGATTTCTTGTGTAAGGCTCGGCAGGACGTTCGACCTTACCTCTGCCGGGCGACCAAGCTTCCCTTGCCTAGTTGGGTCAGGAAAGGCGACTTGGCCACAGTTCGAGTGTAAAGCTCAGCAGGATGTTCGACCTTACCTCGGCAGGGAGACCAAGCTTGCCACGCCTAGTATGGTCAGGCAAGGGGGCTTGGCCGGAATTCGCGTGTAAGGCTCAGCAGGACGTTCGACCTTACCTCAGCAGGGAGACCAAGCTTCCCAAGCCTAGGAGGAGAGTCAGGCAAGGGGGCTTGGCCGGAGTTCAAGTGTAAGGCTCGGCAGGACGTTCG
The DNA here is from genome assembly GCF_024509145.1 of Vidua macroura. Classification (NCBI taxonomy): domain Eukaryota; kingdom Metazoa; phylum Chordata; class Aves; order Passeriformes; family Viduidae; genus Vidua; species Vidua macroura. The sequence goes on along the minus strand of NW_026530536.1, from coordinate 1,671,653 downwards.
ACCTTACCTCGGCAGTGAGACAAAGCTTCCCAAGCCTACTAGGGTCAGGCAACGGGCCTTGGCCGGAGTTCGAGTGTAAGGCTTGGCAGGACGTTCCACCTTACCTCAGCAGGGAGACCAAGCTTCCCAAGCCTAGTAGGAGAGTCAGGCAGGGGGGCTTGGCCGGAGTTCGAGTGTAAGGCTCGGCAGGACGTTCGAACTTACCTCGGCAGGGAGACCAAGCTTCCCAAGCCTAGTAGGAGAGTCAGGCGAGGGGGCTTGGCCGGAATTCGCGTGTAAGGCTCAGCAGGACGTTCGACCTTACCTCAGCAGGGAGACCAAGCTTCCCAAGCCTAGGAGGAGAGTCAGGCAAGGGGGCTTGGCCGGAGTTCAAGTGTAAGGATCGGCAGGACGTTCGAACTTACCTCGGCAGGGAGACCAAGCTTCCCAAGCCTAGTAGGAGAGTCAGGCAAGGGGGCTTGGCCGGAGTTCGAGTGTAAGGCTCGGCAGGACATTCGACCTTACCTCGGCCGGGAGACCAAGCTTCCCAAGCCTAGTAGGAGAGTTAGGAAGGGGGCTTGTCCGGAGTTCGAGTGTAAGGCTCGGCAGGACGTTCGACCTTACCTCGGCAGGGAGACCAAGCTTCCCAAGCCTAGTAGGAGAGTCAGGCAAGGGGGCTTGGCCTGAGTTTGAGTGTAAGGCTCGGCAGGACGTTCGAACTTAACTCGGCATGGAGACCAAACTTCCCAAGCATAGTAGGGTCAGGCAAGGGGGCTTTGCCGGAGTTCGAGTGTAAGGCTCGGCAGGACGTTCGACCTTACCTCGGCAGGGAGACCAAGCTTCCCAAGCCTAGTAGGAGAGTCAGGCAAGGGGGCTTGGCCAGAGTTCGAGTGTAAGGCTCGGCAGGACGTTCGAACTTAGCTCAGCAGGGAGACCAAGCTTCCCAAGCATAGTAGGGTCAGGCAAGGGGGCTTGGCCAGAGTTCGAGTGTAAGGCTCAGCAGGATGTTCGACCTTACCTCAGCAGGGAGACCGAGGTTCCCAAGCCTAGTAGGTGAGTCAGGCAAGGGGGCTTGGCCGGAGTTCGAGTGTAAGGCTTGGCAGGACGTTCGACCTTACCTCAGCAGTGAGACCAAGCTTGCCGAGCCTAGTAGGTGTGTCAGGCAAGGGGGCTTGGCCGGAGTTCGAGTGTAAGGCTCGGCAGGACGTTCGACCTTAGCTCAGCAGTGAGACCAAGCTTCCCAAGTCTAGTAGGGTCAGGCAACGGGGCTTGGCCAGAGTTCGAGTGTAAGGCTTGGCAGGACGTTCGACCTTACCTCAGCAGGGAGACCAAGCTTCCCAAGCCTTTTAGGAGAGTCAGGCAAGGGGGCTTGGCCGGAGTTCGAGTGTAAGGTTCAGCAGGACGTTTGACCTTACCTCAGCAGGGAGACCAAGCTTCCCGAGCCTAGTAGGAGAGTCAGGCAAGGGGGCTTGGCCGGAGTTCGAGTGTAAGGCTCGGCAAGACGTTCGAACTTAGCTCAGCAGGGAGACCAAGCTTCCCAAGCCTTGTACGGTCAGGCAAGGGAGCTTGGCCGGAGTTCGAGTGTAAGGCTTGGCAGGATGTTCGACCTTACCTCGGCAGGGAGACCAAGCTTCCCAAGCCTAGTAGGAGAGTCAGGAAGGGGGCTTGGCCGGAGTTCGAGCGTAAGGCTCAGCAGGATGTTCGACGTTACCTTGGCAGGGAGACCAAGCTTCCCAAGTCTAGTATGGTCAGGCAAGGGAGCTTGGCCAGAGTTCGAGTGTAAGGCTCGGCAGGACGTTCGAACTTAACTCAGCAGGGAGACCAAGCTTCCCAAGGCTAGTAGGTGAGTCAGGCAAGGGGGCTTGGCCTGAGTTCGAGTGTAAGGCTCGGCAGGACGTTGGACCTTACCTCAGCAGGGAGACCAAGCTTCCCAAGCCTAGTAGGAGAGTCAGGCAAGGGGACGGGGCCGGGCTTCGAGTGTAAGGCTCGGCAGGACGTTCAACCTTACCTCGGCAGGGAGACCGAGCTTGCCAAACCTAGTAGGAGAGTCAGGCAAGGGGGCTTGGCTGGAGTTCGAGTGTAAGGCTCGGCAGGACATTCGAACTTACCTCGGCAGGGAGACCAAGCTTCCCAAGCCTAGTAGGAGTGTCAGGCAAGGGGGCTTGGTCTGAGTTCGAGTGTAAGTCTCGGCAGGACGTTCGAACTTAGCTCAGCAGGGAGACCAAGCTTCCCAAGCCTTGTAGGTCAGGCAAGGGAGCTTGGCCGGAGTTCGAGTGTAAGGGTTGGCAGGATGTTCGACCTTACCTCGGCAGGGAGACCAAGCTTCCCAAGCCTAGTAGGAGAGTCAGGAAGGGGGCTTGGCCGGAGTTCGAGTGTAAGGCTCGGCAGGACGTTCGACCTTACCTCGGCAGGGAGACCAAGCTTCCCAAGCCTAGTACGGTCAGGCAAGGGGGCTTGGCCGGAGTTCGTGTGTAAGGCTCGGCAGGACGTTCGACCTTACCTCGACAGGGAGACCAAGCTTCCCAAGCCTAGTAGGAGAGTCAGGCAAGGGGGCTTGGCCAGAGTTCGAGTGTAAGGCTCGGCAGGACGTTCGACCTTACCTCGGCAGGGAGACCAAGCTTCCCAAGCCTAGTACGGTCAGGCAAGCGGGTTTGGCCGGAGTTCGTGTGTAAGGTTCAGCAGGACGTTCGACCTTACCTCAGCAGGGAGACCAAGCTTCCCGAGCCTAGTAGGCGAGTCAGGCAAGGGTGCTTGGCAGGAGTTCGAGTGTAAGGCTCGGCAGGACGTTCGTGTTGGGGAAGATGAAATAGCAAGGCCCTATAAATATGAGGGCCTGGCAAAAGAATCAGAGAATACAGATATCGAGATGAAAACGAGGTTTGAAATACCAAACCTTCATTACTGAGCATCCCGAAAACAATAATGCAATCCCCCTTTTCTGATAGAACCTAAGGTCAAATGGAATGTCCTGTCTCACCCCCCAGTGTATGGTTCATCCCATACCTGTAACCCTCCCCTGAAGTATCCGAAGTCTGTAACCCCATTGGCCCAAGTCCTGTCCCAGCCCACCTTGAAGCCCCCTGATAAGGTGTGGCCGAGGAACCGGACGCGCTCTCTCTCGGACCTTCCTGCTGGGACACCCACCTGGCACCATCTCTCTCTCTCCCCCCGCTCTCCCTGGGCCTGCCACGAGTTGCGGCTAGCAACTCTAAGCAGGGCCCTTCATCCTTTATAATAAACCCTATGCTCTAAAGACCGGGCCTCAGAGATCCTTCGTTACCACCCATCCAAACCGTCCTGGAGTCCAGCAATCCCCGCAGTTCGACCTTACCTCGGCCGGGAGACCAAGCTTCCCAAGCCTAGTAGGAGAGTCAGGCAAGGGGGCTTGGCCGGAGTTCGAGTGTAAGGCTCGGCAAGACGTTCGAACTTAGCTCAGCAGGGAGACCAAGCTTCCCAAGCCTTGTACGGTCAGGCAAGGGAGCTTGGCCGGAGTTCGAGTGTAAGGCTTGGCAGGATGTTCGACCTTACCTCGGCCGGGAGACCAAGCTTCCCAAGCCTAGTAGGAGAGTCAGGAAGGGGGCTTGGCCGGAGTTCGAGCGTAAGGCTCAGCAGGATGTTCGACGTTACCTTGGCAGGGAGACCAAGCTTCCCAAGTCTAGTATGGTCAGGCAAGGGAGCTTGGCCAGAGTTCGAGTGTAAGGCTCGGCAGGACGTTCGAACTTAACTCAGCAGGGAGACCAAGCTTCCCAAGGCTAGTAGGTGAGTCAGGCAAGGGGGCTTGGCCTGAGTTCGAGTGTAAGGCTCGGCAGGACGTTGGACCTTACCTCAGCAGGGAGACCAAGCTTCCCAAGCCTAGTAGGAGAGTCAGGCAAGGGGACGGGGCCGGGCTTCGAGTGTAAGGCTCGGCAGGACGTTCAACCTTACCTCGGCAGGGAGACCGAGCTTGCCAAACCTAGTAGGAGAGTCAGGCAAGGGGGCTTGGCTGGAGTTCGAGTGTAAGGCTCGGCAGGACATTCGAACTTACCTCGGCAGGGAGACCAAGCTTCCCAAGCCTAGTAGGAGTGTCAGGCAAGGGGGCTTGGTCTGAGTTCGAGTGTAAGTCTCGGCAGGACGTTCGAACTTAGCTCAGCAGGGAGACCAAGCTTCCCAAGCCTTGTAGGTCAGGCAAGGGAGCTTGGCCGGAGTTCGAGTGTAAGGGTTGGCAGGATGTTCGACCTTACCTCGGCAGGGAGACCAAGCTTCCCAAGCCTAGTAGGAGAGTCAGGAAGGGGGCTTGGCCGGAGTTCGAGTGTAAGGCTCGGCAGGACGTTCGACCTTACCTCGGCAGGGAGACCAAGCTTCCCAAGCCTAGTACGGTCAGGCAAGGGGGCTTGGCCGGAGTTCGTGTGTAAGGCTCGGCAGGACGTTCGACCTTACCTCGACAGGGAGACCAAGCTTCCCAAGCCTAGTAGGAGAGTCAGGCAAGGGGGCTTGGCCAGAGTTCGAGTGTAAGGCTCGGCAGGACGTTCGACCTTACCTCGGCAGGGAGACCAAGCTTCCCAAGCCTAGTACGGTCAGGCAAGCGGGTTTGGCCGGAGTTCGTGTGTAAGGTTCAGCAGGACGTTCGACCTTACCTCAGCAGGGAGACCAAGCTTCCCGAGCCTAGTAGGCGAGTCAGGCAAGGGTGCTTGGCAGGAGTTCGAGTGTAAGGCTCGGCAGGACGTTCGTGTTGGGGAAGATGAAATAGCAAGGCCCTATAAATATGAGGGCCTGGCAAAAGAATCAGAGAATACAGATATCGAGATGAAAACGAGGTTTGAAATACCAAACCTTCATTACTGAGCATCCCGAAAACAATAATGCAATCCCCCTTTTCTGATAGAACCTAAGGTCAAATGGAATGTCCTGTCTCACCCCCCAATGTATGGTTCATCCCATACCTGTAACCCTCCCCTGAAGTATCCGAAGTCTGTAACCCCATTGGCCCAAGTCCTGTCCCAGCCCACCTTGAAGCCCCCTGATAAGGTGTGGCCGAGGAACCGGACGCGCTCTCTCTCGGACCTTCCTGCTGGGACACCCACCTGGCACCATCTCTCTCTCTCCCCCCGCTCTCCCTGGGCCTGCCACGAGTTGCGGCTAGCAACTCTAAGCAGGGCCCTTCATCCTTTATAATAAACCCTATGCTCTAAAGACCGGGCCTCAGAGATCCTTCGTTACCACCCATCCAAACCGTCCTGGAGTCCAGCAATCCCTGCAGTTCGACCTTACCTCGGCCGGGAGACCAAGCTTCCCAAGCCTAGTAGGAGAGTCAGGCAAGGGGGCTTGGCCGGAGTTCGAGTGTAAGGCTCGGCAAGACGTTCGAACTTAGCTCAGCAGGGAGACCAAGCTTCCCAAGCCTTGTACGGTCAGGCAAGGGAGCTTGGCCGGAGTTCGAGTGTAAGGCTTGGCAGGATGTTCGACCTTACCTCAGCAGGGAGACCAAGCTTCCCAAGCCTAGTAGGAGAGTCAGGAAGGGGGCTTGGCCGGAGTTCGAGTGTAAGGCTCGGCAGGACGTTCGACCTTACCTCGGCAGGGAGACCAAGCTTCCCAAGCCTAGTACGGTCAGGCAAGGGGGCTTGGCCGGAGTTCGAGTGTAAGGCTCGGCAGGACGTTCGACCTTACCTCGGCAGGGGGACCAAGTTTCCCAAGTCTAGTAGAGAGTCAGGCAAGGGGGCTTGACCGGATTTCTTGTGTAAGGATCGGCAGGACGTTCGACCTTACCTCTGCCGGGCGACCAAGCTTCCCATGCCTAGTAGGGTCAGGAAAGGCGACTTGGCCACAGTTCGAGTGTAAAGCTCAGCAGGATGTTCGACCTTACCTCGGCAGGGAGACCAAGCTTGCCACGCCTAGTATGGTCAGGCAAGGGGGCTTGGCCGGAATTAGCGTGTAAGGCTCGGCAGGACGTTCGACCTTACCTCGACAGGGAGACCAAGCTTCCCAAGCCTAGTAGGAGAGTCAGGCAAGGGGGCTTGGCCAGAGTTCGAGTGTAAGGCTCGGCAGGACGTTCGACCTTACCTCGGCAGGGAGACCAAGCTTCCCAAGCCTAGTACGGTCAGGCAAGCGGGTTTGGCCGGAGTTCGTGTGTAAGGTTCAGCAGGACGTTCGACCTTACCTCAGCAGGGAGACCAAGCTTCCCGAGCCTAGTAGGCGAGTCAGGCAAGGGTGCTTGGCAGGAGTTCGAGTGTAAGGCTCGGCAGGACGTTCGTGTTGGGGAAGATGAAATAGCAAGGCCCTATAAATATGAGGGCCTGGCAAAAGAATCAGAGAATACAGATATCGAGATGAAAACGAGGTTTGAAATACCAAACCTTCATTACTGAGCATCCCGAAAACAATAATGCAATCCCCCTTTTCTGATAGAACCTAAGGTCAAATGGAATGTCCTGTCTCACCCCCCAATGTATGGTTCATCCCATACCTGTAACCCTCCCCTGAAGTATCCGAAGTCTGTAACCCCATTGGCCCAAGTCCTGTCCCAGCCCACCTTGAAGCCCCCTGATAAGGTGTGGCCGAGGAACCGGACGCGCTCTCTCTCGGACCTTCCTGCTGGGACACCCACCTGGCACCATCTCTCTCTCTCCCCCCGCTCTCCCTGGGCCTGCCACGAGTTGCGGCTAGCAACTCTAAGCAGGGCCCTTCATCCTTTATAATAAACCCTATGCTCTAAAGACCGGGCCTCAGAGATCCTTCGTTACCACCCATCCAAACCGTCCTGGAGTCCAGCAATCCCTGCAGTTCGACCTTACCTCGGCCGGGAGACCAAGCTTCCCAAGCCTAGTAGGAGAGTCAGGCAAGGGGGCTTGGCCGGAGTTCGAGTGTAAGGCTCGGCAAGACGTTCGAACTTAGCTCAGCAGGGAGACCAAGCTTCCCAAGCCTTGTACGGTCAGGCAAGGGAGCTTGGCCGGAGTTCGAGTGTAAGGCTTGGCAGGATGTTCGACCTTACCTCAGCAGGGAGACCAAGCTTCCCAAGCCTAGTAGGAGAGTCAGGAAGGGGGCTTGGCCGGAGTTCGAGTGTAAGGCTCGGCAGGACGTTCGACCTTACCTCGGCAGGGAGACCAAGCTTCCCAAGCCTAGTACGGTCAGGCAAGGGGGCTTGGCCGGAGTTCGAGTGTAAGGCTCGGCAGGACGTTCGACCTTACCTCGGCAGGGGGACCAAGTTTCCCAAGTCTAGTAGAGAGTCAGGCAAGGGGGCTTGACCGGATTTCTTGTGTAAGGATCGGCAGGACGTTCGACCTTACCTCTGCCGGGCGACCAAGCTTCCCATGCCTAGTAGGGTCAGGAAAGGCGACTTGGCCACAGTTCGAGTGTAAAGCTCAGCAGGATGTTCGACCTTACCTCGGCAGGGAGACCAAGCTTGCCACGCCTAGTATGGTCAGGCAAGGGGGCTTGGCCGGAATTAGCGTGTAAGGCTCAGCAGGACGTTCGACCTTACCTCAGCAGGGAGACCAAGCTTCCCAAGCCTAGGAGGAGAGTCAGGCAAGGGGGCTTGGCCGGAGTTCAAGTGTAAGGCTCGGCAGGACGTTCGACCTTACCTCGGCAGTGAGACAAAGCTTCCCAAGCCTACTAGGGTCAGGCAACGGGCCTTGGCCGGAGTTCGAGTGTAAGGCTTGGCAGGACGTTCCACCTTACCTCAGCAGGGAGACCAAGCTTCCCAAGCCTAGTAGGAGAGTCAGGCAGGGGGGCTTGGCCGGAGTTCGAGTGTAAGGCTCGGCAGGACGTTCGAACTTACCTCGGCAGGGAGACCAAGCTTCCCAAGCCTAGTAGGAGAGTCAGACGAGGGGGCTTGGCCGGAATTCGCGTGTAAGGCTCAGCAGGACGTTCGACCTTACCTCAGCAGGGAGACCAAGCTTCCCAAGCCTAGGAGGAGAGTCAGGCAAGGGGGCTTGGCCGGAGTTCAAGTGTAAGGATCGGCAGGACGTTCGAACTTACCTCGGCAGGGAGACCAAGCTTCCCAAGCCTAGTAGGAGAGTCAGGCAAGGGGGCTTGGCCGGAGTTCGAGTGTAAGGCTCGGCAGGACATTCGACCTTACCTCGGCCGGGAGACCAAGCTTCCCAAGCCTAGTAGGAGAGTCAGGAAGGGGGCTTGTCCGGAGTTCGAGTGTAAGGCTCGGCAGGACGTTCGACCTTACCTCGGCAGGGAGACCAAGCTTCCCAAGCCTAGTAGGAGAGTCAGGCAAGGGGGCTTGGCCAGAGTTCGAGTGTAAGGCTCGGCAGGACGTACGAACTTTGCTCAGCAGGGAGACCAAGCTTCCCAAGCATAGTAGGGTCAGGCAAGGGGGCTTGGCCAGAGTTCGAGTGTAAGGCTCAGCAGGATGTTCGACCTTACCTCAGCAGGGAGACCAAGCTTCCCAAGCCTAGTAGGGTCAGGCAAAGGGGCTTGGCCGCAGTTCGAGTGTAAGACTTGGCAGGACGTTCGACCTTACATCAGCAGGGAGACCCAGCCTCCCAAGCCTAGTAGGAGAGTCAGGCAAGGGGCCGGAGCCGGGGTTCGAGTGTAAGGCTCAGCAGGACGCTCGACCTTACCTCGGCAGGGAGACTGAGCTTCCCAAGCCTAATAGGAGAGTCAGGCAAGGGGGCTTGGCCTGAGTTCGAGTGTAAGGCTCGGCCGGACGTTCGAATTTACCTCGGCAGGGAGACCAAGCTTCCCAAGCCTAGTGGGAGAGTCAGGCAAGGGGGCTTGGCCGGAATTCGCGTGTAAGGCTCAGCAGGATGTTCGACCTTACCTCAGCAGGGAGACCGAGGTTCCCAAGCCTAGTAGGTGAGTCAGGCGAGGGGGCTTGGCCGGAGTTCGAGTGTAAGGCTTGGCAGGACGTTCGACCTTACCTCAGCAGTGAGACCAAGCTTGCCGAGCCTAGTAGGTGTGTCAGGCAAGGGGGCTTGGCCGGAGTTCGAGTGTAAGGCTCGGCAGGACGTTCGACCTTAGCTCAGCAGTGAGACCAAGCTTCCCAAGTCTAGTAGGGTCAGGCAAGGGGGCTTGGCCGGAGTTCGAGTGTAAGGCTCGGCAGGACGTTCGACCTTACCTCGACAGGGAGACCAAGCTTCCCAAGCCTAGTAGGAGAGTCAGGCACGGGGGCTTGGCCAGACTTCGAGCGTAAGGCTCGGCAGGACGTTCGACCTTACCTCGGCAGGGAGACCAAGCTTGCCAAGCCTAGTAGGAGAGTCAGGTAAGGGGGCTTGGCCGGAGTTCGAGTGTAAGGCTCGGCAGGACGTTCGATCTTACCTCAGCAGGGAGACCAAGCTTCCCAAGCCTAGTAGGAGAGTCAGGAAGGGGGCTTGGCCGGAGTTCGAGTGTAAGGCTCGGCAGGACGTTGGACCTTACCTCAGCAGGGAGACCAAGCTTCCCAAGCCTAGTAGGGTCAGGCAAGGCGACTTGGCCGGAGTTCGAGCGTAAGGCTCAGCAGGATGTTCGACGTTACCTTGGCAGGGAGACCAAGCTTCCCAAGTCTAGTATGGTCAGGCAAGGGAGCTTGGCCAGAGTTCGAGTGTAAGGCTCGGCAGGACGTTCGAACTTAACTCAGCAGGGAGACCAAGCTTCCCAAGGCTAGTAGGTGAGTCAGGCAAGGGGGCTTGGCCTGAGTTCGAGTGTAAGGCTCGGCAGGACGTTGGACCTTACCTCAGCAGGGAGACCAAGCTTCCCAAGCCTAGTAGGAGAGTCAGGCAAGGGGACGGGGCCGGGCTTCGAGTGTAAGGCTCGGCAGGACGTTCAACCTTACCTCGGCAGGGAGACCGAGCTTGCCAAACCTAGTAGGAGAGTCAGGCAAGGGGGCTTGGCTGGAGTTCGAGTGTAAGGCTCGGCAGGACATTCGAACTTACCTCGGCAGGGAGACCAAGCTTCCCAAGCCTAGTAGGAGTGTCAGGCAAGGGGGCTTGGTCTGAGTTCGAGTGTAAGTCTCGGCAGGACGTTCGAACTTAGCTCAGCAGGGAGACCAAGCTTCCCAAGCCTTGTAGGTCAGGCAAGGGAGCTTGGCCGGAGTTCGAGTGTAAGGGTTGGCAGGATGTTCGACCTTACCTCGGCAGGGAGACCAAGCTTCCCAAGCCTAGTAGGAGAGTCAGGAAGGGGGCTTGGCCGGAGTTCGAGTGTAAGGCTCGGCAGGACGTTCGACCTTACCTCGGCAGGGAGACCAAGCTTCCCAAGCCTAGTACGGTCAGGCAAGGGGGCTTGGCCGGAGTTCGTGTGTAAGGCTCGGCAGGACGTTCGACCTTACCTCGACAGGGAGACCAAGCTTCCCAAGCCTAGTAGGAGAGTCAGGCAAGGGGGCTTGGCCAGAGTTCGAGTGTAAGGCTCGGCAGGACGTTCGACCTTACCTCGGCAGGGAGACCAAGCTTCCCAAGCCTAGTACGGTCAGGCAAGCGGGTTTGGCCGGAGTTCGTGTGTAAGGCTCGGCAGGACGTTCGACCTTACCTCGACAGGGAGACCAAGCTTCCCAAGCCTAGTAGGAGAGTCAGGCAAGGGGGCTTGGCCAGAGTTCGAGTGTAAGGCTCGGCAGGACGTTCGACCTTACCTCGGCAGGGAGATCAAGCTTGCCAAGCCTAGTAGGAGAGTCAGGCAAGGGGGCTTGGCCGGAGTTCGAGTGTAAGGCTCGGCAGGACGTTCGACCTTACCTCGGCAGGGAGACCAAGCTTCCCAAGCCTAGTAGGAGAGTCAGGCAAGGGGGCTTGGCCTGAGTTCGAGTGTAAGGCTCGGCAGGACGTTCGAACTTAACTCAGCATGGAGACCAAACTTCCCAAGCCTAGTACGGTCAGGCAAGGGGGCTTGGCCGGAGTTCGAGTGTAAGGCTCGGCAGGACATTCGACCTTACCTCGGCCGGGAGACCAAGCTTCCCAAGCCTAGTAGGAGAGTCAGGAAGGGGGCTTGTCCGGAGTTCGAGTGTAAGGCTCGGCAGGACGTTCGACCTTACCTCGGCAGGGAGACCAAGCTTCCCAAGCCTAGTAGGAGAGTCAGGCAAGGGGGCTTGGCCTGAGTTCGAGTGTAAGGCTCGGCAGGACGTTCGAACTTAACTCAGCATGGAGACCAAACTTCCCAAGCATAGTAGGGTCAGGCAAGGGGGCTTTGCCGGAGTTCGAGTGTAAGGCTCGGCAGGACGTTCGAACTTACCTCGGCAGGGAGACCAAGCTTCCCAAGCCTAGTAGGGTCAGGCAAGGCGACTTGGCCGGAGTTCGAGCGTAAGGCTCAGCAGGATGTTCGACGTTACCTTGGCAGGGAGACCAAGCTTCCCAAGTCTAGTATGGTCAGGCAAGGGAGCTTGGCCAGAGTTCGAGTGTAAGGCTCGGCAGGACGTTCGAACTTAACTCAGCAGGGAGACCAAGCTTCCCAAGGCTAGTAGGTGAGTCAGGCAAGGGGGCTTGGCCTGAGTTCGAGTGTAAGGCTCGGCAGGACGTTGGACCTTACCTCAGCAGGGAGACCAAGCTTCCCAAGCCTAGTAGGACAGTCAGGCAAGGGGACGGGGCCGGGCTTCGAGTGTAAGGCTCGGCAGGACGTTCAACCTTACCTCGGCAGGGAGACCGAGCTTGCCAAACCCAGTAGGAGAGTCAGGCAAGGGGGCTTGGCTGGAGTTCGAGTGTAAGGCTCGGCAGGACATTCGAACTTACCTCGGCAGGGAGACCAAGCTTCCCAAGCCTAGTAGGAGTGTCAGGCAAGGGGGCTTGGTCTGAGTTCGAGTGTAAGTCTCGGCAGGACGTTCGAACTTAGCTCAGCAGGGAGACCAAGCTTCCCAAGCCTTGTAGGTCAGGCAAGGGAGCTTGGCCGGAGTTCGAGTGTAAGGGTTGGCAGGATGTTCGACCTTACCTCGGCAGGGAGACCAAGCTTCCCAAGCCTAGTAGGAGAGTCAGGAAGGGGGCTTGGCCGGAGTTCGAGTGTAAGGCTCGGCAGGACGTTCGACCTTACCTCGGCAGGGAGACCAAGCTTCCCAAGCCTAGTACGGTCAGGCAAGGGGGCTTGGCCGGAGTTCGTGTGTAAGGCTCGGCAGGACGTTCGACCTTACCTCGACAGGGAGACCAAGCTTCCCAAGCCTAGTAGGAGAGTCAGGCAAGGGGGCTTGGCCAGAGTTCGAGTGTAAGGCTCGGCAGGACGTTCGACCTTACCTCGGCAGGGAGACCAAGCTTCCCAAGCCTAGTACGGTCAGGCAAGCGGGTTTGGCCGGAGTTCGCGTGTAAGGCTCGGCAGGACATTCGACCTTACCTCGGCAGGGAGACCAAGCTTCCCAAGCCTAGTAGGAGAGTCAGGAAGGGGGCTTGTCCGGAGTTCGAGTGTAAGGCTCGGCAGGACGTTCGACCTTACCTCGGCAGGGAGACCAAGCTTCCCAAGCCTAGTAGGAGAGTCAGGCAAGGGGGCTTGGCCTGAGTTCGAGTGTAAGGCTCGGCAGGACGTCCGAACTTAACTCAGCATGGAGACCAAACTTCCCAAGCCTAGTACGGTCAGGCAAGGGGGCTTGTCCGGAGTTCGAGTGTAAGGCTCGGCAGGACATTCGACCTTACCTCGGCCAGGAGACCCAGCTTCCCAAGCCTAGTAGGAGAGTCAGGAAGGGGGCTTGTCCGGAGTTCGAGTGTAAGGCTCGGCAGGACGTTCGACCTTACCTCGGCAGGGAGACCAAGCTTCCCAAGCCTAGTAGGAGAGTCAGGCAAGGGGGCTTGGCCTGAGTTCGAGTGTAAGGCTCGGCAGGACGTTCGAACTTAACTCAGCATGGAGACCAAACTTCCCAAGCATAGTAGGGTCAGGCAAGGGGGCTTTGCCGGAGTTCGAGTGTAAGGCTCGGCAGGACGTTCGAACTTACCTCGGCAGGGAGACCAAGCTTCCCAAGCCTAGTAGGAGAGTCAGGAAGGGGGCTTGGCCGGAATTCGCGTGTAAGGCTCAGCAGGATGTTCGACCTTACCTCAGCAGGGAGACCGAGCTTCCCAAGCCTAGTAGGTGAGTCAGGCAAGGGGGCTTGGCCGGAGTTCGAGTGTAAGGCTCAGCAGGATGTTCGACCTTCCCTCAGCAGGGAGACCAAGCTTCCCCAGCCTAGTAGGGTCAGGCAAAGGGCCTTGGCCAGAGTTCGAGTGTAAGGCTTGGCAGGACGTTCGACCTTACCTCAGCAGGGAGACCAAGCTTGCCGAGCCTAGTAGGTGTGTCAGGCAAGGGGGCTTGGCCGGAGTTCGAGTGTAAGGCTCGGCAGGACGTTCGACCTTACCTCAGCAGTGAGACCAAGCTTCCCAAGTCTAGTAGGGTCAGGCAACAGGGCTTGGCCGGAGTTCGAGTGTAAGGCTTGGCAGGACGTTCGACCTTACCTCAGCAGGGAGACCAAGCTTCCCAAGCCTTTTAGGAGAGTCAGGAAAGGGGGCTTGGCCGGAGTTCGAGTGTAAGGTTCAGCAGGACGTTCGACCTTACCTCAGCAGGGAGACCAAGCTTCCCGAGCCTAGTAGGCGAGTCAGGCGAGGGTGCTTGGCAGGAGTTCGAGTGTAAGGCTCGGCAGGACGTTCGACCTTACCTCGGCCGGGAGACCAAGCTTCCCAAGCCTAGTAGGAGAGTCAGGCAAGGGGGCTTGGCCGGAGTTCGAGTGTAAGGCTCGGCAAGACGTTCGAACTTAGCTCAGCAGGGAGACCAAGCTTCCCAAGCCTTGTACGGTCAGGCAAGGGAGCTTGGCCGGAGTTCGAGTGTAAGGCTTGGCAGGATGTTCGACCTTACCTCGGCAGGGAGACCAAGCTTCCCAAGCATAGTAGGAGAGTCAGGAAGGGGGCTTGGCCGGAGTTCGAGTGTAAGGCTCGGCAGGACGTTCGACCTTACCTCGGCAGGGAGACCAAGCTTCCCAAGCCTAGTACGGTCAGGCAAGGGGGCTTGGCCGGAGTTCGAGTGTAAGGCTCGGCAGGACGTTCGACCTTACCTCGGCAGGGGGACCGAGTTTCCCAAGTCTAGTAGAGAGTCAGGCAAGGGGGCTTGACCGGATTTCTTGTGTAAGGCTCGGCAGGACGTTCGACCTTACCTCTGCCGGGCGACCAAGCTTCCCATGCCTAGTAGGGTCAGGAAAGGCGACTTGGCCACAGTTCGAGTGTAAAGCTCAGCAGGATGTTCGACCTTACCTCGGCAGGGAGACCAAGCTTGCCACGCCTAGTATGGTCAGGCAAGGGGGCTTGGGCGGAATTCGCGTGTAAGGCTCAGCAGGACGTTCGACCTTACCTCAGCAGGGAGACCAAGCTTCCCAAGCCTAGGAGGAGAGTCAGGCAAGGGGGCTTGGCCGGAGTTCAAGTGTAAGGCTCGGCAGGACGTTCGACCTTTACCTCGGCAGTGAGACAAAGCTTCCCAAGCCTACTAGGGTCAGGCAACGGGCCTTGGCCGGAGTTCGAGTGTAAGGCTTGGCAGGACGTTCCACCTTACCTCAGCAGGGAGACCAAGCTTCCCAAGCCTAGTAGGAGAGTCAGGCAGGGGGGCTTGGCCGGAGTTCGAGTGTAAGGCTCGGCAGGACGTTCGAACTTACCTCGGCAGGGAGACCAAGCTTCCCAAGCCTAGTAGGAGAGTCAGGCGAGGGGGCTTGGCCGGAATTCGCGTGTAAGGCTCAGCAGGACGTTCGACCTTACCTCAGCAGGGAGACCAAGCTTCCCAAGCCTAGGAGGAGAGTCAGGCAAGGGGGCTTGGCCGGAGTTCAAGTGTAAGGATCGGCAGGACATTCGAACTTACCTCGGCAGGGAGACCAAGCTTCCCAAGCCTAGTAGGAGAGTCAGGCAAGGGGGCTTGGCCGGAGTTCGAGTGTAAGGCTCGGCAGGACATTCGACCTTACCTCGGCCGGGAGACCAAGCTTCCCAAGCCTAGTAGGAGAGTTAGGAAGGGGGCTTGTCCGGAGTTCGAGTGTAAGGCTCGGCAGGACGTTCGACCTTACCTCGGCAGGGAGACCAAGCTTCCCAAGCCTAGTAGGAGAGTCAGGCAAGGGGGCTTGGCCTGAGTTTGAGTGTAAGGCTCGGCAGGACGTTCGAACTTAACTCGGCATGGAGACCAAACTTCCCAAGCATAGTAGGGTCAGGCAAGGGGGCTTTGCCGGAGTTCGAGTGTAAGGCTCGGCAGGACGTTCGACCTTACCTCGGCAGGGAGACCAAGCTTCCCAAGCCTAGTAGGAGAGTCAGGCAAGGGGGCTTGGCCAGAGTTCGAGTGTAAGGCTCGGCAGGACGTTCGAACTTAGCTCAGCAGGGAGACCAAGCTTCCCAAGCATAGTAGGGTCAGGCAAGGGGGCTTGGCCAGAGTTCGAGTGTAAGGCTCAGCAGGATGTTCGACCTTACCTCAGCAGGGAGACCGAGGTTCCCAAGCCTAGTAGGTGAGTCAGGCAAGGGGGCTTGGCCGGAGTTCGAGTGTAAGGCTCGGCAGGACGTTCGACCTTACCTCAGCAGTGAGACCAAGCTTGCCGAGCCTAGTAGGTGTGTCAGGCAAGGGGGCTTGGCCGGAGTTCGAGTGTAAGGCTCGGCAGGACGTTCGACCTTAGCTCAGCAGTGAGACCAAGCTTCCCAAGTCTAGTAGGGTCAGGCAACGGGGCTTGGCCAGAGTTCGAGTGTAAGGCTTGGCAGGACGTTCGACCTTACCTCAGCAGGGAGACCAAGCTTCCCAAGCCTTTTAGGAGAGTCAGGCAAGGGGGCTTGGCCGGAGTTCGAGTGTAAGGTTCAGCAGGACGTTTGACCTTACCTCAGCAGGGAGACCAAGCTTCCCGAGCCTAGTCGGAGAGTCAGGCAAGGGGGCTTGGCCGGAGTTCGAGTGTAAGGCTCGGCAAGACGTTCTAACTTAGCTCAGCAGGGAGACCAAGCTTCCCAAGCCTTGTACGGTCAGGCAAGGGAGCTTGGCCGGAGTTCGAGTGTAAGGCTTGGCAGGATGTTCGACCTTACCTCGGCAGGGAGACCAAGCTTCCCAAGCCTAGTAGGAGAGTCAGGAAGGGGGCTTGGCCGGAGTTCGAGCGTAAGGCTCAGCAGGATGTTCGACGTTACCTTGGCAGGGAGACCAAGCTTCCCAAGTCTAGTATGGTCAGGCAAGGGAGCTTGGCCAGAGTTCGAGTGTAAGGCTCGGCAGGACGTTCGAACTTAACTCAGCAGGGAGACCAAGCTTCCCAAGGCTAGTAGGTGAGTCAGGCAAGGGGGCTTGGCCTGAGTTCGAGTGTAAGGCTCGGCAGGACGTTGGACCTTACCTCAGCAGGGAGACCAAGCTTCCCAAGCCTAGTAGGAGAGTCAGGCAAGGCGACGGGGCCGGGCTTCGAGTGTAAGGCTCGGCAGGACGTTCAACCTTACCTCGGCAGGGAGACCAAGCTTCCCAAGCCTTGTAGGTCAGGCAAGGGAGCTTGGCCGGAGTTCGAGTGTAAGGGTTGGCAGGATGTTCGACCTTACCTCGGCAGGGAGACCAAGCTTCCCAAGCCTAGTAGGAGAGTCAGGAAGGGGGCTTGGCCGGAGTTCGAGTGTAAGGCTCGGCAGGACGTTCGACCTTACCTCGGCAGGGAGACCAAGCTTCCCAAGCCTAGTACGGTCAGGCAAGGGGGCTTGGCCGGAGTTCGTGTGTAAGGCTCGGCAGGACGTTCGACCTTACCTCGACAGGGAGACCAAGCTTCCCAAGCCTAGTAGGAGAGTCAGGCAAGGGGGCTTGGCCAGAGTTCGAGTGTAAGGCTCGGCAGGACGTTCGACCTTACCTCGGCAGGGAGACCAAGCTTCCCAAGCCTAGTACGGTCAGGCAAGCGGGTTTGGCCGGAGTTCGTGTGTAAGGCTCGGCAGGACATTCGACCTTACCTTGGCAGGGAGACCAAGCTTCCCAAGCCTAGTAGGAGAGTCAGGAAGGGGGCTTGTCCGGAGTTCGAGTGTAAGGCTCGGCAGGACGTTCGACCTTACCTCGGCAGGGAGACCAAGCTTCCCAAGCCTAGTAGGAGAGTCAGGCAAGGGGGCTTGGCCTGAGTTCGAGTGTAAGGCTCGGCAGGACGTTCGAACTTAACTCAGCATGGAGACCAAACTTCCCAAGCCTAGTACGGTCAGGCAAGGGGGCTTGTCCGGAGTTCGAGTGTAAGGCTCGGCAGGACATTCGACCTTACCTCGGCCAGGAGACCAAGCTTCCCAAGCCTAGTAGGAGAGTCAGGAAGGGGGCTTGTCCGGAGTTCGAGTGTAAGGCTCGGCAGGACGTTCGACCTTACCTCGGCAGGGAGACCAAGCTTCCCAAGCCTAGTAGGAGAGTCAGGCAAGGGGGCTTGGCCTGAGTTCGAGTGTAAGGCTCGGCAGGACGTTCGAACTTAACTCAGCATGGAGACCAAACTTCCCAAGCATAGTAGGGTCAGGCAAGGGGGCTTTGCCGGAGTTCGAGTGTAAGGCTCGGCAGGACGTTCGAACTTACCTCGGCAGGGAGACCAAGCTTCCCAAGCCTAGTAGGAGAGTCAGGCAAGGGGGCTTGGCCGGAATTCGCGTGTAAGGCTCAGCAGGATGTTCGACCTTACCTCAGCAGGGAGACCGAGCTTCCCAAGCCTAGTAGGTGAGTCAGGCAAGGGGGCTTGGCCGGAGTTCGAGTGTAAGGCTCAGCAGGATGTTCGACCTTCCCTCAGCAGGGAGACCAAGCTTCCCCAGCCTAGTAGGGTCAGGCAAAGGGCCTTGGCCAGAGTTCGAGTGTAAGGCTTGGCAGGACGTTCGACCTTACCTCAGCAGGGAGACCAAGCTTGCCGAGCCTAGTAGGTGTGTCAGGCAAGGGGGCTTGGCCGGAGTTCGAGTGTAAGGCTCGGCAGGACGTTCGACCTTACCTCAGCAGTGAGACCAAGCTTCCCAAGTCTAGTAGGGTCAGGCAACGGGGCTTGGCTGGAGTTCGAGTGTAAGGCTTGGCAGGACGTTCGACCTTACCTCAGCAGGGAGACCAAGCTTCCCAAGCCTTTTAGGAGAGTCAGGAAAGGGGGCTTGGCCGGAGTTCGAGTGTAAGGTTCAGCAGGACGTTCGACCTTACCTCAGCAGGGAGACCAAGCTTCCCGAGCCTAGTAGGCGAGTCAGGCGAGGGTGCTTGGCAGGAGTTCGAGTGTAAGGCTCGGCAGGACGTTCGACCTTACCTCGGCCGGGAGACCAAGCTTCCCAAGCCTAGTAGGAGAGTCAGGCAAGGGGGCTTGGCCGGAGTTCGAGTGTAAGGCTCGGCAAGACGTTCGAACTTAGCTCAGCAGGGAGACCAAGCTTCCCAAGCCTTGTACGGTCAGGCAAGGGAGCTTGGCCGGAGTTCGAGTGTAAGGCTTGGCAGGATGTTCGACCTTACCTCGGCAGGGAGACCAAGCTTCCCAAGCCTAGTAGGAGAGTCAGGAAGGGGGCTTGGCCGGAGTTCGAGTGTAAGGCTCGGCAGGACGTTCGACCTTACCTCGGCAGGGAGACCAAGCTTCCCAAGCCTAGTACGGTCAGGCAAGGGGGCTTGGCCGGAGTTCGAGTGTAAGGCTCGGCAGGACGTTCGACCTTACCTCGGCAGGGGGACCGAGTTTCCCAAGTCTAGTAGAGAGTCAGGCAAGGGGGCTTGACCGGATTTCTTGTGTAAGGCTCAGCAGGACGTTCGACCTTACCTCTGCCGGGCGACCAAGCTTCCCATGCCTAGTAGGGTCAGGAAAGGCGACTTGGCCACAATTCGAGTGTAAAGCTCAGCAGGATGTTCGACCTTACCTCGGCAGGGAGACCAAGCTTGCCACGCCTAGTATGGTCAGGCAAGGGGGCTTGGCCGGAATTCGCGTGTAAGGCTCAGCAGGACGTTCGACCTTACCTCAGCAGGGAGACCAAGCTTCCCAAGCCTAGGAGGAGAGTCAGGCAAGGGGGCTTGGCCGGAGTTCAAGTGTAAGGCTCGGCAGGACGTTCGACCTTACCTCGGCAGTGAGACAAAGCTTCCCAAGCCTACTAGGGTCAGGCAACGGGCCTTGGCCGGAGTTCGAGTGTAAGGCTTGGCAGGACGTTCCACCTTACCTCAGCAGGGAGACCAAGCTTCCCAAGCCTAGTAGGAGAGTCAGGCAGGGGGGCTTGGCCGGAGTTCGAGTGTAAGGCTCGGCAGGACGTTCGAACTTACCTCGGAAGGGAGACCAAGCTTCCCAAGCCTAGTAGGAGAGTCAGGCGAGGGGGCTTGGCCGGAATTCGCGTGTAAGGCTCACCAGGACGTTCGACCTTACCTCAGCAGGGAGACCAAGCTTCCCAAGCCTAGGAGGAGAGTCAGGCAAGGGGGCTTGGCCGGAGTTCAAGTGTAAGGATCGGCAGGACGTTCGAACTTACCTCGGCAGGGAGACCAAGCTTCCCAAGCCTAGTAGGAGAGTCAGGCAAGGGGGC
This sequence comes from Vidua macroura, assembly GCF_024509145.1. Taxonomy (NCBI): domain Eukaryota; kingdom Metazoa; phylum Chordata; class Aves; order Passeriformes; family Viduidae; genus Vidua; species Vidua macroura. The sequence continues at coordinate 1,652,415 of NW_026530536.1, read as the reverse complement.
TTGGCCGGAGTTCGAGTGTAAGGCTCGGCAGGACATTCGACCTTACCTCGGCCGGGAGACCAAGCTTCCCAAGCCTAGTAGGAGAGTCAGGAAGGGGGCTTGTCCGGAGTTCGAGTGTAAGGCTCGGCAGGACGTTCGACCTTACCTCGGCAGGGAGACCAAGCTTCCCAAGCCTAGTAGGAGAGTCAGGCAAGGGGGCTTGGCCTGAGTTTGAGTGTAAGGCTCGGCAGGACGTTCGAACTTAACTCGGCATGGAGACCAAACTTCCCAAGCATAGTAGGGTCAGGCAAGGGGGCTTTGCCGGAGTTCGAGTGTAAGGCTCGGCAGGATGTTCGAACTTAGCTCAGCAGGGAGACCAAGCTTCCCAAGCATAGTAGGGTCAGGCAAGGGGGCTTGGCCAGAGTTCGAGTGTAAGGCTCAGCAGGATGTTCGACCTTACCTCAGCAGGGAGACCGAGGTTCCCAAGCCTAGTAGGTGAGTCAGGCAAGGGGGCTTGGCCGGAGTTCGAGTGTAAGGCTTGGCAGGACGTTCGACCTTACCTCAGCAGTGAGACCAAGCTTGCCGAGCCTAGTAGGTGTGTCAGGCAAGGGGGCTTGGCCGGAGTTCGAGTGTAAGGCTCGGCAGGACGTTCGACCTTAGCTCAGCAGTGAGACCAAGCTTCCCAAGTCTAGTAGGGTCAGGCAACGGGGCTTGGCCAGAGTTCGAGTGTAAGGCTTGGCAGGACGTTCGACCTTACCTCAGCAGGGAGACCAAGCTTCCCAAGCCTTTTAGGAGAGTCAGGCAAGGGGGCTTGGCCGGAGTTCGAGTGTAAGGTTCAGCAGGACGTTTGACCTTACCTCAGCAGGGAGACCAAGCTTCCCGAGCCTAGTAGGAGAGTCAGGCAAGGGGGCTTGGCCGGAGTTCGAGTGTAAGGCTCGGCAAGACGTTCGAACTTAGCTCAGCAGGGAGACCAAGCTTCCCAAGCATAGTAGGGTCAGGCAAGGGGGCTTGGCCAGAGTTCGAGTGTAAGGCTCAGCAGGACGTTCGACCTTACCTCAGCAGGGAGACCAAGCTTCCCAAGCCTAGGAGGAGAGTCAGGGAAGGGGGCTTGGCCGGAGTTCAAGTGTAAGGCTCGGCAGGACGTTCGACCTTACCTCGGCAGTGAGACCAAGCTTCCCAAGCCTAGCACGGTCAGGCAAGGGGGCTTGGCCGGAGTTCGAGTGTAAGGCTCGGCAGGACGTTCGACCTTACCTCGACAGGGAGACCAAGCTTCCCAAGCCTAGTAGGAGAGTCAGGCACGGGGGCTTGGCCAGACTTCGAGCGTAAGGCTCGGCAGGACGTTCGACCTTACCTCGGCAGGGAGACCAAGCTTGCCAAGCCTAGTAGGAGAGTCAGGTAAGGGGGCTTGGCCGGAGTTCGAGTGTAAGGCTCGGCAGGACGTTCGATCTTACCTCAGCAGGGAGACCAAGCTTCCGAAGCCTAGCAGGAGAGTCAGGTATGGGGGCTTGGCCGGAGTTCGAGTGTAAGGCTCGGCAGGACGTTGGACCTTTCCTCAGCAGGGAGACCAAGCTTCCCAAGCCTAGTAGGGTCAGGCAAGGCGACTTGGCCGGAGTTCGAGCGTATGGCTCAGCAGGATGTTCGACGTTACCTTGGCAGGGAGACCAAGCTTCCCAAGTCTAGTATGGTCAGGCAAGGGAGCTTGGCCAGAGTTCGAGTTTAAGGCTCGGCAGGACGTTCGAACTTAACTCAGCAGGGAGACCAAGCTTCCCAAGGCTAGTAGGTGAGTCAGGCAAGGGGGCTTGGCCTGAGTTCGAGTGTAAGGCTCGGCAGGACGTTGGACCTTACCTCAGCAGGGAGACCAAGCTTCCCAAGCCTAGTAGGGTCAGGCAAAGGGCCTTGGCCAGAGTTCGAGTGTAAGGCTTGGCAGGACGTTCGACCTTACCTCAGCAGGGAGACCAAGCTTGCCGAGCCTAGTAGGTGTGTCAGGCAAGGGGGCTTGGCCGGAGTTCGAGTGTAAGGCTCGGCAGGACGTTCGACCTTACCTCAGCAGTGAGACCAAGCTTCCCAAGTCTAGTAGGGTCAGGCAACGGGGCTTGGCCGGAGTTCGAGTGTAAGGCTTGGCAGGACGTTCGACCTTACCTCAGCAGGGAGACCAAGCTTCCCAAGCCTTTTAGGAGAGTCAGGAAAGGGGGCTTGGCCGGAGTTCGAGTGTAAGGTTCAGCAGGACGTTCGACCTTACCTCAGCAGGGAGACCAAGCTTCCCGAGCCTAGTAGGCGAGTCAGGCGAGGGTGCTTGGCAGGAGTTCGAGTGTAAGGCTCGGCAGGACGTTCGACCTTACCTCGGCCGGGAGACCAAGCTTCCCAAGCCTAGTAGGAGAGTCAGGCAAGGGGGCTTGGCCGGAGTTCGAGTGTAAGGCTCGGCAAGACGTTCGAACTTAGCTCAGCAGGGAGACCAAGCTTCCCAAGCCTTGTACGGTCAGGCAAGGGAGCTTGGCCGGAGTTCGAGTGTAAGGCTTGGCAGGATGTTCGACCTTACCTCGGCAGGGAGACCAAGCTTCCCAAGCCTAGTAGGAGAGTCAGGAAGGGGGCTTGGCCGGAGTTCGAGTGTAAGGCTCGGCAGGACGTTCGACCTTACCTCGGCAGGGAGACCAAGCTTCCCAAGCCTAGTACGGTCAGGCAAGGGGGCTTGGCCGGAGTTCGAGTGTAAGGCTCGGCAGGACGTTCGACCTTACCTCGGCAGGGGGACCGAGTTTCCCAAGTCTAGTAGAGAGTCAGGCAAGGGGGCTTGACCGGATTTCTTGTGTAAGGCTCAGCAGGACGTTCGACCTTACCTCTGCCGGGCGACCAAGCTTCCCATGCCTAGTAGGGTCAGGAAAGGCGACTTGGCCACAGTTCGAGTGTAAAGCTCAGCAGGATGTTCGACCTTACCTCGGCAGGGAGACCAAGCTTGCCACGCCTAGTATGGTCAGGCAAGGGGGCTTGGCCGGAATTCGCGTGTAAGGCTCAGCAGGACGTTCGACCTTACCTCAGCAGGGAGACCAAGCTTCCCAAGCCTAGGAGGAGAGTCAGGCAAGGGGGCTTGGCCGGAGTTCAAGTGTAAGGCTCGGCAGGACGTTCGACCTTACCTCGGCAGTGAGACAAAGCTTCCCAAGCCTACTAGGGTCAGGCAACGGGCCTTGGCCGGAGTTCGAGTGTAAGGCTTGGCAGGACGTTCCACCTTACCTCAGCAGGGAGACCAAGCTTCCCAAGCCTAGTAGGAGAGTCAGGCAGGGGGGCTTGGCCGGAGTTCGAGTGTAAGGCTCGGCAGGACGTTCGAACTTACCTCGGCAGGGAGACCAAGCTTCCCAAGCCTAGTAGGAGAGTCAGGCGAGGGGGCTTGGCCGGAATTCGCGTGTAAGGCTCACCAGGACGTTCGACCTTACCTCAGCAGGGAGACCAAGCTTCCCAAGCCTAGGAGGAGAGTCAGGCAAGGGGGCTTGGCCGGAGTTCAAGTGTAAGGATCGGCAGGACGTTCGAACTTACCTCGGCAGGGAGACCAAGCTTCCCAAGCCTAGTAGGAGAGTCAGGCAAGGGGGCTTGGCCGGAGTTCGAGTGTAAGGTTCAGCAGGACGTTTGACCTTACCTCAGCAGGGAGACCAAGCTTCCCGAGCCTAGTAGGAGAGTCAGGCAAGGGGGCTTGGCCGGAGTTCGAGTGTAAGGCTCGGCAAGACGTTCGAACTTAGCTCAGCAGGGAGACCAAGCTTCCCAAGCCTTGTACGGTCAGGCAAGGGAGCTTGGCCGGAGTTCGAGTGTAAGGCTTGGCAGGATGTTCGACCTTACCTCGGCAGGGAGACCAAGCTTCCCAAGCCTAGTAGGAGAGTCAGGAAGGGGGCTTGGCCGGAGTTCGAGTGTAAGGCTCGGCAGGACGTTCGACCTTACCTCGGCAGGGAGACCAAGCTTCCCAAGCCTAGCACGGTCAGGCAAGGGGGCTTGGCCGGAGTTCGAGTGTAAGGCTCGGCAGGACGTTCGACCTTACCTCGACAGGGAGACCAAGCTTCCCAAGCCTAGTAGGAGAGTCAGGCACGGGGGCTTGGCCAGACTTCGAGCGTAAGGCTCGGCAGGACGTTCGACCTTACCTCGGCAGGGAGACCAAGCTTGCCAAGCCTAGTAGGAGAGTCAGGTAAGGGGGCTTGGCCGGAGTTCGAGTGTAAGGCTCGGCAGGACGTTCGATCTTACCTCAGCAGGGAGACCAAGCTTCCGAAGCCTAGCAGGAGAGTCAGGTATGGGGGCTTGGCCGGAGTTCGAGTGTAAGGCTCGGCAGGACGTTGGACCTTTCCTCAGCAGGGAGACCAAGCTTCCCAAGCCTAGTAGGGTCAGGCAAGGCGACTTGGCCGGAGTTCGAGCGTATGGCTCAGCAGGATGTTCGACGTTACCTTGGCAGGGAGACCAAGCTTCCCAAGTCTAGTATGGTCAGGCAAGGGAGCTTGGCCAGAGTTCGAGTTTAAGGCTCGGCAGGACGTTCGAACTTAACTCAGCAGGGAGACCAAGCTTCCCAAGGCTAGTAGGTGAGTCAGGCAAGGGGGCTTGGCCTGAGTTCGAGTGTAAGGCTCGGCAGGACGTTGGACCTTACCTCAGCAGGGAGACCAAGCTTCCCAAGCCTAGTAGGGTCAGGCAAAGGGCCTTGGCCAGAGTTCGAGTGTAAGGCTTGGCAGGACGTTCGACCTTACCTCAGCAGGGAGACCAAGCTTGCCGAGCCTAGTAGGTGTGTCAGGCAAGGGGGCTTGGCCGGAGTTCGAGTGTAAGGCTCGGCAGGACGTTCGACCTTACCTCAGCAGTGAGACCAAGCTTCCCAAGTCTAGTAGGGTCAGGCAACGGGGCTTGGCCGGAGTTCGAGTGTAAGGCTTGGCAGGACGTTCGACCTTACCTCAGCAGGGAGACCAAGCTTCCCAAGCCTTTTAGGAGAGTCAGGAAAGGGGGCTTGGCCGGAGTTCGAGTGTAAGGTTCAGCAGGACGTTCGACCTTACCTCAGCAGGGAGACCAAGCTTCCCGGGCCTAGTAGGCGAGTCAGGCGAGGGTGCTTGGCAGGAGTTCGAGTGTAAGGCTCGGCAGGACGTTCGACCTTACCTCGGCCGGGAGACCAAGCTTCCCAAGCCTAGTAGGAGAGTCAGGCAAGGGGGCTTGGCCGGAGTTCGAGTGTAAGGCTCGGCAAGACGTTCGAACTTAGCTCAGCAGGGAGACCAAGCTTCCCAAGCCTTGTACGGTCAGGCAAGGGAGCTTGGCCGGAGTTCGAGTGTAAGGCTTGGCAGGATGTTCGACCTTACCTCGGCAGGGAGACCAAGCTTCCCAAGCCTAGTAGGAGAGTCAGGAAGGGGGCTTGGCCGGAGTTCGAGTGTAAGGCTCGGCAGGACGTTCGACCTTACCTCGGCAGGGAGACCAAGCTTCCCAAGCCTAGTACGGTCAGGCAAGGGGGCTTGGCCGGAGTTCGAGTGTAAGGCTCGGCAGGACGTTCGACCTTACCTCGGCAGGGGGACCGAGTTTCCCAAGTCTAGTAGAGAGTCAGGCAAGGGGGCTTGACCGGATTTCTTGTGTAAGGCTCAGCAGGACGTTCGACCTTACCTCTGCCGGGCGACCAAGCTTCCCATGCCTAGTAGGGTCAGGAAAGGCGACTTGGCCACAGTTCGAGTGTAAAGCTCAGCAGGATGTTCGACCTTACCTCGGCAGGGAGACCAAGCTTGCCACGCCTAGTATGGTCAGGCAAGGGGGCTTGGCCGGAATTCGCGTGTAAGGCTCAGCAGGACGTTCGACCTTACCTCAGCAGGGAGACCAAGCTTCCCAAGCCTAGGAGGAGAGTCAGGGAAGGGGGCTTGGCCGGAGTTCAAGTGTAAGGCTCGGCAGGACGTTCGACCTTACCTCGGCAGTGAGACAAAGCTTCCCAAGCCTACTAGGGTCAGGCAACGGGCCTTGGCCGGAGTTCGAGTGTAAGGCTTGGCAGGACGTTCCACCTTACCTCAGCAGGGAGACCAAGCTTCCCAAGCCTAGTAGGAGAGTCAGGCAGGGGGGCTTGGCCGGAGTTCGAGTGTAAGGCTCGGCAGGACGTTCGAACTTACCTCGGCAGGGAGACCAAGCTTCCCAAGCCTAGTAGGAGAGTCAGGCGAGGGGGCTTGGCCGGAATTCGCGTGTAAGGCTCACCAGGACGTTCGACCTTACCTCAGCAGGGAGACCAAGCTTCCCAAGCCTAGGAGGAGAGTCAGGCAAGGGGGCTTGGCCGGAGTTCAAGTGTAAGGATCGGCAGGACGTTCGAACTTACCTCGGCAGGGAGACCAAGCTTCCCAAGCCTAGTAGGAGAGTCAGGCAAGGGGGCTTGGCCGGAGTTCGAGTGTAAGGCTCGGCAGGACATTCGACCTTACCTCGGCCGGAGACCAAGCTTCCCAAGCCTAGTAGGAGAGTCAGGAAGGGGGCTTGTCCGGAGTTCGAGTGTAAGGCTCGGCAGGACGTTCGACCTTACCTCGGCAGGGAGACCAAGCTTCCCAAGCCTAGAAGGAGAGTCAGGCAAGGGGGCTTGGCCTGAGTTTGAGTGTAAGGCTCGGCAGGACGTTCGAACTTAACTCGGCATGGAGACCAAACTTCCCAAGCATAGTAGGGTCAGGCAAGGGGGCTTTGCCGGAGTTCGAGTGTAAGGCTCGGCAGGACGTTCGAACTTAGCTCAGCAGGGAGACCAAGCTTCCCAAGCATAGTAGGGTCAGGCAAGGGGGCTTGGCCAGAGTTCGAGTGTAAGGCTCAGCAGGATGTTCGACCTTACCTCAGCAGGGAGACCAAGCTTCCCAAGCCTAGTAGGTGAGTCAGGCAAGGGGGCTTGGCCGGAGTTCGAGTGTAAGGCTTGGCAGGACGTTCGACCTTACCTCAGCAGTGAGACCAAGCTTGCCGAGCCTAGTAGGTGTGTCAGGCAAGGGGGCTTGGCCGGAGTTCGAGTGTAAGGCTCGGCAGGATGTTCGACCTTAGCTCAGCAGTGAGACCAAGCTTCCCAAGTCTAGTAGGGTCAGGCAACGGGGCTTGGCCAGAGTTCGAGTGTAAGGCTTGGCAGGACGTTCGACCTTACCTCAGCAGGGAGACCAAGCTTCCCAAGCCTTTTAGGAGAGTCAGGCAAGGGGGCTTGGCCGGAGTTCGAGTGTAAGGTTCAGCAGGACGTTTGACCTTACCTCAGCAGGGAGACCAAGCTTCCCAAGCCTAGTAGGAGAGTCAGGCAAGGGGGCGTGGCTGGAGTTCGAGTGTAAGGCTCGGCAAGACGTTCGAACTTAGCTCAGCAGGGAGACCAAGCTTCCCAAGCCTTGTAGGTCAGGCAAGGGAGCTTGGCCGGAGTTCGAGTGTAAGGGTTGGCAGGATGTTCGACCTTACCTCGGCAGGGAGACCAAGCTTCCCAAGCCTAGTAGGAGAGTCAGGAAGGGGGCTTGGCCGGAGTTCGAGTGTAAGGCTCGGCAGGACGTTCGACCTTACCTCGGCAGGGAGACCAAGCTTCCCAAGCCTAGTACGGTCAGGCAAGGGGGCTTGGCCGGAGTTCGTGTGTAAGGCTCGGCAGGACGTTCGACCTTACCTCGACAGGGAGACCAAGCTTCCCAAGCCTAGTAGGAGAGTCAGGCAAGGGGGCTTGGCCAGAGTTCGAGTGTAAGGCTCGGCAGGACGTTCGACCTTACCTCGGCAGGGAGACCAAGCTTCCCAAGCCTAGTACGGTCAGGCAAGCGGGTTTGGCCGGAGTTCGCGTGTAAGGCTCGGCAGGACATTCGACCTTACCTCGGCAGGGAGACCAAGCTTCCCAAGCCTAGTAGGAGAGTCAGGAAGGGGGCTTGTCCGGAGTTCGAGTGTAAGGCTCGGCAGGACGTTCGACCTTACCTCGGCAGGGAGACCAAGCTTCCCAAGCCTAGTAGGAGAGTCAGGCAAGGGGGCTTGGCCTGAGTTCGAGTGTAAGGCTCGGCAGGACGTCCGAACTTAACTCAGCATGGAGACCAAACTTCCCAAGCCTAGTACGGTCAGGCAAGGGGGCTTGTCCGGAGTTCGAGTGTAAGGCTCGGCAGGACATTCGACCTTACCTCGGCCAGGAGACCAAGCTTCCCAAGCCTAGTAGGAGAGTCAGGAAGGGGGCTTGTCCGGAGTTCGAGTGTAAGGCTCGGCAGGACGTTCGACCTTACCTCGGCAGGGAGACCAAGCTTCCCAAGCCTAGTAGGAGAGTCAGGCAAGGGGGCTTGGCCTGAGTTCGAGTGTAAGGCTCGGCAGGACGTTCGAACTTAACTCAGCATGGAGACCAAACTTCCCAAGCATAGTAGGGTCAGGCAAGGGGGCTTGGCCAGAGTTCGAGTGTAAGGCTCGGCAGGACGTTCGAACTTACCTCGGCAGGGAGACCAAGCTTCCCAAGCCTAGTAGGAGAGTCAGGAAGGGGGCTTGGCCGGAATTCGCGTGTAAGGCTCAGCAGGATGTTCGACCTTACCTCAGCAGGGAGACCGAGCTTCCCAAGCCTAGTAGGTGAGTCAGGCAAGGGGGCTTGGCCGGAGTTCGAGTGTAAGGCTCAGCAGGATGTTCGACCTTCCCTCAGCAGGGAGACCAAGCTTCCCCAGCCTAGTAGGGTCAGGCAAAGGGCCTTGGCCAGAGTTCGAGTGTAAGGCTTGGCAGGACGTTCGACCTTACCTCAGCAGGGAGACCAAGCTTGCCGAGCCTAGTAGGTGTGTCAGGCAAGGGGGCTTGGCCGGAGTTCGAGTGTAAGGCTCGGCAGGACGTTCGACCTTACCTCAGCAGTGAGACCAAGCTTCCCAAGTCTAGTAGGGTCAGGCAACAGGGCTTGGCCGGAGTTCGAGTGTAAGGCTTGGCAGGACGTTCGACCTTACCTCAGCAGGGAGACCAAGCTTCCCAAGCCTTTTAGGAGAGTCAGGAAAGGGGGCTTGGCCGGAGTTCGAGTGTAAGGTTCAGCAGGACGTTCGACCTTACCTCAGCAGGGAGACCAAGCTTCCCGAGCCTAGTAGGCGAGTCAGGCGAGGGTGCTTGGCAGGAGTTCGAGTGTAAGGCTCGGCAGGACGTTCGACCTTACCTCGGCCGGGAGACCAAGCTTCCCAAGCCTAGTAGGAGAGTCAGGCAAGGGGGCTTGGCCGGAGTTCGAGTGTAAGGCTCGGCAAGACGTTCGAACTTAGCTCAGCAGGGAGACCAAGCTTCACAAGCCTTGTACGGTCAGGCAAGGGAGCTTGGCCGGAGTTCGAGTGTAAGGCTTGGCAGGATGTTCGACCTTACCTCGGCAGGGAGACCAAGCTTCCCAAGCATAGTAGGAGAGTCAGGAAGGGGGCTTGGCCGGAGTTCGAGTGTAAGGCTCGGCAGGACGTTCGACCTTACCTCGGCAGGGAGACCAAGCTTCCCAAGCCTAGTACGGTCAGGCAAGGGGGCTTGGCCGGAGTTCGAGTGTAAGGCTCGGCAGGACGTTCGACCTTACCTCGGCAGGGGGACCGAGTTTCCCAAGTCTAGTAGAGAGTCAGGCAAGGGGGCTTGACCGGATTTCTTGTGTAAGGCTCGGCAGGACGTTCGACCTTACCTCTGCCGGGCGACCAAGCTTCCCATGCCTAGTAGGGTCAGGAAAGGCGACTTGGCCACAGTTCGAGTGTAAAGCTCAGCAGGATGTTCGACCTTACCTCGGCAGGGAGACCAAGCTTGCCACGCCTAGTATGGTCAGGCAAGGGGGCTTGGGCGGAATTCGCGTGTAAGGCTCAGCAGGACGTTCGACCTTACCTCAGCAGGGAGACCAAGCTTCCCAAGCCTAGGAGGAGAGTCAGGCAAGGGGGCTTGGCCGGAGTTCAAGTGTAAGGCTCGGCAGGACGTTCGACCTTACCTCGGCAGTGAGACAAAGCTTCCCAAGCCTACTAGGGTCAGGCAACGGGCCTTGGCCGGAGTTCGAGTGTAAGGCTTGGCAGGACGTTCCACCTTACCTCAGCAGGGAGACCAAGCTTCCCAAGCCTAGTAGGAGAGTCAGGCAGGGGGGCTTGGCCGGAGTTCGAGTGTAAGGCTCGGTAGGACGTTCGAACTTACCTCGGCAGGGAGACCAAGCTTCCCAAGCCTAGTAGGAGAGTCAGGCGAGGGGGCTTGGCCGGAATTCGCGTGTAAGGCTCAGCAGGACGTTCGACCTTACCTCAGCAGGGAGACCAAGCTTCCCAAGCCTAGGAGGAGAGTCAGGCAAGGGGGCTTGGCCGGAGTTCAAGTGTAAGGATCGGCAGGACGTTCGAACTTACCTCGGCAGGGAGACCAAGCTTCCCAAGCCTAGTAGGAGAGTCAGGCAAGGGGGCTTGGCCGGAGTTCGAGTGTAAGGCTCGGCAGGACATTCGACCTTACCTCGGCCGGGAGACCAAGCTTCCCAAGCCTAGTAGGAGAGTTAGGAAGGGGGCTTGTCCGGAGTTCGAGTGTAAGGCTCGGCAGGACGTTCGACCTTACCTCGGCAGGGAGACCAAGCTTCCCAAGCCTAGTAGGAGAGTCAGGCAAGGGGGCTTGGCCTGAGTTTGAGTGTAAGGCTCGGCAGGACGTTCGAACTTAACTCGGCATGGAGACCAAACTTCCCAAGCATAGTAGGGTCAGGCAAGGGGGCTTTGCCGGAGTTCGAGTGTAAGGCTCGGCAGGACGTTCGACCTTACCTCGGCAGGGAGACCAAGCTTCCCAAGCCTAGTAGGAGAGTCAGGCAATGGGGCTTGGCCAGAGTTCGAGTGTAAGGCTCGGCAGGACGTTCGAACTTAGCTCAGCAGGGAGACCAAGCTTCCCAAGCATAGTAGGGTCAGGCAAGGGGGCTTGGCCAGAGTTCGAGTGTAAGGCTCAGCAGGATGTTCGACCTTACCTCAGCAGGGAGACCGAGGTTCCCAAGCCTAGTAGGTGAGTCAGGCAAGGGGGCTTGGCCGGAGTTCGAGTGTAAGGCTTGGCAGGACGTTCGACCTTACCTCAGCAGTGAGACCAAGCTTGCCGAGCCTAGTAGGTGTGTCAGGCAAGGGGGCTTGGCCGGAGTTCGAGTGTAAGGCTCGGCAGGACGTTCGACCTTAGCTCAGCAGTGAGACCAAGCTTCCCAAGTCTAGTAGGGTCAGGCAACGGGGCTTGGCCAGAGTTCGAGTGTAAGGCTTGGCAGGACGTTCGACCTTACCTCAGCAGGGAGACCAAGCTTCCCAAGCCTTTTAGGAGAGTCAGGCAAGGGGGCTTGGCCGGAGTTCGAGTGTAAGGTTCAGCAGGACGTTTGACCTTACCTCAGCAGGGAGACCAAGCTTCCCGAGCCTAGTAGGAGAGTCAGGCAAGGGGGCTTGGCCGGAGTTCGAGTGTAAGGCTCGGCAAGACGTTCGAACTTAGCTCAGCAGGGAGACCAAGCTTCCCAAGCCTTGTACGGTCAGGCAAGGGAGCTTGGCCGGAGTTCGAGTGTAAGGCTTGGCAGGATGTTCGACCTTACCTCGGCAGGGAGACCAAGCTTCCCAAGCCTAGTAGGAGAGTCAGGAAGGGGGCTTGGCCGGAGTTCGAGCGTAAGGCTCAGCAGGATGTTCGACGTTACCTTGGCAGGGAGACCAAGCTTCCCAAGTCTAGTATGGTCAGGCAAGGGAGCTTGGCCAGAGTTCGAGTGTAAGGCTCGGCAGGACGTTCGAACTTAACTCAGCAGGGAGACCAAGCTTCCCAAGGCTAGTAGGTGAGTCAGGCAAGGGGGCTTGGCCTGAGTTCGAGTGTAAGGCTCGGCAGGACGTTGGACCTTACCTCAGCAGGGAGACCAAGCTTCCCAAGCCTAGTTAGAGAGTCAGGCAAGGGGACGGGGCCGGGCTTCGAGTGTAAGGCTCGGCAGGACGTTCAACCTTACCTCGGCAGGGAGACCAAGCTTCCCAAGCCTTGTAGGTCAGGCAAGGGAGCTTGGCCGGAGTTCGAGTGTAAGGGTTGGCAGGATGTTCGACCTTACCTCGGCAGGGAGACCAAGCTTCCCAAGCCTAGTAGGAGAGTCAGGAAGGGGGCTTGGCCGGAGTTCGAGTGTAAGGCTCGGCAGGACGTTCGACCTTACCTCGGCAGGGAGACCAAGCTTCCCAAGCCTAGTACGGTCAGGCAAGGGGGCTTGGCCGGAGTTCGTGTGTAAGGCTCGGCAGGACGTTCGACCTTACCTCGACAGGGAGACCAAGCTTCCCAAGCCTAGTAGGAGAGTCAGGCAAGGGGGCTTGGCCAGAGTTCGAGTGTAAGGCTCGGCAGGACGTTCGACCTTACCTCGGCAGGGAGACCAAGCTTCCCAAGCCTAGTACGGTCAGGCAAGCGGGTTTGGCCGGAGTTCGTGTGTAAGGCTCGGCAGGACATTCGACCTTACCTTGGCAGGGAGACCAAGCTTCCCAAGCCTAGTAGGAGAGTCAGGAAGGGGGCTTGTCCGGAGTTCGAGTGTAAGGCTCGGCAGGACGTTCGACCTTACCTCGGCAGGGAGACCAAGCTTCCCAAGCCTAGTAGGAGAGTCAGGCAAGGGGGCTTGGCCTGAGTTCGAGTGTGAGGCTCGGCAGGACGTTCGAACTTAACTCAGCATGGAGACCAAACTTCCCAAGCCTAGTACGGTCAGGCAAGGGGGCTTGTCCGGAGTTCGAGTGTAAGGCTCGGCAGGACATTCGACCTTACCTCGGCCAGGAGACCAAGCTTCCCAAGCCTAGTAGGAGAGTCAGGAAGGGGGCTTGTCCGGAGTTCGAGTGTAAGGCTCGGCAGGACGTTCGACCTTACCTCGGCAGGGAGACCAAGCTTCCCAAGCCTAGTAGGAGAGTCAGGCAAGGGGGTTTGGCCTGAGTTCGAGTGTAAGGCTCGGCAGGACGTTCGAACTTAACTCAGCATGGAGACCAAACTTCCCAAGCATAGTAGGGTCAGGCAAGGGGGCTTTGCCGGAGTTCGAGTGTAAGGCTCGGCAGGACGTTCGAACTTACCTCGGCAGGGAGACCAAGCTTCCCAAGCCTAGTAGGAGAGTCAGGCAAGGGGGCTTGGCCGGAATTCGCGTGTAAGGCTCAGCAGGATGTTCGACCTTACCTCAGCAGGGAGACCGAGCTTCCCAAGCCTAGTAGGTGAGTCAGGCAAGGGGGCTTGGCCGGAGTTCGAGTGTAAGGCTCAGCAGGATGTTCGACCTTCCCTCAGCAGGGAGACCAAGCTTCCCCAGCCTAGTAGGGTCAGGCAAAGGGCCTTGGCCAGAGTTCGAGTGTAAGGCTTGGCAGGACGTTCGACCTTACCTCAGCAGGGAGACCAAGCTTGCCGAGCCTAGTAGGTGTGTCAGGCAAGGGGGCTTGGCCGGAGTTCGAGTGTAAGGCTCGGCAGGACGTTCGACCTTACCTCAGCAGTGAGACCAAGCTTCCCAAGTCTAGTAGGGTCAGGCAACGGGGCTTGGCCGGAGTTCGAGTGTAAGGCTTGGCAGGACGTTCGACCTTACCTCAGCAGGGAGACCAAGCTTCCCAAGCCTTTTAGGAGAGTCAGGAAAGGGGGCTTGGCCGGAGTTCGAGTGTAAGGTTCAGCAGGACGTTCGACCTTACCTCAGCAGGGAGACCAAGCTTCCCGAGCCTAGTAGGCGAGTCAGGCAAGGGTGCTTGGCAGGAGTTCGAGTGTAAGGCTCGGCAGGACGTTCGACCTTACCTCGGCCGGGAGACCAAGCTTCCCAAGCCTAGTAGGAGAGTCAGGCAAGGGGGCTTGGCCGGAGTTCGAGTGTAAGGCTCGGCAAGACGTTCGAACTTAGCTCAGCAGGGAGACCAAGCTTCCCAAGCCTTGTACGGTCAGGCAAGGGAGCTTGGCCGGAGTTCGAGTGTAAGGCTTGGCAGGACGTTCCACCTTACCTCAGCAGGGAGACCAAGCTTCCCAAGCCTAGTAGGAGAGTCAGGCAGGGGGGCTTGGCCGGAGTTCGAGTGTAAGGCTCGGCAGGACGTTCGAACTTACCTCGGAAGGGAGACCAAGCTTCCCAAGCCTAGTAGGAGAGTCAGGCGAGGGGGCTTGGCCGGAATTCGCGTGTAAGGCTCACCAGGACGTTCGACCTTACCTCAGCAGGGAGACCAAGCTTCCCAAGCCTAGGAGGAGAGTCAGGCAAGGGGGCTTGGCCGGAGTTCAAGTGTAAGGATCGGCAGGACGTTCGAACTTACCTCGGCAGGGAGACCAAGCTTCCCAAGCCTAGTAGGAGAGTCAGGCAAGGGGGCTTGGCCGGAGTTCGAGTGTAAGGCTCGGCAGGACATTCGACCTTACCTCGGCCGGGAGACCAAGCTTCCCAAGCCTAGTAGGAGAGTCAGGAAGGGGGCTTGGCCGGAGTTCGAGTGTAAGGCTCGGCAGGACGTTCGACCTTACCTCGGCAGGGAGACCAAGCTTCCCAAGCCTAGTAGGAGAGTCAGGCAAGGGGGCTTGGCCTGAGTTTGAGTGTAAGGCTCGGCAGGACGTTCGAACTTAACTCGGCATGGAGACCAAACTTCCCAAGCATAGTAGGGTCAGGCAAGGGGGCTTTGCCGGAGTTCGAGTGTAAGGCTCGGCAGGATGTTCGAACTTAGCTCAGCAGGGAGACCAAGCTTCCCAAGCATAGTAGGGTCAGGCAAGGGGGCTTGGCCAGAGTTCGAGTGTAAGGCTCAGCAGGATGTTCGACCTTACCTCAGCAGGGAGACCGAGGTTCCCAAGCCTAGTAGGTGAGTCAGGCAAGGGGGCTTGGCCGGAGTTCGAGTGTAAGGCTTGGCAGGACGTTCGACCTTACCTCAGCAGTGAGACCAAGCTTGCCGAGCCTAGTAGGTGTGTCAGGCAAGGGGGCTTGGCCGGAGTTCGAGTGTAAGGCTCGGCAGGACGTTCGACCTTAGCTCAGCAGTGAGACCAAGCTTCCCAAGTCTAGTAGGGTCAGGCAACGGGGCTTGGCCAGAGTTCGAGTGTAAGGCTTGGCAGGACGTTCGACCTTACCTCAGCAGGGAGACCAAGCTTCCCAAGCCTTTTAGGAGAGTCAGGCAAGGGGGCTTGGCCGGAGTTCGAGTGTAAGGTTCAGCAGGACGTTTGACCTTACCTCAGCAGGGAGACCAAGCTTCCCGAGCCTAGTAGGAGAGTCAGGCAAGGGGGCTTGGCCGGAGTTCGAGTGTAAGGCTCGGCAAGACGTTCGAACTTAGCTCAGCAGGGAGACCAAGCTTCCCAAGCCTTGTACGGTCAGGCAAGGGAGCTTGGCCGGAGTTCGAGTGTAAGGCTTGGCAGGATGTTCGACCTTACCTCGGCAGGGAGACCAAGCTTCCCAAGCCTAGTAGGAGAGTCAGGAAGGGGGCTTGGCCGGAGTTCGAGTGTAAGGCTCGGCAGGACGTTCGACCTTACCTCGGCAGGGAGACCAAGCTTCCCAAGCCTAGCACGGTCAGGCAAGGGGGCTTGGCCGGAGTTCGAGTGTAAGGCTCGGCAGGACGTTCGACCTTACCTCGACAGGGAGACCAAGCTTCCCAAGCCTAGTAGGAGAGTCAGGCACGGGGGCTTGGCCAGACTTCGAGCGTAAGGCTCGGCAGGACGTTCGACCTTACCTCGGCAGGGAGACCAAGCTTGCCAAGCCTAGTAGGAGAGTCAGGTAAGGGGGCTTGGCCGGAGTTCGAGTGTAAGGCTCGGCAGGACGTTCGATCTTACCTCAGCAGGGAGACCAAGCTTCCGAAGCCTAGCAGGAGAGTCAGGTATGGGGGCTTGGCCGGAGTTCGAGTGTAAGGCTCGGCAGGACGTTGGACCTTTCCTCAGCAGGGAGACCAAGCTTCCCAAGCCTAGTAGGGTCAGGCAAGGCGACTTGGCCGGAGTTCGAGCGTATGGCTCAGCAGGATGTTCGACGTTACCTTGGCAGGGAGACCAAGCTTCCCAAGTCTAGTATGGTCAGGCAAGGGAGCTTGGCCAGAGTTCGAGTTTAAGGCTCGGCAGGACGTTCGAACTTAACTCAGCAGGGAGACCAAGCTTCCCAAGGCTAGTAGGTGAGTCAGGCAAGGGGGCTTGGCCTGAGTTCGAGTGTAAGGCTCGGCAGGACGTTGGACCTTACCTCAGCAGGGAGACCAAGCTTCCCAAGCCTAGTAGGGTCAGGCAAAGGGCCTTGGCCAGAGTTCGAGTGTAAGGCTTGGCAGGACGTTCGACCTTACCTCAGCAGGGAGACCAAGCTTGCCGAGCCTAGTAGGTGTGTCAGGCAAGGGGGCTTGGCCGGAGTTCGAGTGTAAGGCTCGGCAGGACGTTCGACCTTACCTCAGCAGTGAGACCAAGCTTCCCAAGTCTAGTAGGGTCAGGCAACGGGGCTTGGCCGGAGTTCGAGTGTAAGGCTTGGCAGGACGTTCGACCTTACCTCAGCAGGGAGACCAAGCTTCCCAAGCCTTTTAGGAGAGTCAGGAAAGGGGGCTTGGCCGGAGTTCGAGTGTAAGGTTCAGCAGGACGTTCGACCTTACCTCAGCAGGGAGACCAAGCTTCCCGAGCCTAGTAGGCGAGTCAGGCGAGGGTGCTTGGCAGGAGTTCGAGTGTAAGGCTCGGCAGGACGTTCGACCTTACCTCGGCCGGGAGACCAAGCTTCCCAAGCCTAGTAGGAGAGTCAGGCAAGGGGGCTTGGCCGGAGTTCGAGTGTAAGGCTCGGCAAGACGTTCGAACTTAGCTCAGCAGGGAGACCAAGCTTCCCAAGCCTTGTACGGTCAGGCAAGGGAGCTTGGCCGGAGTTCGAGTGTAAGGCTTGGCAGGATGTTCGACCTTACCTCGGCAGGGAGACCAAGCTTCCCAAGCCTAGTAGGAGAGTCAGGAAGGGGGCTTGGCCGGAGTTCGAGTGTAAGGCTCGGCAGGACGTTCGACCTTACCTCGGCAGGGAGACCAAGCTTCCCAAGCCTAGTACGGTCAGGCAAGGGGGCTTGGCCGGAGTTCGAGTGTAAGGCTCGGCAGGACGTTCGACCTTACCTCGGCAGGGGGACCGAGTTTCCCAAGTCTAGTAGAGAGTCAGGCAAGGGGGCTTGACCGGATTTCTTGTGTAAGGCTCAGCAGGACGTTCGACCTTACCTCTGCCGGGCGACCAAGCTTCCCATGCCTAGTAGGGTCAGGAAAGGCGACTTGGCCACAGTTCGAGTGTAAAGCTCAGCAGGATGTTCGACCTTACCTCGGCAGGGAGACCAAGCTTGCCACGCCTAGTATGGTCAGGCAAGGGGGCTTGGCCGGAATTCGCGTGTAAGGCTCAGCAGGACGTTCGACCTTACCTCAGCAGGGAGACCAAGCTTCCCAAGCCTAGGAGGAGAGTCAGGCAAGGGGGCTTGGCCGGAGTTCAAGTGTAAGGCTCGGCAGGACGTTCGACCTTACCTCGGCAGTGAGACAAAGCTTCCCAAGCCTACTAGGGTCAGGCAACGGGCCTTGGCCGGAGTTCGAGTGTAAGGCTTGGCAGGACGTTCCACCTTACCTCAGCAGGGAGACCAAGCTTCCCAAGCCTAGTAGGAGAGTCAGGCAGGGGGGCTTGGCCGGAGTTCGAGTGTAAGGCTCGGCAGGACGTTCGAACTTACCTCGGCAGGGAGACCAAGCTTCCCAAGCCTAGTAGGAGAGTCAGGCGAGGGGGCTTGGCCGGAATTCGCGTGTAAGGCTCACCAGGATGTTCGACCTTACCTCAGCAGGGAGACCAAGCTTCCCAAGCCTAGGAGGAGAGTCAGGCAAGGGGGCTTGGCCGGAGTTCAAGTGCAAGGATCGGCAGGACGTTCGAACTTACCTCGGCAGGGAGACCAAGCTTCCCAAGCCTAGTAGGAGAGTCAGGCAAGGGGGCTTGGCCGGAGTTCGAGTGTAAGGTTCAGCAGGACGTTTGACCTTACCTCAGCAGGGAGACCAAGCTTCCCGAGCCTAGTAGGAGAGTCAGGCAAGGGGGCTTGGCCGGAGTTCGAGTGTAAGGCTCGGCAAGACGTTCGAACTTAGCTCAGCAGGGAGACCAAGCTTCCCAAGCCTTGTACGGTCAGGCAAGGGAGCTTGGCCGGAGTTCGAGTGTAAGGCTTGGCAGGATGTTCGACCTTACCTCGGCAGGGAGACCAAGCTTCCCAAGCCTAGTAGGAGAGTCAGGAAGGGGGCTTGGCCGGAGTTCGAGTGTAAGGCTCGGCAGGACGTTCGACCTTACCTCGGCAGGGAGACCAAGCTTCCCAAGCCTAGCACGGTCAGGCAAGGGGGCTTGGCCGGAGTTCGAGTGTAAGGCTCGGCAGGACGTTCGACCTTACCTCGACAGGGAGACCAAGCTTCCCAAGCCTAGTAGGAGAGTCAGGCACGGGGGCTTGGCCAGACTTCTAGCGTAAGGCTCGGCAGGACGTTCGACCTTACCTCGGCAGGGAGACCAAGCTTGCCAAGCCTAGTAGGAGAGTCAGGTAAGGGGGCTTGGCCGGAGTTCGAGTGTAAGGCTCGGCAGGACGTTCGATCTTACCTCAGCAGGGAGACCAAGCTTCCGAAGCCTAGCAGGAGAGTCAGGTATGGGGGCTTGGCCGGAGTTCGAGTGTAAGGCTCGGCAGGACGTTGGACCTTTCCTCAGCAGGGAGACCAAGCTTCCCAAGCCTAGTAGGGTCAGGCAAGGCGACTTGGCCGGAGTTCGAGCGTATGGCTCAGCAGGATGTTCGACGTTACCTTGGCAGGGAGACCAAGCTTCCCAAGTCTAGTATGGTCAGGCAAGGGAGCTTGGCCAGAGTTCGAGTTTAAGGCTCGGCAGGACGTTCGAACTTAACTCAGCAGGGAGACCAAGCTTCCCAAGGCTAGTAGGTGAGTCAGGCAAGGGGGCTTGGCCTGAGTTCGAGTGTAAGGCTCGGCAGGACGTTGGACCTTACCTCAGCAGGGAGACCAAGCTTCCCAAGCCTAGTAGGGTCAGGCAAAGGGCCTTGGCCAGAGTTCGAGTGTAAGGCTTGGCAGGACGTTCGACCTTACCTCAGCAGGGAGACCAAGCTTGCCGAGCCTAGTAGGTGTGTCAGGCAAGGGGGCTTGGCCGGAGTTCGAGTGTAAGGCTCGGCAGGACGTTCGACCTTACCTCAGCAGTGAGACCAAGCTTCCCAAGTCTAGTAGGGTCAGGCAACGGGGCTTGGCCGGAGTTCGAGTGTAAGGCTTGGCAGGACGTTCGACCTTACCTCAGCAGGGAGACCAAGCTTCCCAAGCCTTTTAGGAGAGTCAGGAAAGGGGGCTTGGCCGGAGTTCGAGTGTAAGGTTCAGCAGGACGTTCGACCTTACCTCAGCAGGGAGACCAAGCTTCCCGAGCCTAGTAGGCGAGTCAGGCGAGGGTGCTTGGCAGGAGTTCGAGTGTAAGGCTCGGCAGGACGTTCGACCTTACCTCGGCCGGGAGACCAAGCTTCCCAAGCCTAGTAGGAGAGTCAGGCAAGGGGGCTTGGCCGGAGTTCGAGTGTAAGGCTCGGCAAGACGTTCGAACTTAGCTCAGCAGGGAGACCAAGCTTCCCAAGCCTTGTACGGTCAGGCAAGGGAGCTTGGCCGGAGTTCGAGTGTAAGGCTTGGCAGGATGTTCGACCTTACCTCGGCAGGGAGACCAAGCTTCCCAAGCCTAGTAGGAGAGTCAGGAAGGGGGCTTGGCCGGAGTTCGAGTGTAAGGCTCGGCAGGACGTTCGACCTTACCTCGGCAGGGAGACCAAGCTTCCCAAGCCTAGTACGGTCAGGCAAGGGGGCTTGGCCGGAGTTCGAGTGTAAGGCTCGGCAGGACGTTCGACCTTACCTCGGCAGGGGGACCGAGTTTCCCAAGTCTAGTAGAGAGTCAGGCAAGGGGGCTTGACCGGATTTCTTGTGTAAGGCTCAGCAGGACGTTCGACCTTACCTCTGCCGGGCGACCAAGCTTCCCATGCCTAGTAGGGTCAGGAAAGGCGACTTGGCCACAGTTCGAGTGTAAAGCTCAGCAGGATGTTCGACCTTACCTCGGCAGGGAGACCAAGCTTGCCACGCCTAGTATGGTCAGGCAAGGGGGCTTGGCCGGAATTCGCGTGTAAGGCTCAGCAGGACGTTCGACCTTACCTCAGCAGGGAGACCAAGCTTCCCAAGCCTAGGAGGAGAGTCAGGCAAGGGGGCTTGGCCGGAGTTCAAGTGTAAGGCTCGGCAGGACGTTCGACCTTACCTCGGCAGTGAGACAAAGCTTCCCAAGCCTACTAGGGTCAGGCAACGGGCCTTGGCCGGAGTTCGAGTGTAAGGCTTGGCAGGACGTTCCACCTTACCTCAGCAGGGAGACCAAGCTTCCCAAGCCTAGTAGGAGAGTCAGGCAGGGGGGCTTGGCCGGAGTTCGAGTGTAAGGCTCGGCAGGACGTTCGAACTTACCTCGGCAGGGAGACCAAGCTTCCCAAGCCTAGTAGGAGAGTCAGGCGAGGGGGCTTGGCCGGAATTCGCGTGTAAGGCTCGGCAGGACGTTCGACCTTACCTCAGCAGGGAGACCAAGCTTCCCAAGCCTAGGAGGAGAGTCAGGCAAGGGGGCTTGGCCGGAGTTCAAGTGTAAGGATCGGCAGGACGTTCGAACTTAACTCGGCATGGAGACCAAACTTCCCAAGCATAGTAGGGTCAGGCAAGGGGGCTTTGCCGGAGTTCGAGTGTAAGGCTCGGCAGGACGTTCGAACTTAGCTCAGCAGGGAGACCAAGCTTCCCAAGCATAGTAGGGTCAGGCAAGGGGGCTTGGCCAGAGTTCGAGTGTAAGGCTCAGCAGGATGTTCGACCTTACCTCAGCAGGGAGACCAAGCTTCCCAAGCCTAGTAGGTGAGTCAGGCAAGGGGGCTTGGCCGGAGTTCGAGTGTAAGGCTTGGCAGGACGTTCGACCTTACCTCAGCAGTGAGACCAAGCTTGCCGAGCCTAGTAGGTGTGTCAGGCAAGGGGGCTTGGCCGGAGTTCGAGTGTAAGGCTCGGCAGGATGTTCGACCTTAGCTCAGCAGTGAGACCAAGCTTCCCAAGTCTAGTAGGGTCAGGCAACGGGGCTTGGCCAGAGTTCGAGTGTAAGGCTTGGCAGGACGTTCGACCTTACCTCAGCAGGGAGACCAAGCTTCCCAAGCCTTTTAGGAGAGTCAGGCAAGGGGGCTTGGCCGGAGTTCGAGTGTAAGGTTCAGCAGGACGTTTGACCTTACCTCAGCAGGGAGACCAAGCTTCCCGAGCCTAGTAGGAGAGTCAGGCAAGGGGGCGTGGCTGGAGTTCGAGTGTAAGGCTCGGCAAGACGTTCGAACTTAGCTCAGCAGGGAGACCAAGCTTCCCAAGCCTTGTACGGTCAGGCAAGGGAGCTTGGCCGGAGTTCGAGTGTAAGGCTTGGCAGGATGTTCGACCTTACCTCGGCAGGGAGACCAAGCTTCCCAAGCCTAGTAGGAGAGTCAGGAAGGGGGCTTGGCCGGAGTTCGAGTGTAAGGCTCGGCAGGACGTTCGACCTTACCTCGGCAGGGAGACCAAGCTTCCCAAGCCTAGCACGGTCAGGCAAGGGGGCTTGGCCGGAGTTCGAGTGTAAGGCTCGGCAGGACGTTCGACCTTACCTTGACAGGGAGACCAAGCTTCCCAAGCCTAGTAGGAGAGTCAGGCACGGGGGCTTGGCCAGACTTCGAGCGTAAGGCTCGGCAGGACGTTCGACCTTACCTCGGCAGGGAGACCAAGCTTGCCAAGCCTAGTAGGAGAGTCAGGTAAGGGGGCTTGGCCGGAGTTCGAGTGTAAGGCTCGGCAGGACGTTCGATCTTACCTCAGCAGGGAGACCAAGCTTCCGAAGCCTAGCAGGAGAGTCAGGTATGGGGGCTTGGCCGGAGTTCGAGTGTAAGGCTCGGCAGGACGTTGGACCTTTCCTCAGCAGGGAGACCAAGCTTCCCAAGCCTAGTAGGGTCAGGCAAGGCGACTTGGCCGGAGTTCGAGCGTATGGCTCAGCAGGATGTTCGACGTTACCTTGGCAGGGAGACCAAGCTTCCCAAGTCTAGTATGGTCAGGCAAGGGAGCTTGGCCAGAGTTCGAGTTTAAGGCTCGGCAGGACGTTCGAACTTAACTCAGCAGGGAGACCAAGCTTCCCAAGGCTAGTAGGTGAGTCAGGCAAGGGGGCTTGGCCTGAGTTCGAGTGTAAGGCTCGGCAGGACGTTGGACCTTACCTCAGCAGGGAGACCAAGCTTCCCAAGCCTAGTAGGAGAGTCAGGCAAGGGGACGGGGCCGGGCTTCGAGTGTAAGGCTCGGCAGGACGTTCAACCTTACCTCGGCAGGGAGACCGAGCTTGCCAAACCTAGTAGGAGAGTCAGGCAAGGGGGCTTGGCTGGAGTTCGAGTGTAAGGCTCGGCAGGACATTCGAACTTACCTCGGCAGGGAGACCAAGCTTCCCAAGCCTAGTAGGAGTGTCAGGCAAGGGGGATTGGTCTGAGTTCGAGTGTAAGTCTCGGCAGGACGTTCGAACTTAGCTCAGCAGGGAGACCAAGCTTCCCAAGACTAGTAGGAGAGTCAGGCAAGGGGGCTTGGCCGGAAGTCGCGTGTAAGGTTCAGCAGGACGTTCGACCTTACCTCAGCAGGGAGACCAAGCTTCCCGAGCCTAGTAGGCGAGTCAGGCAAGGGGGCTTGGCCGGAGTTCGAGTGTAAGGCTCGGCAGGACGTTCGACCTTACCTCGGCCGGGAGACCAAGCTTCCCAAGCCTAGTAGGAGTGTCAGGCAAGGGGGCTTGGCCGGAGTTCGAGTGTAAGGCTCGGCAAGACGTTCGAACTTAGCTCAGCAGGGAGACCAAGCTTCCCAAGCCTTGTAGGTCAGGCAAGGGAGCTTGGCCGGAGTTCGAGTGTAAGGCTTGGCAGGATGTTCGACCTCACCTCAGCAGGGAGACCAAGCTTGCCGAGCCTAGTAGGTGTGTCAGGCAAGGGGGCTTGGCCGGAGTTCGAGTGTAAGGCTCGGCAGGACGTTCGACCTTACCTCAGCAGTGAGACCAAGCTTCCCAAGTCTAGTAGGGTCAGGCAACGGGGCTTGGCCGGAGTTCGAGTGTAAGGCTTGGCAGGACGTTCGACCTTACCTCAGCAGGGAGACCAAGCTTCCCAAGCCTTTTAGGAGAGTCAGGAAAGGGGGCTTGGCCGGAGTTCGAGTGTAAGGTTCAGCAGGACGTTCGACCTTACCTCAGCAGGGAGACCAAGCTTCCCGAGCCTAGTAGGCGAGTCAGGCGAGGGTGCTTGGCAGGAGTTCGAGTGTAAGGCTCGGCAGGACGTTCGACCTTACCTCGGCCGGGAGACCAAGCTTCCCAAGCCTAGTAGGAGAGTCAGGCAAGGGGGCTTGGCCGGAGTTCGAGTGTAAGGCTCGGCAAGACGTTCGAACTTAGCTCAGCAGGGAGACCAAGCTTCCCAAGCCTTGTACGGTCAGGCAAGGGAGCTTGGCCGGAGTTCGAGTGTAAGGCTTGGCAGGATGTTCGACCTTACCTCGGCAGGGAGACCAAGCTTCCCAAGCCTAGTAGGAGAGTCAGGAAGGGGGCTTGGCCGGAGTTCGAGTGTAAGGCTCGGCAGGACGTTCGACCTTACCTCGGCAGGGAGACCAAGCTTCCCAAGCCTAGTACGGTCAGGCAAGGGGGCTTGGCCGGAGTTCGAGTGTAAGGCTCGGCAGGACGTTCGACCTTACCTCGGCAGGGGGACCGAGTTTCCCAAGTCTAGTAGAGAGTCAGGCAAGGGGGCTTGACCGGATTTCTTGTGTAAGGCTCAGCAGGACGTTCGACCTTACCTCTGCCGGGCGACCAAGCTTCCCATGCCTAGTAGGGTCAGGAAAGGCGACTTGGCCACAGTTCGAGTGTAAAGCTCAGCAGGATGTTCGACCTTACCTCGGCAGGGAGACCAAGCTTGCCACGCCTAGTATGGTCAGGCAAGGGGGCTTGGCCGGAATTCGCGTGTAAGGCTCAGCAGGACGTTCGACCTTACCTCAGCAGGGAGACCAAGCTTCCCAAGCCTAGGAGGAGAGTCAGGCAAGGGGGCTTGGCCGGAGTTCAAGTGTAAGGCTCGGCAGGACGTTCGACCTTACCTCGGCAGTGAGACAAAGCTTCCCAAGCCTACTAGGGTCAGGCAACGGGCCTTGGCCGGAGTTCGAGTGTAAGGCTTGGCAGGACGTTCCACCTTACCTCAGCAGGGAGACCAAGCTTCCCAAGCCTAGTAGGAGAGTCAGGCAGGGGGGCTTGGCCGGAGTTCGAGTGTAAGGCTCGGCAGGACGTTCGAACTTACCTCGGCAGGGAGACCAAGCTTCCCAAGCCTAGTAGGAGAGTCAGGCGAGGGGGCTTGGCCGGAATTCGCGTGTAAGGCTCAGCAGGACGTTCGACCTTACCTCAGCAGGGAGACCAAGCTTCCCAAGCCTAGGAGGAGAGTCAGGCAAGGGGGCTTGGCCGGAGTTCAAGTGTAAGGATCGGCAGGACGTTCGAACTTACCTCGGCAGGGAGACCAAGCTTCCCAAGCCTAGTAGGAGAGTCAGGCAAGGGGGCTTGGCCGGAGTTCGAGTGTAAGGCTCGGCAGGACATTCGACCTTACCTCGGCCGGGAGACCAAGCTTCCCAAGCCTAGTAGGAGAGTCAGGAAGGGGGCTTGTCCGGAGTTCGAGTGTAAGGCTCGGCAGGACGTTCGAGCTTACCTCGGCAGGGAGACCAAGCTTCCCAAGCCTAGTAGGAGAGTCAGGCAAGGGGGCTTGGCCTGAGTTTGAGTGTAAGGCTCGGCAGGACGTTCGAACTTAACTCGGCATGGAGACCAAACTTCCCAAGCATAGTAGGGTCAGGCAAGGGGGCTTTGCCGGAGTTCGAGTGTAAGGCTCGGCAGGACGTTCGAACTTAGCTCAGCAGGGAGACCAAGCTTCCCAAGCATAGTAGGGTCAGGCAAGGGGGCTTGGCCAGAGTTCGAGTGTAAGGCTCAGCAGGATGTTCGACCTTACCTCAGCAGGGAGACCAAGCTTCCCAAGCCTAGTAGGTGAGTCAGGCAAGGGGGCTTGGCCGGAGTTCGAGTGTAAGGCTTGGCAGGACGTTCGACCTTACCTCAGCAGTGAGACCAAGCTTGCCGAGCCTAGTAGGTGTGTCAGGCAAGGGGGCTTGGCCGGAGTTCGAGTGTAAGGCTCGGCAGGATGTTCGACCTTAGCTCAGCAGTGAGACCAAGCTTCCCAAGTCTAGTAGGGTCAGGCAACGGGGCTTGGCCAGAGTTCGAGTGTAAGGCTTGGCAGGACGTTCGACCTTACCTCAGCAGGGAGACCAAGCTTCCCAAGCCTTTTAGGAGAGTCAGGCAAGGGGGCTTGGCCGGAGTTCGAGTGTAAGGTTCAGCAGGACGTTTGACCTTACCTCAGCAGGGAGACCAAGCTTCCCGAGCCTAGTAGGAGAGTCAGGCAAGGGGGCGTGGCTGGAGTTCGAGTGTAAGGCTCGGCAAGACGTTCGAACTTAGCTCAGCAGGGAGACCAAGCTTCCCAAGCCTTGTACGGTCAGGCAAGGGAGCTTGGCCGGAGTTCGAGTGTAAGGCTTGGCAGGATGTTCGACCTTACCTCGGCAGGGAGACCAAGCTTCCCAAGCCTAGTAGGAGAGTCAGGAAGGGGGCTTGGCCGGAGTTCGAGTGTAAGGCTCGGCAGGACGTTCGACCTTACCTCGGCAGGGAGACCAAGCTTCCCAAGCCTAGCACGGTCAGGCAAGGGGGCTTGGCCGGAGTTCGAGTGTAAGGCTCGGCAGGACGTTCGACCTTACCTTGACAGGGAGACCAAGCTTCCCAAGCCTAGTAGGAGAGTCAGGCACGGGGGCTTGGCCAGACTTCGAGCGTAAGGCTCGGCAGGACGTTCGACCTTACCTCGGCAGGGAGACCAAGCTTGCCAAGCCTAGTAGGAGAGTCAGGTAAGGGGGCTTGGCCGGAGTTCGAGTGTAAGGCTCGGCAGGACGTTCGATCTTACCTCAGCAGGGAGACCAAGCTTCCGAAGCCTAGCAGGAGAGTCAGGTATGGGGGCTTGGCCGGAGTTCGAGTGTAAGGCTCGGCAGGACGTTGGACCTTTCCTCAGCAGGGAGACCAAGCTTCCCAAGCCTAGTAGGGTCAGGCAAGGCGACTTGGCCGGAGTTCGAGCGTATGGCTCAGCAGGATGTTCGACGTTACCTTGGCAGGGAGACCAAGCTTCCCAAGTCTAGTATGGTCAGGCAAGGGAGCTTGGCCAGAGTTCGAGTTTAAGGCTCGGCAGGACGTTCGAACTTAACTCAGCAGGGAGACCAAGCTTCCCAAGGCTAGTAGGTGAGTCAGGCAAGGGGGCTTGGCCTGAGTTCGAGTGTAAGGCTCGGCAGGACGTTGGACCTTACCTCAGCAGGGAGACCAAGCTTCCCAAGCCTAGTAGGAGAGTCAGGCAAGGGGACGGGGCCGGGCTTCGAGTGTAAGGCTCGGCAGGACGTTCAACCTTACCTCGGCAGGGAGACCGAGCTTGCCAAACCTAGTAGGAGAGTCAGGCAAGGGGGCTTGGCTGGAGTTCGAGTGTAAGGCTCGGCAGGACATTCGAACTTACCTCGGCAGGGAGACCAAGCTTCCCAAGCCTAGTAGGAGTGTCAGGCAAGGGGGCTTGGTCTGAGTTCGAGTGTAAGTCTCGGCAGGACGTTCGAACTTAGCTCAGCAGGGAGACCAAGCTTCCCAAGACTAGTAGGAGAGTCAGGCAAGGGGGCTTGGCCGGAAGTCGCGTGTAAGGTTCAGCAGGACGTTCGACCTTACCTCAGCAGGGAGACCAAGCTTCCCGAGCCTAGTAGGCGAGTCAGGCAAGGGGGCTTGGCCGGAGTTCGAGTGTAAGGCTCGGCAGGACGTTCGACCTTACCTCGGCCGGGAGACCAAGCTTCCCAAGCCTAGTAGAAGTGTCAGGCAAGGGGGCTTGGCCGGAGTTCGAGTGTAAGGCTCGGCAAGACGTTCGAACTTAGCTCAGCAGGGAGACCAAGCTTCCCAAGCCTTGTAGGTCAGGCAAGGGAGCTTGGCCGGAGTTCGAGTGTAAGGCTTGGCAGGATGTTCGACCTTACCTCGGCAGGGAGACCAAGCTTCCCAAGCCTAGTAGGAGAGTCAGGAAGGGGGCTTGGCCGGAGTTCGAGTGTAAGGCTCGGCAGGACGTTCGACCTTACCTCGGCGGGGAGACCAAGCTTCCCAAGCCTAGTACGGTCAGGCAAGGGGGCTTGGCCGGAGCTCGCGTGTAAGGCTCGGCAGGACGTTCGACCTTACCTCGACAGGGAGACCAAGCTTCCCAAGCCTAGTAGGAGAGTCAGGCAAGGGGGCTTGGCCAGAGTTCGAGTGTAAGGCTCGGCAGGACGTTCGACCTTACCTCGGCAGGGAGACCAAGCTTCCCAAGCCTAGTACGGTCAGGCAAGGGGGCTTGGCCGGAGTTCGAGTGTAAGGCTCGGCAGGACGTTCGAACTTAACTCAGCATGGAGACCAAACTTCCCAAGCAGAGTAGGGTCAGGCAAGGGGGCTTTGCCGGAATTCGAGTGTAAGGCTCGGCAGGACGTTCGACCTTACCTCGGCAAGAAGACCAAGCTTCCCAAGCCTAGTAGGAGAGTCAGGCAAGGGGGCTTGCCCGGAATTCGCGTGTAAGGCTCAGCAGGATGTTCGACCTTACCTCAGCAGGGAGACCGAGCTTCCCAAGGCTAGTAGGTGAGTCAGGCAAGGGGGCTTGGCCGGAGTTCGAGTGTAAGGCTCGGCCGGACGTTCGAATTTACCTCGGCAGGGAGACCAAGCTTCCCAAGCCTAGTGGGAGAGTCAGGCAAGGGGGCTTGGCCGGAATTCGCGTGTAAGGCTCAGCAGGATGTTCGACCTTACCTCAGCAGGGAGACCGAGGTTCCCAAGCCTAGTAGGTGAGTCAGGCGAGGGGGCTTGGCCGGAGTTCGAGTGTAAGGCTTGGCAGGACGTTCGACCTTACCTCAGCAGTGAGACCAAGCTTGCCGAGCCTAGTAGGTGTGTCAGGCAAGGGGGCTTGGCCGGAGTTCGAGTGTAAGGCTCGGCAGGACGTTCGACCTTAGCTCAGCAGTGAGACCAAGCTTCCCAAGTCTAGTAGGGTCAGGCAACGGGGCTTGACCGGAGTTCGAGTGTAAGGCTTGGCAGGACGTTCGACCTTACCTCAGCAGGGAGACCAAGCTTCCCAAGCCTTTTAGGAGAGTCAGGCAAGGGGGCTTGGCCGGAGTTCGAGTGTAAGGTTCAGCAGGACGTTCGACCTTACCTCAGCAGGGAGACCAAGCTTCCCGAGCCTAGTAGGAGAGTCAGGCAAGCGGGCTTGGCCGGAGTTCGAGTGTAAGGCTCGGCAAGACGTTCGACCTTACCTCGGCAGGGAGACCAAGCTTCCCAAGCCTAGTACGGTCAGGCAAGGGGGCTTGGCCGGAGTTCGAGTGTAAGGCTCGGCAGGACGTTCGACCTTACCTCGACAGGGAGACCAAGCTTCCCAAGCCTAGTAGGAGAGTCAGGCACGGGGGCTTGGCCGGAGTTCGAGTGTAAGGCTCGGCAGGACGTTCGACCTTACCTCGGCAGGGAGACCAAGCTTGCCAAGCCTAGTAGGAGAGTCAGGTAAGGGGGCTTGGCCGGAGTTCGAGTGTAAGGCTCGGCAGGACGTTCGATCTTACCTCAGCAGGGAGACCAAGCTTCCGAAGCCTAGCAGGAGAGTCAGGTATGGGGGCTTGGCCGGAGTTCGAGTGTAAGGCTCGGCAGGACGTTGGACCTTACCTCAGCAGGGAGACCAAGCTTCCCAAGCCTAGTAGGGTCAGGCAAGGCGACTTGGCCGGAGTTCGAGCGTAAGGCTCGGCAGGATGTTCGACGTTACCTTGGCAGGGAGACCAAGCTTCCCAAGTCTAGTATGGTCAGGCAAGGGAGCTTGGCCAGAGTTCGAGTGTAAGGCTCGGCAGGACGTTCGAACTTAACTCAGCAGGGAGACCAAGCTTCCCAAGGCTAGTAGGTGAGTCAGGCAAGGGGGCTTGGCCTGAGTTCGAGTGTAAGGCTCGGCAGGACGTTGGACCTTACCTCGGCAGGGAGACCAAGCTTCCCAAGCCTAGTAGGAGAGTCAGGAAGGGGGCTTGGCCGGAGTTCGAGTGTAAGGCTCGGCAGGACGTTCGACCTTACCTCGGCAGGGAGACCAAGCTTCCCAAGCCTAGTAGGAGAGTCAGGCAAGGGGGCTTGTCCGGAGTTCGAGTGTAAGGCTCGGCAGGACGTTCGACCTTACCTCGGCAGGGAGACCAAGCTTCCCAAGCCTAGTAGGAGAGTCAGGCAAGGGGGCTCGGCCTGAGTTCGAGTGTAAGGCTCGGCAGGACGTTCGAACTTAACTCAGCATGGAGACCAAACTTCCCAAGCCTCGTACGGTCAGGCAAGGGGGCTTGGCCGGAGTTCGAGTGTAAGGCTCGGCAGGACATTCGACCTTACCTCGGCCGGGAGACCAAGCTTCCCAAGCCTAGTAGGAGAGTCAGGAAGGGGGCTTGTCCGGAGTTCGAGTGTAAGGCTCGGCAGGACGTTCGACCTTACCTCGGCAGGGAGACCAAGCTTCCCAAGCCTAGTAGGAGAGTCAGGCAAGGGGGCTTGGCCTGAGTTCGAGTGTAAGGCTCGGCAGGACGTTCGAACTCAACTCAGCATGGAGACCAAACTTCCCAAGCATAGTAGGGTCAGGCAAGGGGGCTTTGCCGGAGTTCGAGTGTAAGGCTCAGCAGGATGTTCGAACTTACCTCAGCAGGGACACCGAGCTTCCCAAGCCTAGTAGGTGAGTCAGGCAAGGGGGCTTGGCCGGAATTCGCGTGTAAGGCTCAGCAGGATGTTCGACCTTACCTCAGCAGGGACACCGAGCTTCCCAAGCCTAGTAGGTGAGTCAGGCAAGGGGGCTTGGCCGGAGTTCGAGTGTAAGGCTCAGCAGGATGTTCGACCTTCCCTCAGCAGGGAGACCAAGCTTCCCCAGCCTAGTAGGGTCAGGCAAAGGGCCTTGGCCAGAGTTCGAGTGTAAGGCTTGGCAGGACGTTCGACCTTACCTCAGCAGGGAGACCAAGCTTGCCGAGCCTAGTAGGTGTGTCAGGCAAGGGGGCTTGGCCGGAGTTCGAGTGTAAGGCTCGGCAGGACGTTCGACCTTACCTCAGCAGTGAGACCAAGCTTCCCAAGTCTAGTAGGGTCAGGCAACGGGGCTTGGCCGGAGTTCGAGTGTAAGGCTTGGCAGGACGTTCGACCTTACCTCAGCAGAGAGACCAAGCTTCCCAAGCCTTTTAGGAGAGTCAGGCAAGGGGGCTTGGCCGGAGTTCGAGTGTAAGGCTCGGCAGGACGTTCGACCTTACCTCGGCAGGGGGACCAAGTTTCCCAAGTCTAGTAGAGAGTCAGGCAAGGGGGCTTGACCGGATTTCTTGTGTAAGGCTCGGCAGGACGTTCGACCTTACCTCTGCCGGGCGACCAAGCTTCCCATGCCTAGTAGGGTCAGGAAAGGCGACTTGGCCACAGTTCGAGTGTAAAGCTCAGCAGGATGTTCGACCTTACCTCGGCAGGGAGACCAAGCTTGCCACGCCTAGTATGGTCAGGCAAGGGGGCTTGGCCGGAATTCGCGTGTAAGGCTCAGCAGGACGTTCGACCTTACCTCAGCAGGGAGACCAAGCTTCCCAAGCCTAGGAGGAGAGTCAGGCAAGGGGGCTTGGCCGGAGTTCAAGTGTAAGGCTCGGCAGGACGTTCGACCTTACCTCGGCAGTGAGACAAAGCTTCCCAAGCCTACTAGGGTCAGGCAACGGGCCTTGGCCGGAGTTCGAGTGTAAGGCTTGGCAGGACGTTCCACCTTACCTCAGCAGGGAGACCAAGCTTCCCAAGCCTAGTAGGAGAGTCAGGCAGGGGGGCTTGCACGGAGTTCGAGTGTAAGGCTCGGCAGGACGTTCGAACTTACCTCGGCAGGGAGACCAAGCTTCCCAAGCCTAGTAGGAGAGTCAGGCGAGGGGGCTTGGCCGGAATTCGCGGGTAAGGCTCAGCAGGACGTTCGACCTTACCTCAGCAGGGAGACCAAGCTTCCCAAGCCTAGGAGGAGAGTCAGGCAAGGGGGCTTGGCCGGAGTTCAAGTGTAAGGATCGGCAGGACGTTCGAACTTACCTCGGCAGGGAGACCAAGCTTCCCAAGCCTAGTAGGAGAGTCAGGCAAGGGGGCTTGGCCGGAGTTCGAGTGTAAGGCTCGGCAGGACATTCGACCTTACCTCGGCCGGGAGACCAAGCTTCCCAAGCCTAGTAGGAGAGTCAGGAAGGGGGCTTGTCCGGAGTTCGAGTGTAAGGCTCGGCAGGACGTTCGACCTTACCTCGGCAGGGAGACCAAGCTTCCCAAGCCTAGTAGGAGAGTCAGGCAAGGGGGCTTGGCCGGAGTTCGAGTGTAAGGCTCGGCAGGACGTTAGAACTTAACTCGGCATGGAGACCAAACTTCCCAAGCATAGTAGGGTCAGGCAAGGGGGCTTTGCCGGAGTTCGAGTGTAAGGCTCGGCAGGACGTTCGACCTTACCTCGGCAGGGAGACCAAGCTTCCCAAGCCTAGTAGGAGAGTCAGGCAAGGGGGCTTGGCCAGAGTTCGAGTGTAAGGCTCGGCAGGACGTTCGAACTTAGCTCAGCAGGGAGACCAAGCTTCCCAAGCATAGTAGGGTCAGGCAAGGGGGCTTGGCCAGAGTTCGAGTGTAAGGCTCAGCAGGATGTTCGACTTTACCTCAGCAGGGAGACCAAGCTTCCCAAGCCTAGTAGGGTCAGGCAAAGGGGCTTGGCCGCAGTTCGAGTGTAAGACTTGGCAGGACGTTCGACCTTACATCAGCAGGGAGACCCAGCCTCCCAAGCCTAGTAGGAGAGTCAGGCAAGGGGCCGGGGCCGGGGTTCGAGTGTAAGGCTCAGCAGGACGCTCGACCTTACCTTGGCAGGGAGACTGAGCTTCCCAAGCCTAATAGGAGAGTCAGGCAAGGGGGCTTGGCCTGAGTTCGAGTGTAAGGCTCGGCCGGACGTTCGAATTTACCTCGGCAGGGAGACCAAGCTTCCCAAGCCTAGTGGGAGAGTCAGGCAAGGGAGCTTGGCCGGAATTCGCGTGTAAGGCTCAGCAGGATGTTCGACCTTACCTCAGCAGGGAGACCGAGGTTCCCAAGCCTAGTAGGTGAGTCAGGCAAGGGGGCTTGGCCGGAGTTCGAGTGTAAGTCTTGGCAGGACGTTCGACCTTACCTCAGCAGTGAGACCAAGCTTGCCGAGCCTAGTAGGTGTGTCAGGCAAGGGGGCTTGGCCGGATTTCGAGTGTAAGGCTCGGCAGGACGTTCGACCTTACCTCAGCAGTGAGACCAAGCTTCCCAAGTCTAGTAGGGTCAGGCAACGGGGCTTGGCCGGAGTTCGAGTGTAAGGCTTGGCAGGACGTTCGACCTTACCTCAGCAGGGAGACCAAGCTTCCCAAGCCTTTTAGGAGAGTCAGGCAAGGGGGCTTGGCCGGAGTTCGAGTGTAAGGTTCAGCAGGACGTTCGACCTTACCTCAGCAGGGAGACAAAGCTTCCCGAGCCTAGTAGGAGAGTCAGGCAAGGGGGCTTGGCCGGAGTTCGAGTGTAAGGCTCGGCAAGACGTTCGAACTTAGCTCAGAAGGGAGACCAAGCTTCCCAAGCCTTGTACGGTCAGGCAAGGGAGCTTGGCCGGAGTTCGAGTGTAAGGCTTGGCAGGATGTTCGACCTTACCTCGGCAGGGAGACCAAGCTTCCCAAGCCTAGTAGGAGAGTCAGCAAGGGGGCTTGGCCGGAGTTCGAGTGTAAGGCTCGGCAGGACGTTCGACCTTACCTCGGCAGGGAGACCAAGCTTCCCAAGCCTAGCACGGTCAGGCAAGGGGGCTTGGCCGGAGTTCGAGTGTAAGGCTCGGCAGGACGTTCGACCTTACCTCGACAGGCAGACCAAGCTTCCCAAGCCTAGTAGGAGAGTCAGGCACGGGGGCTTGGCCAGACTTCGAGCGTAAGGCTCGGCAGGACGTTCGACCTTACCTCGGCAGGGAGACCAAGCTTGCCAAGCCGAGTAGGAGAGTCAGGTAAGGGGGCTTGGCCGGAGTTCGAGTGTAAGGCTCGGCAGGACGTTCGATCTTACCTCAGCAGGGAGACCAAGCTTCCGAAGCCTAGCAGGAGAGTCAGGTATGGGGGCTTGGCCGGAGTTCGAGTGTAAGGCTCGGCAGGACGTTGGACCTTACCTCAGCAGGGAGACCAAGCTTCCCAAGCCTAGTAGGGTCAGGCAAGGCGACTTGGCCGGAGTTCGAGCGTAAGGCTCGGCAGGATGTTCGACGTTACCTTGGCAGGGAGACCAAGCTTCCCAAGTCTAGTATGGTCAGGCAAGGGAGCTTGGCCAGAGTTCGAGTGTAAGGCTCGGCAGGACGTTCGAACTTAACTCAGCAGGGAGACCAAGCTTCCCAAGGCTAGTAGGTGAGTCAGGCAAGGGGGCTTGGCCTGAGTTCGAGTGTAAGGCTCGGCAGGACGTTGGACCTTACCTCAGCAGGGAGACCAAGCTTCCCAAGCCTAGTAGGAGAGTCAGGCAAGGGGACGGGGCCGGGCTTCGAGTGTAAGGCTCGGCAGGACGTTCAACCTTACCTCGGCAGGGAGACCGAGCTTGCCAAACCTAGTAGGAGAGTCAGGCAAGGGGGCTTGGCTGGAGTTCGAGTGTAAGGCTCGGCAGGACATTCGAACTTACCTCGGCAGGGAGACCAAGCTTCCCAAGCCTAGTAGGAGTGTCAGGCAAGGGGGCTTGGTCTGAGTTCGAGTGTAAGTCTCGGCAGGACGTTCGAACTTAGCTCAGCAGGGAGACCAAGCTTCCCAAGACTAGTAGGAGAGTCAGGCAAGGGGGCTTGGCCGGAAGTCGCGTGTAAGGTTCAGCAGGACGTTCGACCTTACCTCAGCAGGGAGACCAAGCTTCCCGAGCCTAGTAGGCGAGTCAGGCAAGGGGGCTTGGCCGGAGTTCGAGTGTAAGGCTCGGCAGGACGTTCGACCTTACCTCGGCAGTGAGACAAAGCTTCCCAAGCCTACTAGGGTCAGGCAACGGGCCTTGGCCGGAGTTCGAGTGTAAGGCTTGGCAGGACGTTCCACCTTACCTCGGCAGGGAGACCAAGCTTCCCAAGCCTAGTAGGAGAGTCAGGCGAGGGGGCTTGGCCGGAATTCGCGTGTAAGGCTCAGCAGGACGTTCGACCTTACCTCAGCAGGGGGACCAAGCTTCCCAAGCCTAGGAGGAGAGTCAGGCAAGGGGGCTTGGCCGGAGTTCAAGTGTAAGGATCGGCAGGACGTTCGAACTTACCTCGGCAGGGAGACCAAGCTTCCCAAGCCTAGTAGGAGAGTCAGGCAAGGGGGCTTGGCCGGAGTTCGAGTGTAAGGCTCGGCAGGACATTCGACCTTACCTCGGCCGGGAGACCAAGCTTCCCAAGCCTAGTAGGAGAGTCAGGAAGGGGGCTTGTCCGGAGTTCGAGTGTAAGGCTCGGCAGGACGTTCGACCTTACCTCGGCAGGGAGACCAAGCTTCCCAAGCCTAGTAGGAGAGTCAGGCAAGGGGGCTTGGCCGGAGTTCGAGTGTAAGGCTCGGCAGGACGTTCGAACTTAACTCGGCATGGAGACCAAACTTCCCAAGCATAGTAGGGTCAGGCAAGGGGGCTTTGCCGGAGTTCGAGTGTAAGGCTCGGCAGGACGTTCGACCTTACCTCGGCAGGGAGACCAAGCTTCCCAAGCCTAGTAGGAGAGTCAGGCAAGGGGGCTTGGCCAGAGTTCGAGTGTAAGGCTCGGCAGGACGTTCGAACTTAGCTCAGCAGGGAGACCAAGCTTCCCAAGCATAGTAGGGTCAGGCAAGGGGGCTTGGCCAGAGTTCGAGTGTAAGGCTCAGCAGGATGTTCGACTTTACCTCAGCAGGGAGACCAAGCTTCCCAAGCCTAGTAGGGTCAGGCAAAGGGGCTTGGCCGCAGTTCGAGTGTAAGACTTGGCAGGACGTTCGACCTTACATCAGCAGGGAGACCCAGCCTCCCAAGCTTAGTAGGAGAGTCAGGCAAGGGGCCGGGGCCGGGGTTCGAGTGTAAGGCTCAGCAGGACGCTCGACCTTACCTTGGCAGGGAGACTGAGCTTCCCAAGCCTAATAGGAGAGTCAGGCAAGGGGGCTTGGCCGGAGTTCGAGTGTAAGGCTCGGCCGGACGTTCGAATTTACCTCGGCAGGGAGACCAAACTTCCCAAGCCTAGTGGGAGAGTCAGGCAAGGGAGCTTGGCCGGAATTCGCGTGTAAGGCTCAGCAGGATGTTCGACCTTACCTCAGCAGGGAGACCGAGCTTCCCAAGCCTAGTAGGTGAGTCAGGCAAGGGGGCTTGGCCGGAGTTCGAGTGTAAGTCTTGGCAGGACGTTCGACCTTACCTCAGCAGTGAGACCAAGCTTGCCGAGCCTAGTAGGTGTGTCAGGCAAGGGGGCTTGGCCGGAGTTCGAGTGTAAGGCTCGGCAGGACGTTCGACCTTACCTCAGCAGTGAGACCAAGCTTCCCAAGTCTAGTAGGGTCAGGCAACGGGGCTTGGCCGGAGTTCGAGTGCAAGGCTTGGCAGGACGTTCGACCTTACCTCAGCAGGGAGACCAAGCTTCCCAAGCCTTTTAGGAGAGTCAGGCAAGGGGGCTTGGCCGGAGTTCGAGTGTAAGGTTCAGCAGGACGTTCGACCTTACCTCAGCAGGGAGACCAAGCTTCCCGAGCCTAGTTGGAGAGTCAGGCAAGGGGGCTTGGCCGGAGTTCGAGTGTAAGGCTCGGCAAGACGTTCGAACTTAGCTCAGAAGGGAGACCAAGCTTCCCAAGCCTTGTACGGTCAGGCAAGGGAGCTTGGCCGGAGTTCGAGTGTAAGGCTTGGCAGGATGTTCGACCTTACCTCGGCAGGGAGACCAAGCTTCCCAAGCCTAGTAGGAGAGTCAGGAAGGGGGCTTGGCCGGAGTTCGAGTGTAAGGCTCGGCAGGACGTTCGACCTTACCTCGGCAGGGAGACCAAGCTTCCCAAGCCTAGCACGGTCAGGCAAGGGGGCTTGGCCGGAGTTCGAGTGTAAGGCTCGGCAGGACGTTCGACCTTACCTCGACAGGCAGACCAAGCTTCCCAAGCCTAGTAGGAGAGTCAGGCACGGGGGCTTGGCCAGACTTCGAGCGTAAGGCTCGGCAGGACGTTCGACCTTACCTCGGCAGGGAGACCAAGCTTGCCAAGCCGAGTAGGAGAGTCAGGTAAGGGGGCTTGGCCGGAGTTCGAGTGTAAGGCTCGGCAGGACGTTCGATCTTACCTCAGCAGGGAGACCAAGCTTCCGAAGCCTAGCAGGAGAGTCAGGTATGGGGGCTTGGCCGGAGTTCGAGTGTAAGGCTCGGCAGGACGTTGGACCTTACCTCAGCAGGGAGACCAAGCTTCCCAAGCCTAGTAGGGTCAGGCAAGGCGACTTGGCCGGAGTTCGAGCGTAAGGCTCAGCAGGATGTTCGACGTTACCTTGGCAGGGAGACCAAGCTTCCCAAGTCTAGTATGGTCAGGCAAGGGAGCTTGGCCAGAGTTCGAGTGTAAGGCTCGGCAGGACGTTCGAACTTAACTCAGCAGGGAGACCAAGCTTCCCAAGGCTAGTAGGTGAGTCAGGCAAGGGGGCTTGGCCTGAGTTCGAGTGTAAGGCTCGGCAGGACGTTGGACCTTACCTCAGCAGGGAGACCAAGCTTCCCAAGCCTAGTAGGAGAGTCAGGCAAGGGGACGGGGCCGGGCTTCGAGTGTAAGGCTCGGCAGGACGTTCAACCTTACCTCGGCAGGGAGACCGAGCTTGCCAAACCTAGTAGGAGAGTCAGGCAAGGGGGCTTGGCTGGAGTTCGAGTGTAAGGCTCGGCAGGACATTCGAACTTACCTCGGCAGGGAGACCAAGCTTCCCAAGCCTAGTAGGAGTGTCAGGCAAGGGGGCTTGGTCTGAGTTCGAGTGTAAGTCTCGGCAGGACGTTCGAACTTAGCTCAGCAGGGAGACCAAGCTTCCCAAGACTAGTAGGAGAGTCAGGCAAGGGGGCTTGGCCGGAAGTCGCGTGTAAGGTTCAGCAGGACGTTCGACCTTACCTCAGCAGGGAGACCAAGCTTCCCGAGCCTAGTAGGCGAGTCAGGCAAGGGGGCTTGGCCGGAGTTCGAGTGTAAGGCTCGGCAGGACGTTCGACCTTACCTCGGCCGGGAGACCAAGCTTCCCAAACCTAGTAGGAGTGTCAGGCAAGGGGGCTTGGCCGGAGTTCGAGTGTAAGGCTCGGCAAGACGATCGACCTTAGCTCAGCAGGGAGACCAAGCTTCCCAAGCATAGTAGGGTCAGGAAAGGCGACTTGGCCACAGTTCGAGTGTAAGGCTCAGCAGGATGTTCGACCTTACCTCGGCAGGGAGACCAAGGTTCCCAAGACTAGTAGGAGAGTCAGGCAAGGGGGCTTGGCCGGAATTCGCGTGTAAGGCTCAGCAGGATGTTCGACCTTACCTCAGCAGGGAGACCAAGCTTCCCAAGCCTAGTAGGAGAGTCAGGCAAGGGGGCTTGGCCGGAGTTCGAGTGTAAGGCTCGGCAAGACGTTCGAACTTAGCTCAGCAGGGAGACCAAGCTTCCCAAGCCTTGTAGGTCAGGCAAGGGAGCTTGGCCGGAGTTCGAGTGTAAGGCTTGGCAGGATGTTCGACCTTACCTCGGCAGGGAGACCAAGCTTCCCAAGCCTAGTAGGAGAGTCAGGAAGGGGGCTTGGCTGGAGTTCGAGTGTAAGGCTCGGCAGGACGTTCGACCTTACCTCGGCGGGGAGACCAAGCTTCCCAAGCCTAGTACGGTCAGGCAAGGGGGCTTGGCCGGAGCTCGTGTGTAAGGCTCGGCAGGACGTTCGACCTTACCTCGACAGGGAGACCAAGCTTCCCAAGCCTAGTAGGAGAGTCAGGCAAGGGGGCTTGGCCAGAGTTCGAGTGTAAGGCTCGGCAGGACGTTCGACCTTACCTCGGCAGGGAGACCAAGCTTCCCAAGCCTAGTACGGTCAGGCAAGGGGGCTTGGCCGGAGTTCGTGTGTAAGGCTCGGCAGGACGTTCGACCTTACCTCGACAGGGAGACCAAGCTTCCCAAGCCTAGTAGGAGAGTCAGGCAAGGGGGCTTGGCCAGAGTTCGAGTGTAAGGCTCGGCAGGACGTTCGACCTTACCTCGGCAGGGAGATCAAGCTTGCCAAGCCTAGTAGGAGAGTCAGGCAAGGGGGCTTGGACGGAGTTCGAGTGTAAGGCTCGGCAGGACATTCGACCTTACCTCGGCCGGGAGACCAAGCTTCCCAAGCCTAGTAGGAGAGTCAGGCAAGGGGGCTTGGCGTGAGTTCGAGTGTAAGGCTCGGCAGGACGTTCGAACTTAACTCAGCATGGAGACCAAACTTCCCAAGCCTAGTACGGTCAGGCAAGGGGGCTTGGCCGGAGTTCGAGTGTAAGGCTCGGCAGGACATTCGACCTTACCTCGGCCGGGAGACCAAGCTTCCCAAGCCTAGTAGGAGAGTCAGGAAGGGGGCTTGTCCGGAGTTCGAGTGTAAGGCTCGGCAGGACGTTCGACCTTACCTCGGCAGGGAGACCAAGCTTCCCAAGCCTAGTAGGAGAGTCAGGCAAGGGGGCTTGGCCTGAGTTCGAGTGTAAGGCTCGGCAGGACGTTCGAACTTAACTCAGCATGGAGACCAAACTTCCCAAGCAGAGTAGGGTCAGGCAAGGGGGCTTTGCCGGAGTTCGAGTGTAAGGCTCGGCAGGACGTTCGACCTTACCTCGGCAAGGAGACCAAGCTTCCCAAGCCTAGTAGGAGAGTCAGGCAAGGGGGCTTGGCCGGAATTCGCGTGTAAGGCTCAGCAGGATGTTCGACCTTACCTCAGCAGGGAGACCGAGCTTCCCAAGCCTAGTAGGTGAGTCAGGCAAGGGGGCTTGGCCGGAGTTCGAGTGTAAGGCTCAGCAGGATGTTCGACCTTCCCTCAGCAGGGAGACCAAGCTTCCCCAGCCTAGTAGGGTCAGGCAAAGGGCCTTGGCCAGAGTTCGAGTGTAAGGCTTGGCAGGACGTTCGACCTTACCTCAGCAGGGAGACCAAGCTTGCCGAGCCTAGTAGGTGTGTCAGGAAGGGGGCTTGTCCGGAGTTCGAGTGTAAGGCTCGGCAGGACGTTCGACCTTACCTCGGCCGGGAGACCAAGCTTCCCAAGCCTAGTAGGAGAGTCAGGCAAGGGTGCTTGGCAGGAGTTCGAGTGTAAGGCTTGGCAGGATGTTCGACCTTACCTCGGCAGGGAGACCAAGCTTCCCAAGCCTAGTAGGAGAGTCAGGAAGGGGGCTTGGCCGGAGTTCGAGTGTAAGGCTCGGCAGGACGTTCGACCTTACCTCGGCTGTGAGACAAAGCTTCCCAAGCCTACTAGGGTCAGGCAACGGGCCTTGGCCGGAGTTCGAGTGTAAGGCTTGGCAGGACGTTCCACCTTACCTCAGTTGGGAGACCAAGCTTCCCAAGCCTAGTAGGCGAGTCAGGCAAGGGGGCTTGGCCGGAGTTCGAGTGTAAGGCTCGGCAAGACGTTCGACCTTACCTCGGCCGGGAGACCAAGCTTCCCAAACCTAGTAGGAGTGTCAGGCAAGGGGGCTTGGCCGGAGTTCGAGTGTAAGGCTCGGCAAGATGATCGACCTTAGCTCAGCAGGGAGACCAAGCTTCCCAAGCATAGTAGGGTCAGGAAAGGCGACTTGGCCACAGTTCGAGTGTAAGGCTCAGCAGGATGTTCGACCTTACCTCGGCAGGGAGACCAAGGTTCCCAAGACTAGT
Source organism: Vidua macroura (assembly GCF_024509145.1). Lineage (NCBI taxonomy): Eukaryota > Metazoa > Chordata > Aves > Passeriformes > Viduidae > Vidua > Vidua macroura. Next base: position 1,612,904 of record NW_026530536.1, on the reverse strand, counting down.
AGGAGAGTCAGGCAAGGGGGCTTGGCCGGAATTCGCGTGTAAGGCTCAGCAGGATGTTCGACCTTACCTCAGCAGGGAGACCAAGCTTCCCAAGCCTAGTAGGAGAGTCAGGCAAGGGGGCTTGGCCGGAGTTCGAGTGTAAGGCTCGGCAAGACGTTCGAACTTAGCTCAGCAGGGAGACCAAGCTTCCCAAGCCTTGTAGGTCAGGCAAGGGAGCTTGGCCGGAGTTCGAGTGTAAGGCTTGGCAGGATGTTCGACCTTACCTCGGCAGGGAGACCAAGCTTCCCAAGCCTAGTAGGAGAGTCAGGAAGGGGGCTTGGCCGGAGTTCGAGTGTAAGGCTCGGCAGGACGTTCGACCTTACCTCGGCGGGGAGACCAAGCTTCCCAAGCCTAGTACGGTCAGGCAAGGGGGCTTGGCCGGAGCTCGTGTGTAAGGCTCGGCAGGACGTTCGACCTTACCTCGACAGGGAGACCAAGCTTCCCAAGCCTAGTAGGAGAGTCAGGCAAGGGGGCTTGGCCAGAGTTCGAGTGTAAGGCTCGGCAGGACGTTCGACCTTACCTCGGCAGGGAGACCAAGCTTCCCAAGCCTAGTACGGTCAGGCAAGGGGGCTTGGCCGGAGTTCGTGTGTAAGGCTCGGCAGGACGTTCGACCTTACCTCGACAGGGAGACCAAGCTTCCCAAGCCTAGTAGGAGAGTCAGGCAAGGGGGCTTGGCCAGAGTTCGAGTGTAAGGCTCGGCAGGACGTTCGACCTTACCTCGGCAGGGAGATCAAGCTTGCCAAGCCTAGTAGGAGAGTCAGGCAAGGGGGCTTGGCCGGAGTTCGAGTGTAAGGCTCGGCAGGACATTCGACCTTACCTCGGCCGGGAGACCAAGCTTCCCAAGCCTAGTAGGAGAGTCAGGCAAGGGGGCTTGGCGTGAGTTCGAGTGTAAGGCTCGGCAGGACGTTCGAACTTAACTCAGCATGGAGACCAAACTTCCCAAGCCTAGTACGGTCAGGCAAGGGGGCTTGGCCGGAGTTCGAGTGTAAGGCTCGGCAGGACATTCGACCTTACCTCGGCCGGGAGACCAAGCTTCCCAAGCCTAGTAGGAGAGTCAGGAAGGGGGCTTGTCCGGAGTTCGAGTGTAAGGCTCGGCAGGACGTTCGACCTTACCTCGGCAGGGAGACCAAGCTTCCCAAGCCTAGTAGGAGAGTCAGGCAAGGGGGCTGGGCCTGAGTTCGAGTGTAAGGCTCGGCAGGACGTTCGAACTTAACTCAGCATGGAGACCAAACTTCCCAAGCAGAGTAGGGTCAGGCAAGGGGGCTTTGCCGGAGTTCGAGTGTAAGGCTCGGCAGGACGTTCGACCTTACCTCGGCAAGGAGACCAAGCTTCCCAAGCCTAGTAGGAGAGTCAGGCAAGGGGGCTTGGCCGGAATTCGCGTGTAAGGCTCAGCAGGATGTTCGACCTTACCTCAGCAGGGAGACCGAGCTTCCCAAGCCTAGTAGGTGAGTCAGGCAAGGGGGCTTGGCCGGAGTTCGAGTGTAAGGCTCAGCAGGATGTTCGACCTTCCCTCAGCAGGGAGACCAAGCTTCCCCAGCCTAGTAGGGTCAGGCAAAGGGCCTTGGCCAGAGTTCGAGTGTAAGGCTTGGCAGGACGTTCGACCTTACCTCAGCAGGGAGACCAAGCTTGCCGAGCCTAGTAGGTGTGTCAGGAAGGGGGCTTGTCCGGAGTTCGAGTGTAAGGCTCGGCAGGACGTTCGACCTTACCTCGGCCGGGAGACCAAGCTTCCCAAGCCTAGTAGGAGAGTCAGGCAAGGGTGCTTGGCAGGAGTTCGAGTGTAAGGCTTGGCAGGATGTTCGACCTTACCTCGGCAGGGAGACCAAGCTTCCCAAGCCTAGTAGGAGAGTCAGGAAGGGGGCTTGGCCGGAGTTCGAGTGTAAGGCTCGGCAGGACGTTCGACCTTACCTCGGCTGTGAGACAAAGCTTCCCAAGCCTACTAGGGTCAGGCAACGGGCCTTGGCCGGAGTTCGAGTGTAAGGCTTGGCAGGACGTTCCACCTTACCTCAGTTGGGAGACCAAGCTTCCCAAGCCTAGTAGGAGAGTCAGGCAGGGGGGCTTGGCCGGAGTTCGAGTGTAAGGCTCGGCAGGACGTTCAAACTTACCTCGGCAGGGAGACCAAGCTTCCCAAGCCTAGTAGGAGAGTCAGGCGAGGGGGCTTGGCCGGAGTTCGAGTGTAAGGCTCGGCAGGACATTCGAGCTTACCTCGGCCGGGAGACCAAGCTTCCCAAGCCTAGTAGGAGAGTCAGGAAGGGGGCTTGTCCGGAGTTCGAGTGTAAGGCTCGGCAGGACGTTCGACCTTACCTCGGCAGGGAGACCAAGCTTCCCAAGCCTAGTAGGAGAGTCAGGCAAGGGGGCTTGGCCTGAGTTTGAGTGTAAGGCTCGGCAGGACGTTCGAACTTAACTCGGCATGGAGACCAAACTTCCCATGCATAGTAGGGTCAGGCAAGGGGGCTTTGCCGGAGTTCGAGTGTAAGGCTCGGCAGGACGTTCGACCTTACCTCGGCAGGGAGACCAAGCTTCCCGAGCCTAGTAGGCGAGTCAGGCAAGGGGGCTTGGCCGGAGTTCGAGTGTAAGGCTCGGCAGGACGTTCGACCTTACCTCGGCCGGAAGACCAAGCTTCCCAAGCCTAGTAGGAGAGTCAGGCAAGGGTGCTTGGCAGGAGTTCGAGTGTAAGGCTTGGCAGGATGTTCGACCTTACCTCGGCAGGGAGACCAAGCTTCCCAAGCCTAGTAGGAGAGTCAGGAAGGGGGCTTGGCCGGAGTTCGAGTGTAAGGCTCGGCAGGACGTTCGACCTTACCTCGGCAGTGAGACAAAGCTTCCCAAGCCTACTAGGGTCAGGCAACGGGCCTTGGCCGGAGTTCGAGTGTAAGGCTTGGCAGGACGTTCCACCTTACCTCAGTTGGGAGACCAAGCTTCCCAAGCCTAGTAGGAGAGTCAGGCAGGGGGGCTTGGCCGGAGTTCGAGTGTAAGGCTCGGCAGGACGTTCAAACTTACCTCGGCAGGGAGACCAAGCTTCCCAAGCCTAGTAGGAGAGTCAGGCGAGGGGGCTTGGCCGGAGTTCGAGTGTAAGGCTCGGCAGGACATTCGAGCTTACCTCGGCCGGGAGACCAAGCTTCCCAAGCCTAGTAGGAGAGTCTGGAAGGGGGCTCGTCCGGAGTTCGAGTGTAAGGCTCGGCAGGACGTTCGACCTTACCTCGGCAGGGAGACCAAGCTTCCCAAGCCTAGTAGGAGAGTCAGGCAAGGGGGCTTGGCCTGAGTTTGAGTGTAAGGCTCGGCAGGACGTTCGAACTTAACTCGGCATGGAGACCAAACTTCCCATGCATAGTAGGGTCAGGCAAGGGGGCTTTGCCGGAGTTCGAGTGTAAGGCTCGGCAGGACGTTCGACCTTACCTCGGCAGGGAGACCAAGCTTCCCGAGCCTAGTAGGCGAGTCAGGCAAGGGGGCTTGGCCGGAGTTCGAGTGTAAGGCTCGGCAGGACGTTCGACCTTACCTCGGCCGGGAGACCAAGCTTCCCAAACCTAGTAGGAGTGTCAGGCAAGGGGGCTTGGCCGGAGTTCGAGTATAAGGCTCGGCAAGACGATCGACCTTAGCTCAGCAGGGAGACCAAGCTTCCCAAGCATAGTAGGGTCAGGAAAGGCGACTTGGCCACAGTTCGAGTGTAAGGCTCAGCAGGATGTTCGACCTTACCTCGGCAGGGAGACCAAGGTTCCCAAGACTAGTAGGAGAGTCAGGCAAGGGGGCTGGGCCGGAATTCGCGTGTAAGGCTCAGCAGGATGTTCGACCTTACCTCAGCAGGGAGACCAAGCTTCCCAAGCCTAGTAGGAGAGTCAGGCAAGGGGGCTTGGCCGGAGTTCGAGTGTAAGGCTCGGCAAGACGTTCGAACTTAGCTCAGCAGGGAGAACAAGCTTCCCAAGCCTTGTAGGTCAGGCAAGGGAGCTTGGCCGGAGTTCGAGTGTAAGGCTTGGCAGGATGTTCGACCTTACCTCGGCAGGGAGACCAAGCTTCCCAAGCCTAGTAGGAGAGTCAGGAAGGGGGCTTGGCCGGAGTTCGAGTGTAAGGCTCGGCAGGACGTTCGACCTTACCTCGGCGGGGAGACCAAGCTTCCCAAGCCTAGTACGGTCAGGCAAGGGGGCTTGGCCGGAGCTCGTGTGTAAGGCTCGGCAGGACGTTCGACCTTACCTCGACAGGGAGACCAAGCTTCCCAAGCCTAGTAGGAGAGTCAGGCAAGGGGGCTTGGCCGGAATTCGCGTGTAAGGCTCAGCAGGATGTTCGACCTTACCTCAGCAGGGAGACCGAGCTTCCCAAGCCTAGTAGGTGAGTCAGGCAAGGGGGCTTGGCCGGAGTTCGAGTGTAATGCTCAGCAGGATGTTCGACCTTCCCTCAGCAGGGAGACCAAGCTTCCCCAGCCTAGTAGGGTCAGGCAAAGGGCCTTGGCCAGAGTTCGAGTGTAAGGCTTGGCAGGACGTTCGACCTTACCTCAGCAGGGAGACCAAGCTTGCCGAGCCTAGTAGGTGTGTCAGGCAAGGGGGCTTGGCCGGAGTTCGAGTGTAAGGCTCGGCAGGACGTTCAACCTTACCTCGGCCGGGAGACCAAGCTTCCCAAGCCTAGTAGGAGAGTCAGGCAAGGGTGCTTGGCAGGAGTTCGAGTGTAAGGCTTGGCAGGATGTTCGACCTTACCTCGGCAGGGAGACCAAGCTTCCCAAGCCTAGTAGGAGAGTCAGGAAGGGGGCTTGGCCGGAGTTCGAGTGTAAGGCTCGGCAGGACGTTCGACCTTACCTCGGCAGTGAGACAAAGCTTCCCAAGCCTACTAGGGTCAGGCAACGGGCCTTGGCCGGAGTTCGAGTGTAAGGCTTGGCAGGACGTTCCACCTTACCTCAGTTGGGAGACCAAGCTTCCCAAGCCTAGTAGGAGAGTCAGGCAGGGGGGCTTGGCCGGAGTTCGAGTGTAAGGCTCGGCAGGACGTTCAAACTTACCTCGGCAGGGAGACCAAGCTTCCCAAGCCTAGTAGGAGAGTCAGGCGAGGGGGCTTGGCCGGAGTTCGAGTGTAAGGCTCGGCAGGACATTCGAGCTTACCTCGGCCGGGAGACCAAGCTTCCCAAGCCTAGTAGGAGAGTCAGGAAGGGGGCTTGTCCGGAGTTCGAGTGTAAGGCTCGGCAGGACGTTCGACCTTACCTCGGCAGGGAGACCAAGCTTCCCAAGCCTAGTAGGAGAGTCAGGCAAGGGGGCTTGGCCTGAGTTTGAGTGTAAGGCTCGGCAGGACGTTCGAACTTAACTCGGCATGGAGACCAAACTTCCCATGCATAGTAGGGTCAGGCAAGGGGGCTTTGCCGGAGTTCGAGTGTAAGGCTCGGCAGGACGTTCGACCTTACCTCGGCAGGGAGACCAAGCTTCCCAAGCCTAGTAGGAGAGTCAGGCAAGGGGGCTTGGCCAGAGTTCGAGTGTAAGGCTCGGCAGGACGTACGAACTTTGCTCAGCAGGGAGACCAAGCTTCCCAAGCATAGTAGGGTCAGGCAAGGGGGCTTGGCCAGAGTTCGAGTGTAAGGCTCAGCAGGATGTTCGACCTTACCTCAGCAGGGAGACCAAGCTTCCCAAGCCTAGTAGGGTCAGGCAAAGGGGCTTGGCCGCAGTTCGAGTGTAAGACTTGGCAGGACGTTCGACCTTACATCAGCAGGGAGACCCAGCCTCCCAAGCCTAGTAGGAGAGTCAGGCAAGGGGCCGGGGCCGGGGTTCGAGTGTAAGGCTCAGCAGGACGCTCGACCTTACCTCGGCAGGGAGACTGAGCTTCCCAAGCCTAATAGGAGAGTCAGGCAAGGGGGCTTGGCCTGAGTTCGAGTGTAAGGCTCGGCCAGACGTTCGAATTTACCTCGGCAGGGAGACCAAGCTTCCCAAGCCTAGTGGGAGAGTCAGGCAAGGGGGCTTGGCCGGAATTCGCGTGTAAGGCTCAGCAGGATGTTCGACCTTACCTCAGCAGGGAGACCGAGCTTCCCAAGCCTAGTAGGTGAGTCAGGCAAGGGGGCTTGGCCGGAGTTCGAGTGTAAGGCTTGGCAGGACGTTCGACCTTACCTCAGCAGTGAGACCAAGCTTGCCGAGCCTAGTAGGTGTGTCAGGCAAGGGGGCTTGGCCGGAGTTCGAGTGTAAGGCTCGGCAGGACGTTCGACCTTACCTCAGCAGTGAGACCAAGCTTCCCAAGTCTAGTAGGGTCAGGCAACGGGGCTTGGCCGGAGTTCGAGTGTAAGGCTTGGCAGGACGTTCGACCTTACCTCAGCAGGGAGACCAAGCTTCCCAAGCCTTTTAGGAGAGTCAGGCAAGGGGGCTTGGCCGGAGTTCGAGTGTAAGGTTCAGCAGGACGTTCGACCTTACCTCAGCAGGGAGACGAAGCTTCCCGAGCCTAGTAGGAGAGTCAGGCAAGGGGGCTTGGCCGGAGTTCGAGTGTAAGGCTCGGCAAGACGTTCGAACTTAGCTCAGCAGGGAGACCAAGCTTCCCAAGCCTTGTACGGTCAGGCAAGGGAGCTTGGCCGGAGTTCGAGTGTAAGGCTTGGCAGGATGTTCGACCTTACCTCGGCAGGGAGACCAAGCTTCCCAAGCCTAGTAGGAGAGTCAGGAAGGGGGCTTGGCCGGAGTTCGAGTGTAAGGCTCGGCCGGACGTTCGACCTTACCTCGGCAGGGAGACCAAGCTTCCCAAGCCTAGTACGGCCAGGCAAGGGGGCTTGGCCGGAGTTCGAGTGTAAGGCTCGGCAGGACGTTCGACCTTACCTCGACAGGGAGACCAAGCTTCCCAAGCCTAGTAGGAGAGTCAGGTAAGGGGGCTTGGCCGGAGTTCGAGTGTAAGGCTCGGCAGGACGTTCGATCTTACCTCAGCAGGGAGACCAAGCTTCCGAAGCCTAGCAGGAGAGTCAGGTATGGGGGCTTGGCCGGAGTTCGAGTGTAAGGCTCGGCAGGACGTTGGACCTTACCTCAGCAGGGAGACCAAGCTTCCCAAGCCTAGTAGGGTCAGGCAAGGCGACTTGGCCGGAGTTCGAGCGTAAGGCTCAGCAGGATGTTCGACGTTACCTTGGCAGGGAGACCAAGCTTCCCAAGTCTAGTATGGTCAGGTAAGGGAGCTTGGCCAGAGTTCGAGTGTAAGGCTCGGCAGGACGTTCGAACTTAACTCAGCAGGGAGACCAAGCTTCCCAAGGCTAGTAGGTGAGTCAGGCAAGGGGGCTTGGCCTGAGTTCGAGTGTAAGGCTCGGCAGGACGTTGGACCTTACCTCAGCAGGGAGACCAAGCTTCCCAAGCCTAGTAGGAGAGTCAGGCAAGGGGACGGGGCCGGACTTCGAGTGTAAGGCTCGGCAGGACGTTCAACCTTACCTCGGCAGGGAGACCGAGCTTGCCAAACCTAGTAGGAGAGTCAGGCAAGGGGGCTTGGCTGGAGTTCGAGTGTAAGGCTCGGCAGGACATTCGAACTTACCTCGGCAGGGAGACCAAGCTTCCCAAGCCTAGTAGGAGTGTCAGGCAAGGGGGCTTGGTCTGAGTTCGAGTGTAAGTCTCGGCAGGACGTTCGAACTTAGCTCAGCAGGGAGACCAAGCTTCCCAAGACTAGTAGGAGAGTCAGGCAAGGGGGCTTGGCCGGAAGTTGCGTGTAAGGTTCAGCAGGACGTTCGACCTTACCTCAGCAGGGAGACCAAGCTTCCCGAGCCTAGTAGGCGAGTCAGGCAAGGGGGCTTGGCCGGAGTTCGAGTGTAAGGCTCGGCAGGACGTTCGACCTTACCTCGGCCGGGAGACCAAGCTTCCCAAGCCTAGTAGGAGTGTCAGGCAAGGGGGCTTGGCCGGAGTTCGAGTGTAAGGCTCGGCAAGACGATCGAACTTAGCTCAGCAGGGAGACCAAGCTTCCCAAGCATAGTAGGGTCAGGAAAGGCGACTTGGCCACAGTTCGAGTGTAAGGCTCAGCAGGATGTTCGACCTTACCTCGGCAGGGAGACCAAGGTTCCCAAGACTAGTAGGAGAGTCAGGCAAGGGGGCTTGGCCGGAATTCGCGTGTAAGGCTCAGCAGGATGTTCGACCTTACCTCAGCAGGGAGACCAAGCTTCCCAAGCCTAGTAGGTGAGTCAGGCAAGGGGGCTTGGCCGGAGTTCGAGTGTAAGGCTCGGCAGGACGGTCGACCTTACCTCGGCAGTGAGACCAAGCTTCCCAAGCCTTGTGGGGTCAGGCAACGGGCCTTGGCCGGAGTTCGAGTGTAAGGCTCGGCAGGACGTTCGACCTTACCTCGGCAGGAAGACCAAGCTTCCCAAGCCTAGTAGGAGAGTCAAGTAAGGGGGCTTGGCCGGAGTTCGAGTGTAAGGCTCGGCAGGACGTTCGACCTTACCTCGGCAGGGAGACCAAGCTTCCGAAGCCTAGTAGGAGAGTCAGGCAAGGGGGCTTGGCAGGAGTTCGAGTGCAAGGATCGGCAGGACGTTCGAACTTAGCTCAGCAGGGAGACCAAGCTTCCCTAGAATAGTAGGGCCAGGCAAGGGGGCTAGGCCGGAGTTAGAGTGTAAGGCTCAGGAGGATGTTCGACCTTACCTCGGCAGGGAGACCAAGCTTCCGACGCCTAGTAGGAGAGTCAGGCAAGGGGGCTTGGCCGGAGTTCGAGTGTAAGGATCGGCAGGACTTTCGAACTTAGCTCAGCAGGGAGACCAAGCTTGCCGAGCCTTGTAGGAGAGTCAGGCAAGGGGGCTTGGCCAGAGTTCGAGTGTAAGGCTCGGCAGGACGTTCGACCTTACCTCGGCAGGGAGACCAAACTTGCCTAGCCTAGTAGGCGAGTCAGGCAATGGGGTTTGGCCTGAGTTCGAGTGTAAGGCTCGGCAGGACGTTCGACCTTACCGCGGCAGGGGGACCAAGTTTCCCAAGTCTAGTAGGGAGTCCGGCAAGCGGGCTTGGCCGGAGTTCGTGTGTAAGGCTCGGCAGGACGTTCGACCTTACCTCAGCCGGGAGACCAAGCTTCCCAAGCCTGGCAGGGTCAGGAAAGGCGACTTGGCCACAGTTCGAGGTTAAGGCTCAGCAGGATGTTCGACCTTACCTCGGCAGGGAGACCAAGCTTCCCAAGCCTACGAGGGTCAGGCAACGGGCCTTGGCCGGAGTTCGAGTGTAAGGCTTGGCAGGACGTTCGACCTTACCTCAGCAGGGAGACCAAGCTGGCCGAGCCTAGTAGGAGAGTCACGCAAGGGGGCTTGGCCCGAGTTCGAGTGTAAGGCTCGTCAGGACGTTCGAACTTAGCTCAGCAGGGAGACCAAGCTTCCCAAGGATAGTAGGGTCAGGCAAGGGGGCTTTGCCGGAGTTCGAGTGTAAGTCTTGGCAGGATGTTCGACCTTACCTCAGCAGGGAGACCAAGCTTCCCAAGCCTAGTAGGTGAGTCAGGCAAGGGGGCTTGGCCGGAGTTCGAGTGTAAGGCTCAGCAGGATGTTCGACCTTACCTCAGCAGGGAGACCAAGCTTCCCAAGCCTAGTAGGGTCAGGAAAAGGGGCTTGGCCGCAGTTCGAGTGTAAGACTTGGCAGGACGTTCGACCTTACCTCAGCAGGGAGACCAAGCTTCCCAAGCCTAGTAGGAGAGTCAGGGAAGGGGCCGGGGCCGGAGTTCGAGTGTAAGGCTCGGCAGGACGTTCGACGTTACCTCAGCAGTGAGACCAAGCTTCCCAAGCCTAGTAGGGTCAGGCAAGGGGGCTTGGCCAGAATTCGCGTGTAAGGTTCAGCAGGACGTTCGACCTTACCTCAGCAGGGAGACCAAGCTTCCCGAGCCTAGTAGGCGAGTCAGGCAAGGGGGCTTGGCCGAAGCTCGAGTGTAAGGCTCGGCAGGACGTTCGACCTTACCTCGGCAGGGAGACCAAGCTTCCCAAGCCTAGTAGGAGAGTCAGGAAGGGGGCTTGGCCGGAGTTCGAGTGTAAGGCTCGGCAGGACGTTCGGCCTTACCTCGGAACGGAGACCAAGCTTCCCAAGCCTAGTAGGAGAGTCAGGCGGGGGGCCTTGGGCAGAGTTCGAGTGTAAGTCTCGGCAGCACGTTCGACCTTACCTCGGCAGGGAGACCAAGCTTCCCAAGCCTAGTAGGAGAGTCAGGCAAGGGGTCTTGGCCGGAGTTCGAGTGTAAGGCTCGGCAAGACATTCGAACTTAGCTCAGCAGGGAGACCAGGCTTCCCAAGCATAGTAGGGTCAGGCAAGGGGGTTTGGCCGGAGTTCGAGTGTAAGGCTCAGCAGGATGTTCGACCTTGCCTCAGCAGGGAGACCAAGCTACCCAAGCCTCATCGGGTCAGGAAAGGCGACTTGGCCACAGTTCGAGTGTAAGGCTCAGCAGGATGTTCGACCTTACCTCGGCAGGGAGACCAAGCTTCCCAAGCCTAATATGGTCAGGCAAGGGGGCTTGGCCGGAAATCGCGTGTAAGGCTCAGCAGGATGTTCGACCTTACCTCAGCCGGGAGACCAAGCTTCCCAAGCCTAGTAGGTGTGTCAGGCAAGGGGGCTTGGCCGGAGTTCGAGTGTAAGGCTCGGCAGGACGTTCGACCTTACCTCGGCAGGGAGACCAAGCTTCCCAAGCCTAGTACGTTCAGGCAAGGGGGCATGGCCGGAATTCGCGTGTAAGGCTCAGCAGGACGTTCGACCTTACCTCAGCAGGGAGACCAAGCTTCCCAAGCCTAGGAGGAGAGTCAGGCAAGGGGGCTTGGCCGGAGTTCAAGTGTAAGACTCGGCAGGACGTTCAACCTTACCTCGGCAGGGAGACCAAGCTTCCCAAACCTAGTAGGAGAGTCAGGCAAGGGGGCTTGGCCTGAGTTCGAGTGTAAGGCTCGGCAGGACGTTCGAACTTAGCTCAGCAGGGAGACCAAGCTTCCCAAGCCTAGTAGGAGAGTCAGGGAGGGGGCTTGGCCAGAGTTCGAGTGTAAGGCTCAGCAGGATGTTCGACCTTACCTCAGCAGGGAGACCAAGCTTCCCAAGCCTAGTACGTGAGTCAGGCAAGGGGGCTTGGCCGGAGTTCGAGTGTAAGGCTCAGCAGGATGTTCGACCTTACCTCAGCAGGGAGACCAAGCTTCCCAAGCCTAGTAGGGTCAGGCAAAGGGGCTTGGCCGCAGTTCGAGTGTAAGACTTGGCAGGACGTTCGACCTTACCTCAGCAGGGAGACCAAGCTTCCCAAGCCTAGTAGGAGAGTCAGGCAAGGGGCCGGGGCCGGGGTTCGAGTGTAAGGCTCAGCAGGACGCTCGACCTTACCTCGGCAGGGAGACCGAGCTTCCCAAGACTAATAGGAGAGTCAGACAAGGGGGCTTGGCCGGAGTTCGAGTGTAAGGCTCGGCAGGACGTTCGAACTTACCTCGGCAGGGAGACCAAGCTTCCCAAGCCTAGTAGGAGAGTCAGGCAAGGGGGCTTGGCCGGAATTCGCGTGCAAAGTTCAGTAGGACGTTCGACCTTACCTCAGCAGGGAGACCAAGCTTCCCGAGCCTAGTAGGCGAGTCAGGCAAGGGGGCTTGGCCGGAGATCGAGTGTAAGGCTCGGCAGGACGTTCGAACTTACCTCGGCAGGGAGACCAAGCTTCCCAAGCCTCGTAGGAGAGTCAGGAAGGGGGCTTGGCCGGAGTTCGAGTGTAAGGCTCGGCAGGACGTTCGACCTTACCAAGGCAGGGAGATCAAACTTGCCTAGCCTAGTAGGCGAGTCAGGCAATGGGGTTTGGCCTGAGTTCGAGTGTAAGGCTCGGCAGGACGTTCGACCTAACCTCGGCAGTGGGACCAAGTTTCCCAAGTCTAGTAGAGAGTCCGGCAAGGGGGCTTGGCCGGAGTTCGTGTGTAAGGCTCGGCAGGACGTTCGACCTTACCTCAGCCGGGAGACCAAGCTTCCCAAGCCTAGCAGGGTCAGGAAAGGCGACTTGGCCACAGTTCGAGGGTAAGGCTCAGCAGGATGTTCGACCTTACCTCGGCAGGGAGACGGAGCTTCCCACGCCTAATATGGTCAGGCAAGGGGGCTTGGCCGGAATTCGCGTGTAAGGCTCAGCAGGATGTTCGACCTTACCTCAGCAGGGAGACCAAGCTTCCCAAGCCTAGTAGGTGAGTCAGGCAAGGGGGCTTGGCCGGAGATCGAGTGTAAGGCTCGGCAGGACGTTCGACCTTACCTCGGCAGTGAGACCAAGCTTCCCAAGTCTACTAGGGTCAGGCAACGGGCCTTGGCCGGAGTTCGAGTGTAAGGCTTGATAGGACGTTCGACCTTACCTCAGCAGGGAGACCAAGCTTGACGAGCCTAGTAGGAGAGTCAGGCAAGGGGGCTTGTTCCGAGTTCGAGTGTAAGGCTCGGCCGGACGTTCGAACTTAGCTCAGCAGGGAGACCAAGCTTCCGAAGCATAGTAGGGTCAGGCAAGGGGCCTTTGCCGGAGTTCGAGTGGAAGGCTCGGCAGGACGTTCGACCTTACCTCGGCAGGGAGACCAAGCTTCCCAAGCCTAGTAGGAGAGTCAGCAAGGGGGCTTGGCAGGAGTTGGAGTGTAAGGCTCGGCAGGACGTTTGACCTTACCTCGGCAGGGAGACCAAGCTTCCCAAGCCTAATATGGTCAGGCAAGGGGGCTTGGCCGGAAATCGCGTGTAAGGCTCAGCAGGATGTTCGACCTTACCTCAGCAGGGAGACCAAGCTTCCCAAGCCTAGTAGGTGTGTCAGGCAAGGGGGCTTGGCCGGAGTTCGAGTGTAAGGCTCGGCAGGACGTTCGACCTTACCTCGGCAGGGAGACCAAGCTTCCCAAGCCTAGTACGTTCAGGCAAGGGGGCATGGCCGGAATTCGCGTGTAAGGCTCAGCAGGACGTTCGACCTTACCTCAGCAGGGAGACCAAGCTTCCCAAGCCTAGGAGGAGAGTCAGGCAAGGGGGCTTGGCCGGAGTTCAAGTGTAAGACTCGGCAGGACGTTCAACCTTACCTCGGCAGGGAGACCAAGCTTCCCAAACCTAGTAGGAGAGTCAGGCAAGGGGGCTTGGCCTGAGTTCGAGTGTAAGGCTCGGCAGGACGTTCGAACTTAGCTCAGCAGGGAGACCAAGCTTCCCAAGCCTAGTAGGAGAGTCAGGGAGGGGGCTTGGCCAGAGTTCGAGTGTAAGGCTCAGCAGGATGTTCGACCTTACCTCAGCAGGGAGACCAAGCTTCCCAAGCCTAGTACGTGAGTCAGGCAAGGGGGCTTGGCCGGAGTTCGAGTGTAAGGCTCAGCAGGATGTTCGACCTTACCTCAGCAGGGAGACCAAGCTTCCCAAGCCTAGTAGGGTCAGGCAAAGGGGCTTGGCCGCAGTTCGAGTGTAAGACTTGGCAGGACGTTCGACCTTACCTCAGCAGGGAGACCAAGCTTCCCAAGCCTAGTAGGAGAGTCAGGCAAGGGGCCGGGGCCGGGGTTCGAGTGTAAGGCTCAGCAGGACGCTCGACCTTACCTCGGCAGGGAGACCGAGCTTCCCAAGACTAATAGGAGAGTCAGACAAGGGGGCTTGGCCGGAGTTCGAGTGTAAGGCTCGGCAGGACGTTCGAACTTACCTCGGCAGGGAGACCAAGCTTCCCAAGCCTAGTAGGAGAGTCAGGCAAGGGGGCTTGGCCGGAATTCGCGTGCAAAGTTCGGTAGGACGTTCGACCTTACCTCAGCAGGGAGACCAAGCTTCCCGAGCCTAGTAGGCGAGTCAGGCAAGGGGGCTTGGCCGGAGATCGAGTGTAAGGCTCGGCAGGACGTTCGAACTTACCTCGGCAGGGAGACCAAGCTTCCCAAGCCTCGTAGGAGAGTCAGGAAGGGGGCTTGGCCGGAGTTCGAGTGTAAGGCTCGGCAGGACGTTCGACCTTACCAAGGCAGGGAGATCAAACTTGCCTAGCCTAGTAGGCGAGTCAGGCAATGGGGTTTGGCCTGAGTTCGAGTGTAAGGCTCGGCAGGACGTTCGACCTAACCTCGGCAGTGGTACCAAGTTTCCCAAGTCTAGTAGAGAGTCCGGCAAGGGGGCTTGGCCGGAGTTCGTGTGTAAGGCTCGGCAGGACGTTCGACCTTACCTCAGCCGGGAGACCAAGCTTCCCAAGCCTAGCAGGGTCAGGAAAGGCGACTTGGCCACAGTTCGAGGGTAAGGCTCAGCAGGATGTTCGACCTTACCTCGGCAGGGAGACGGAGCTTCCCACGCCTAATATGGTCAGGCAAGGGGGCTTGGCCGGAATTCGCGTGTAAGGCTCAGCAGGATGTTCGACCTTACCTCAGCAGGGAGACAAAGCTTCCCAAGCCTAGTAGGTGAGTCAGGCAAGGGGGCTTGGCCGGAGATCGAGTGTAAGGCTCGGCAGGACGTTCGACCTTACCTCGGCAGTGAGACCAAGCTTCCCAAGTCTACTAGGGTCAGGCAACGGGCCTTGGCCGGAGTTCGAGTGTAAGGCTTGATAGGACGTTCGACCTTACCTCAGCAGGGAGACCAAGCTTGACGAGCCTAGTAGGAGAGTCAGGCAAGGGGGCTTGGCCCGAGTTCGAGTGTAAGGCTCGGCAGGACGTTCGAACTTAGCTCAGCAGGGAGACCAAGCTTCCGAAGCATAGTAGGGTCAGGCAAGGGGCCTTTGCCGGAGTTCGAGTGGAAGGCTCGGCAGGACGTTCGACCTTACCTCGACAGGGAGACCAAGCTTCCCAAGCCTAGTAGGAGAGTCAGCAAGGGGGCTTGGCAGGAGTTGGAGTGTAAGGCTCGGCAGGACGTTTGACCGTACGTCGGCCGGGAGACCAAGCTTCCCAAGCCTAGTAGGAGGGTCAGGCAAGGGGGCTTGGCCGGAGTTCTAGTGTAAGGCTCGGCAGGACATTCGACCTTGCCTCGGCCGGGAGACCAAGCTTCCCAAGCCTAGTAGGAGAGTCAGGAAGGGGGCTTGGCCGGAGTTCAAGTGTAAGGCTCGGCAGGACGTTCGACCTTACCTCGGCAGGGAGACCAAGCTTCCCAAGCCTAGTAGGAGAGTCAGGCAAGGGGGCTTGGCCCGAGTTCGAGTGTAAGGCTCGGCAGGACGTTCGAACTTAGCTCAGCAGGGAGACCAAGCTTCCCAAGCATAGTCGGGTTAGGCAAGGGGGCTTGGCCAGAGTTCGAGTGTAAGGCTCGGCAGGACGTACGAACTTAGCTCAACAGGGAGACCAAGCTTCCCAAGCCTAGTAGGTGAGTCAGGCAAGGGGGCTTGGCCGGAGTTCGAGTGTAAGGCTCGGCAGGATGTTCGACCTTACCTCAGCAGGGAGACCAAGCTTCCCAAGCCTGGTAGGGTCAGGAAAGGGGGCTTGGCCGGCGTTCGAGTGTAAGGCTCGGCAGGACGTTCGAACTTAGCTCAGCAGGGAGACCAAGCTTCCCAAGCATAGTAGGGTTAGGCAAGGGGGCTTGGCCAGTGTTCGAGTGTAAGGCTCGGCAGGACGTACGAACTTAGCTCAACAGGGAGACCAAGCTTCCCAAGCCTAGTAGGTGAGTCAGGCGAGGGGGCTTGGGCAGAGTTCGAGTGTAAGTCTCGGCGGGATGTTCGACCTTACCTCGGCAGGGAGACCAAGCTTCCCAAGCCTAGTAGGAGTGTCAGGTAAGTGGGCTTGGCCGGAGTTCGAGCGTAAGGCTCGGCAGGACGTTCGACCTTGCCTCGGTAGGGAGAACAAGCTTCCGAAGCCTAGTAGGAGAGTCAGGCAAGGGGGCTTGGCCGGAGTTCGAGTGTAAGGATCGGCAGGACGTTCGAACTTAGCTCAGCAGGGAGACCAAGCTTCCGAAGCATAGTAGGGTCAGGCAAGGGGGTTTGGCCAGAGTTCGAGTGTAAGGCTCAGCAGGATGTTCGACCTTACCTCAGCAGGGAGACCAAGCTACCCAAGCCTCATCGGGTCAGGCAAGGGGGCTTGGCCACAGTTCGAGTGTAAGGCTCAGCAGGATGTTCGACCTTACCTCGGCAGGGAGACCAATCTTCCCAAGCCTAATATGGTCAGGCAAGGGGGCTTGGCCGGAGTTCGAGTGTAAGGCTCGGCAGGACTTTCGAACTTACCTCGGCAGGGAGACCAAGCTTCCCAAGCCTAGTAGGAGAGTCAGGCAAGGGGGCTTGGCCGGAATTCGCGTGCAAAGTTCAGCAGGACGTTCGACCTTACCTCAGCAGGGAGACCAAGCTTCCCGAGCCTAGTAGGCGAGTCAGGCAAGGGGGCTTGGCCGGAGATCGAGTGTAAGGCTCGGCAGGACGTTCGAACTTACCTCGGCAGGGAGACCAAGCTTCCCAAGACTAGTAGGAGAGTCAGGCAAGAGGGCTTGGCCGGAATTCGCGTGTAAGGCTTGGCAGGATGTTCGACCTTACCTCGGCAGGGAGACCAAGCTTCCCAAGCCTCGTAGGAGAGTCAGGACCGGGCCTGGCCGGAGTTCGAGTGTAAGGCTCGGCAGGACGTTCGACCTTACCTCGGCAGGGAGACCAAACTTGCCTAGCCTAGTAGGCGAGTCAGGCAATGGGGTTTGGCCTGAGTTCGAGTGTAAGGCTCGGCAGGACGTTCGACCTAACCTCGGCAGGGGGACCAAGTTTCCCAAGTCTAGTAGAGAGTCCGGCAAGGGGGCTTGGCCGGAGTTCGTGTGTAAGGCTCGGCAGGACGTTCGACCTTACCTAAGCCGGGAGACCAAGCTTGCCGAGCCTAGTAGGAGAGTCAGGCAAGGGGGCTTGGCCCGAGTTCGAGTGTAAGGCTCGGCAGGACGTTCGAACTTAGCTCAGCAGGGAGACCAAGCTTCCCAAGCCTAGTAGGAGAGTCAGGCAAGGGGGCTTGGCCGGAGTTCGAGTGTAAGGCTTGGCAGGACGTTCGACCTTACCTCAGCAGGGAGACCAAGCTTCCCAAGCCTTGTAGGAGAGTCAGGTTAGGGGGCAGGGGCGGAATTCGCGTGTAAGGCTCGGCAGGACGTTCGACCTTACCTCGGCAAAGAGACGAAGCTTCCCAAGCCTAGTAGGAGAGTCAGGTAAGGGGGCTTGGCCTGAGTTCGAGTGTAAGGCTCGGCAGGACGTTCGACCTTACCTCGGCAAGGAGACCAAACTTGCCTAGCCTAGTAGGCGAGTCAGGCAATGGGGTTTGGCCTGAGTTCGAGTGTAAGGCTCGGCAGGACGTTCGACCTTACCTCGGCAGGGGGACCAAGCTTCCCAAGCCTAGTAGGGTCAGGAAAGGCGACTTGGCCACAGTTCGAGTGTAAGGCTCAGCAGGATGTTCGACCTTACCTCGGCAGTGAGACCAAGCTTGCCACGCCTAGTATGGTCAGGCAAGGGGGCTTGGCCGGAATTCGCTTGTAAGGCTCAGCAGGATGTTCGACCTTACCTCAGCAGGGAGACCAAGCTTCCCAAGCCTAGAAGGAGAGTCAGGCAAGGGGGCTTGGCCGCAATTCGCGTGTAAGGCTCAGCATGATGTTCGACCTTTCCTCAGCAGGGAGACCAAGCTTCCCAAGCCTAGTAGGTGAGTCAGGCAAGGGGGCTTGGCCGGAGTTCGAGTGTAAGGCTTGGCAGGATGTTCGACCTTACCTCGGCAGGGAGACCAAGCTTCCCAAGCCTAGTAGGAGAGTCAGGCAAGGGGGCTTGGCCGGAGTTCGAGTGTAAGGCTCGGCAAGACGTTCGAAGTTAGCTCAGCAGGGAGACCAAGCTTCCCAAGCATAGTAGGGTCAGGCAAGGGGGTTTGGCCGGAGTTCGAGTGTAAGGCTCAGCAGGATGTTCGACCTTACCTCAGCAGGGAGACCAAGCTACCCAAGCCTCATAGGGTCAGGAAAGGCGACTTGGCCACAGTTCGAGTGTAGGGCTCAGCAGGATGTTCGACCTTACCTCGGCAGGGAGACCAAGCTTCCCAAGCCTAATATGGTCAGGCAAGGGGGCTTGGCCGGAATTCGTGTGTAAGGCTCAGCAGGATGTTCGGCCTTACCTCAGCAGGGAGACCAAGCTTCCCAACCCTAGTAGGTGTGTCAGGCAAGGGGGCTTTGCCGGAGTTCGAGTGTAAGGGTCGGCAGGACGTTCGACCTTACCTCAGCAGTGAGACCAAGCTTCCCATGCCTAGTAGGGTCAGGCAACGGGGCTTGGCCGGAGTTCGAGTGTAAGGCTTGGCAGGACGTTCGACCTTACCTCAGCAGGGAGACCAAGCTTCCCAAGCCTAGTAGGAGAGTCAGGCAAGGGGGCTTGGCCGGAGTTCGAGTGTAAGGCTCGGCAGGACGTTCCACCTTACCTCGGCAGGGAGACCAAGCTTCCCAAGCCTAGTACGGTCAGGCAAGGGGGCATGGCCGGAATTCGCGTGTAAGGCTCGGCAGGACGTTCAACCTCACCTCGGCAGGGAGACCAACCTCCCCAAGCCTAGTAGGAGAGTCAGGTAAGGGGGCTTGGCCTGAGTTCGAGTGTAATGCTCGGCAGGACGTTCGAACTTACCTCGGCAGGGGGACCAAATTTCCCAAGTCTAGTAGAGAGTCAGGCAAGGGGGCTTGGCCGGAGTTCGTGTATAAGGCTCGGCCGGACGTTCGACCTTACCTCAGCCGGGAGACCAAGCTTCCCAAGCCTAGTAGGGTCAGGAAAGGCGACTTGGCCGCAGTTCGAGTGTAAGGCTCAGCAGGATGTTCGACCTTGCCTCGGCAAGGAGACCAAGCTTGCCACGCCTAGTATGGTCAGGCAAGGGGGCTTGGCCGGAATTCGAGTGTAAGGCTCGGCAGGACTTTCGAACTTACCTCGGCAGGGAGACCAAGCTTCCCAAGCCTAGTAGGAGAGTCAGGCAAGGGGGCTTGGCCGGAATTCGCGTGCAAAGTTCAGCAGGACGTTCGACCTTACCTCAGCAGGGAGACCAAGCTTCCCGAGCCTAGTAGGCGAGTCAGGCAAGGGGGCTTGGCCGGAGATCGAGTGTAAGGCTCGGCAGGACGTTCGAACTTACCTCGGCAGGGAGACCAAGCTTCCCAAGACTAGTAGGAGAGTCAGGCAAGAGGGCTTGGCCGGAATTCGCGTGTAAGGCTTGGCAGGATGTTCGACCTTACCTCGGCAGGGAGACCAAGCTTCCCAAGCCTCGTAGGAGAGTCAGGACCGGGCCTGGCCGGAGTTCGAGTGTAAGGCTCGGCAGGACGTTCGACCTTACCTCGGCAGGGAGACCAAACTTGCCTAGCCTAGTAGGCGAGTCAGGCAATGGGGTTTGGCCTGAGTTCGAGTGTAAGGCTCGGCAGGACGTTCGACCTAACCTCGGCAGGGGGACCAAGTTTCCCAAGTCTAGTAGAGAGTCCGGCAAGGGGGCTTGGCCGGAGTTCGTGTGTAAGGCTCGGCAGGACGTTCGACCTTACCTAAGCCGGGAGACCAAGCTTGCCGAGCCTAGTAGGAGAGTCAGGCAAGGGGGCTTGGCCCGAGTTCGAGTGTAATGCTCGGCAGGACGTTCGAACTTAGCTCAGCAGGGAGACCAAGCTTCCCAAGCCTAGTAGGAGAGTCAGGCAAGGGGGCTTGGCCGGAGTTCGAGTGTAAGGCTTGGCAGGACGTTCGACCTTACCTCAGCAGGGAGACCAAGCTTCCCAAGCCTTGTAGGAGAGTCAGGTTAGGGGGCAGGGGCGGAATTCGCGTGTAAGGCTCGGCAGGACGTTCGACCTTACCTCGGCAAAGAGACGAAGCTTCCCAAGCCTAGTAGGAGAGTCAGGTAAGGGGGCTTGGCCTGAGTTCGAGTGTAAGGCTCGGCAGGACGTTCGACCTTACCTCGGCAAGGAGACCAAACTTGCCTAGCCTAGTAGGCGAGTCAGGCAATGGGGTTTGGCCTGAGTTCGAGTGTAAGGCTCGGCAGGACGTTCGACCTTACCTCGGCAGGGGGACCAAGCTTCCCAAGCCTAGTAGGGTCAGGAAAGGCGACTTGGCCACAGTTCGAGTGTAAGGCTCAGCAGGATGTTCGACCTTACCTCGGCAGTGAGACCAAGCTTGCCACGCCTAGTATGGTCAGGCAAGGGGGCTTGGCCGGAATTCGCTTGTAAGGCTCAGCAGGATGTTCGACCTTACCTCAGCAGGGAGACCAAGCTTCCCAAGCCTAGAAGGAGAGTCAGGCAAGGGGGCTTGGCCGCAATTCGCGTGTAAGGCTCAGCATGATGTTCGACCTTTCCTCAGCAGGGAGACCAAGCTTCCCAAGCCTAGTAGGTGAGTCAGGCAAGGGGGCTTGGCCGGAGTTCGAGTGTAAGGCTTGGCAGGATGTTCGACCTTACCTCGGCAGGGAGACCAAGCTTCCCAAGCCTAGTAGGAGAGTCAGGCAAGGGGGCTTGGCCGGAGTTCGAGTGTAAGGCTCGGCAAGACGTTCGAAGTTAGCTCAGCAGGGAGACCAAGCTTCCCAAGCATAGTAGGGTCAGGCAAGGGGGTTTGGCCGGAGTTCGAGTGTAAGGCTCAGCAGGATGTTCGACCTTACCTCAGCAGGGAGACCAAGCTACCCAAGCCTCATAGGGTCAGGAAAGGCGACTTGGCCACAGTTCGAGTGTAGGGCTCAGCAGGATGTTCGACCTTACCTCGGCAGGGAGACCAAGCTTCCCAAGCCTAATATGGTCAGGCAAGGGGGCTTGGCCGGAATTCGTGTGTAAGGCTCAGCAGGATGTTCGGCCTTACCTCAGCAGGGAGACCAAGCTTCCCAACCCTAGTAGGTGTGTCAGGCAAGGGGGCTTTGCCGGAGTTCGAGTGTAAGGGTCGGCAGGACGTTCGACCTTACCTCAGCAGTGAGACCAAGCTTCCCATGCCTAGTAGGGTCAGGCAACGGGGCTTGGCCGGAGTTCGAGTGTAAGGCTTGGCAGGACGTTCGACCTTACCTCAGCAGGGAGACCAAGCTTCCCAAGCCTAGTAGGAGAGTCAGGCAAGGGGGCTTGGCCGGAGTTCGAGTGTAAGGCTCGGCAGGACGTTCCACCTTACCTCGGCAGGGAGACCAAGCTTCCCAAGCCTAGTACGGTCAGGCAAGGGGGCATGGCCGGAATTCGCGTGTAAGGCTCGGCAGGACGTTCAACCTCACCTCGGCAGGGAGACCAACCTCCCCAAGCCTAGTAGGAGAGTCAGGTAAGGGGGCTTGGCCTGAGTTCGAGTGTAATGCTCGGCAGGACGTTCGAACTTACCTCGGCAGGGGGACCAAATTTCCCAAGTCTAGTAGAGAGTCAGGCAAGGGGGCTTGGCCGGAGTTCGTGTATAAGGCTCGGCCGGACGTTCGACCTTACCTCAGCCGGGAGACCAAGCTTCCCAAGCCTAGTAGGGTCAGGAAAGGCGACTTGGCCGCAGTTCGAGTGTAAGGCTCAGCAGGATGTTCGACCTTGCCTCGGCAAGGAGACCAAGCTTGCCACGCCTAGTATGGTCAGGCAAGGGGGCTTGGCCGGAATTCGCTTGTAAGGCTCAGCAGGATGTTCGACCTTACCTCAGCAGGGAGACCAAGCTTCCCAAGCCTAGTAGGTGAGTCAGGCAAGGGGGCTTGGCCGGAGTTCGAGTGTAAGGATCGGCAGGACGTTCGAGCTTAGCTCAGCAGGGAGACCAAGCTTCCGAAGCATAGTAGGGTCAGGCAAGGGGGTTTGGCCGGAGTTCGAGTGTAAGGCTCAGCAGGATGTTCGACCTTGCCTCAGCAGGGAGACCAAGCTACCCAAGCCTCATCGGGTCAGGAAAGGGGGCTTGGCCTGAGTTTGAGTGTAAGGCTCAGCAGGATGTTCGACCTTACCTCAGCAGGGAGACCAAGCTTCCCAAGCCTAGTAGGTGTGTCAGGCAAGGGGGCTTGGCCGGAGTTCGAGTGTAAGGCTCGGCAGGATGTTCGACCTTACCTCAGCAGTGAGACCAAGCTTCCCAAGCCTAGTAGGGTCAGGCAACGGGGCTTGGCCGGAGTTCGAGTGTAAGGCTTGGCAGGACGTTCGACCTTACCTCAGCAGGGAGACCAAGCTTCCCAAGCCTTGTAGGAGAGTCAGATTAGGGGGCTTGGCCGGAGTTCGAGTGTAAGGCTCGGCAGGACGTTCGACCTTACCTCGGCAAAGAGACGAAGCTTCCCAAGCCTAGTACGGTCAGGCAAGGGGGCATGGCCGGAATTCGCGTGTAAGGCTCGACAGGACGTTCAAACTTACCTCGGCAGGGAGACCAAACATGCCTAGCCTAGTAGGCGAGTCAGGCAATGGGGTTTGGCCTGAGTTCGAGTGTAAGGCTCGGCAGGACGTTCGACCTTACCTCGGCAGGGGGACCAAGCTTCCCGAGCCTAGTAGGAGAGTCAGGATGGGGGCTTGGCCGGAGTTCGAGTGTAAGGCTCGGCAGGACGTTCGAACTCAGTTCAGCAGGGAGACCAAACTTCCCAAGCATAGTAGGGTCAGGCCAGGGGGCTTTGCCGGAGTTCGAGTGTAAGGCTCGGCAGGACGTTCGACCTTAACTCGGCAGGGAGACCAAGCTTCCCTAGCCTAGTAGGAGAGTCAGGCAAGGGGGCTCGGCCAGAGTTCGAGTGTAAGGCTCGGCAGGACGTACGAACTTAGCTCAGCAGGGAGACCAAGCTTCCAAAGCATAGTAGGGTCAGGCAAGAGGGCTTGGCCAGAGTTCGAATGTAAGGCTCAGCAGGATGTTCGACCTTACCTCAGCAGGGAGACCAAGCTACCCAAGCCTCATCGGGTCAGGAAAGGTGACTTGGCCACAGTTCGAGTGTAAGGCTCAGCAGGATGTTCGACCTTACCTCAGCAGGGAGACCAAGCTTCCCAAGCCTAGTAGGTGAGTCAGGCCAGGGGGCTTGGCCGGAGTTCGAGTGTAAGGCTCGGCAGGACGTTCGACCTTACCTCGGCAGTGAGACCAAGCTTCCCAAGCCTACTAGGGTCAGGCAACGGGCCTTGGCCAGAGTTCGAGTGTAAGGCTTGGCAGGACGTTCGACCTTACCTCAGCAGGGAGACCAAGCTTGCCGAGCTTAGTAGGAGAGTCAGGTAAGGGGGCTTGGCCGGAGTTCCAGTGTAAGGCTCGGCAGGACGTTCGAACTTACCTCAGCCGGGAGACCAAGCTTCCCAAGACTAGTAGGAGAGTCAGGCAAGGGGGCTTGGCCGGAATTCGTGTGAAAGGCTCAGCAGGACGTTCGACCTTACCTCAGCAGGGAGACCAAGCTTCCCAAGCCTAGGAGGAGAGTCAGGCAAGGGGCCTTGGCCGGAGTTCCAGTGTAAGGCTCAGCAGGACGTTCGAACTTACCTCGGCAGGGAGACCAAGCTTCCCAAGCCTAGTAGGAGAGTCAGGTAAGGGGGCTTGGCCTGAGTTCGAGTGTAAGGCTCGGCAGGACGTTCGAACTTAGCTCAGGCGGGAGACCAAACTTCCCAAGCATAGTAGGGTCAGGCAAGGGGGCTTTGCCGGAGTTCGAGTGTAAGGCTCGGCAGGACGTTCGACCTTAACTCGGCAGGGAGACCAAGCTTCCCAAGCCTAGTAGGAGAGTCAGGCAAGGGGGCTTGGCCAGAGTTCGAGTGTAAGGCTCGGCAGGACGTACGAACTTAGCTCAACAGGGAGACCCAGCTTCCCAAGCATAGTAGGGTCAGGCAAGGGGGCTTGGCCAGAGTTCGAGTGTAAGGCTCAGCAGGATGTTCGACCTTACCTCAGCAGGGAGACCAAGCTTCCCAAGCCTAGTAGGTGAGTCAGGCAAGGGGGCTTGGCCGCAGTTCGAGTGTAAGGCTCAGCAGGATGTTCGACCTTACCTCAGCAGGGAGACCAAGCTTCCCAAGCCTAGTAGGGTCAGGCAAAGGAACTCGTCCGCAGTTCGAGTGTAAGACTTGGCAGGACGTTCGACCTTACCTCAGCAGGGAGACCAAGCTTCCCAAGCCTAGTAGGAGAGTCAGGCAAGGGGCCGGGGCAGGGGTTCGACTGTAAGGCTCGGCAGGACGCTCGACCTTACCTCGGCAGGGAGACCGAGCTTCCCAAGCCTAATAGGAGTGTCAGGCAAGGGGGCTTTGCCTGAGTTCGAGTGTAAGGCTCGGCAGGACGTTCGAACTTGCCTCGGCAGGGAGACCAAGCTTCCCAAGCCTAGTAGGAGAGTCAGGCAAGGGGGCTTGGCCGGAATTCGCGTGTAAGGTTCAGCAGGACGTTCGACCTTACCTCAGCAGGGAGACCAAGCTTCCCGAGCCTAGTAGGCGAGTCAGGTAAGGGGGATTGGCCGGAGTTCGAGTGTAAGGCTCGGCAGGACGTTCGACCTTACCTCAGCAGGGAGACCAAGCTTCCCAAGCCTAGGAGGAGAGTCAGGCGAGGGGGCTTGGCCCGAGTTCGAGTGTAAGGCTCGGCAGGACGTTCGAACTTAGCTCAGCAGTGAGACCAAACTTCCCAAGCATAGTAGGGTCAGGCAAGGGGGCTTTGCCGGAGTTCGAGTGTCAGGCTCGGCAGGACGTTCGACCTTAACTCGGCAGGGAGACCAAGCTTCCCTAGCCTAGTAGGAGAGTCAGGCAAGGGGGCTTGGCCAGAGTTCGAGTGTACGGCTCGGCAGGACGTACGAACTTAGCTCAGCAGGGAGACCAAGCTTCCCAAGCATAGTAGGGTCAGGCAAGGGGGCTTGGCCAGAGTTCGAGTGTAAGGCTCAGCAGGATGTTCGACCTTACCTCAGCAGGGAGACCCAGCTTCCCAAGCCTAGTAGGAGAGTCAGGCAAGGGGCCGGGGCCGGGGTTCGACTGCAAGGCTCAGCAGGACGCTCGAGCTTACCTCGGCAGGGAGACCAAGCTTCCCAAGCCTAATAGGAGAGTCAGGCAAGGGGGCTTGGACGGAGTTCGAGTGTAAGGCTCGGCAGGACGTTCGAACTTACCTCGGCAGGGAGACCAAGCTTCCCAAGCCTAGTAGGAGAGTCAGGCAAGGGGGCTTGGCCGGAATTCGCGTGTAAGGTTCTGCAGGACGTTCGACCTTACCTCAGCAGGGAGACCAAGCTTCCCGAGCCTAGTAGGCGAGTCAGGCACGGGGGCTTGGCTGGAGTTCGAGTGTAAGGCTCGGCAGGACGTTCGACCTTACCTCGGCAGGGAGACCAAGCTTCCCAAGACTAGTAGGAGGGTCAGGCAAGGGGGCTTGGCCGGAGTTCGAGTGTAAGGCTCGGCAGGACGTTCGACCTTACCTCGGCAGGGAGACCAAGCTTCCCAAGCCTAATATGGTCAGGCAAGGGGGCTTGGCCTGAGTTTGAGTGTAAGGCTCAGCAGGATGTTCGACCTTACCTCAGCAGGGAGACCAAGCTTCCCAAGCCTAGTAGGTGTGTCAGGCAAGGGGGCTTGGCCGGAGTTCGAGTGTAAGGCTCGGCAGGACGTTCGACCTTACCTCAGCAGGGAGACCAAGCTTCCCAAGCCTTGTAGGAGAGTCAGATTAGGGGGCTTGGCCGGAGTTCGAGTATAAGGCTCGGCAGGACGTTCGACCTTACCTCGGCAAAGAGACGAAGCTTCCCAAGCCTAGTACGGTCAGGCAAGGGGGCATGGCCGGAATTCGCGTGTAAGGCTCGACAGGACGTTCAAACTTACCTCGGCAGGGAGACCAAACATGCCTAGCCTAGTAGGCGAGTCAGGCAATGGGGTTTGGCCTGAGTTCGAGTGTAAGGCTCGGCAGGACGTTCGACCTTACCTCGGCAGGGGGACCAAGCTTCCCAAGCCTAGTAGGAGAGTCAGGATGGGGGCTTGGCCGGAGTTCGAGTGTAAGGCTCGGCAGGATGTTCGAACTCAGTTTAGCTGGGAGACCAAACTTCCCAAGCATTGTAGGGTCAGGCCAGGGGGCTTTGCCGGAGTTCGAGTGTAAGGCTCGGCAAGACGTTCGACCTTAACTCGGCAGGGAGAGCAAGCTTCCCTAGCCTAGTAGGAGAGTCAGGCAAGGGGGCTCGGCCAGAGTTCGAGTGTAAGGCTCGGCAGGACGTACGAACTTAGCTCAGCAGGGAGACCAAGCTTCCAAAGCATAGTAGGGTCAGGCAAGGGGGCTTGGCCAGAGTTCGAATGTAAGGCTCAGCAGGATGTTCGACCTTACCTCAGCAGGGAGACCAAGCTACCCAAGCCTCATCGGGTCAGGAAAGGTGACTTGGCCACAGTTCGAGTGTAAGGCTCAGCAGGATGTTCGACCTTACCTCAGCAGGGAGACCAAGCTTCCCAAGCCTAGTAGGTGAGTCAGGCCAGGGGGCTTGGCCGGAGTTCGAGTGTAAGGCTCGGCAGGACGTTCGACCTTACCTCGGCAGTGAGACCAAGCTTCCCAAGCCTACTAGGGTCAGGCAACGGGCCTTGGCCGGAGTTCGAGTGTAAGGCTTGGCAGGACGTTCGACCTTACCTCAGCAGGGAGACCAAGCTTGCCGAGCTTAGTAGGAGAGTCAGGCAAGGGGGCTTGGCCGGAGTTCCAGTGTAAGGCTCAGCAGGACGTTCGAACGTACCTCAGCAGGGAGACCAAGCTTCCCAAGACTAGTAGGAAAGTCAGGCAAGGGGGCTTGGCCGGAATTCGTGTGAAAGGCTCAGCAGGACGTTCGACCTTACCTCAGCAGGGAGACCAAGCTTCCCAAGCCTAGGAGGAGAGTCAGGCAAGGGGCCTTGGCCGGAGTTCCAGTGTAAGGCTCAGCAGGACGTTCGAACTTACCTCGGCAGGGAGACCAAGCTTCCCAAGCCTAGTAGGAGAGTCAGGTAAGGGGGCTTGGCCTGAGTTCGAGTGTAAGGCTCGGCAGGACGTTCGAACTTAGCTCAGCCGGGAGACCAAACTTCCCAAGCACAGTAGGGTCAGGCAAGGGGGCTTTGCCGGAGTTCGAGTGTAAGGCTCGGCAGGACGTTCGACCTTAACGCGGCAGGGAGACCAAGCTTCCCAAGCCTAGTAGGAGAGTCAGGCAAGGGGGCTTGGCCAGAGTTCGAGTGTAAGGCTCGGCAGGACGTACGAACTTAGCTCAACAGGGAGACCCAGCTTCCCAAGCATAGTAGGGTCAGGCAAGGGGGCTTGGCCAGAGTTCGAGTGTAAGGCTCAGCAGGATGTTCGACCTTACCTCAGCAGGGAGACCAAGCTTCCCAAGCCTAGTAGGGTCAGGCAAAGGAACTTGGCCGCAGTTCGAGTGTAAGACATGGCAGGACGTTCGACCTTACCTCAGCAGGGAGACCAAGCTTCCCAAGCCTAGTAGGAGAGTCAGGCAAGGGGCCGGGGCAGGGGTTCGACTGTAAGGCTCAGCAGGACGCTCGACCTTACCTCGGCAGGGAGACCGAGCTTCCCAAGCCTAATAGGAGTCTCAGGCAAGGGGGCTTTGCCTGAGTTCGAGTGTAAGGCTCGGCAGGACGTTCGAACTTGCCTCGGCAGGGAGACCAAGCTTCCCAAGCCTAGTAGGAGAGTCAGGCAAGGGGGCTTGGCCGGAATTCGCGTGTAAGGTTCAGCAGGACGTTCGACCTTACCTCAGCAGGGAGACCAAGCTTCCCGAGCCTAGTAGGCGAGTCAGGCAACGGGGCTTGGCCGGAGTTCGAGTGTAAGGCTCGGCAGGACGTTCGACCTTACCTCAGCTGGGAGACCAAGCTTCCCAAGCCTAGTAGGAGAGTCAGGCAAGGGGGCTTGGCCGGAGTTCGAGTGTAAGGCTCGGCAAGACGTTCGAACTTAGCTCAGCAGGGAGACCAAGCTTCCCAAGCATAGTAGGGTCAGGAAAGGCGCCTTGGCCACAGTTCGAGTGTAAGGCTCAACAGGATGTTCGACCTTACCTCGGCAGGGAGACCAAGGTTCCCAAGACTAGTAGGAGAGTCAGGTAAGGGGGCTTGGCCGGAATTCGCGTGTAAGGCACAGCAGGACGTTCGACCTTACCTCAGCAGGGAGAGCAAGCTTCCCAAGCCTAGGGGGAGAGTCAGGCAAGGGGGCTTGGCCGAAGCTCGAGTGTAAGGCTCGGAAGAACGTTCGACCTTACCTCGGCAGTGAGACCAAGCTTCCCAAGCCTACTAGGGTCAGGCAACGGGCCTTGGCCGGAGTTCGAGTGTAAGGCTTGGCAGGACGTTCGACCTTACCTCAGCAGGGAGACCAAGCTTGCCGAGCTTAGTAGGAGAGTCAGGCAAGGGGGCTTGGCCGGAGTTCCAGTGTAAGGCTCGGCAGGACGTTCGAACTTACCTCAGCCGGGAGACCAAGCTTCCCAAGACTAGTAGGAGAGTCAGGCAAGGGGGCTTGGCCGGAATTCGTGTGAAAGGCTCAGCAGGACGTTCGACCTTACCTCAGCAGGGAGACCAAGCTTCCCAAGCCTAGGAGGAGAGTCAGGCAAGGGGCCTTGGCCGGAGTTCCAGTGTAAGGCTCAGCAGGACGTTCGAACTTACCTCGGCAGGGAG
The DNA here is from genome assembly GCF_024509145.1 of Vidua macroura. Taxonomy (NCBI): domain Eukaryota; kingdom Metazoa; phylum Chordata; class Aves; order Passeriformes; family Viduidae; genus Vidua; species Vidua macroura. The sequence goes on along the minus strand of NW_026530536.1, from coordinate 1,584,744 downwards.
ACCAAGCTTCCCAAGCCTAGTAGGAGAGTCAGGTAAGGGGGCTTGGCCTGAGTTCGAGTGTAAGGCTCGGCAGGACGTTCGAACTTAGCTCAGGCGGGAGACCAAACTTCCCAAGCATAGTAGGGTCAGGCAAGGGGGCTTTGCCGGAGTTCGAGTGTAAGGCTCGGCAGGACGTTCGACCTTAACTCGGCAGGGAGACCAAGCTTCCCAAGCCTAGTAGGAGAGTCAGGCAAGGGGGCTTGGCCAGAGTTCGAGTGTAAGGCTCGGCAGGACGTACGAACTTAGCTCAACAGGGAGACCCAGCTTCCCAAGCATAGTAGGGTCAGGCAAGGGGGCTTGGCCAGAGTTCGAGTGTAAGGCTCAGCAGGATGTTCGACCTTACCTCAGCAGGGAGACCAAGCTTCCCAAGCCTAGTAGGTGAGTCAGGCAAGGGGGCTTGGCCGCAGTTCGAGTGTAAGGCTCAGCAGGATGTTCGACCTTACCTCAGCAGGGAGACCAAGCTTCCCAAGCCTAGTAGGGTCAGGCAAAGGAACTCGTCCGCAGTTCGAGTGTAAGACTTGGCAGGACGTTCGACCTTACCTCAGCAGGGAGACCAAGCTTCCCAAGCCTAGTAGGAGAGTCAGGCAAGGGGCCGGGGCAGGGGTTCGACTGTAAGGCTCGGCAGGACGCTCGACCTTACCTCGGCAGGGAGACCGAGCTTCCCAAGCCTAATAGGAGTGTCAGGCAAGGGGGCTTTGCCTGAGTTCGAGTGTAAGGCTCGGCAGGACGTTCGAACTTGCCTCGGCAGGGAGACCAAGCTTCCCAAGCCTAGTAGGAGAGTCAGGCAAGGGGGCTTGGCCGGAATTCGCGTGTAAGGTTCAGCAGGACGTTCGACCTTACCTCAGCAGGGAGACCAAGCTTCCCGAGCCTAGTAGGCGAGTCAGGTAAGGGGGATTGGCCGGAGTTCGAGTGTAAGGCTCGGCAGGACGTTCGACCTTACCTCAGCAGGGAGACCAAGCTTCCCAAGCCTAGGAGGAGAGTCAGGCGAGGGGGCTTGGCCCGAGTTCGAGTGTAAGGCTCGGCAGGACGTTCGAACTTAGCTCAGCAGTGAGACCAAACTTCCCAAGCATAGTAGGGTCAGGCAAGGGGGCTTTGCCGGAGTTCGAGTGTCAGGCTCGGCAGGACGTTCGACCTTAACTCGGCAGGGAGACCAAGCTTCCCTAGCCTAGTAGGAGAGTCAGGCAAGGGGGCTTGGCCAGAGTTCGAGTGTACGGCTCGGCAGGACGTACGAACTTAGCTCAGCAGGGAGACCAAGCTTCCCAAGCATAGTAGGGTCAGGCAAGGGGGCTTGGCCAGAGTTCGAGTGTAAGGCTCAGCAGGATGTTCGACCTTACCTCAGCAGGGAGACCCAGCTTCCCAAGCCTAGTAGGAGAGTCAGGCAAGGGGCCGGGGCCGGGGTTCGACTGCAAGGCTCAGCAGGACGCTCGAGCTTACCTCGGCAGGGAGACCAAGCTTCCCAAGCCTAATAGGAGAGTCAGGCAAGGGGGCTTGGACGGAGTTCGCGTGTAAGGCTCGGCCGGACGTTCGACCTTACCTCGGCAGGGACACCAATCTTCCCAAGCCTAGGAGGGAAGTCAGGCATGGGGGCTTGGCAGGAGTTGGAGTGTAAGGCTCGGCAGGACGTTTGACCGTGCCACGGCAGGGAGACCAAGCTTCCCAAGCCTAATAGCGTCAGGAAAGGCGGCTTGGCCAGAGTTCGAATGTAAGGCTCAGCAGGATGTTCGACCTTGCTTCGGCACGGAGACCAAGCTTCCCAAGCCTAGTGGGAGTGTCAGGCAAGGGGGCTTGGCCGGAGTTCGAGTGTAAGGCTCGGCAGGACGTTCGACCTTACCTCGGCAGGGAGACCAAGCTTCCCAAGCATAGTAGTAGAGTCAGGCAAGGGGGCTTGGCCGGAATTCGCGTGTAAGGCTCAGCAGGATGTTCGACCTTACGTCAGCAGGGAGGCCATGCTTCCCAAGCATAGTAGGGTTAGGCAAGGGGGCTTGGCCAGAGTTCGAGTGTAAGGCTCAGCAGGATGTTCGACCTTACCTCAGCAGGGAGACCAAGCTTCCCAAGCCTAGTAGGAGAGTCAGGCAAGGGGCCGGGGCCGGGGTTCTACTGCAAGGCTCAGCAGGACGCTCGACCTTACCTCGGCAGGGAGACCAAACTTGCCTAGCCTAGTAGGCGAGTCAGGCAATGGGGTTTGGCCTGAGTTCGAGTGTAAGGCTCGGCAGGACGTTCGACCTTACCTCGGCAGGGGGACCAAGTTTCCCAAGTCTAGTAGAGAGTCAGGCAAGTGTGCTTGGCCGGAGTTCGAGTGTAAGGCTCGGCAGGACGTTCGACCTTACCTCAGCCGGGAGACCAAGCTTGCCGAGCCTAGTAGGAGACTCAGGCAAGGGGGCTTGTCCGGAGTTCGAGTGTAAGGCTCGGCAGGACGTTCGACCTTACCTCAGCAGGGAGACCAAGCTTCCCAAGCCTAGTAGGAGAGTCAGGCAAGGGGGCTTGGCCAGAGTACCGAGTGTAGGGCTTGGCAGGACGTACGAACTTAGCTCAGCAGGGAGACCAACCTTCCCAAGCATAGTAGGGTCAGGCAAGGGGGCTTGGCCAGAGTTCGAGTGTAAGGCTCAGCAGGATGTTCGACCTTACCTCAGCAGGGAGACCAAGCTTCCCAAGCCTAGTAGGAGAGTCAGGCACGGGGCCGGGGCCGGGGTTCTACTGCAAGGCTCAGCAGGACGCTCGACCTTACCTCGGCAGGGAGACCGAGCTTCCCAAGCCTAATAGGAGAGTCAGGCAAGGGGGCTTGGCCGGAGTTCGAGTGTAAGGCTCGGCAGGACGTTCGAACTTACCTCGGCAGGGAGACCAAGTTTCCCAAGCCTAGTAGGAGAGTCAGGCAAGGGGGCTTGGCCGGAGTTCGAGTGTAAGGATCGTCAGGACGTTCGACCTTACCTCGGCAGGGGGACCAAGCTTCCCAAGCCTAGTAGGAGAGTCAAGTAAGGGGGCTTGGCCGGGGTTCGCGTGTAAGACTTGGCAGGACGTTCGACCTTACCTCGGCAGGGAGACCAAGCTTCCGAAGCCTAGTAGGAGAGTCAGGCAAGGGGGCTTGGCCGGAGTTTGAGTGTAAGGCTCGGCAGGATGTTCGACCTTACCTCAGCAGGGAGACCAAGCTTCCCAAGCCTAGTAGGAGAGTCAGGCAAGGGGCCTTGGCCGGAGTTCGAGTGTAAGGCTCGGCAGGATGACCGACCTTACCTCAGCAGGGAGACCAAGCTTCCCAAGCCTAATATGGTCAGGTAAGGGGGCTTGGCCGGAATTCGCGTGTAAGGCTCAGCAGGATGTTCGACCTTACCTCAGCAGGGAGACCAAGCTTCCCAAGACTAGTAGGTGTGTCAGGCAAGGGGGCTTGGCCGGAGTTCGAGTGTAAGGCTCGGCAGGACGTTCGACCTTACCTCGGCAGGGAGACCAAGCTTCCCAAGACTAGTAGGAGAGTCAGGTAAGGGGGCTTGGCCGGAATTCGCGTGTAAGGCACAGCAGGACGTTCGAACTTACCTCAGCAGGGAGAGCAAGCTTCCCAAGCCTAGGGGGAGAGTCAGGCAAGGGGGCTTGGCCGAAGCTCGAGTGTAAGGCTCGGAAGAACGTTCGACCTTACCTCGGCAGGGAGACCAAGCTTCCCAAGCCTTGTAGGAGAGTCAGGAAAGGGGGCTTCGCCGGTGTTCGAGTGTAAGGCTCGGCAGGACGTTCGACCTTACCTCGGCAGGGAGACCAAGCTTCCCGAGCCTAGTAGGGTCAGGCAAGGGGGCTTGGCCGGCGTTCGAGTGTAAGGCTCGGCCGGACGTTCGACCTTACCTCGGCAGGGACACCAATCTTCCCAAGCCTAGGAGGGAAGTCAGGCATGGGGGCTTGGCAGGAGTTGGAGTGTAAGGCTCGGCAGGACGTTTGACCGTGCCACGGCAGGGAGACCAAGCTTCCCAAGCCTAATAGCGTCAGGAAAGGCGGCTTGGCCAGAGTTCGAATGTAAGGCTCAGCAGGATGTTCGACCTTGCTTCGGCACGGAGACCAAGCTTCCCAAGCCTAGTGGGAGTGTCAGGCAAGGGGGCTTGGCCGGAGTTCGAGTGTAAGGCTCGGCAGGACGTTCGACCTTACCTCAGCAGGGAGACCAAGCTTCCCAAGCATAGTAGTAGAGTCAGGCAAGTGGGCTTGGCCGGAATTCGCGTGTAAGGCTCAGCAGGATGTTCGACCTTACGTCAGCAGGGAGGCCATGCTTCCCAAGCATAGTAGGGTTAGGCAAGGGGGCTTGGCCAGAGTTCGAGTGTAAGGCTCAGCAGGATGTTCGACCTTACCTCAGCAGGGAGACCAAGCTTCCCAAGCCTAGTAGGAGAGTCAGGCAAGGGGCCGGGGCCGGGGTTCTACTGCAAGGCTCAGCAGGACGCTCGACCTTACCTCGGCAGGGAGACCAAACTTGCCTAGCCTAGTAGGCGAGTCAGGCAATGGGGTTTGGCCTGAGTTCGAGTGTAAGGCTCGGCAGGACGTTCGACCTTACCTCGGCAGGGGGACCAAGTTTCCCAAGTCTAGTAGAGAGTCAGGCAAGTGTGCTTGGCCGGAGTTCGAGTGTAAGGCTCGGCAGGACGTTCGACCTTACCTCAGCCGGGAGACCAAGCTTGCCGAGCCTAGTAGGAGACTCAGGCAAGGGGGCTTGTCCGGAGTTCGAGTGTAAGGCTCGGCAGGACGTTCGACCTTACCTCAGCAGGGAGACCAAGCTTCCCAAGCCTAGTAGGAGAGTCAGGCAAGGGGGCTTGGCCAGAGTACCGAGTGTAGGGCTTGGCAGGACGTACGAACTTAGCTCAGCAGGGAGACCAATCTTCCCAAGCATAGTAGGGTCAGGCAAGGGGGCTTGGCCAGAGTTCGAGTGTAAGGCTCAGCAGGATGTTCGACCTTACCTCAGCAGGGAGACCAAGCTTCCCAAGCCTAGTAGGAGAGTCAGGCACGGGGCCGGGGCCGGGGTTCTACTGCAAGGCTCAGCAGGACGCTCGACCTTACCTCGGCAGGGAGACCGAGCTTCCCAAGCCTAATAGGAGAGTCAGGCAAGGGGGCTTGGCCGGAGTTCGAGTGTAAGGCTCGGCAGGACGTTCGAACTTACCTCGGCAGGGAGACCAAGTTTCCCAAGCCTAGTAGGAGAGTCAGGCAAGGGGGCTTGGCCGGAATTCGCGTGTAAGGTTCAGCAGGACGTTCGACCTTACCTCAGCAGGGAGACCAAGCTTCGCGAGCCTAGCAGGCGAGTCAGGCAAGGGGGCTTGGCCGGAGTTCAAGTGTATGGCTCAGCAGGACGTTCGACCTTACCTCGGCACGGAGACCAAGCTTCCCAAGCCTAGTAGGAGAGTCAGGCAAAGGGGCTTGGCCGGAGTTCGAGTGTAAGGCTCGGTAAGACGATCGAACTTAGCTCAGCAGGGAGACCAAGCTTGCCGAGCCTAGTAGGAGACTCAGGCAAGGGGGCTTGGCCGGAGTTCGAGTGTAAGGCTCGGCAGGACGTTCGAACTTACCTCGGCAGGGAGACCAAGCTTCCCAAGACTAGTAGGAGAGTCAGGCAAGGGGGCTTGGCCGGAATTCGCGTGTAAGTCTCAGCAGGACGTTCGACCTTACCTCAGCAGGGAGACCAAGCTTCCCAAGCCTAGGAGGAGAGTCAGGCGAGGGGGCTTGGCCCGAGTTCGAGTGTAAGGCTCGGCAGGACGTTCGACCTTACCTCGGCAGGGAGACCAAGCTTCCCAAGCCTAGTAGGAGAGTCAAGTAAGGGGGCTTGGCCGGAGTTCGAGTGTAAGGCTCGGCAGGACGTTCGACCTTACCTCGGCAGGGAGACCAAGCTTCCGAAGCCTAGTAGGAGAGTCAGGCAAGGGGGCTTGGCCGGAGTTCGAGTGTAAGGATCGGCAGGACGTTCGAACTTAGCTCAGCAGGGAGACCAAGCTTCCCAAGCATAGTAGGGTCAGGCAAGGGGGCTTGGCAGGAGTTGGAGTGTAAGGCTCGGCAGGACGTTCGAACTTCCCTCGGCAGGGAGACCAAGCTTCCCAAGAATAGTAGGGTCAGGCAAGTGGGCTTGGCCGGAGTTAGAGTGTAAGGCTCAGCAGGATGTTCGACCTTACCTCGGCAGGGAGACCAAGCTTCCCAAGCATAGTAGGAGAGTCAGGCAAGGGGGCTTGGCCGGAGTTCGAGTGTAAGGATCGGCAGGACGTTCGAACTTAGCTCAGCAGGGAGACCAAGCTTCCCAAGCATAGTAGGAGAGTCAGGCAAGGGGGCTTGGCCGGAGTTCGAGTGTAAGGCTCGGCAAGACGTTCGAACTTAGCTCAGCAGGGAGACCAAGCTTCCCAAGCACAGTAGGGTCAGGCAAGAGGGCTTGGCCAGAGTTCGAGTGTAAGGCTCAGCAGGATGTTCGACCTTACCTCAGCAGGGAGACCAAGGTTCCCAAGCCTAGTATGGTCAGGCAAGGGGGCTTGACCGGAATTCGCGTGTAAGGCTCAGCAGGATGTTCGACCTTACCTCAGCAGGGAGACCAAGCTTCCCAAGCCTAGCAGGGAAGTCAGGCAAGGGGGCTTGGCCGGAGTTCGAGTGTAAGGCTCGGCAGGACGTTCGACCTTACCTAGGCAGGGATACCAAGCTTCCCAACCTAGTAGGAGAGTCAGGCTAGGAGTCGTGGCCGGAGTTCGAGTGTAAGGCTCGGCAGGACGTTCGACCTTACCTCGGTAGGGAGACCAAGCTTCCCAAGCCTAGTAGGAGAGTCGGGCAAGGGGGCTTGGCCGGAATTCGTGTGTAAGGCTCGGCAGGACTTTCGACCTTACCTCAGCCGGGAGACCAAGCTTCCCAAGCCTAGTAGGGTCAGGAAAGGCGACTTGGCGACAGTTCGAGTGTAAGGCTCAGCAGGATGTTCGACCTTACCTCGGCAGGGAGACCAAGCTTCCCAAGCTTCGTATGGTCAGGCAAGGGGGCTTGGCCGGAATTCGCGTGTAAGGCTCAGCAGGATGTTCGACCTTACCTCAGCAGGGAGACCAAGCTTCCCAAGCCTAGTAGGTGAGTCAGGCAAGGGGGCTTGGCCGGAGTTCGAGTGTAAGGCTCGGCAGGACGTTCGACCTTACCTCGGCAGGGAGACCAAGCTTCCCAAGCCTAGTAGGGTCAGGCAACGGGCCTTGGCCAGAGTTCGAGTGTAAGGCTCGGCAGGACATTCGAACTTACCTCGGCAGGGAGGCCAAGCTTCCCAAGAGTAGTAGGAGAGTCAGGTAAGGGGGCTTGGCCGGAATTCGCGTGTAAGGCTCAGCAGGACGTTCGACCTTACCTCAGCAGGGAGAGCAAGCTTCCCAAGCCTAGGGGGAGAGTCAGGCAAGGTGGCTTGGCCGGAGTTCGAGTGTAAGGCTCGGCAGGACGTTCGACCTTACCTCGGCAGGGAGACCAAGCTTCCCAAGCCTTATAGGAGAGTCACGAAAGGGGGCTTCGACGGAGTTCGAGTGTAAGGCTCGGCAGGACGTTCGACCCTGCCTCGGCTGGGAGACCAAGCTTCCCGAGCCTAGTAGGGTCAGGCAAGGGGGCTTGGCCGGCGTTCGAGTGTAAGGTTCGGCCGGACGTTCGACCTTACCTCGGCAGGGACACCAAGCGTCCCAAGCCTAGGAGGGAAGTCAGGCAAGGGGGCTTGGCAGGAGTTGGAGTGTAAGGCTCGGCAGGACGTTTGACCGTACCTCGGCAGGCAGACCAAGCTTCCCAAGCCTAATAGGGTCAGGAAAGGGGCTTGGCCAGAGTTCGAATGTAAGGCTCAGCAGGATGTTCGACCTTGCTTCGGCACGGAGACGAAGCTTCCCGAGCCTAGTGGGAGTGTCAGGCAAGGGGGCTTGGCCGGAGTTCGAGTGTAAGGCTCGTCAGGACGTTCGAGCTTACCTCGGCAGGGAGACCAAGCTTCCCAAGCCTAATAGGAGAGTCAGGCAAGGGGGCTTGGCCGGAGTTCGAGTGTAAGGCTCGGCAGGACGTTCGAACTTACCTCGGCAGGGAGACCAAGTTTCCCAAGCCTAGTAGGAGAGTCAGGCAAGGGGGCTTGGCCGGAGTTCGAGTGTAAGGATCGGCAGGACGTTCGACCTTACCTCGGCAGGGGGACCAAGCTTCCCAAGCCTAGTAGGAGAGTCAAGTAAGGGGGCTTGGCCGGGGTTCGCGTGTAAGACTTGGCAGGACGTTCGACCTTACCTCGGCAGGGAGACCAAGCTTCCGAAGCCTAGTAGGAGAGTCAGGCAAGGGGGCTTGGCCGGAGTTCGAGTGTAAGGCTCGGCAGGATGTTCGACCTTACCTCAGCAGGGAGACCAAGCTTCCCAAGCCTAGTAGGAGAGTCAGGCAAGGGGCCTTGGCCGGAGTTCGAGTGTAAGGCTCGGCAGGATGACTGACCTTACCTCAGCAGGGAGACCAAGCTTCCCAAGCCTAATATGGTCAGGTAAGGGGGCTTGGCCGGAATTCGCGTGTAAGGCTCAGCAGGATGTTCGACCTTACCTCAGCAGGGAGACCAAGCTTCCCAAGACTAGTAGGTGTGTCAGGCAAGGGGGCTTGGCCGGAGTTCGAGTGTAAGGCTCGGCAGGACGTTCGACCTTACCTCGGCAGGGAGACCAAGCTTCCCAAGACTAGTAGGAGAGTCAGGTAAGGGGGCTTGGCCGGAATTCGCGTGTAAGGCACAGCAGGACGTTTGAACTTACCTCAGCAGGGAGAGCAAGCTTCCCAAGCCTAGGGGGAGAGTCAGGCAAGGGGGCTTGGCCGAAGCTCGAGTGTAAGGCTCGGAAGAACGTTCGACCTTACCTCGGCAGGGAGACCAAGCTTCCCAAGCCTTGTAGGAGAGTCAGGAAAGGGGGCTTCGCCGGTGTTCGAGTGTAAGGCTCGGCAGGACGTTCGACCTTACCTCGGCAGGGAGACCAAGCTTCCCGAGCCTAGTAGGGTCAGGCAAGGGGGCTTGGCCGGCGTTCGAGTGTAAGGCTCGGCCGGACGTTCGACCTTACCTCGGCAGGGACACCAATCTTCCCAAGCCTAGGAGGGAAGTCAGGCATGGGGGCTTGGCAGGAGTTGGAGTGTAAGGCTCGGCAGGACGTTTGACCGTGCCACGGCAGGGAGACCAAGCTTCCCAAGCCTAATAGCGTCAGGAAAGGCGGCTTGGCCAGAGTTCGAATGTAAGGCTCAGCAGGATGTTCGACCTTGCTTCGGCACGGAGACCAAGCTTCCCAAGCCTAGTGGGAGTGTCAGGCAAGGGGGCTTGGCCGGAGTTCGAGTGTAAGGCTCGGCAGGACGTTCGACCTTACCTCGGCCGGGAGACCAAGCTTCCCAAGCATAGTAGTAGAGTCAGGCAAGGGGGCTTGGCCGGAATTCGCGTGTAAGGCTCAGCAGGATGTTCGACCTTACGTCAGCAGGGAGGCCATGCTTCCCAAGCATAGTAGGGTTAGGCAAGGGGGCTTGGCCAGAGTTCGAGTGTAAGGCTCAGCAGGATGTTCGACCTTACCTCAGCAGGGAGACCAAGCTTCCCAAGCCTAGTAGGAGAGTCAGGCAAGGGGCCGGGGCCGGGGTTCTACTGCAAGGCTCAGCAGGACGCTCGACCTTACCTCGGCAGGGAGACCAAACTTGCCTAGCCTAGTAGGCGAGTCAGGCAATGGGGTTTGGCCTGAGTTCGAGTGTAAGGCTCGGCAGGACGTTCGACCTTACCTCGGCAGGGGGACCAAGTTTCCCAAGTCTAGTAGAGAGTCAGGCAAGTGTGCTTGGCCGGAGTTCGAGTGTAAGGCTCGGCAGGACGTTCGACCTTACCTCAGCCGGGAGACCAAGCTTGCCGAGCCTAGTAGGAGACTCAGGCAAGGGGGCTTGTCCGGAGTTCGAGTGTAAGGCTCGGCAGGACGTTCGACCTTACCTCAGCAGGGAGACCAAGCTTCCCAAGCCTAGTAGGAGAGTCAGGCAAGGGGGCTTGGCCAGAGTACCGAGTGTAGGGCTTGGCAGGACGTACGAACTTAGCTCAGCAGGGAGACCAATCTTCCCAAGCATAGTAGGGTCAGGCAAGGGGGCTTGGCCAGAGTTCGAGTGTAAGGCTCAGCAGGATGTTCGACCTTACCTCAGCAGGGAGACCAAGCTTCCCAAGCCTAGTAGGAGAGTCAGGCACGGGGCCGGGGCCGGGGTTCTACTGCAAGGCTCAGCAGGACGCTCGACCTTACCTCGGCAGGGAGACCGAGCTTCCCAAGCCTAATAGGAGAGTCAGGCAAGGGGGCTTGGCCGGAGTTCGAGTGTAAGGCTCGGCAGGACGTTCGAACTTACCTCGGCAGGGAGACCAAGTTTCCCAAGCCTAGTAGGAGAGTCAGGCAAGGGGGCTTGGCCGGAATTCGCGTGTAAGGTTCAGCAGGACGTTCGACCTTACCTCAGCAGGGAGACCAAGCTTCGCGAGCCTAGCAGGCGAGTCAGGCAAGGGGGCTTGGCCGGAGTTCAAGTGTAAGGCTCAGCAGGACGTTCGACCTTACCTCGGCTGGGAGACCAAGCTTCCCAAGCCTAGTAGGAGAGTCAGGCAAAGGGGCTTGGCCGGAGTTCGAGTGTAAGGCTCGGTAAGACGATCGAACTTAGCTCAGCAGGGAGACCAAGCTTGCCGAGCCTAGTAGGAGACTCAGGCAAGGGGGCTTGGCCGGAGTTCGAGTGTAAGGCTCGGCAGGACGTTCGAACTTACCTCGGCAGGGAGACCAAGCTTCCCAAGACTAGTAGGAGAGTCAGGCAAGGGGGCTTGGCCGGAATTCGCGTGTAAGTCTCAGCAGGACGTTCGACCTTACCTCAGCAGGGAGACCAAGCTTCCCAAGCCTAGGAGGAGAGTCAGGCGAGGGGGCTTGGCCCGAGTTCGAGTGTAAGGCTCGGCAGGACGTTCGACCTTACCTCGGCAGGGAGACCAAGCTTCCCAAGCCTAGTAGGAGAGTCAAGTAAGGGGGCTTGGCCGGAGTTCGAGTGTAAGGCTCGGCAGGACGTTCGACCTTACCTCGGCAGGGAGACCAAGCTTCCGAAGCCTAGTAGGAGAGTCAGGCAAGGGGGCTTGGCCGGAGTTCGAGTGTAAGGATCGGCAGGACGTTCGAACTTAGCTCAGCAGGGAGACCAAGCTTCCCAAGCATAGTAGGGTCAGGCAAGGGGGCTTGGCAGGAGTTGGAGTGTAAGGCTCGGCAGGACGTTCGAACTTCCCTCGGCAGGGAGACCAAGCTTCCCAAGAATAGTAGGGTCAGGCAAGTGGGCTTGGCCGGAGTTAGAGTGTAAGGCTCAGCAGGATGTTCGACCTTACCTCGGCAGGGAGACCAAGCTTCCCAAGCATAGTAGGAGAGTCAGGCAAGGGGGCTTGGCCGGAGTTCGAGTGTAAGGATCGGCAGGACGTTCGAACTTAGCTCAGCAGGGAGACCAAGCTTCCCAAGCATAGTAGGAGAGTCAGGCAAGGGGGCTTGGCCGGAGTTCGAGTGTAAGGCTCGGCAAGACGTTCGAACTTAGCTCAGCAGGGAGACCAAGCTTCCCAAGCACAGTAGGGTCAGGCAAGAGGGCTTGGCCAGAGTTCGAGTGTAAGGCTCAGCAGGATGTTCGACCTTACCTCGGCAGGGAGACCAAGCTTCCCAAGCTTCGTATGGTCAGGCAAGGGGGCTTGGCCGGAATTCGCGTGTAAGGCTCAGCAGGATGTTCGACCTTACCTCAGCAGGGAGACCAAGCTTCCCAAGCCTAGTAGGTGAGTCAGGCAAGGGGGCTTGGCCGGAGTTCGAGTGTAAGGCTCGGCAGGACGTTCGACCTTACCTCGGCAGGGAGACCAAGCTTCCCAAGCCTAGTAGGGTCAGGCAACGGGCCTTGGCCAGAGTTCGAGTGTAAGGCTCGGCAGGACATTCGAACTTACCTCGGCAGGGAGGCCAAGCTTCCCAAGAGTAGTAGGAGAGTCAGGTCAGGGGGCTTGGCCGGAATTCGCGTGTAAGGCTCAGCAGGACGTTCGACCTTACCTCAGCAGGGAGAGCAAGCTTCCCAAGCCTAGGGGGAGAGTCAGGCAAGGTGGCTTGGCCGGAGTTCGAGTGTAAGGCTCGGCAGGACGTTCGACGTTACCTCGGCAGGGAGACCAAGCTTCCCAAGCCTTATAGGAGAGTCACGAAAGGGGGCTTCGACGGAGTTCGAGTGTAAGGCTCGGCAGGACGTTCGACCCTGCCTCGGCTGGGAGACCAAGCTTCCCGAGCCTAGTAGGGTCAGGCAAGGGGGCTTGGCCGGCGTTCGAGTGTAAGGTTCGGCCGGACGTTCGACCTTACCTCGGCAGGGACACCAAGCGTCCCAAGCCTAGGAGGGAAGTCAGGCAAGGGGGCTTGGCAGGAGTTGGAGTGTAAGGCTCGGCAGGACGTTTGACCGTACCTCGGCAGGCAGACCAAGCTTCCCAAGCCTAATAGGGTCAGGAAAGGGGCTTGGCCAGAGTTCGAATGTAAGGCTCAGCAGGATGTTCGACCTTGCTTCGGCACGGAGACCAAGCTTCCCGAGCCTAGTGGGAGTGTCAGGCAAGGGGGCTTGGCCGGAGTTCGAGTGTAAGGCTCGTCAGGACGTTCGAGCTTACCTCGGCAGGGAGACCAAGCTTCCCAAGCCTAGTAGGAGAGTCAGGCAAGGGGGCTTGGCCGGAGTTCGAGTGTAAGGCTCGGCAAGACGTTCGAACTTAGCTCAGCAGGGAGACCAAGCTTCCCAAGCATAGTAGGGTCAGGCAAGGGGGCTTGGCCGGAGTTCGAGTGTAAGGCTCAGCAGGATGTTCGACCGTACCTCAGCAGGGAGACCAAGCTTCCCAAGCCTAGTAGGGTCAGGAAAGGCGACTTGGCCACAGTTCGAGTGTAAGGCTCAGCAGGATGTTCGACCTTACCTCGGCAGGGAGACCAAGCTTCCCAAGCCTAATATGGTCAGGCAAGGGGGCATGGCCGGAATTCGCGTGTAAGGCTCGGCAGGACGTTCAACCTTACCTCGGCAGGGAGACCAAGCTCCCCAAGCCTAGTAGGAGAGTCAGGTAAGGGGACTTGGCCGGAGTACGAGTGTAAGGCTCGGCAGGACGTTCGACCTTACCTCGCTAGGGAGACCAAGCTTCCCAAGCCTAGTAGGAGAGTCAGGCAAGGGGGCTTGGCCAGACTTCGAGTGCAAGGCTCGGCAGGACGTTCGACCTTACCTCGGCCGGGAGACCAAGGTTCCCAAGCCTAGTAGGGTCAGGAAAGGCGGCTTGGCTGGAGTTCGAATGTAATGCTCAGCAGGATGTTCGACCTTACCTCAGCACGGAGACTAAGCTTCACAAGCCTAGTAGGTGAGTCAGGCAAGGGGGCTTGGCCGGTGTTCGAGTGTAAGACTCAGCAGGACGTTCGACCTTACCTTAGCAGGGAGACCAAGCTTCCCAAGCCTAGTAGGGTCAGGCAAGGGGGCTTGGCCGGAGTTCGATTTTAAGGCTTGGCAGGACGTTGGACCTTACCTCAGCAGGGAGACCAAGCTTCCCAACCTAGTAGGAGAGTCAGGCAAGGAGTCGTGGCCGGGGTTCGAGTGTAAGGCTCGGCAGGACGTTCGACCTTACCTCGGTAGGGAGACCAAGCTTCCCAAGCCTAGTAGGAGAGTCGGGCAAGGGGGCTTGGCCGGAATTCGTGTGTAAGGCTCGGCAGGACTTTCGACCTTACCTCAGCCGGGAGACCAAGCTTCCCAAGCCTAGTAGGGTCAGGAAAGGCGACTTGGCGACAGTTCGAGTGTAAGGCTCAGCAGGATGTTCGACCTTACCTCGGCAGGGAGACCAAGCTTCCCAAGCTTCGTATGGTCAGGCAAGGGGGCTTGGCCGGAATTCGCGTGTAAGGCTCAGCAGGATGTTCGACCTTACCTCAGCAGGGAGACCAAGCTTCCCAAGCCTAGTAGGTGAGTCAGGCAAGGGGGCTTGGCCGGAGTTCGAGTGTAAGGCTCGGCAGGACGTTCGACCTTACCTCGGCAGGGAGACCAAGCTTCCCAAGCCTAGTAGGGTCAGGCAACGGGCCTTGGCCAGAGTTCGAGTGTAAGGCTCGGCAGGACATTCGAACTTACCTCGGCAGGGAGGCCAAGCTTCCCAAGAGTAGTAGGAGAGTCAGGTAAGGGGGCTTGGCCGGAATTCGCGTGTAAGGCTCAGCAGGACGTTCGACCTTACCTCAGCAGGGAGAGCAAGCTTCCCAAGCCTAGGGGGAGAGTCAGGCAAGGTGGCTTGTCCGGAGTTCGAGTGTAAGGCTCGGCAGGACGTTCGACCTTACCTCGGCAGGGAGACCAAGCTTCCCAAGCCTTGTAGGAGAGTCACGAAAGGGGGCTTCGACGGAGTTCGAGTGTAAGGCTCGGCAGGACGTTCGACCTTGCCTCGGCAGGGAGACCAAGCTTCCCGAGCCTAGTAGGGTCAGGCAAGGGGGCTTGGCCGGCGTTCGAGTGTAAGGTTCGGCCGGACGTTCGACCTTACCTCGGCAGGGACACCAAGCGTCCCAAGCCTAGGAGGGAAGTCAGGCAAGGGGGCTTGGCAGGAGTTGGAGTGTAAGGCTCGGCAGGACGTTTGACCGTACCTCGGCAGGCAGACCAAGCTTCCCAAGCCTAATAGGGTCAGGAAAGGGGCTTGGCCAGAGTTCGAATGTAAGGCTCAGCAGGATGTTCGACCTTGCTTCGGCACGGAGACCAAGCTTCCCAAGCCTAGTGGGAGTGTCAGGCAAGGGGGCTTGGCCGGAGTTCGAGTGTAAGGCTCGGCAGGACGTTCGACCTTACCTCGGCAGGGAGACCAAGCTTCCCAAGCTTAGTCGGAGAGTCAGGCAAGGGGGCTTGTCCGGAGTTCGAGTGTAAGGCTCGGCAAGACGTTAGAACTTAGCTCAGCAGGGAGACCAAGCTTCCCAAGCATAGTAGGGTCAGGCAAGGGGCCTTGGCCGGAGTTCGAGTGTAAGGCTCAGCAGGATGTTCGACCTTACCTCAGCAGGGAGACCAAGCTTCCCAAGCCTCATCGGGTCAGGAAAGGCGACTTGGCCACAGTTCGAATGTAAGGCTCAGCAGGATGTTCGACCTTACCTCGGCAGGGAGACCAAGCTTCCCAAGCCTAATATGGTCAGGCAAGGGGGCATGGCCGGAATTCGCGTGTAAGGCTCGGCAGGACGTTCGACCTTACCTCGGAAGGGAGACCAAGCTTCCCAACCTAGTAGGAGAGTCAGGCAAGGGGTCGTGGCCGGGGTTCGAGTGTAAGGCTCGGCAGGACGTTCGACCTTACCTCAGCAGGGTGACCAAGCTTCCCAAGCCTAGTATGGTCAGGCAAGGGGGCTTGGCCGGAATTCGCGTGTAAGGCTCAGCAGGATGTTCGACATTACCTCGGCAGTGAGACCAAGCTTTCCAAGCCTAGTAGGTTCAGGCAACGGGCCTTGGCCGGAGTTCGAGTGTAAGGCTCGGCAGGACGTTCGACCTTGCCTCGGCAGGGAGACCAAGATTCCCAAGCCTAGTAGGGGAGTCAGGCAAGGGGGCTTGGCCGGAGTTCGAGTGTAAGGCTCGGCAGGACTTTCGACCTTACCTCGGCAGGGAGACCAAGCTTCCCAAGCCTAGTAGGAGAGTCAGGCAAGGGGGCTTGGCCAGGGTTCGAGTGTAAGGCTCAGCAGGGAGACCAAGCTTCCAAAGCCTAGTAGGGTCAGGCAAGGGGGCTTGGCCGGAGTTCGAGTGTAAGGCTCGGCAGGACGTTCGGCCTTACCTCGGCAGGGAGACCAAGCTCACCAAGCCGAGTTAGGAGAGTCAGGCAAGGGGGCTTGGCCGGAGTTCGAGTGTAAGGCTCGGCAGGACGTTCGAACTTACCTCGGCGGGGAGACCAAGCTTCCCAAGCCTAGTAGGGTCAGGCAAGGGTGCTTGGCCGGAGATCGATTGTAAGGCTCGGCAGGACGTTCGACCGTACCTCGGCAGGGAGACCAAGCTTCCCAAGCCTAGTAGGAGAGTCAGGCAAGGGGGCTTGGCCGGAGTTCGAGTGTAAGGCTCGGCAGGACGTTCGACCTTACCTCGGCAGGGAGATCAAGCTTCCCAAGCCTACTGGGAGTGTCAGGCAAGGGGGCTTGGCCGGAGTTCGAGTGTAAGGCTCGGCAGGACGTTTGACCTAACCTCGGCAGGGAGACCAAGCTTCCCAAGCCTAGTAGGAGAGTCAGGCAAGGGGGCTTGGCCGGAGTTCGAGTGTAAGGCTCGGCAGGGAGACCAAGCTTCCCAAGCCTAGTAGGGTCAAGCAAGGGGGCTTGGCGGGAGTTCGAGTGTAAGTCTCGGCAGGACGTTCGACCTTACCTCGGCAGGGAGACCAAGCTTCCCAAGCCTAGTAGGAGAGTCAGGCTAGGGGGCTTGGCCGGAGTTCGAGTGTAAGGCCCGGCAGGACGTTCGACCTTACCTCGGCAGGGAGACCAAGCTTCCCAAGCCTAGTAGGAGAGTAAGGCAAGGGGGCTTGGCCGGAGTTCAAGTGCAAGGCTCGGCAGGACGTTCGACCTTACCTCGGCAGGGAGACCAAGCTTCCCAAGCCTAGTAGGAGAGTCAGGCAAGAGGGCTTGGCTGGAGTTCGAGTGTAAGGCTCGGGAGGGAGACCAAGCTTCCCAAGCCTAGCAGGAGAGTCAGGCAAGGGGGCTTGGCCGGAGTTCGAGTGTAAGGCTCGGCAGGACGTTCGACCTTACCTCGGCAGGGAGACCAAACTTGCCTAGCCTAGTAGGCGAGTCAGGCAATGGGGTTTGGCCTGAGTTCGAGTGTAAGGCTCGGCAGGACGTTCGACCTTCCCTCGGCAGGGGGACCAAGCTTCCCAAGTCTAGTAGAGAGTCAGGCAAGGGTGCTTGGCCGGAGTTCGAGTGTAAGACTCGGCAGGACGTTCGACCGTACCTCAGCCGGGAGACCAAGCTTCCCAAGCCTAGTAGGGTCAGGAAAGGCGACTTGGCCACAGTTCGAGTGTAAGGCTCAGCAGGATGTTCGACCTTACCTCGGCAGGGAGACCAAGCTTCCCAAGCCTAGTATGGTCAGGCAAGGGGGCTTGGCCGGAATTCGCGTGTAAGGCTCAGCAGGATGTTCGACCTTACCTCAGCAGGGAGACCAACCTTCCCAAGCCTAGTAGGTGAGTCAGGCAAGGGGGCTTGGCCGGAGTTCGAGTGTAAGGCTCGGCAGGGAGACCAAGCTTCCCAAGCCTAGTAGGGTCAGGCGAGGGGGCTTGGCCGGAGTTCGAGTGTAAGTCTCGGCAGGACGTTCGACCTTACCTCGGCAGGGAGAGCAAGCTTCCCAAGCCGAGTTAGGAGAGTCAGGCAAGGGGGCTTGGCCGGAGTTCGAGTGTAAGGCTCGGCAGGACGTTCGACCTTACCTCGGCGGGGAGACCAAGCTTCCCAAGCCTAGTAGGGTCAGGCAAGGGTGCTTGGCCGGAGTTCGAGTGTAAGGCTCGGCAGGACATTCGACGGTACCTCGGCAGGGAGACCAAGCTTCCCAAGTCTAGTAGGAGACTCAGGCAAGGGGGCTTGGCCGGAGTTCGAGTGTAAGGCTCGGCAGGACGTTCGACCTTACCTCGGCAGGGAGACCAAGCTTCCCAAGCCTAGTGGGAGTGTCAGGCAAGGGGGCTTGCCCGGAGTTCGAGTGTAAGGCTCGGCAGGACGTTCGACCTTACCTCGGCAGGGAGACCAAGCTTCCCAAGCCTCATCGGGTCAGGAAAGGCGACTTGGCCACAGTTCGAATGTAAGGCTCAGCAGGATGTTCGACCTTACCTCGGCAGGGAGACCAAGCTTCCCAAGCCTAATATGGTCAGGCAAGGGGGCATGGCCGGAATTCGCGTGTAAGGCTCGGCAGGACGTTCGACCTTACCTCGGAAGGGAGACCAAGCTTCCCAACCTAGTAGGAGAGTCAGGCAAGGGGTCGTGGCCGGGGTTCAAGTGTAAGGCTCGGCAGGACGTTCGACCTTACCTCAGCAGGGTGACCAAGCTTCCCAAGCCTAGTATGGTCAGGCAAGGGGGCTTGGCCGGAATTCGCGTATAAGGCTCAGCAGGATGTTCGACATTACCTCGGCAGTGTGACCAAGCTTTCCAAGCCTAGTAGGTTCAGGCAACGGGCCTTGGCCGGAGTTCGAGTGTAAGGCTCGGCAGGACGTTCGACCTTGCCTCGGCAGGGAGACCAAGATTCCCAAGCCTAGTAGGGGAGTCAGGCAAGGGGGCTTGGCCGGAGTTCGAGTGTAAGGCTCGGCAGGACTTTCGACCTTACCTCGGCAGGGAGACCAAGCTTCCCAAGCCTAGTAGGAGAGTCAGGCAAGGGGGCTTGGCCAGGGTTCGAGTGTAAGGCTCAGCAGGGAGACCAAGCTTCCAAAGCCTAGTAGGGTCAGGCAAGGGGGCTTGGCCGGAGTTCGAGTGTAAGGCTCGGCAGGACGTTCGGCCTTACCTCGGCAGGGAGACCAAGCTCACCAAGCCGAGTTAGGAGAGTCAGGCAAGGGGGCTTGGCCGGAGTTCGAGTGTAAGGCTCGGCAGGACGTTCGAACTTACCTCGGCGGGGAGACCAAGCTTCCCAAGCCTAGTAGGGTCAGGCAAGTGTGCTTGGCCGGAGATCGATTGTAAGGCTCGGCAGGACGTTCGACCGTACCTCGGCAGGGAGACCAAGCTTCCCAAGCCTAGTAGGAGAGTCAGGCAAGGGGGCTTGGCCGGAGTTCGAGTGTAAGGCTCGGCAGGACGTTCGACCTTACCTCGGCAGGGAGATCAAGCTTCCCAAGCCTACTGGGAGTGTCAGGCAAGGGGGCTTGGCCGGAGTTCGAGTGTAAGGCTCGGCAGGACGTTTGACCTAACCTCGGCAGGGAGACCAAGCTTCCCAAGCCTAGTAGGAGAGTCAGGCAAGGGGGCTTGGCCGGAGTTCGAGTGTAAGGCTCGGCAGGGAGACCAAGCTTCCCAAGCCTAGTAGGGTCAAGCAAGGGGGCTTGGCGGGAGTTCGAGTGTAAGTCTCGGCAGGACGTTCGACCTTACCTCGGCAGGGAGACCAAGCTTCCCAAGCCTAGTAGGAGAGTCAGGCTAGGGGGCTTGGCCGGAGTTCGAGTGTAAGGCCCGGCAGGACGTTCGACCTTACCTCGGCAGGGAGACCAAGCTTCCCAAGCCTAGTAGGAGAGTAAGGCAAGGGGGCTTGGCCGGAGTTCAAGTGCAAGGCTCGGCAGGACGTTCGACCTTACCTCGGCAGGGAGACCAAGCTTCCCAAGCCTAGTAGGAGAGTCAGGCAAGAGGGCTTGGCTGGAGTTCGAGTGTAAGGCTCGGGAGGGAGACCAAGCTTCCCAAGCCTAGCAGGAGAGTCAGGCAAGGGGGCTTGGCCGGAGTTCGAGTGTAAGGCTCGGCAGGACGTTCGACCTTACCTCGGCAGGGAGACCAAACTTGCCTAGCCTAGTAGGCGAGTCAGGCAATGGGGTTTGGCCTGAGTTCGAGTGTAAGGCTCGGCAGGACGTTCGACCTTACCTCGGCAGGGGGACCAAGCTTCCCAAGTCTAGTAGAGAGTCAGGCAAGGGTGCTTGGCCGGAGTTCGAGTGTAAGACTCGGCAGGACGTTCGACCGTACCTCAGCCGGGAGACCAAGCTTCCCAAGCCTAGTAGGGTCAGGAAAGGCGACTTGGCCACAGTTCGAGTGTAAGGCTCAGCAGGATGTTCGACCTTACCTCGGCAGGGAGACCAAGCTTCCCAAGCCTAGTATGGTCAGGCAAGGGGGCTTGGCCGGAATTCGCGTGTAAGGCTCAGCAGGATGTTCGACCTTACCTCAGCAGGGAGACCAACCTTCCCAAGCCTAGTAGGTGAGTCAGGCAAGGGGGCTTGGCCGGAGTTCGAGTGTAAGGCTCGGCAGGGAGACCAAGCTTCCCAAGCCTAGTAGGGTCAGGCGAGGGGGCTTGGCCGGAGTTCGAGTGTAAGTCTCGGCAGGACGTTCGACCTTACCTCGGCAGGGAGAGCAAGCTTCCCAAGCCGAGTTAGGAGAGTCAGGCAAGGGGGCTTGGCCGGAGTTCGAGTGTAAGGCTCGGCAGGACGTTCGACCTTACCTCGGCGGGGAGACCAAGCTTCCCAAGCCTAGTAGGGTCAGGCAAGGGTGCTTGGCCGGAGTTCGAGTGTAAGGCTCGGCAGGACGTTCGACCTTACCTCGGCAGGGAGACCAAGCTTCCCAAGCCTAGTGGGAGTGTCAGGCAAGGGGGCTTGCCCGGAGTTCGAGTGTAAGGCTCGGCAGGACGTTCGACCTTACCTCGGCAGGGAGACCAAGCTTCCCAAGCCTTGTAGGAGAGTCACGAAAGGGGGCTTGGCCGGCGTTCGAGTGTAAGGCTCGGCAGGACGTTCGACCTTACCTCGGCAGGGACACCAAGCGTCCCAAGCCTAGGAGGGAAGTCAGGCAAGGGGGCTTGGCAGGAGTTGGAGTGTAAGGCTCGGCAGGACGTTTGACCGTACCTCGGCAGGCAGACCAAGCTTCCCAAGCCTAATAGGGTCAGGAAAGGGGCTTGGCCAGAGTTCGAATGTAAGGCTCAGCAGGATGTTCGACCTTGCTTCGGCACGGAGACCAAGCTTCCCAAGCCTAGTGGGAGTGTCAGGCAAGGGGGCTTGGCCGGAGTTCGAGTGTAAGGCTCGGCAGGACGTTCGACCTTACCTCGGCAGGGAGACCAAGCTTCCCAAGCCTAGTCGGAGAGTCAGGCAAGGGGGCTTGTCCGGAGTTCGAGTGTAAGGCTCGGCAAGACGTTAGAACTTAGCTCAGCAGGGAGACCAAGCTTCCCAAGCATAGTAGGGTCAGGCAAGGGGGCTTGGCCGGAGTTCGAGTGTAAGGCTCAGCAGGATGTTCGACCTTACCTCAGCAGGGAGACCAAGCTTCCCAAGCCTCATCGGGTCAGGAAAGGCGACTTGGCCACAGTTCGAATGTAAGGCTCAGCAGGATGTTCGACCTTACCTCGGCAGGGAGACCAAGCTTCCCAAGCCTAATATGGTCAGGCAAGGGGGCATGGCCGGAATTCGCGTGTAAGGCTCGGCAGGACGTTCGACCTTACCTCGGAAGGGAGACCAAGCTTCCCAACCTAGTAGGAGAGTCAGGCAAGGGGTCGTGGCCGGGGTTCGAGTGTAAGGCTCGGCAGGACGTTCGACCTTACCTCAGCAGGGTGACCAAGCTTCCCAAGCCTAGTATGGTCAGGCAAGGGGGCTTGGCCGGAATTCGCGTGTAAGGCTCAGCAGGATGTTCGACATTACCTCGGCAGTGAGACCAAGCTTTCCAAGCCTAGTAGGTTCAGGCAACGGGCCTTGGCCGGAGTTCGAGTGTAAGGCTCGGCAGGACGTTCGACCTTGCCTCGGCAGGGAGACCAAGATTCCCAAGCCTAGTAGGGGAGTCAGGCAAGGGGGCTTGGCCGGAGTTCGAGTGTAAGGCTCGGCAGGACGTTCGACCTTACCTCGGCAGGGAGACCAAGCTTCCCAAGCCTAATAGCGTCAGGAAAGGCGGCTTGGCCAGAGTTCGAATGTAAGGCTCAGCAGGATGTTCGACCTTGCTTCGGCACGGAGACCAAGCTTCCCAAGCCTAGTGGGAGTGTCAGGCAAGGGGGCTTGGCCGGAGTTCGAGTGTAAGGCTCGGCAGGACGTTCGACCTTACCTCGGCCGGGAGACCAAGCTTCCCAAGCATAGTAGTAGAGTCAGGCAAGGGGGCTTGGCCGGAATTCGCGTGTAAGGCTCAGCAGGATGTTCGACCTTACGTCAGCAGGGAGGCCATGCTTCCCAAGCATAGTAGGGTTAGGCAAGGGGGCTTGGCCAGAGTTCGAGTGTAAGGCTCAGCAGGATGTTCGACCTTACCTCAGCAGGGAGACCAAGCTTCCCAAGCCTAGTAGGAGAGTCAGGCAAGGGGCCGGGGCCGGGGTTCTACTGCAAGGCTCAGCAGGACGCTCGACCTTACCTCGGCAGGGAGACCAAACTTGCCTAGCCTAGTAGGCGAGTCAGGCAATGGGGTTTGGCCTGAGTTCGAGTGTAAGGCTCGGCAGGACGTTCGACCTTACCTCGGCAGGGGGACCAAGTTTCCCAAGTCTAGTAGAGAGTCAGGCAAGTGTGCTTGGCCGGAGTTCGAGTGTAAGGCTCGGCAGGACGTTCGACCTTACCTCAGCCGGGAGACCAAGCTTGCCGAGCCTAGTAGGAGACTCAGGCAAGGGGGCTTGTCCGGAGTTCGAGTGTAAGGCTCGGCAGGACGTTCGACCTTACCTCAGCAGGGAGACCAAGCTTCCCAAGCCTAGTAGGAGAGTCAGGCAAGGGGGCTTGGCCAGAGTACCGAGTGTAGGGCTTGGCAGGACGTACGAACTTAGCTCAGCAGGGAGACCAATCTTCCCAAGCATAGTAGGGTCAGGCAAGGGGGCTTGGCCAGAGTTCGAGTGTAAGGCTCAGCAGGATGTTCGACCTTACCTCAGCAGGGAGACCAAGCTTCCCAAGCCTAGTAGGAGAGTCAGGCACGGGGCCGGGGCCGGGGTTCTACTGCAAGGCTCAGCAGGACGCTCGACCTTACCTCGGCAGGGAGACCGAGCTTCCCAAGCCTAATAGGAGAGTCAGGCAAGGGGGCTTGGCCGGAGTTCGAGTGTAAGGCTCGGCAGGACGTTCGAACTTACCTCGGCAGGGAGACCAAGTTTCCCAAGCCTAGTAGGAGAGTCAGGCAAGGGGGCTTGGCCGGAATTCGCGTGTAAGGTTCAGCAGGACGTTCGACCTTACCTCAGCAGGGAGACCAAGCTTCGCGAGCCTAGCAGGCGAGTCAGGCAAGGGGGCTTGGCCGGAGTTCAAGTGTAAGGCTCAGCAGGACGTTCGACCTTACCTCGGCTGGGAGACCAAGCTTCCCAAGCCTAGTAGGAGAGTCAGGCAAAGGGGCTTGGCCGGAGTTCGAGTGTAAGGCTCGGTAAGACGATCGAACTTAGCTCAGCAGGGAGACCAAGCTTGCCGAGCCTAGTAGGAGACTCAGGCAAGGGGGCTTGGCCGGAGTTCGAGTGTAAGGCTCGGCAGGACGTTCGAACTTACCTCGGCAGGGAGACCAAGCTTCCCAAGACTAGTAGGAGAGTCAGGCAAGGGGGCTTGGCCGGAATTCGCGTGTAAGTCTCAGCAGGACGTTCGACCTTACCTCAGCAGGGAGACCAAGCTTCCCAAGCCTAGGAGGAGAGTCAGGCGAGGGGGCTTGGCCCGAGTTCGAGTGTAAGGCTCGGCAGGACGTTCGACCTTACCTCGGCAGGGAGACCAAGCTTCCCAAGCCTAGTAGGAGAGTCAAGTAAGGGGGCTTGGCCGGAGTTCGAGTGTAAGGCTCGGCAGGACGTTCGACCTTACCTCGGCAGGGAGACCAAGCTTCCGAAGCCTAGTAGGAGAGTCAGGCAAGGGGGCTTGGCCGGAGTTCGAGTGTAAGGATCGGCAGGACGTTCGAACTTAGCTCAGCAGGGAGACCAAGCTTCCCAAGCATAGTAGGGTCAGGCAAGGGGGCTTGGCAGGAGTTGGAGTGTAAGGCTCGGCAGGACGTTCGAACTTCCCTCGGCAGGGAGACCAAGCTTCCCAAGAATAGTAGGGTCAGGCAAGTGGGCTTGGCCGGAGTTAGAGTGTAAGGCTCAGCAGGATGTTCGACCTTACCTCGGCAGGGAGACCAAGCTTCCCAAGCATAGTAGGAGAGTCAGGCAAGGGGGCTTGGCCGGAGTTCGAGTGTAAGGATCGGCAGGACGTTCGAACTTAGCTCAGCAGGGAGACCAAGCTTCCCAAGCATAGTAGGAGAGTCAGGCAAGGGGGCTTGGCCGGAGTTCGAGTGTAAGGCTCGGCAAGACGTTCGAACTTAGCTCAGCAGGGAGACCAAGCTTCCCAAGCACAGTAGGGTCAGGCAAGAGGGCTTGGCCAGAGTTCGAGTGTAAGGCTCAGCAGGATGTTCGACCTTACCTCGGCAGGGAGACCAAGCTTCCCAAGCTTCGTATGGTCAGGCAAGGGGGCTTGGCCGGAATTCGCGTGTAAGGCTCAGCAGGATGTTCGACCTTACCTCAGCAGGGAGACCAAGCTTCCCAAGCCTAGTAGGTGAGTCAGGCAAGGGGGCTTGGCCGGAGTTCGAGTGTAAGGCTCGGCAGGACGTTCGACCTTACCTCGGCAGGGAGACCAAGCTTCCCAAGCCTAGTAGGGTCAGGCAACGGGCCTTGGCCAGAGTTCGAGTGTAAGGCTCGGCAGGACATTCGAACTTACCTCGGCAGGGAGGCCAAGCTTCCCAAGAGTAGTAGGAGAGTCAGGTCAGGGGGCTTGGCCGGAATTCGCGTGTAAGGCTCAGCAGGACGTTCGACCTTACCTCAGCAGGGAGAGCAAGCTTCCCAAGCCTAGGGGGAGAGTCAGGCAAGGTGGCTTGGCCGGAGTTCGAGTGTAAGGCTCGGCAGGACGTTCGACCTTACCTCGGCAGGGAGACCAAGCTTCCCAAGCCTTGTAGGAGAGTCACGAAAGGGGGCTTCGACGGAGTTCGAGTGTAAGGCTCGGCAGGACGTTCGACCCTGCCTCGGCTGGGAGACCAAGCTTCCCGAGCCTAGTAGGGTCAGGCAAGGGGGCTTGGCCGGCGTTCGAGTGTAAGGTTCGGCCGGACGTTCGACCTTACCTCGGCAGGGACACCAAGCGTCCCAAGCCTAGGAGGGAAGTCAGGCAAGGGGGCTTGGCAGGAGTTGGAGTGTAAGGCTCGGCAGGACGTTTGACCGTACCTCGGCAGGCAGACCAAGCTTCCCAAGCCTAATAGGGTCAGGAAAGGGGCTTGGCCAGAGTTCGAATGTAAGGCTCAGCAGGATGTTCGACCTTGCTTCGGCACGGAGACCAAGCTTCCCGAGCCTAGTGGGAGTGTCAGGCAAGGGGGCTTGGCCGGAGTTCGAGTGTAAGGCTCGTCAGGACGTTCGAGCTTACCTCGGCAGGGAGACCAAGCTTCCCAAGCCTAGTAGGAGAGTCAGGCAAGGGGGCTTGGCCGGAGTTCGAGTGTAAGGCTCGGCAAGACGTTCGAACTTAGCTCAGCAGGGAGACCAAGCTTCCCAAGCATAGTAGGGTCAGGCAAGGGGGCTTGGCCGGAGTTCGAGTGTAAGGCTCAGCAGGATGTTCGACCGTACCTCAGCAGGGAGACCAAGCTTCCCAAGCCTAGTAGGGTCAGGAAAGGCGACTTGGCCACAGTTCGAGTGTAAGGCTCAGCAGGATGTTCGACCTTACCTCGGCAGGGAGACCAAGCTTCCCAAGCCTAATATGGTCAGGCAAGGGGGCATGGCCGGAATTCGCGTGTAAGGCTCGGCAGGACGTTCAACCTTACCTCGGCAGGGAGACCAAGCTCCCCAAGCCTAGTAGGAGAGTCAGGTAAGGGGACTTGGCCGGAGTACGAGTGTAAGGCTCGGCAGGACGTTCGACCTTACCTCGCTAGGGAGACCAAGCTTCCCAAGCCTAGTAGGAGAGTCAGGCAAGGGGGCTTGGCCAGACTTCGAGTGCAAGGCTCGGCAGGACGTTCGACCTTACCTCGGCCGGGAGACCAAGGTTCCCAAGCCTAGTAGGGTCAGGAAAGGCGGCTTGGCTGGAGTTCGAATGTAATGCTCAGCAGGATGTTCGACCTTACCTCAGCACGGAGACTAAGCTTCACAAGCCTAGTAGGTGAGTCAGGCAAGGGGGCTTGGCCGGTGTTCGAGTGTAAGACTCAGCAGGACGTTCGACCTTACCTTAGCAGGGAGACCAAGCTTCCCAAGCCTAGTAGGGTCAGGCAAGGGGGCTTGGCCGGAGTTCGATTTTAAGGCTTGGCAGGACGTTGGACCTTACCTCAGCAGGGAGACCAAGCTTCCCAACCTAGTAGGAGAGTCAGGCAAGGAGTCGTGGCCGGGGTTCGAGTGTAAGGCTCGGCAGGACGTTCGACCTTACCTCGGTAGGGAGACCAAGCTTCCCAAGCCTAGTAGGAGAGTCGGGCAAGGGGGCTTGGCCGGAATTCGTGTGTAAGGCTCGGCAGGACTTTCGACCTTACCTCAGCCGGGAGACCAAGCTTCCCAAGCCTAGTAGGGTCAGGAAAGGCGACTTGGCGACAGTTCGAGTGTAAGGCTCAGCAGGATGTTCGACCTTACCTCGGCAGGGAGACCAAGCTTCCCAAGCTTCGTATGGTCAGGCAAGGGGGCTTGGCCGGAATTCGCGTGTAAGGCTCAGCAGGATGTTCGACCTTACCTCAGCAGGGAGACCAAGCTTCCCAAGCCTAGTAGGTGAGTCAGGCAAGGGGGCTTGGCCGGAGTTCGAGTGTAAGGCTCGGCAGGACGTTCGACCTTACCTCGGCAGGGAGACCAAGCTTCCCAAGCCTAGTAGGGTCAGGCAACGGGCCTTGGCCAGAGTTCGAGTGTAAGGCTCGGCAGGACATTCGAACTTACCTCGGCAGGGAGGCCAAGCTTCCCAAGAGTAGTAGGAGAGTCAGGTAAGGGGGCTTGGCCGGAATTCGCGTGTAAGGCTCAGCAGGACGTTCGACCTTACCTCAGCAGGGAGAGCAAGCTTCCCAAGCCTAGGGGGAGAGTCAGGCAAGGTGGCTTGTCCGGAGTTCGAGTGTAAGGCTCGGCAGGACGTTCGACCTTACCTCGGCAGGGAGACCAAGCTTCCCAAGCCTTGTAGGAGAGTCACGAAAGGGGGCTTCGACGGAGTTCGAGTGTAAGGCTCGGCAGGACGTTCGACCTTGCCTCGGCAGGGAGACCAAGCTTCCCGAGCCTAGTAGGGTCAGGCAAGGGGGCTTGGCCGGCGTTCGAGTGTAAGGTTCGGCCGGACGTTCGACCTTACCTCGGCAGGGACACCAAGCGTCCCAAGCCTAGGAGGGAAGTCAGGCAAGGGGGCTTGGCAGGAGTTGGAGTGTAAGGCTCGGCAGGACGTTTGACCGTACCTCGGCAGGCAGACCAAGCTTCCCAAGCCTAATAGGGTCAGGAAAGGGGCTTGGCCAGAGTTCGAATGTAAGGCTCAGCAGGATGTTCGACCTTGCTTCGGCACGGAGACCAAGCTTCCCAAGCCTAGTGGGAGTGTCAGGCAAGGGGGCTTGGCCGGAGTTCGAGTGTAAGGCTCGGCAGGACGTTCGACCTTACCTCGGCAGGGAGACCAAGCTTCCCAAGCTTAGTCGGAGAGTCAGGCAAGGGGGCTTGTCCGGAGTTCGAGTGTAAGGCTCGGCAAGACGTTAGAACTTAGCTCAGCAGGGAGACCAAGCTTCCCAAGCATAGTAGGGTCAGGCAAGGGGCCTTGGCCGGAGTTCGAGTGTAAGGCTCAGCAGGATGTTCGACCTTACCTCAGCAGGGAGACCAAGCTTCCCAAGCCTCATCGGGTCAGGAAAGGCGACTTGGCCACAGTTCGAATGTAAGGCTCAGCAGGATGTTCGACCTTACCTCGGCAGGGAGACCAAGCTTCCCAAGCCTAATATGGTCAGGCAAGGGGGCATGGCCGGAATTCGCGTGTAAGGCTCGGCAGGACGTTCGACCTTACCTCGGAAGGGAGACCAAGCTTCCCAACCTAGTAGGAGAGTCAGGCAAGGGGTCGTGGCCGGGGTTCGAGTGTAAGGCTCGGCAGGACGTTCGACCTTACCTCAGCAGGGTGACCAAGCTTCCCAAGCCTAGTATGGTCAGGCAAGGGGGCTTGGCCGGAATTCGCGTGTAAGGCTCAGCAGGATGTTCGACATTACCTCGGCAGTGAGACCAAGCTTTCCAAGCCTAGTAGGTTCAGGCAACGGGCCTTGGCCGGAGTTCGAGTGTAAGGCTCGGCAGGACGTTCGACCTTGCCTCGGCAGGGAGACCAAGATTCCCAAGCCTAGTAGGGGAGTCAGGCAAGGGGGCTTGGCCGGAGTTCGAGTGTAAGGCTCGGCAGGACTTTCGACCTTACCTCGGCAGGGAGACCAAGCTTCCCAAGCCTAGTAGGAGAGTCAGGCAAGGGGGCTTGGCCAGGGTTCGAGTGTAAGGCTCAGCAGGGAGACCAAGCTTCCAAAGCCTAGTAGGGTCAGGCAAGGGGGCTTGGCCGGAGTTCGAGTGTAAGGCTCGGCAGGACGTTCGGCCTTACCTCGGCAGGGAGACCAAGCTCACCAAGCCGAGTTAGGAGAGTCAGGCAAGGGGGCTTGGCCGGAGTTCGAGTGTAAGGCTCGGCAGGACGTTCGAACTTACCTCGGCGGGGAGACCAAGCTTCCCAAGCCTAGTAGGGTCAGGCAAGGGTGCTTGGCCGGAGATCGATTGTAAGGCTCGGCAGGACGTTCGACCGTACCTCGGCAGGGAGACCAAGCTTCCCAAGCCTAGTAGGAGAGTCAGGCAAGGGGGCTTGGCCGGAGTTCGAGTGTAAGGCTCGGCAGGACGTTCGACCTTACCTCGGCAGGGAGATCAAGCTTCCCAAGCCTACTGGGAGTGTCAGGCAAGGGGGCTTGGCCGGAGTTCGAGTGTAAGGCTCGGCAGGACGTTTGACCTAACCTCGGCAGGGAGACCAAGCTTCCCAAGCCTAGTAGGAGAGTCAGGCAAGGGGGCTTGGCCGGAGTTCGAGTGTAAGGCTCGGCAGGGAGACCAAGCTTCCCAAGCCTAGTAGGGTCAAGCAAGGGGGCTTGGCGGGAGTTCGAGTGTAAGTCTCGGCAGGACGTTCGACCTTACCTCGGCAGGGAGACCAAGCTTCCCAAGCCTAGTAGGAGAGTCAGGCTAGGGGGCTTGGCCGGAGTTCGAGTGTAAGGCCCGGCAGGACGTTCGACCTTACCTCGGCAGGGAGACCAAGCTTCCCAAGCCTAGTAGGAGAGTAAGGCAAGGGGGCTTGGCCGGAGTTCAAGTGCAAGGCTCGGCAGGACGTTCGACCTTACCTCGGCAGGGAGACCAAGCTTCCCAAGCCTAGTAGGAGAGTCAGGCAAGAGGGCTTGGCTGGAGTTCGAGTGTAAGGCTCGGGAGGGAGACCAAGCTTCCCAAGCCTAGCAGGAGAGTCAGGCAAGGGGGCTTGGCCGGAGTTCGAGTGTAAGGCTCGGCAGGACGTTCGACCTTACCTCGGCAGGGAGACCAAACTTGCCTAGCCTAGTAGGCGAGTCAGGCAATGGGGTTTGGCCTGAGTTCGAGTGTAAGGCTCGGCAGGACGTTCGACCTTCCCTCGGCAGGGGGACCAAGCTTCCCAAGTCTAGTAGAGAGTCAGGCAAGGGTGCTTGGCCGGAGTTCGAGTGTAAGACTCGGCAGGACGTTCGACCGTACCTCAGCCGGGAGACCAAGCTTCCCAAGCCTAGTAGGGTCAGGAAAGGCGACTTGGCCACAGTTCGAGTGTAAGGCTCAGCAGGATGTTCGACCTTACCTCGGCAGGGAGACCAAGCTTCCCAAGCCTAGTATGGTCAGGCAAGGGGGCTTGGCCGGAATTCGCGTGTAAGGCTCAGCAGGATGTTCGACCTTACCTCAGCAGGGAGACCAACCTTCCCAAGCCTAGTAGGAGACTCAGGCAAGGGGGCTTGGCCGGAGTTCGAGTGTAAGGCTCGGCAGGGAGACCAAGCTTCCCAAGCCTAGTAGGGTCAGGCGAGGGGGCTTGGCCGGAGTTCGAGTGTAAGTCTCGGCAGGACGTTCGACCTTACCTCGGCAGGGAGAGCAAGCTTCCCAAGCCGAGTTAGGAGAGTCAGGCAAGGGGGCTTGGCCGGAGTTCGAGTGTAAGGCTCGGCAGGACGTTCGACCTTACCTCGGCGGGGAGACCAAGCTTCCCAAGCCTAGTAGGGTCAGGCAAGGGTGCTTGGCCGGAGTTCGAGTGTAAGGCTCGGCAGGACATTCGACGGTACCTCGGCAGGGAGACCAAGCTTCCCAAGTCTAGTAGGAGACTCAGGCAAGGGGGCTTGGCCGGAGTTCGAGTGTAAGGCTCGGCAGGACGTTCGACCTTACCTCGGCAGGGAGACCAAGCTTCCCAAGCCTAGTGGGAGTGTCAGGCAAGGGGGCTTGCCCGGAGTTCGAGTGTAAGGCTCGGCAGGACGTTCGACCTTACCTCGGCAGGGAGACCAAGCTTCCCAAGCCTCATCGGGTCAGGAAAGGCGACTTGGCCACAGTTCGAATGTAAGGCTCAGCAGGATGTTCGACCTTACCTCGGCAGGGAGACCAAGCTTCCCAAGCCTAATATGGTCAGGCAAGGGGGCATGGCCGGAATTCGCGTGTAAGGCTCGGCAGGACGTTCGACCTTACCTCGGAAGGGAGACCAAGCTTCCCAACCTAGTAGGAGAGTCAGGCAAGGGGTCGTGGCCGGGGTTCAAGTGTAAGGCTCGGCAGGACGTTCGACCTTACCTCAGCAGGGTGACCAAGCTTCCCAAGCCTAGTATGGTCAGGCAAGGGGGCTTGGCCGGAATTCGCGTATAAGGCTCAGCAGGATGTTCGACATTACCTCGGCAGTGTGACCAAGCTTTCCAAGCCTAGTAGGTTCAGGCAACGGGCCTTGGCCGGAGTTCGAGTGTAAGGCTCGGCAGGACGTTCGACCTTGCCTCGGCAGGGAGACCAAGATTCCCAAGCCTAGTAGGGGAGTCAGGCAAGGGGGCTTGGCCGGAGTTCGAGTGTAAGGCTCGGCAGGACTTTCGACCTTACCTCGGCAGGGAGACCAAGCTTCCCAAGCCTAGTAGGAGAGTCAGGCAAGGGGGCTTGGCCAGGGTTCGAGTGTAAGGCTCAGCAGGGAGACCAAGCTTCCAAAGCCTAGTAGGGTCAGGCAAGGGGGCTTGGCCGGAGTTCGAGTGTAAGGCTCGGCAGGACGTTCGGCCTTACCTCGGCAGGGAGACCAAGCTCACCAAGCCGAGTTAGGAGAGTCAGGCAAGGGGGCTTGGCCGGAGTTCGAGTGTAAGGCTCGGCAGGACGTTCGAACTTACCTCGGCGGGGAGACCAAGCTTCCCAAGCCTAGTAGGGTCAGGCAAGTGTGCTTGGCCGGAGATCGATTGTAAGGCTCGGCAGGACGTTCGACCGTACCTCGGCAGGGAGACCAAGCTTCCCAAGCCTAGTAGGAGAGTCAGGCAAGGGGGCTTGGCCGGAGTTCGAGTGTAAGGCTCGGCAGGACGTTCGACCTTACCTCGGCAGGGAGATCAAGCTTCCCAAGCCTACTGGGAGTGTCAGGCAAGGGGGCTTGGCCGGAGTTCGAGTGTAAGGCTCGGCAGGACGTTTGACCTAACCTCGGCAGGGAGACCAAGCTTCCCAAGCCTAGTAGGAGAGTCAGGCAAGGGGGCTTGGCCGGAGTTCGAGTGTAAGGCTCGGCAGGGAGACCAAGCTTCCCAAGCCTAGTAGGGTCAAGCAAGGGGGCTTGGCGGGAGTTCGAGTGTAAGTCTCGGCAGGACGTTCGACCTTACCTCGGCAGGGAGACCAAGCTTCCCAAGCCTAGTAGGAGAGTCAGGCTAGGGGGCTTGGCCGGAGTTCGAGTGTAAGGCCCGGCAGGACGTTCGACCTTACCTCGGCAGGGAGACCAAGCTTCCCAAGCCTAGTAGGAGAGTAAGGCAAGGGGGCTTGGCCGGAGTTCAAGTGCAAGGCTCGGCAGGACGTTCGACCTTACCTCGGCAGGGAGACCAAGCTTCCCAAGCCTAGTAGGAGAGTCAGGCAAGAGGGCTTGGCTGGAGTTCGAGTGTAAGGCTCGGGAGGGAGACCAAGCTTCCCAAGCCTAGCAGGAGAGTCAGGCAAGGGGGCTTGGCCGGAGTTCGAGTGTAAGGCTCGGCAGGACGTTCGACCTTACCTCGGCAGGGAGACCAAACTTGCCTAGCCTAGTAGGCGAGTCAGGCAATGGGGTTTGGCCTGAGTTCGAGTGTAAGGCTCGGCAGGACGTTCGACCTTACCTCGGCAGGGGGACCAAGCTTCCCAAGTCTAGTAGAGAGTCAGGCAAGGGTGCTTGGCCGGAGTTCGAGTGTAAGACTCGGCAGGACGTTCGACCGTACCTCAGCCGGGAGACCAAGCTTCCCAAGCCTAGTAGGGTCAGGAAAGGCGACTTGGCCACAGTTCGAGTGTAAGGCTCAGCAGGATGTTCGACCTTACCTCGGCAGGGAGACCAAGCTTCCCAAGCCTAGTATGGTCAGGCAAGGGGGCTTGGCCGGAATTCGCGTGTAAGGCTCAGCAGGATGTTCGACCTTACCTCAGCAGGGAGACCAACCTTCCCAAGCCTAGTAGGTGAGTCAGGCAAGGGGGCTTGGCCGGAGTTCGAGTGTAAGGCTCGGCAGGGAGACCAAGCTTCCCAAGCCTAGTAGGGTCAGGCGAGGGGGCTTGGCCGGAGTTCGAGTGTAAGTCTCGGCAGGACGTTCGACCTTACCTCGGCAGGGAGAGCAAGCTTCCCAAGCCGAGTTAGGAGAGTCAGGCAAGGGGGCTTGGCCGGAGTTCGAGTGTAAGGCTCGGCAGGACGTTCGACCTTACCTCGGCGGGGAGACCAAGCTTCCCAAGCCTAGTAGGGTCAGGCAAGGGTGCTTGGCCGGAGTTCGAGTGTAAGGCTCGGCAGGACGTTCGACCTTACCTCGGCAGGGAGACCAAGCTTCCCAAGCCTAGTGGGAGTGTCAGGCAAGGGGGCTTGCCCGGAGTTCGAGTGTAAGGCTCGGCAGGACGTTCGACCTTACCTCGGCAGGGAGACCAAGCTTCCCAAGCCTTGTAGGAGAGTCACGAAAGGGGGCTTGGCCGGCGTTCGAGTGTAAGGCTCGGCAGGACGTTCGACCTTACCTCGGCAGGGACACCAAGCGTCCCAAGCCTAGGAGGGAAGTCAGGCAAGGGGGCTTGGCAGGAGTTGGAGTGTAAGGCTCGGCAGGACGTTTGACCGTACCTCGGCAGGCAGACCAAGCTTCCCAAGCCTAATAGGGTCAGGAAAGGGGCTTGGCCAGAGTTCGAATGTAAGGCTCAGCAGGATGTTCGACCTTGCTTCGGCACGGAGACCAAGCTTCCCAAGCCTAGTGGGAGTGTCAGGCAAGGGGGCTTGGCCGGAGTTCGAGTGTAAGGCTCGGCAGGACGTTCGACCTTACCTCGGCAGGGAGACCAAGCTTCCCAAGCCTAGTCGGAGAGTCAGGCAAGGGGGCTTGTCCGGAGTTCGAGTGTAAGGCTCGGCAAGACGTTAGAACTTAGCTCAGCAGGGAGACCAAGCTTCCCAAGCATAGTAGGGTCAGGCAAGGGGGCTTGGCCGGAGTTCGAGTGTAAGGCTCAGCAGGATGTTCGACCTTACCTCAGCAGGGAGACCAAGCTTCCCAAGCCTCATCGGGTCAGGAAAGGCGACTTGGCCACAGTTCGAATGTAAGGCTCAGCAGGATGTTCGACCTTACCTCGGCAGGGAGACCAAGCTTCCCAAGCCTAATATGGTCAGGCAAGGGGGCATGGCCGGAATTCGCGTGTAAGGCTCGGCAGGACGTTCGACCTTACCTCGGAAGGGAGACCAAGCTTCCCAACCTAGTAGGAGAGTCAGGCAAGGGGTCGTGGCCGGGGTTCGAGTGTAAGGCTCGGCAGGACGTTCGACCTTACCTCAGCAGGGTGACCAAGCTTCCCAAGCCTAGTATGGTCAGGCAAGGGGGCTTGGCCGGAATTCGCGTGTAAGGCTCAGCAGGATGTTCGACATTACCTCGGCAGTGAGACCAAGCTTTCCAAGCCTAGTAGGTTCAGGCAACGGGCCTTGGCCGGAGTTCGAGTGTAAGGCTCGGCAGGACGTTCGACCTTGCCTCGGCAGGGAGACCAAGATTCCCAAGCCTAGTAGGGGAGTCAGGCAAGGGGGCTTGGCCGGAGTTCGAGTGTAAGGCTCGGCAGGACTTTCGACCTTACCTCGGCAGGGAG
Source organism: Vidua macroura (assembly GCF_024509145.1). NCBI lineage: Eukaryota > Metazoa > Chordata > Aves > Passeriformes > Viduidae > Vidua > Vidua macroura. The sequence goes on along the minus strand of NW_026530536.1, from coordinate 1,551,090 downwards.
ACCAAGCTTCCCAAGCCTAGTAGGAGAGTCAGGCAAGGGGGCTTGGCCAGGGTTCGAGTGTAAGGCTCAGCAGGGAGACCAAGCTTCCAAAGCCTAGTAGGGTCAGGCAAGGGGGCTTGGCCGGAGTTCGAGTGTAAGGCTCGGCAGGACGTTCGGCCTTACCTCGGCAGGGAGACCAAGCTCACCAAGCCGAGTTAGGAGAGTCAGGCAAGGGGGCTTGGCCGGAGTTCGAGTGTAAGGCTCGGCAGGACGTTCGAACTTACCTCGGCGGGGAGACCAAGCTTCCCAAGCCTAGTAGGGTCAGGCAAGGGTGCTTGGCCGGAGATCGATTGTAAGGCTCGGCAGGACGTTCGACCGTACCTCGGCAGGGAGACCAAGCTTCCCAAGCCTAGTAGGAGAGTCAGGCAAGGGGGCTTGGCCGGAGTTCGAGTGTAAGGCTCGGCAGGACGTTCGACCTTACCTCGGCAGGGAGATCAAGCTTCCCAAGCCTACTGGGAGTGTCAGGCAAGGGGGCTTGGCCGGAGTTCGAGTGTAAGGCTCGGCAGGACGTTTGACCTAACCTCGGCAGGGAGACCAAGCTTCCCAAGCCTAGTAGGAGAGTCAGGCAAGGGGGCTTGGCCGGAGTTCGAGTGTAAGGCTCGGCAGGGAGACCAAGCTTCCCAAGCCTAGTAGGGTCAAGCAAGGGGGCTTGGCGGGAGTTCGAGTGTAAGTCTCGGCAGGACGTTCGACCTTACCTCGGCAGGGAGACCAAGCTTCCCAAGCCTAGTAGGAGAGTCAGGCTAGGGGGCTTGGCCGGAGTTCGAGTGTAAGGCCCGGCAGGACGTTCGACCTTACCTCGGCAGGGAGACCAAGCTTCCCAAGCCTAGTAGGAGAGTAAGGCAAGGGGGCTTGGCCGGAGTTCAAGTGCAAGGCTCGGCAGGACGTTCGACCTTACCTCGGCAGGGAGACCAAGCTTCCCAAGCCTAGTAGGAGAGTCAGGCAAGAGGGCTTGGCTGGAGTTCGAGTGTAAGGCTCGGGAGGGAGACCAAGCTTCCCAAGCCTAGCAGGAGAGTCCGGCAAGGGTGCTTGGCCGGAGATCGATTGTAAGGCTCGGCAGGACGTTCGACCTTACCTCGGCAGGGAGACCAAACTTGCCTAGCCTAGTAGGCGAGTCAGGCAATGGGGTTTGGCCTGAGTTCGAGTGTAAGGCTCGGCAGGACGTTCGACCTTACCTCGGCAGGGGGACCAAGCTTCCCAAGTCTAGTAGAGAGTCAGGCAAGGGTGCTTGGCCGGAGTTCGAGTGTAAGACTCGGCAGGACGTTCGACCGTACCTCAGCCGGGAGACCAAGCTTCCCAAGCCTAGTAGGGTCAGGAAAGGCGACTTGGCCACAGTTCGAGTGTAAGGCTCAGCAGGATGTTCGACCTTACCTCGGCAGGGAGACCAAGCTTCCCAAGCCTAGTATGGTCAGGCAAGGGGGCTTGGCCGGAATTCGCGTGTAAGGCTCAGCAGGATGTTCGACCTTACCTCAGCAGGGAGACCAACCTTCCCAAGCCTAGTAGGTGAGTCAGGCAAGGGGGCTTGGCCGGAGTTCGAGTGTAAGGCTCGGCAGGGAGACCAAGCTTCCCAAGCCTAGTAGGGTCAGGCGAGGGGGCTTGGCCGGAGTTCGAGTGTAAGTCTCGGCAGGACGTTCGACCTTACCTCGGCAGGGAGAGCAAGCTTCCCAAGCCGAGTTAGGAGAGTCAGGCAAGGGGGCTTGGCCGGAGTTCGAGTGTAAGGCTCGGCAGGACGTTCGACCTTACCTCGGCGGGGAGACCAAGCTTCCCAAGCCTAGTAGGGTCAGGCAAGGGTGCTTGGCCGGAGTTCGAGTGTAAGGCTCGGCAGGACATTCGACGGTACCTCGGCAGGGAGACCAAGCTTCCCAAGTCTAGTAGGAGACTCAGGCAAGGGGGCTTGGCCGGAGTTCGAGTGTAAGGCTCGGCAGGACGTTCGACCTTACCTCGGCAGGGAGACCAAGCTTCCCAAGCCTAGTGGGAGTGTCAGGCAAGGGGGCTTGCCCGGAGTTCGAGTGTAAGGCTCGGCAGGACGTTTGACCTTACCTCGGCAGGGAGACCAAGCTTCCCAAGCCTAGTAGGAGAGTCAGGCAAGGGGGCTTGGCCGGAGTTCAAGTGTAAGGCTCGGCAGGGAGACCAAGCTTCCCAAGACTAGTAGGGTCAAGCAAGGGGGCTTGGCGGGAGTTCGAGTGTAAGTCTCGGCAGGACGTTCGACCTTACCTCGGCAGGGAGACCAAGCATCCCAAGCCTAGTAGGAGAGTCAGACAACGGGGCATGGCCAGAGTTCGAGTGTAAGGCCCGGCAGGACGTTCGACCTTACCTCGGCAGGGAGACCAAGCTTCCCAAGCCTAGTAGGAGAGTCAGACAACGGCGCATGGCCAGAGTTAGAGTGTAAGGCCCGGCAGGACGTTCGACCTTACCTCGGCAGGGAGACCAAGCTTCCCAAGCCTAGTAGGAGAGTAAGGCAAGGGGGCTTGGCCGGAGCACAAGTGTAAGGCTCGGCAGGACGTTCGACCTTACCTCGGCAGGGAGACCAAGCTTCCCAAGCCTAGTAGGAGAGTCAGGCAAGGGGGCTTGGCTGGAGTTCGAGTGTAAGGCTCAGGAGGGAGACCAAGCTTCCCAAGCCTAGCAGGAGAGTCAGGCAAGGGGGCTTGGTCGGAGTTCGAGTGTAAGGCTCGGCAGGACGTTCGACCTTACCTCGGCAGGGAGACCAAGATTCCCAAGCCTAGTAGGGGAGTCTGGCAAGGGGGCTTGGCCGGAGTTCGAGTGTAAGGCTCGGCAGGACTTTCGACCTTACCTCGGCAGGGAGACCAAGCTTCCCAAGCCTAGTAGGAGAGTCAGGCAAGGGGGCTTGGCCAGAGTTCGAGTGTAAGGCTCAGCAGGGAGACCAAGCTTCCAAAGCCTAGTAGGGTCAGGCAAGGGGGCTTGGCCGGAGTTCGAGTGTAAGGCTCGGCAGGACGTTCGGCCTTACCTCGGCAGGGAGACCAAGCTCACCAAGCCGAGTTAGGAGAGTCAGGCAAGGGGGCTTGGCCGGAGTTCGAGTGTAAGGCTCGGCAGGACGTTCGACCTTACCTCGGCGGGGAGACCAAGCTTCCCAAGCCTAGTAGGGTCAGGCAAGGGTGCTTGGCCGGAGATCGATTGTAAGGCTCGGCAGGACGTTCGACCATACCTCGGCAGGGAGACCAAGCTTCCCAAGCCTAGTAGGAGAGTCAGGCAAGGGGGCTTGGCCGGAGTTCGAGTGTAAGGCTCGGCAGGACGTTCGACCTTACCTCGGCAGGGAGATCAAGCTTCCCAAGCCTACTGGGAGTGTCAGGCAAGGGGGCTTGGCCGGAGTTCGAGTGTAAGGCTCGGCAGGACGTTTGACCTAACCTCGGCAGGGAGACCAAGCTTCCCAAGCCTAGTAGGAGAGTCAGGCAAGGGGGCTTGGCCGGAGTTCGAGTGTAAGGCTCGGCAGGGAGACCAAGCTTCCCAAGCCTAGTAGGGTCAAGCAAGGGGGCTTGGCGGGAGTTCGAGTGTAAGTCTCGGCAGGACGTTCGACCTTACCTCGGCAGGGAGACCAAGCTTCCCAAGCCTAGTAGGAGAGTCAGGCTAGGGGGCTTGGCCGGAGTTCGAGTGTAAGGCCCGGCAGGACGTTCGACCTTACCTCGGCAGGGAGACCAAGCTTCCCAAGCCTAGTAGGAGAGTAAGGCAAGGGGGCTTGGCCGGAGTTCAAGTGCAAGGCTCGGCAGGACGTTCGACCTTACCTCGGCAGGGAGACCAAGCTTCCCAAGCCTAGTAGGAGAGTCAGGCAAGAGGGCTTGGCTGGAGTTCGAGTGTAAGGCTCGGGAGGGAGACCAAGCTTCCCAAGCCTAGCAGGAGAGTCAGGCAAGGGGGCTTGGCCGGAGTTCGAGTGTAAGGCTCGGCAGGACGTTCGACCTTACCTCGGCAGGGAGACCAAACTTGCCTAGCCTAGTAGGCGAGTCAGGCAATGGGGTTTGGCCTGAGTTCGAGTGTAAGGCTCGGCAGGACGTTCGACCTTACCTCGGCAGGGGGACCAAGCTTCCCAAGTCTAGTAGAGAGTCAGGCAAGGGTGCTTGGCCGGAGTTCGAGTGTAAGACTCGGCAGGACGTTCGACCGTACCTCAGCCGGGAGACCAAGCTTCCCAGGCCTAGTAGGGTCAGGAAAGGCGACTTGGCCACAGTTCGAGTGTAAGGCTCAGCAGGATGTTCGACCTTACCTCGGCAGGGAGACCAAGCTTCCCAAGCCTAGTATGGTCAGGCAAGGGGGCTTGGCCGGAATTCGCGTGTAAGGCTCAGCAGGATGTTCGACCTTACCTCAGCAGGGAGACCAACCTTCCCAAGCCTAGTAGGTGAGTCAGGCAAGGGGGCTTGGCCGGAGTTCGAGTGTAAGGCTCGGCAGGACGTTCGACCTTACCTCGGCAATGAGACCAAGCTTCCCAAGCCTAGTAGGGGCAGGCAACGGGCCTTGGCCGGAGTTCGAGTGTAAGGCTTGGCAGGACGTTCGACCTTACCTCAGCAGGGAGACCAAGCTTCCCAACCTAGTAGGAGAGTCAGGCCAGGGGTCGCGGCCGGGGTTCGAGTGTAAGGCTCGGCAGGACGTTCGACCTTACCTCGGCAGGGAGACCAAGCTTCCCAAGCCTAGTAGGAGAGTCAGGCAAGAGGGCTTGGCTGGAGTTCGAGTGTAAGGCTCGGGAGGGAGACCAAGCTTCCCAAGCCTAGCAGGAGAGTCAGGCAAGGGGGCTTGGCCGGAGTTCGAGTGTAAGGCTCGGCAGGACGTTCGACCTTACCTCGGCAGGGAGACCAAACTTGCCTAGCCTAGTAGGCGAGTCAGGCAATGGGGTTTGGCCTGAGTTCGAGTGTAAGGCTCGGCAGGACGTTCGACCTTCCCTCGGCAGGGCGACCAAGCTTCCCAAGTCTAGTAGAGATTCAGGCAAGGGTGCTTGGCCGGAGTTCGAGTGTAAGACTCGGCAGGACCTTCGACCGTACCTAAGCCGGGAGACCAAGCTTCCCAGGCCTAGTAGGGTCAGGAAAGGCGACTTGGCCACAGTTCGAGTGTAAGGCTCAGCAGGATGTTCGGCCTTACCTCGGCAGGGAGACCAAGCTTCCCAAGCCTAGTATGGTCAGGCAAGGGGGCTTGGCCGGAATTCGCGTGTAAGGCTCAGCAGGATGTTCGACCTTACCTCAACAGGGAGACCAACCTTCCCAAGCCTAGTAGGTGAGTCAGGCAAGGGGGCTTGGCCGGAGTTGGAGTGTAAGGCTCGGCAGGACGTTCGACCTTACCTCGGCAATGAGACCAAGCTTCCCAAGCCTAGTAGGGGCAGGCAACGGGCCTTGGCCGGAATTCGAGTGTAAGGCTTGGCAGGACGTTCGACCTTACCTCAGCAGGGAGACCAAGCTTCCCAACCTAGTAGGAGAGTCAGGCAAGGGGTCGCGGCCGGGGTTCGAGTGTAAGGCTCGGCAGGACGTTCGACCTTACCTCGGCAGGGGGACCAAGCATCCCAAACCTAGTAGGAGAGTCAGGCAAGGGGGCTTGGCCGGAGTTCGAGTGTAAGGCTCGGCAGGACTTTCGACCTTACCTCAGCCGGGAGACCAAGCTTCCCAAGCCTAGTCGGGTCAGGAAAGGCGACTTGGCCACAGTTCGAGTGTAAGGCTCAGCAGGATGTTCGACCTTACCTAGGCAGGGAGACCAAGCTTCCCAAGCCTAGTATGGTCAGGCAAGGGGGCTTGGCCGGAATTCGCGTGTAAGGCTCAGCAGGATGTTCGACCTTACCTCAGCAGGGAGACCAAGCTTCCCAAGCCTAGTAGGTGAGTCAGGCAAGCGGGCTTGGCCGGAGTTCAAGTGTAAGGCTCGGCAGGACGTTCGAACTTACCTCGGCAGGGAGACCAAGCTTCCCAAGACTAGTAGGAGAGTCAGGCAAGGGGGCTTGGCCGGAATTCGCGTGTAAGGCTCAGCAGGACGTTCGACCTTACCTCAGCAGGGAGACCAAGCTTCCCAAGCCTAGGAGGAGAGTCAGGCAAGGGGGCTTGGCTGGAGTTCGAGTGTAAGGCTCGGCAGGAGGTTGGACCTTACCTCGGCAGGGAGACCAAGATTCCCAAGCCTAGTAGGAGAGTCAGGCAAGGGGGCTTGGCCGGAGTTCGAGTGTAAGGCTCGGCAGGACTTTCGACCTTACCTCGGCAGGGAGACCAAGCTTCCCAAGCCTAGTAGGAGAGTCAGGCAAGGGGGCTTGGCCAGAGTTCGAGTGTAAGGCTCGGCAGGGAGACCAAGCTTCCCAAGCCTAGTAGGGTCAGGCAAGGGGGCTTGGCCGGAGTTCGAGTGTAAGGCTCGGCAGGACGTTCGACCTTACCTCGGCAGGGAGACCAAGCTTCCCAAGCCGAGTTAGGAGAGTCAGGCAAGGGGGCTTGGCCGGAGTTCGAGTGTAAGTCTCGGCAGGACGTTCGACCTTACCTCGGCGGGGAGACCAAGCTTCCCAAGCCTAGTAGGGTCAGGCAAGGGTGCTTGGCTGGAGTTCGAGTGTAAGGCTCGGCAGGACATTCGACGGTACCTCGGCAGGGAGACCAAGCTTCCCAAGTCTAGTAGGAGAGTCAGGCAAGGGGGCTTGGCCGGAGTTCGAGTGTAAGGCTCGGCAGGACGTTCGACCTTACCTCGGCAGGGAGACCAAGCTTCCCAAGCCTAGTGGGAGTGTCAGGCAAGGGGGCTTGGCCGGAGTTCGAGTGTAAGGCTCGGCAGGACGTTTGACCTTACCTCGGCAGGGAGACCAAGCTTCCCAAGCCTAGTAGGAGAGTCAGGCAAGGGGGCTTGGCCGGAGTTCAAGTGTAAGGCTCGGCTGGGAGACCAAGCTTCCCAAGCCTAGTAGGGTCAAGCAAGGGGGCTTGGCGGGAGTTCGAGTGTAAGTCTCGGCAGGACGTTCGACCTTACCTCGGCAGGGAGACCAAGCTTCCCAAGCCTAGTAGGAGAGTCAGGCTAGGGGGCTGGGCCGGAGTTCGAGTGTAAGGCTCGGCAGGACATTGGACCTTACCTCGGCGGGGAGACCAAGCATCCCAAGCCTAGTAGGAGAGTCAGACAATGGGGCATGGCCAGAGTTCGAGTGTAAGGCCCGGCAGGACGTTCGACCTTACCTCGGCAGGGAGACCAAGCTTCCCAAGCCTAGTAGGAGAGTAAGGCAAGGGGGCTTGGCCGGAGCTCAAGTGTAAGGCTCGGCAGGACGTTCGACCTTACCTCGGCAGGGAGACCAAGCTTCCCAAGCCTAGTGGGAGAGTCAGGCAAGGGGGCTTGGCTGGAGTTCGAGTGTAAGGCTCAGGAGGGAGACCAAGCTTCCCAAGCCTAGCAGGAGAGTCAGGAAAGGGGGCTTGGCCGGGGTTCGAGTGTAAGGCTCGGCAGGACGTTCGACCTTACCTCGGCAGGGAGACCAAGCTTCCCAAGCCTAGTAGGGTCAGGCAAGGGGGCTTGTCCGGAGTTCGAGTGTAAGGCTCGGCAGGACGTTCGACCGTACCTCGGCAGGGAGACCAAGCTTCCCAAGCCTAGTAGGAGAGTCAGGCAAGGGGGCTTGGTCGGAGTTCGAGTGTAAGGCTCGGCAGCACTTTCGACCTTACCTCGGGACGGAGACCAAGCTTCCCAAGCGTAGTAGGAGAGTCAGGCAAGGGGGCTTGGCCAGAGTTCGAGTGTAAGGCTCGGCAGGGAGACCAAGCTTCCCAAGCCTAGTAGGAGAGTCAGGCAAGGGGGCTTGGCCGGAGTTCGAGTGTAAGGCTCGGCAGGGAGACCAAGCTTCCCAAGCCTAGTAGGGTCAAGCAAGGGGGCTTGGCGGGAGTTCGAGTGTAAGGCTCGGCAGGACGTTCGACCTTACCTCGGCAGGGAGACCAAGCTTCCCAAGCCTAGTAGGAGAGTCAGGCAAGAGGGCTTGGCTGGAGTTTGAGTGTAAGGCTCGGGAGGGAGACCAAGCTTCCCAAGCCTAGCAGGAGAGTCAGGCAAGGGGGCATGGCCGGAGTTCGAGTGTAAGGCTCGGCAGGACGTTCGACCTTACCTCGGCAGGGAGACCAAACTTGCCTAGCCTAGCAGGAGAGTCAGGCAATGGGATTTGGCCTGAGTTCGAGTGTAAGGCTCGGCAGGACGTTCGACCTTACCTCGGCAGGGAGACCAAGCTTCCCAAGCCTAGTATGGTCAGGCAAGGGGGCTTGGCCGGAATTCGCGTGTAAGGCTCAGCAGGATGTTCGACCTTACCTCAGCAGGGAGACCAACCTTCCCAAGCCTAGTAGGTGAGTCAGGCAAGGGGGCTTGGCCGGAGTTCGAGTGTAAGGCTCGGCAGGGAGACCAAGCTTCCCAAGCCTAGTAGGGTCAGGCGAGGGGGCTTGGCCGGAGTTCGAGTGTAAGTCTCGGCAGGACGTTCGACCTTACCTCGGCAGGGAGAGCAAGCTTCCCAAGCCGAGTTAGGAGAGTCAGGCAAGGGGGCTTGGCCGGAGTTCGAGTGTAAGGCTCGGCAGGACGTTCGACCTTACCTCGGCGGGGAGACCAAGCTTCCCAAGCCTAGTAGGGTCAGGCAAGGGTGCTTGGCCGGAGTTCGAGTGTAAGGCTCGGCAGGACATTCGACGGTACCTCGGCAGGGAGACCAAGCTTCCCAAGTCTAGTAGGAGACTCAGGCAAGGGGGCTTGGCCGGAGTTCGAGTGTAAGGCTCGGCAGGACGTTCGACCTTACCTCGGCAGGGAGACCAAGCTTCCCAAGCCTAGTGGGAGTGTCAGGCAAGGGGGCTTGCCCGGAGTTCGAGTGTAAGGCTCGGCAGGACGTTTGACCTTACCGCGGCAGGGAGACCAAGCTTCCCAAGCCTAGTAGGAGAGTCAGGCAAGGGGGCTTGGCCGGAGTTCAAGTGTAAGGCTCGGCAGGGAGACCAAGCTTCCCAAGACTAGTAGGGTCAAGCAAGGGGGCTTGGCGAGAGTTCGAGTGTAAGTCTCGGCAGGACGTTCGACCTTACCTCGGCAGGGAGACCAAGCTTCCCAAGCCTAGTAGGAGAGTCAGGCTAGGGGGCTTGGCCGGAGTTCGAGTGTAAGGCTCGGCAGGACATTGGACCTTACCTCGGCAGGGAGACCAAGCATCCCAAGCCTAGTAGGAGAGTCAGACAACGGGGCATGGCCAGAGTTCGAGTGTAAGGCCCGGCAGGACGTTCGACCTTACCTCGGCAGGGAGACCAAGCTTCCCAAGCCTAGTGGGAGAGTCAGACAACGGCGCATGGCCAGAGTTAGAGTGTAAGGCCCGGCAGGACGTTCGACCTTACCTCGGCAGGGAGACCAAGCTTCCCAAGCCTAGTAGGAGAGTAAGGCAAGGGGGCTTGGCCGGAGCACAAGTGTAAGGCTCGGCAGGACGTTCGACCTTACCTCGGCAGGGAGACCAAGCTTCCCAGGCCTAGTAGGGTCAGGAAAGGCGACTTGGCCACAGTTCGAGTGTAAGGCTCAGCAGGATGTTCGACCTTACCTCGGCAGGGAGACCAAGCTTCCCAAGCCTAGTATGGTCAGGCAAGGGGGCTTGGCCGGAATTCGCGTGTAAGGCTCAGCAGGATGTTCGACCTTACCTCAGCAGGGAGACCAACCTTCCCAAGCCTAGTAGGTGAGTCAGGCAAGGGGGCTTGGCCGGAGTTCGAGTGTAAGGCTCGGCAGGACGTTCGACCTTACCTCGGCAATGAGACCAAGCTTCCCAAGCCTAGTAGGGGCAGGCAACGGGCTTTGGCCGGAGTTCGAGTGTAAGGCTTGGCAGGACGTTCGACCTTACCTCAGCAGGGAGACCAAGCTTCCCAACCTAGTAGGAGAGTCAGGCAAGGGGTCGCGGCCGGGGTTCGAGTGTAAGGCTTGGCAGGACGTTCGACCTTACCTCGGCAGGGAGACCAAGCTTCCCAAGCCTAGTAGGAGAGTCAGGCAAGAGGGCTTGGCTGGAGTTCGAGTGTAAGGCTCGGGAGGGAGACCAAGCTTCCCAAGCCTAGCAGGAGAGTCAGGCAAGGGGGCTTGGCCGGAGTTCGAGTGTAAGGCTCGGCAGGACGTTCGACCTTACCTCGGCAGGGAGACCAAACTTGCCTAGCCTAGTAGGCGAGTCAGGCAATGGGGTTTGGCCTGAGTTCGAGTGTAAGGCTCGGCAGGACGTTCGACCTTCCCTCGGCAGGGGGACCAAGCTTCCCAAGTCTAGTAGAGAGTCAGGCAAGGGTGCTTGGCCGGAGTTCGAGTGTAAGACTCGGCAGGACGTTCGACCGTACCTCAGCCGGGAGACCAAGCTTCCCAGGCCTAGTAGGGTCAGGAAAGGCGACTTGGCCACAGTTCGAGTGTAAGGCTCAGCAGGATGTTCGGCCTTACCTCGGCAGGGAGACCAAGCTTCCCAAGCCTAGTATGGTCAGGCAAGGGGGCTTGGCCGGAATTCGCGTGTAAGGCTCAGCAGGATGTTCGACCTTACCTCAACAGGGAGACCAACCTTCCCAAGCCTAGTAGGTGAGTCAGGCAAGGGGGCTTGGCCGGAGTTGGAGTGTAAGGCTCGGCAGGACGTTCGACCTTACCTCGGCAATGAGACCAAGCTTCCCAAGCCTAGTAGGGGCAGGCAACGGGCCTTGGCCGGAGTTCGAGTGTAAGGCTTGGCAGGACGTTCGACCTTACCTCAGCAGGGAGACCAAGCTTCCCAACCTAGTAGGAGAGTCAGGCAAGGGGTCGCGGCCGGGGTTCGAGTGTAAGGCTCGGCAGGACGTTCGACCTTACCTCGGTAGGGAGACCAAGCTTCCCAAGCCTAGTAGGAGAGTCAGGTAGGGGGGCTTGTCCGGAGTTTGAGAGTAAGGCTCGGCAGGACGTTCGACCTTACCTCGGCAGGGGGACCAAGCATCCCAAACCTAGTAGGAGAGTCAGGCAAGGGGGCTTGGCCGGAGTTCGAGTGTAAGGCTCGGCAGGACTTTCGACCTTACCTCAGCCGGGAGACCAAGCTTCCCAAGCCTAGTAGGAGAGTCAGGTAGGGGGGCTTGTCCGGAGTTTGAGTGTAAGGCTCGGCAGGACGTTCGACCTTACCTCGGCAGGGGGACCAAGCATCCCAAACCTAGTAGGAGAGTCAGGCAAGGGGGCTTGGCCGGAGTTCGAGTGTAAGGCTCGGCAGGACTTTCGACCTTACCTCAGCCGGGAGACCAAGCTTCCCAAGCCTAGTAGGGTCAGGAAAGGCGACTTGGCCACAGTTCGAGTGTAAGGCTCAGCAGGATGTTCGACCTTACCTAGGCAGGGAGACCAAGCTTCCCAAGCCTAGTATGGTCAGGCAAGGGGGCTTGGCCGGAATTCGCGTGTAAGGCTCAGCAGGATGTTCGACCTTACCTCAGCAGGGAGACCAAGCTTCCCAAGCCTAGTAGGTGAGTCAGGCAAGGGGGCTTGGCCGGAGTTCGAGTGTAAGGCTCGGCAGGACGTTCGACCTTACCTCGGCAGGGAGACCAAGCTTCCCAAGACTAGTAGGAGAGTCAGGCAAGGGGGCTTGGCCGGAATTCGCGTGTAAGGCTCAGCAGGACGTTCGACCTTACCTCAGCAGGGAGACCAAGCTTCCCAAGCCTAGGAGGAGAGTCAGGCAAGGGGGCTTGGCCGGAGTTCGAGTGTAAGGCTCGGCAGGACGTTGGACCTTACCTCGGCAGGGAGACCAAGATTCCCAAGCCTAGTAGGAGAGTCAGGCAAGGGGGCTTGGCCGGAGTTCGAGTGTAAGGCTCGGCAGGACTTTCGACCTTACCTCGGCAGGGAGACCAAGCTTCCCAAGCCTAGTAGGAGAGTCAGGCAAGGGGGCTTGGCCAGAGTTCGAGTGTAAGGCTCGGCAGGGAGACCAAGCTTCCCAAGCCTAGTAGGGTCAGGCAAGGGGGCTTGGCCGGAGTTCGAGTGTAAGGCTCGGCAGGACGTTCGACCTTACCTCGGCGGGGAGACCAAGCTTCCCAAGCCTAGTAGGGTCAGGCAAGGGTGCTTGGCCGGAGTTCGAGTGTAAGGCTCGGCAGGACGTTCGACCTTACCTCGGCAGGGAGACCAAGCTTCCCAAGCCTAGTGGGAGTGTCAGGCAAGGGGGCTTGGCCGGAGTTCGAGTGTAAGGCTCGGCAGGACGTTCGACCTTACCTCGGCAGGGAGACCAAGCTTCCCAAGCCTAGTGGGAGTGTCAGGCAAGGGGGCTTGGCCGGAGTTCGAGTGTAAGGCTCGGCAGGACGTTTGACCTTACCTCGGCAGGGAGACCAAGCTTCCCAAGCCTAGTAGGAGAGTCAGGCAAGGGGGCTTGGCTGGAGTTCGAGTGTAAGGCTCAGGAGGGAGACCAAGCTTCCCAAGCCTAGCAGGAGAGTCAGGCAAGGGGGCTTGGTCGGAGTTCGAGTGTAAGGCTCGGCAGCACTTTCGACCTTACCTCGGCAGGGAGACCAAGCTTCCCAAGCCTAGTAGGAGAGTCAGGCAAGGGGGCTTGGCTGGACTTCGAGTGTAAGTCTCGGCAGGACGTTCGACCTTACCTCGGCAGAGAGACCAAGCTTCCCAAGCCTAGTAGGGTCAGGCAAGGGGGCTTGTCCGGAGTTCGAGTGTAAGGCTCGGCAGGACGTTCGACCTTACCTCGGCAGGGAGACCAAGCTTCCCAAGCCTAGCAGGAGAGTCAGGCAAGGGGGCTTGGCCGGAGTTCGAGTGTAAGGCTCGGCAGGACGTTCGACCTTACCTCGGCAGGGAGACCAAGCTTCCCAAGCCTAGCAGGAGAGTCAGGCAAGGGGGCTTGGCCGGAGTTCGAGTGTAAGGCTCGGGAGGGAGACCAAGCTTCCCAAGCCTAGCAGGAGAGTCAGGCAAGGGGGCTTGGCCGGAGTTCGAGTGTAAGGTTCGGCAGGACGTTCGACCTTACCTCGGCAGGGAGACCAAGCTTCCCAAGCCTAGCAGGAGAGTCAGGCAAGGGGGCTTGTCCGGAGTTCGAGTGTAAGGCTCGGCAGGACGTTCGATCTTACCTCGGCAGGGAGACCAAGCTTCCCAAGCCGAGTAGGAGAGTCAGGCAAGGGGGCTTGGCCGGAGTTCGAGTGTAAGGCTCGGCAGGACGTTCGACCTTACCTCGGCGGGGAGACCAAGCTTCCCAAGCCTAGTAGGGTCAGGCAAGGGGGCTTGGCCGGAGTTCGTGTGTAAGGCTCGGCAGGACGTTCGACCTTACCTCGGCGGGGAGACCAAGCTTCCCAAGCATAGTAGGAGAGTCAGGCAAGGGGGCTTGGCCGGAGTTCGAGTGTAAGGCTCGGCAGGGAGACCAAGCTTCCCAAGCCTAGTAGGGTCAGGCATGGGGGCTTGCCCGGAGTTCGAGTTTAAGGCTCGGCAGGGAGACCAAGCTTCCCAAGCCTAGTAGGGTCAGGCAAGGGGGCTTGGCCGGAGTTCGCGCGTAAGGCTCAGCAGGATGTTCGCCCTTACCTCAGCAGGGAGACCAAGCTTCCCAAGCCTAGTAGGTGAGTCAGGCAGCGGGCCTTGGCCGGAGTTCGAGTGTAAGGCTTGGCAGGACGTTCGACCTTACCTCAGCAGGGAGACCAAGCTTGCCGAGCCTAGTAGGAGAGTCAGGCAAGGGGGCTTGGCCGGAGTTCGAGTGTAAGGCTCGGCAGGACGTTCGAACTTACCTCGACAGGGAGACCAAGCTTCCCAAGACGAGTAGGAGAGTCAGGCAAGGGGGCTTGGCCGGAGTTCGAGTGTAAGGCTCGGCAGGACGTTCGACCTTACCTCGGCAGGGAGACCAAGATTCCCAAGCCTAGTAGGAGATTCAGGCAAGAGGGCTTGGCCGGAGTTCGAGTGTAAGGCTCGGCAGGACTTTCGCCCTTACCTCGGCAGGGAGACCAAGCTTCCCAAGCCTAGTAGGAGAGTCAGGCAAGGGGGCTTGGCCGGAGTTCGAGTGTAAGGCTCGGCAAGGAGGGCAAGCTTCCCAAGCCTAGTAGGGTCAGGCAAAGGGGCTTGGCCGGAGTTCGAGTGTAAGGCTCGGCAGGACGTTCGACCTTACCTCGGCAGGGAGACCAAGCTTCCCAAGCCGAGTAGGAGAGTCAGGCGAGGGGGCTTGGCCGGAGTTCGAGTGTAAGGCTCGGCAGGACGTTCGACCTTACCTCGGCAGGGAGACCAAGCTTCCCAAGCCTAGCAGGAGAGTCAGGCAAGGGTGCTTGGCCGGAGTTCGAGTGTAAGGCTCGGCAGGACGTTCGACCTTACCTCGGCAGGGAGACCAAGCTTCCCAAGCCGAGTAGGTGAGTCAGGAAAGGGGGCTTGGCCGGAGTTCGAGTGTAAGGCTCGGCAGGACGTTCGACCTTACCTCGGCGGGGAGACCAAGCTTCCCAAGCCTAGTAGGGTCAGGCAAGGTTGCTTGGCCGGAGTTCGAGTGTAAGTCTCAGCAGGACGTTCGACCGTACCTCGGCAGGGAGACCAAGCTTCCCAAGCCTAGTAGGAGAGTCAGGCCAGGGGGCTTGGCCGGAGTTCGAGTGTAAGGCTCGGCAGGACGTTCGACCTTACCTCGGCAGGGAGACCAAGCTTCCCAAGCCTAGTGGGAGTGTCAGGCAAGGGGGCTTGGCCGGAGTTCGAGTGTAAGGCTCGGCAGGACGTTCGACCGTACCTCGGCAGGGAGACCAAGCTTCCCAAGCCTAGTAGGAGAGTCAGGCAAGGGGGCTTGGCCGGAGTTCGAGTGTAAGGCTCGGCAGGGAGGCCAAGCTTCCCAAGCCTAGTAGGGTCAAGCAAGGGGGCTTGGCCGGAGTTCGAGTGTAAGTCTCGGCAGGACGTTCGACCTTACCTCGGAAGGGAGACCAAGCTTCCCAAGCCTAGTAGGAGAGTCAGGCAAGGGGGCTTGGCCGGAGTTCGAGTGTAAGTCTCGGCAGGACATTGGACCTTACCTCGGCAGGGAGACCAAGCATCCCAAGCCTAGTAGGAGAGTCAGGCAAGGGGGCTTGGCCGGAGTTTGAGTGTAAGGCTCGGCAGGACGTTCGACCTTACCTCGGCAGGGAGACCAAGCTTCCCAAGCCTAGTGGGAGTGTCAGGCAAGGGGGCTTGGCCGGAGTTCGAGTGTAAGGCTCGGCAGGACGTTCGACCGTACCTCGGCAGGGAGACCAAGCTTCCCAAGCCTAGTAGGAGAGTCAGGCAAGGGGGCTTGGCCGGAGTTCGAGTGTAAGGCTCGGCAGGGAGGCCAAGCTTCCCAAGCCTAGTAGGGTCAAGCAAGGGGGCTTGGCCGGAGTTCGAGTGTAAGTCTCGGCAGGACGTTCTACCTTACCTCGGCACGGAGACCAAGCTTCCCAAGCCTAGTAGGAGAGTCAGGCAAGGGGGCTTGGCCGGAGTTCGAGTGTAAGGCTCGGCAGGACATTGGACCTTACCTCGGCAGGGAGACCAAGCATCCCAAGCCTAGTAGGAGAGTCAGGCAAGGGGGCTTGGCCGGAGTTTGAGTGTAAGGCTCGGCAGGACGTTCGACCTTACCTCGGCAGGGAGACCAAGCTTCCCAAGCCTAGTAGGAGAGTCAGACAATGGGGCATGGCCAGAGTTCGAGTGTAAGGCCCGGCAGGACGTTCGACCTTACCTCGGCAGGGAGACCAAGATTCCCAAGCCTAGTAGGAGGGTCAGGCAAGGGGGCTTGGCCGGAGTTCGAGTGTAAGGCTCGGCAGGACTTTCGACCTTACCTCGGCAGGGAGACCAAGCTTCCCAAGCCTAGTAGGAGAGTCAGGCAAGGGGGCTTGGCCAGAGTTCGAGTGTAAGGCTCGGCAAGGAGGGCAAGCTTCCCAAGCCTAGTAGGGACAGGCAAGGGGGCTTGGCCGGAGTTCGCGCGTAAGGCTCAGCAGGATGTTCGACCTTACCTCAGCAGGGAGACCAAGCTTCCCAAGCCTAGTAGGTGAGTCAGGCAGCGGGCCTTGGCCGGAGTTCGAGTGTAAGGCTTGGCAGGACGTTCGACCTTACCTCAGCAGGGAGACCAAGCTTGCCGAGCCTAGTAGGAGAGTCAGGCAAGGGGGCTTGGCCGGAGTTCGAGTGTAAGGCTCGGCAGGACGTTCGAACTTACCTCGACAGGGAGACCAAGCTTCCCAAGACGAGTAGGAGAGTCAGGCAAGGGGGCTTGGCCGGAGTTCGCGCGTAAGGCTCAGCAGGATGTTCGACCTTACCTCAGCAGGGAGACCAAGCTTCCCAAGCCTAGTAGGTGAGTCAGGCAGCGGGCCTTGGCCGGAGTTCGAGTGTAAGGCTCGGCAGGACGTTCCACCTTACCTCGGCAGGGAGACCAAGATTCCCAAGCCTAGTAGGAGAGTCAGGCAAGAGGGCTTGGCCGGAGTTCGAGTGTAAGGCTCGCCAGGACGTTCGACCGTACCTCGGCAGGGAGACCAAGCTTCCCAAGCCTAGTAGGAGAGTCAGGCAAGGGGGCTTGGCCGGAGTTCGAGTGTAAGGCTCGGCAGGGAGGCCAAGCTTCCCAAGCCTAGTAGGGTCAAGCAAGGGGGCTTGGCCGGAGTTCGAGTGTAAGTCTCGGCAGGACATTCGACCTTACCTCGGCAGGGACACCAAGCTTCCCAAGCCTAGTAGGAGAGTCAGGCAAGGGGGCTTGGCCGGAGTTCGAGTGTAAGGCTCGGCAGGACATTGGACCTTACCTCGGCAGGGAGACCAAGCATCCCAAGCCTAGTAGGAGAGTCAGGAAAGGGGGCTTGGCCGGAGTTTGAGTGTAAGGCTCGGCAGGACGTTCGACCTTACCTCGGCAGAGAGACCAAGCTTCCCAAGCCTAGTAGGAGAGTCAGACAACGGGGCATGGCCAGAGTTCGAGTGTAAGGCCCGGCAGGACGTTCGACCTTACCTCGGCAGGGAGACCAAGATTCCCAAGCCTAGTAGGAGAGTCAGGCAAGGGGGCTTGGCCGGAGTTCGAGTGTAAGGCTCGGCAGGACGTTCGACCTTACCTCAGCAGCGAGACCGAGATTCGCAAGCCTAGCAGGAGAGTCAGGCAAGGGGGCTTGGCCGGAGTTCGAGTGTAAGGCTCGGCAGGACTTTCGACCTTACCTCGGCAGGGAGACCAAGCTTCCCAAGCCTAGTCGGAGAGTCAGGCAAGGGGGCTTGGCCAGACTTCGAGTGTAAGGCTCAGCAGGGAGACCAAGCTTCCCAAGCCTAGTAGGGTCAGGCAAGGGGGCTTGGCCGGAGTTCGAGTGTAAGGCTCGGCAGGACGTTCGACCTTACCTCGGCAGGGAGACCAAGCTTCCCAAGCCGAGCAGGAGAGTCAGGCAAGGGGGCTTGGCCGGAGTTCGAGTGTAAGGCTCGGCAGGACGTTCGACTTTACCTCGGCGGGGAGACCAAGCTTCCCAAGCCTAGTAGGTTCAGGCAAGGGTGCTTGGCCGGAGTTCGAGTGTAAGGCTCGGCAGGACGTTCGACCGTGCCTCGGCAGGGAGACCAAGCTTCCCAAGCCTAGTAGGAGAGTCAGGCAAGGGGGCTTGGCCGGAGTTGGAGTGTAAGGCTCGGCAGGACGTTCGACCTTACCTCGGCAGGGAGACCAAGCTTCCCAAGCCTAGAGGGAGTGTCAGGCAAGGGGGCTTGGCCGGAGTTCGAGTGTAAGGCTCGGCAGGACGTTTGACCTTACCTCGGCAGGGAGACCAAGCTTCCCAAGCCTAGTAGGAGAGTCAGGCAAGGGGGCTTGGCCGGAGTTCGAGTGTAAGGCTCGGCAGGGAGACCAAGCTTCCCAAGCCTAGTAGGGTAAAGCAAGGGGGCTTGGCCGGAGTTCGAGTGTAAGTCTCGGCAGGACGTTCGACCTTACCTCGGCAGGGAGACCAAGCTTCCCAAGCCTAGTAAGGTCAGGCAAGGGGGCTTGTCCGGAGTTCGAGTGTAAGGCTCGGCAGGACGTTCGACCTTACCTCGGCAGGGAGACCAAGCTTCCCAAGCCTAGCAGGAGAGTCAGGCAAGGGGGCTTGGCCGGAGTTCAAGTGTAAGGCTCGGCAGGACGTTCGACCTTACCTCGGCAGGGAGACCAAGCTTCCCAAGCCTAGTAGGAGAGGCAGGCAAGGGGGCTTGGCCGGAGTTCGAGTGTAAGGCTCGGCAGGACGTTCGACCTTACCTCGGCGGGTAGACCAAGCTTCCCAAGCCTAGGAGGGTCAGGCAAGGGGGCTTGGCCGGAGTTCGAGTGTAAGGCTCGGCAGGACGTTCGACCTTACCTCGGCAGGGAGACCAAGCTTCCCAAGCATAGTAGGAGAGTCAGGCAAGGGGGCTTGGCCGGAGTTCGAGTGTAAGGCTCGGCAGGGAGACCAAGCTTCCCAAGCCTAGTAGGGTCAGGCATGGGGGCTTGCCCGGAGTTCGAGTTTAAGGCTCGGCAGGGAGACCAAGCTTCCCAAGCCTAGTAGGAGAGTCAGGCAAGGGGGCTTGGCCGGAGTTCGCGTGTAAGGGTCATCAGGATGTTCGACCTTACCTCAGCAGGGAGACCAAGCTTCCCAAGCCTAGTAGGTGAGTCAGGCAGCGGGCCTTGGCCGGAGTTCGAGTGTAAGGCTTGGCAGGACGTTCGACCTTACCTCAGCAGGGAGACCAAGCTTGCCGAGCCTAGTAGGAGAGTCAGGCAAGGGGGCTTGGCCGGAGTTCGAGTGTAAGGCTCGGCAGGACGTTCGACCTTACCTCGGCAGGGAGACCAAGATTCCCAAGCCTAGTAGGAGAGTCAGGCAAGAGGGCTTGGCCGGAGTTCGAGTGTAAGGCTCGGCAGGACTTTCGACCTTACCTCGGCAGGGAGACCAAGCTTCCCAAGCCTAGTAGGAGAGTCAGGCAAGGGGGCTTGGCCGGAGTTCGAGTGTAAGGCTCGGCAGGGAGGGCGAGCTTCCCAAGCCTAGTAGGGTCAGGCAAGGGGGCTTGGCCGGAGTTCGAGTGTAAGGCTCGGCAGGACGTTCGACCTTACCTCGGCAGGGAGACCAAGCATCCCAAGCCTAGTAGGAGAGTCAGGCAAGGGGGCTTGGCCGGAGTTTGAGTGTAAGGCTCGGCAGGACGTTCGACCTTACCTCGGCAGGGAGACCAAGCTTCCCAAGCCTAGTGGGAGTGTCAGGCAAGGGGGCTTGGCCGGAGTTCGAGTGTAAGGCTCGGCAGGGAGACCAAGCTTCCCAAGCCTAGTAGGGTCAGGCAAGGGGGCTTGGCCGGAGTTCGAGTGTAAGGCTCGGCAGGACGTTCGACCTTACCTCGGCGGGGAGACCAAGCTTCCCAAGCCTAGTAGGAGAGTCAGGCAAGGGGGCTTGGCCGGAGTTCGAGTGTAAGGCTCGGCAGGACTTTCGACCTTACCTCGGCAGGGAGACCAAGCTTCCCAAGCCTAGTAAGGGAGTCAGGCAAGGGGGCTTGGCCAGAGTTCGAGTGTAAGGCTCGGCAAGGAGGGCAAACTTCCCAAGCCTAGTAGGGACAGGCAAGGGGGCTTGGCCGGAGTTCGAGTGTAAGGCTCGGCAGGACGTTCGACCTTACCTCGGCAGGGAGACCAAGCTTCCCAAGCCGAGTAGGAGAGTCAGGCAAGGGGGCTTGGCCGGAGTTCGAGTGTAAGGCTCGGCAGGACGTTCGACTTTACCTCGGCGGGGAGACCAAGCTTCCCAAGCCTAGTAGGGTCAGGCAAGGGTGCTTGGCCGGAGTTCGAGTGTAAGGCGCGGCAGGACGTTCGACCGTGCCTCGGCAGGGAGACCAAGCTTCCCAAGCCTAGTAGGAGAGTCAGGCAAGGGGGCTTGGCCGGAGTTCGAGTGTAAGGCTCGGCAGGACGTTCGACCTTACCTCGGCAGGGAGACCAAGCTTCCCAAGCCTAGAGGGAGTGTCAGGCAAGGGGGCTTGGCCGGAGTTCGAGTGTAAGGCTCGACAGGACGTTTGACCTTACCTCGGCAGGGAGACCAAGCTTCCCAAGCCTAGTAGGAGAGTCAGGCAAGGGGGCTTGGCCGGAGTTCGAGTGTAAGGCTCGGCAGGGAGACCAAGCTTCCCAAGCCTAGTAGGGTCAAGCAAGGGGGCTTGGCCGGAGTTCGAGTTTAAGTCTCGGCAGGACGTTCGAGCTTACCTCGGCAGGGAGACCAAGCTTCCCAAGCCTAGTAATGTCAGGCAAGGGGGCTTGTCCGGAGTTCGAATGTAAGGCTCGGCAGGACGTTCGACCTTACCTCGGCAGGGAGACCAAGCTTCCCAAGCCGAGCAGGAGAGTCAGGATGGGGGCTTGGGCGGAGTCCGAGTGTAAGGCTCGGCAGGACGTTCGACCTTACCTCGGCAGGGAGACCAAGCTTCCCAAGCCTAGTAGGAGAGTCAGGCAAGGGGGCTTGGCCGGAGTTCGAGTGTAAGGCTCGGGAGGGAGACCAAGCTTCCCAAGCCTAGGAGGAGAGTCAGGCAAGGGGGCTTGGCCGGAGTTCGAGTGTAAGGCTCGGCAGGACGTTCGACCTTACCTCGGCAGGGAGACCAAGCTTCCCAAGCCTAGTAGGGTCAGGCAAGGGGGCTTGTCCTAAGTTCGAGTGTAAGGCTCGGCAGGACGTTCGACCTTACCTCGGCAGGGAGACCAAGCTTCCCAAGCCTAGTGGGAGTGTCAGGCAAGGGGGCTTGGCCGGAGTTCGAGTGTAAGGCTCGGCAGGACGTTCGACCGTACCTCGGCAGGGAGACCAAGCTTCCCAAGCCTAGTAGGAGAGTCAGGCAAGGGGGCTTGGCCGGAGTTCGAGTGTAAGGCTCGGCAGGGAGGCCAAGCTTCCCAAGCCTAGTAGGGTCAAGCAAGGGGGCTTGGCCGGAGTTCGAGTGTAAGTCTCGGCAGGACGTTCGACCTTACCTCGGAAGGGAGACCAAGCTTCCCAAGCCTAGTAGGAGAGTCAGGCAAGGGGGCTTGGCCGGAGTTCGAGTATAAGTCTCGGCAGGACATTGGACCTTACCTCGGCAGGGAGACCAAGCATCCCAAGCCTAGTAGGAGAGTCAGGCAAGGGGGCTTGGCCGGAGTTTGAGTGTAAGGCTCGGCAGGACGTTCGACCTTACCTCGGCAGGGAGACCAAGCTTCCCAAGCCTAGTGGGAGTGTCAGGCAAGGGGGCTTGGCCGGAGTTCGAGTGTAAGGCTCGGCAGGACGTTCGACCGTACCTCGGCAGGGAGACCAAGCTTCCCAAGCCTAGTAGGAGAGTCAGGCAAGGGGGCTTGGCCGGAGTTCGAGTGTAAGGCTCGGCAGGGAGGCCAAGCTTCCCAAGCCTAGTAGGGTCAAGCAAGGGGGCTTGGCCGGAGTTCGAGTGTAAGTCTCGGCAGGACGTTCTACCTTACCTCGGCACGGAGACCAAGCTTCCCAAGCCTAGTAGGAGAGTCAGGCAAGGGGGCTTGGCCGGAGTTCGAGTGTAAGGCTCGGCAGGACATTGGACCTTACCTCGGCAGGGAGACCAAGCATCCCAAGCCTAGTAGGAGAGTCAGGCAAGGGGGCTTGGCCGGAGTTTGAGTGTAAGGCTCGGCAGGACGTTCGACCTTACCTCGGCAGGGAGACCAAGCTTCCCAAGCCTAGTAGGAGAGTCAGACAATGGGGCATGGCCAGAGTTCGAGTGTAAGGCCCGGCAGGACGTTCGACCTTACCTCGGCAGGGAGACCAAGATTCCCAAGCCTAGTAGGAGAGTCAGGCAAGGGGGCTTGGCCGGAGTTCGAGTGTAAGGCTCGGCAGGACTTTCGACCTTACCTCGGCAGGGAGACCAAGCTTCCCAAGCCTAGTAGGAGAGTCAGGCAAGGGGGCTTGGCCAGAGTTCGAGTGTAAGGCTCGGCAAGGAGGGCAAGCTTCCCAAGCCTAGTAGGGACAGGCAAGGGGGCTTGGCCGGAGTTCGCGCGTAAGGCTCAGCAGGATGTTCGACCTTACCTCAGCAGGGAGACCAAGCTTCCCAAGCCTAGTAGGTGAGTCAGGCAGCGGGCCTTGGCCGGAGTTCGAGTGTAAGGCTTGGCAGGACGTTCGACCTTACCTCAGCAGGGAGACCAAGCTTGCCGAGCCTAGTAGGAGAGTCAGGCAAGGGGGCTTGGCCGGAGTTCGAGTGTAAGGCTCGGCAGGACGTTCGAACTTACCTCGACAGGGAGACCAAGCTTCCCAAGACGAGTAGGAGAGTCAGGCAAGGGGGCTTGGCCGGAGTTCGCGCGTAAGGCTCAGCAGGATGTTCGACCTTACCTCAGCAGGGAGACCAAGCTTCCCAAGCCTAGTAGGTGAGTCAGGCAGCGGGCCTTGGCCGGAGTTCGAGTGTAAGGCTCGGCAGGACGTTCCACCTTACCTCGGCAGGGAGACCAAGATTCCCAAGCCTAGTAGGAGAGTCAGGCAAGAGGGCTTGGCCGGAGTTCGAGTGTAAGGCTCGGCAGGACGTTCGACCGTACCTCGGCAGGGAGACCAAGCTTCCCAAGCCTAGTAGGAGAGTCAGGCAAGGGGGCTTGGCCGGAGTTCGAGTGTAAGGCTCGGCAGGGAGGCCAAGCTTCCCAAGCCTAGTAGGGTCAAGCAAGGGGGCTTGGCCGGAGTTCGAGTGTAAGTCTCGGCAGGACATTCGACCTTACCTCGGCAGGGACACCAAGCTTCCCAAGCCTAGTAGGAGAGTCAGGCAAGGGGGCTTGGCCGGAGTTCGAGTGTAAGGCTCGGCAGGACATTGGACCTTACCTCGGCAGGGAGACCAAGCATCCCAAGCCTAGTAGGAGAGTCAGGAAAGGGGGCTTGGCCGGAGTTTGAGTGTAAGGCTCGGCAGGACGTTCGACCTTACCTCGGCAGAGAGACCAAGCTTCCCAAGCCTAGTAGGAGAGTCAGACAACGGGGCATGGCCAGAGTTCGAGTGTAAGGCCCGGCAGGACGTTCGACCTTACCTCGGCAGGGAGACCAAGATTCCCAAGCCTAGTAGGAGAGTCAGGCAAGGGGGCTTGGCCGGAGTTCGAGTGTAAGGCTCGGCAGGACTTTCGACCTTACCTCGGCAGGGAGACCAAGCTTCCCAAGCCTAGTAGGAGAGTCAGGCAAGGGGGCTTGGCCAGAGTTCGAGTGTAAGGCTCGGCAAGGAGGGCAAGCTTCCCAAGCCTAGTAGGGACAGGCAAGGGGGCTTGGCCGGAGTTCGAGTGTAAGGCTCGGCAGGACGTTCGACCTTACCTCGGCAGGGAGACCAAGCTTCCCAAGCCTAGCAGGAGAGTCAGGCAAGGGTGCTTGGCCGGAGTTCAAGTGTAAGGCTCGGCAGGACGTTCGAACTTATCTCGGCAGGGAGACCAAGCTTCCCAAGCCGAGTAGGAGAGTCAGGCAAGGGGGCTTGGCCGGAGTTCGAGTGTAAGGCTCGGCAGGACGTTCGACCTTACCTCAGCAGGGAGACCAAGATTCGCAAGCCTAGCAGGAGAGTCAGGCAAGGGGGCTTGGCCGGAGTTCGAGTGTAAGGCTCGGCAGGACGTTCGACCTTACCTCGGCAGGGAGACCAAGCTTCCCAAGCCGAGTAGGAGAGTCAGGCAAGGGGGCTTGGCCGGAGTTCGAGTGTAAGGCTCGGCAGGACGTTCGACCTTACCTCAGCAGGGAGACCGAGATTCGCAAGCCTAGCAGGAGAGTCATGCAAGGGGGCTTGGCCGGAGTTCGAGTGTAAGGCTCGGCAGGACTTTCGACCTTACCTCGGCAGGGAGACCAAGCTTCCCAAGCCTAGTCGGAGAGTCAGGCAAGGGGGCTTGGCCAGACTTCGAGTGTAAGGCTCAGCAGGGAGACCAAGCTTCCCAAGCCTAGTAGGGTCAGGCAAGGGGGCTTGGCCGGAGTTCGAGTGTAAGGCTCGGCAGGACGTTCGACCTTACCTCGGCAGGGAGACCAAGCTTCCCAAGCCGAGCAGGAGAGTCAGGCAAGGGGGCTTGGCCGGAGTTCGAGTGTAAGGCTCGGCAGGACGTTCGACTTTACCTCGGCGGGGAGACCAAGCTTCCCAAGCCTAGTAGGTTCAGGCAAGGGTGCTTGGCCGGAGTTCGAGTGTAAGGCTCGGCAGGACGTTCGACCGTGCCTCGGCAGGGAGACCAAGCTTCCCAAGCCTAGTAGGAGAGTCAGGCAAGGGGGCTTGGCCGGAGTTGGAGTGTAAGGCTCGGCAGGACGTTCGACCTTACCTCGGCAGGGAGACCAAGCTTCCCAAGCCTAGAGGGAGTGTCAGGCAAGGGGGCTTGGCCGGAGTTCGAGTGTAAGGCTCGCCAGGACGTTTGACCTTACCTCGGCAGGGAGACCAAGCTTCCCAAGCCTAGTAGGAGAGTCAGGCAAGGGGGCTTGGCCGGAGTTCGAGTGTAAGGCTCGGCAGGGAGACCAAGCTTCCCAAGCCTAGTAGGGTAAAGCAAGGGGGCTTGGCCGGAGTTCGAGTGTAAGTCTCGGCAGGACGTTCGACCTTACCTCGGCAGGGAGGCCAAGCTTCCCAAGCCTAGTAAGGTCAGGCAAGGGGGCTTGTCCGGAGTTCGAGTGTAAGGCTCGGCAGGACGTTCGACCTTACCTCGGCAGGGAGACCAAGCTTCCCAAGCCTAGCAGGAGAGTCAGGCAAGGGGGCTTGGCCGGAGTTCAAGTGTAAGGCTCGGCAGGACGTTCGACCTTACCTCGGCAGGGAGACCAAGCTTCCCAAGCCTAGTAGGAGAGTCAGGCAAGGGGGCTTGGCCGGAGTTCGAGTGTAAGGCTCGGCAGGACGTTCGACCTTACCTCGGCGGGGAGACCAAGCTTCCCAAGCCTAGTAGGAGAGTCAGGCAAGGGGGCTTGGCCGGAGTTCGAGTGTAAGGCTCGGCAGGACGTTCGACCTTACCTCGGCAGGGAGACCAAGCTTCCCAAGCATAGTAGGAGAGTCAGGCAAGGGGGCTTGGCCGGAGTTCGAGTGTAAGGCTCGGCAGGGAGACCAAGCTTCCCAAGCCTAGTAGGGTCAGGCATGGGGGCTTGCCCGGAGTTCGAGTTTAAGGCTCGGCAGGGAGACCAAGCTTCCCAAGCCTAGTAGGAGAGTCAGGCAAGGGGGCTTGGCCGGAGTTCGCGTGTAAGGGTCATCAGGATGTTCGACCTTACCTCAGCAGGGAGACCAAGCTTCCCAAGCCTAGTAGGTGAGTCAGGCAGCGGGCCTTGGCCGGAGTTCGAGTGTAAGGCTTGGCAGGACGTTCGACCTTACCTCAGCAGGGAGACCAAGCTTGCCGAGCCTAGTAGGAGAGTCAGGCAAGGGGGCTTGGCCGGAGTTCGAGTGTAAGGCTCGGCAGGACGTTCGACCTTACCTCGGCAGGGAGACCAAGATTCCCAAGCCTAGTAGGAGAGTCAGGCAAGAGGGCTTGGCCGGAGTTCGAGTGTAAGGCTCGGCAGGACTTTCGACCTTACCTCGGCAGGGAGACCAAGCTTCCCAAGCCTAGTAGGAGAGTCAGGCAAGGGGGCTTGGCCGGAGTTCGAGTGTAAGGCTCGGCAGGGAGGGCAAGCTTCCCAAGCCTAGTAGGGTCAGGCAAGGGGGCTTGGCCGGAGTTCGAGTGTAAGGCTCGGCAGGACGTTCGACCTTACCTCGGCAGGGAGACCAAGCTTCCCAAGCCGAGTAGGAGAGTCAGGCAAGGGGGATTGGCCGGAGTTCGTGTGTAAGGCTCGGCAGGACGTTCGACCTTACCTCGGCGGGGAGACCAAGATTCCCAAGCCTAGTAGGAGAGTCAGGCAAGGGGGCTTGAACGGAGTTCGAGTGTAAGGCTCGGCAGGGAGACCAAGCTTCCCAAGCCTAGTAGGGTCAGGCAAGGGGGCTTGGCCGGAGTTCGAGTGTAAGGCTCGGCAGGACGTTCGACCTTACCTCGGCAGGGAGACCAAGCTTCCCAAGCCTAGCAGGAGAGTCAGGCAAGGGTGCTTGGCCGGAGTTCGAGTGTAAGGCTCGGCAGGACGTTCGACCTTACCTCGGCAGGGAGACCAAGCTTCCCAAGCCGAGTAGGAGAGTCAGGCAAGGGGGCTTGGCCGGAGTTCGAGTGTAAGGCTCGGCAGGACTTTCGTCCTTACCTCGGCAGGGAGACCAAGCTTCCCAAGCCTAGTAAGGGAGTCAGGCAAGGGGGCTTGGCCAGAGTTCGAGTGTAAGGCTCGGCAAGGAGGGCAAACTTCCCAAGCCTAGTAGGGACAGGCAAGGGGGCTTGGCCGGAGTTCGAGTGTAAGGCTCGGCAGGACGTTCGACCTTACCTCGGCAGGGAGACCAAGCTTCCCAAGCCGAGTAGGAGAGTCAGGCAAGGGGGCTTGGCCGGAGTTCGAGTGTAAGGCTCGGCAGGACGTTCGACTTTACCTCGGCGGGGAGACCAAGCTTCCCAAGCCTAGTAGGGTCAGGCAAGGGTGCTTGGCCGGAGTTCGAGTGTAAGGCGCGGCAGGACGTTCGACCGTGCCTCGGCAGGGAGACCAAGCTTCCCAAGCCTAGTAGGAGAGTCAGGCAAGGGGGCTTGGCCGGAGTTCGAGTGTAAGGCTCGGCAGGACGTTCGACCTTACCTCGGCAGGGAGACCAAGCTTCCCAAGCCTAGAGGGAGTGTCAGGCAAGGGGGCTTGGCCGGAGTTCGAGTGTAAGGCTCGACAGGACGTTTGACCTTACCTCGGCAGGGAGACCAAGCTTCCCAAGCCTAGTAGGAGAGTCAGGCAAGGGGGCTTGGCCGGAGTTCGAGTGTAAGGCTCGGCAGGGAGACCAAGCTTCCCAAGCCTAGTAGGGTCAAGCAAGGGGGCTTGGCCGGAGTTCGAGTTTAAGTCTCGGCAGGACGTTCGAGCTTACCTCGGCAGGGAGACCAAGCTTCCCAAGCCTAGTAATGTCAGGCAAGGGGGCTTGTCCGGAGTTCGAATGTAAGGCTCGGCAGGACGTTCGACCTTACCTCGGCAGGGAGACCAAGCTTCCCAAGCCGAGCAGGAGAGTCAGGATGGGGGCTTGGGCGGAGTCCGAGTGTAAGGCTCGGCAGGACGTTCGACCTTACCTCGGCAGGGAGACCAAGCTTCCCAAGCCTAGTAGGAGAGTCAGGCAAGGGGGCTTGGCCGGAGTTCGAGTGTAAGGCTCGGGAGGGAGACCAAGCTTCCCAAGCCTAGGAGGAGAGTCAGGCAAGGGGGCTTGGCCGGAGTTCGAGTGTAAGGCTCGGCAGGACGTTCGACCTTACCTCGGCAGGGAGACCAAGCTTCCCAAGCCTAGTAGGGTCAGGCAAGGGGGCTTGTCCTAAGTTCGAGTGTAAGGCTCGGCAG
Source organism: Vidua macroura (assembly GCF_024509145.1). NCBI lineage: Eukaryota > Metazoa > Chordata > Aves > Passeriformes > Viduidae > Vidua > Vidua macroura. The sequence continues at coordinate 1,524,052 of NW_026530536.1, read as the reverse complement.
GACGTTCGACCTTACCTCGGCAGGGAGACCAAGCTTCCCAAGCCGAGTAGGAGAGTCAGGCAAGGGGGCTTGGCCGGAGTTCGAGTGTAAGGCTCGGCAGGACGTTCGACCTTACCTCGGCGGGGAGACCAAACTTCCCAAGCCTAGTAGGGTCAGGCAAGGGGGCTTGGCCGGAGTTCGAGTGTAAGGCTCGGCAGGACGTTCGACCTTACCTCGGCAGGGAGACCAAGCTTCCCAAGCATAGTAGGAGAGTCAGGCAAGGGGGCTTGGCCGGAGTTCGAGTGTAAGGCTCGGCAGGGAGACCAAGCTTCCCAAGCCTAGTAGGGTCAGGCATGGGGGCTTGCCCGGAGTTCGAGTTTAAGGCTCGGCAGGGAGACCAAACTTCCCAAGCCTAGTAGGGTCAGGCAAGGGGGCTTGGCCGGAGTTCGCGTGTGAGGCTCAGCAGGATGTTCGACCTTACCTCAGCAGGGAGACCAAGCTTGCCGAGCCCAGTAGGAGAGTCAGGCAGCGGGCCTTGGCCGGAGTTCGAGTGTAAGGCTCAGCAGGACGTTCGAACTTACCTCGACAGGGAGACCAAGCTTCCCAAGACTAGTAGGAGAGTCAGGCAAGGGGGCTTGGCCGGAATTCGCGTGTAAGGCTCAGCAGGACGTTCGACCTTACCTCAGCAGGGAGACCAAGCTTCCCAAGCCTAGGAGGAGAGTCAGGCAAGGGGGCTTGGCCGGAGTTCGAGTGTAAGGCTCGGCAGGACGTTCGACCTTACCTCGGCAGGGAGACCAAGATTCCCAAGCCTAGTAGGAGAGTCAGGCAAGAGGGCTTGGCCGGAGTTCGAGTGTAAGGCTCGGCAGGACTTTAGACCTTACCTCGGCAGGGAGACCAAGCTTCCCAAGCCTAGTAGGAGAGTCAGGCAAGAGGGCTTGGCCGGAGTTCGAGTGTAAGGCTCGGCAAGGAGGGCAAGCTTCCCAAGCCTAGTAGGGTCAGGCAAGGGGGCTTGTCTGGAGTTCGAGTGTAAGGCTCGGCAGGACGTTCGACCTTACCTCGGCAGGGAGACCAAGCTTCCCAAGCCGAGTAGGAGAGTCAGGCAAGGGGGCTTGGCCGGAGTTCGAGGGTAAGGCTCGGCAGGACGTTCGACCTTACCTCGGCGGGGAGACCAAGATTCCCAAGCCTAGTAGGAGAGTCAGGCAAGGGGGCTTGGACGGAGTTCGAGTGTAAGGCTCGGCAGGGAGACCAAGCTTCCCAAGCCTAGTAGGGTCAGGCAAGGGGGCTTGGCCGGAGTTCGAGTGTAAGGCTCGGCAGGACGTTCGACCTTACCTCGGCAGGGAGACCAAGCTTCCCAAGCCTAGCCGGAGAGTCAGGCAAGGGAGCTTGGCCGGAGTTCGAGTGTAAGGCTCGGCAGGAGGTTCGACCCTACCTCGGCAGGGAGACCAAGCTTCCCAAGCCGAGTAGGAGAGTCAGGCAAGGGGGCTTGGCCGGAGTTCGAGTGTAAGGCCCGGCAGGACGTTCGACCTTACCTCGGCAGGGAGACCAAGATTCCCAAGCCTAGTAGGAGAGTCAGGCAAGGGGGCTTGGCCGGAGTTCGAGTGTAAGGCTCGGCAGGACGTGCGACCTTACCTCGGCAGGGAGACCAAGCTTCCCAAGCCTAGTAGGAGAGTCAGGCAAGGGGGCTTGGCCAGAGTTCCAGTGTAAGGCTCGGCAAGGAGGGCAAGCTTCCCAAGCCTAGTAGGGACAGGCAAGGGGGCTTGGCCCGAGTTCGAGTGTAAGGCTCGGCAGGACGTTCGACCTTACCTCGGCAGGGAGACCAAGCTTCCCAAGCCTAGCAGGAGAGTCAGGCAAGGGTGCTTGGCCGGAGTTCGAGTGTAAGGCTCGGCAGGACGTTCGACCTTACCTCGGCAGGGAGACCAAGCTTCCCAAGCCGAGTAGGAGAGTCAGGCAAGGGGGCTTGGCCGGAGTTCGAGTGTAAGGCTCGGCAGGACGTTCGACCTTACCTCAGCAGGGAGACCAAGATTCGCAAGCCTAGTAGGAGAGTCAGGCAAGGGGGCTTGGCCGGAGTTCGAGTGTAAGGCTCGGCAGGACTTTCGACCTTACCTCGGCAGGGAGACCAAGCTTCCCAAGCCTAGTCGGAGAGTCAGGCAAGGGGGCTTGGCCAGAGTTCGAGTGTAAGGCTCGTCAGGGAGACCAAGCTTCCCAAGCCTAGTAGGGTCAGGCAAGGGGGCTTGGCCGGAGTTCGAGTGTAAGGCTCGGCAGGACGTTCGACCTTACCTCGGCAGGGAGACCAAGCTTCCCAAGCCGAGTAGGAGAGTCAGGCAAGGGGGCTTGGCCGGAGTTCGAGTGTAAGGCTCGGCAGGACGTTCGACTTTACCTCGGCGGGGAGACCAAGCTTCCCAAGCCTAGTAGGGTCAGGCAAGGGTGCTTGGCCGGAGTTCGAGTGTAAGGCTCGGCAGGACGTTCGACCGTGCCTCGGCAGGGAGACCAAGCTTCCCAAGCCTAGTAGGAGAGTCAGGCAAGGGGGCTTGGCCGGAGTTCGAGTGTAAGGCTCGGCAGGACGTTCGACCTTACCTCGGCAGGGAGACCAAGCTTCCCAAGCCTAGAGGGAGTGTCAGGCAAGGGGGCTTGGCCGGAGTTCGAGTGTAAGGCTCGGCAGGACGTTCGACCGTGCCTCGGCAGGGAGACCAAGCTTCCCAAGCCTAGTAGGGTCGGGCAAGGGGGCTTGGCGGTTCTTCGAGTGTAAGGCTTGGCAGGTCGTTCGACCTTTCCTCGGCAGGGAGACCAAGCTTCCCAAGCCTAGTAGGCAAGTCAGGCAAGGGGGCTTGGCTGGAGTTTGAGTGTAAGGCTCGGCCGGACGTTCGACCTTACCTCGGCAGGGAGACCAAGCTTCCCAAGTCCAGTAGGGTCCGGCAAGGGGGCTTGACCGGATTTCGAGTGTAAGGCTCGGCAGGACGTTCGACCTTACCTCAGCAGGATACCAAGCTTCCCAAGCCTAGTAGGGTCAGGCAAGGGGACTTGTCCGGACTCCGAGTGTAAGGCTCGGCAGGACGTTCGACCTAACCTGGGCAGGGAGACCAAGCTTCCCAAGCCTAGCAGGGTCGGGCATGGGGGCTTGGCCGGAGTTGGATTGTAAGGCTCGGCAGGACGTTCGACCTTACCTCGGCAGGGAGACCATGCTTCCCTAGCCTAGTAGGGGCGGGCAAGGGGGCTTGGCCGCAATTTGATTGTAAGGCTCGGCAGGACGTTCGACCTTACCTCGGCAGCGAGACCAAGCTTCCCAAGCCTAGTAGGCAAGTCAGGCAAGGGGGCTTGGCCAGAGTTCGAGTGTACGGCTCGGCAGGACGTTCGACCTTACCTCGGCCGGAGACCAAGCTTCCCAATCCTAGTAGGGTCGGGCAAGGGGGCTTGGCCGGATTTAGAGTGTCAGGCTCGGCAGGATGTTCGACCTTACCTCGGCAGGGAGACCAAGCTTCCCAAGCCTAATAGGGTAAGGCAAGGCGACTTGGCTGGACTTCGAGTGTAAGGCCCGGCAAGACCTTCGACCTTACCTCGGAAGGAGACCAAGCTTCCCAAGCCTAGTAGGTAAGTCCGGCAAGGGGGATTGGACTAAGTTCGAGCGCAAGGCTCGGCTGGATGTTCAACATTACCTCGGCAGTGACACCAAGCTTCCCAATCCTAGTAGAGTCAGGCATGGTGGCTTGGCCGGAGTTCGAGTGTCAGGCTCGGCAGGACGTTCGGACTTTCCTCGGCAGGCAGACCAAGCTTCCCAAGCCTAGTAGGTAAGTCAGGCAAGGGGGCTTCGCCTACGTTCGAGTGTAACGCTCGGCAGGACGTTCGACCTTACCTGGGCTTGGAGACCAAGCTTCCCAAGCCTAGAAGGGTCAGGCAACGGGGCTCGGCTGGAATTCGAGTGTCAGGCTCGGCAGGACGTTCGACCTTACCGCGGCAGGGTGACCAAGCTTCCCAAGCCGAATAGTCAAGTCAGGCAAGGGGGCTTGGCCGGAGTTCGAGTGTAAGGCTCGGCAGGACGTTCGACCTTACCTGGGCAGGGAGACCAAGCTTCCCATGCCCAGTAGGGTCCGGCAAGGGGGCTTGGCCAGAGTTCGAATGTACGGCTCGGCATGACGTTCGACCTTACCTCGGCAGGGAGACCAAGCTTCCCAAGCCTAGTAGGGTCGGGGAAGGGGGCTTGGCCGGGGTTCGAGTGCAAGGCTCGGCTGGACGTTCGACCTTACCTCGGCAGGCAAACCAAGCTTCCCAAGCCAAGTAGGGTCAGGCAAAGGGTCTGAGATGGAGTCCGAGTGTAAGGCTCGGCAGGACGTTCGACCTTACCTCGGCAGCGAGACCAAGCTTCCAAAGCCTAGTAGGCAAGTCAGGCAAGGGGGCTGGGCCAGAGTTCCAGTGTACGGCTCGACAGCACGTTCGACCCTACCTCGGCCGGAGACCAAGCTTCCCAATCCTCGTAGAGTCAGGCATGGGGGCTTGGCCGGATTTCGAGTGTCAGGCTCGGCAGGATGTTCGACCTTACCTCGGCAGGGAGACCAAGCTTCCCAAGCCTGGTAGGGTAAGGCAAGGCGGCTTGGCCGGATTTCGAGTGTAAGGCTCGGCAGGACGTTGGACCTTACCTCAGCAGGGAGACGAAGCTTCCCAAGCCTAGTAGGGTCCGGCAAGGGGGCTTGGCCGGACTTCGAGTGTAAGGCTGGGCAGGACGTTCGACCTAACCTGGGCAGGGAGACCAAGCTTCCCAAGCCTAGTAGGCAAGTCAGGCAAGGGGGCTGGGCCAGAGTTCGAGTGTACGGCTCGGCAGGACGTTCGACCTTACCTCAGCCGGAGACCAAGCTTCCCGATTCTCGTGGAGTCAGGCATGGGGGCTTGGCCGGATTTCGAGTGTCAGGCTCGGCAGGATGTTCGACCTTACCTCGGCAGGGAGACCAAGCTTCCCAAGCCTAGTAGGGTAAGGCAAGGCGGCTTGGCTGGATTTCGAGTGTAAGGCTCGGCCGGACGTTCGACCTTACCTGGGCAGGGAGACGGAGCTTCCCAATCCTAGTAAGCTCAGGCAAGGGGTCTTGGCCGGACTCCGAGTGTAAGGCCCGGCAGGACATTCGGCCTTACCTCGGCAGGCAGACCAAGCTTCCCAAGCCTAGTAGGTAAGTCAGGCAAGGGGGCTTGGACTAAGTTCGACTGTAAGGCTCGGCTGGACGTTCGACCTTACCTCGGCAGGGAGACCAAGCTTCCCGAGCCTAGTAGGGTCAGGCAAAGGGGCTGGGATGGAGTCCGAGTGTAAGGCTCGGCAAGACGTTCGACCTTACCTGGGCAGGGAGACCAAGCTTCCAAAGCCAAGCAGGACTGGGCAAGGGGGCTTGCCCGGGAATCGAGTTAAGGGCTCGGCAGGACGTTCGACCTTGCCTCGGCAGGGAGACCAAGCTTCCCAAGGCTAGTAGGGTCAGGCAAGGGGGCTTGGCCGGAGTTCGAGTGCAAGGCTCAGCAGGACGTTTGACCTTACCTCGGCAAGAGACCAAGCTTCCCAATCCTAGTCGAATCAGGCATGGGGGCTTGGCCGGATTTCGAGTGTCAGGCTCGGCAGGATGTTCAACCTTACCTCGGCAGGGAGACTAAGATTCCCAAGCCTAGTAGGGTCAGGCAAGGGGGCTTGGCCGGTGTTCGATTGTAAGGCTTGGCAGGACGTTCGACCTAACCTGGGCAGCGAGACCAAGCTTCCCAATCCTAGTAGGGTCGGGCAGGGGGCTTGGAATGGGTTCGAGTGTAAGGCCTGGCAGGACGTTCGACCTTACCTCGGCAGGGAGACCAAGCTTCCCAAGCCTAGTAGGTGAGTCAGGCAAGGGGGCTTGGCCTAAGTTCGAGTGTAAGGCTCGGCAGGACGTTTGACCTTACCTGGGCTGGGAGACCAAGCTTCCCAAGCCTAGTAGGGTCAGGCAACGGGCCTCGGCTGGAATTCGAGACTAAGGCTCGGCAGGATGTTCGACCTTACCTCGGCAGGGAGACCAAGCTTCCCATGCCTAGTAGGGTCGGGCATGGCGGCTTGGCCGGAGTTCGAGTGTAAGGCTCGGCAGGACGTTCGACCATACCTCGGCAGCGAGACCAAGCTTCCCAAGCCTAGTAGGCAAGTCAGGAAAGAGGGCTGGGCCAGAGTTCGAGTGTACGGCTCGGCAGGACGTTCGACCTTACCTGGGCAGGGAGACCAAGCTTCCCAATCCTCGTAGAGTCAGGCATGGGGGCTTGGCCGGATTTCGAGTGTCAGGCTCGGCAGGATGTTCAACCTTACCTCGGCCGGAGACCAAGCTTCCCAAGCCGAGTAGGGTCAGGGAAGGGGGCTCGGCCGGAGTTTGAATGTAAGGCTCGGCAGGACGTTCAACCTAACCTGGGCAGGCAGACCAAGCTTCCCAAGCCTAGTAGGGTCGGGGAAGGGGGCTTGCCCGGGGTTCGATTATAAGGCTTGGCAGGACGTTCAACCTTACCTCGGCAGGGACACCAAGCTTCCTAAACCTAGTAGGGTCAGCCGCAGGGACTTGCCCGGAGTTTGAGTGTAAGGCTCAGCAGGACGTTTGACCTTACCTAGGCAGGAGACCAGGCTTCCCAATCCTAGTAGGGTCGGGCAAGGGGGCTTGGCCGGATTTAGAGTGTCAGGCTCGGCAGGATGTTCGGCCTTACCTCGGCAGGGAGACCAAGCTTCCCAAGCCTAATAGGGTAATGCAAGGCGGCTCGGCCGGATTTCGAGTGTAAGGCTTGGCAGGACGTTCGACCTTACCTGGGCAGGGAGACGAAGCTTCCCAAGCCTAATAGGAGAGTCGGCTAAGGGGGCTTGGCCGGAGTTCAAGTGTAAGGCCCAGCAGGACGTTCGACCTTACCTCGGCACGCAGACGAAGCTACCCAAGCCTATTAAGTAAGTCAGGCAAAGGGGCTTGGCCTAAGTTCGAGTGTAAGGCTCGGCAGGACGTTTGACCTTACCTCGGCAGGGAGACCAAGCTTCCCAAGCCTTGTAGGGTCGGGCAAGGGGGCTTGGCCCGAGTTCGAGTGTAAGGCTCGGCAGGACGTTCGACCTAACCTGGGCAGGGAGACCAAGCTTCCCAAGCCTAGTAGAGTCGGGCAAGGGGGCTTGGCCGGCGTCCGGGCGTAAGGCTCGGCAGGACATTCGACCTAACCTCGTCAGGGAGACCAAGCTTCCCAAGCCTAGTAGGTAAGTCAGGCAAGGGGGCCTGGCCTAAGTTCGAGTGTAAGGCTCGGCAGGACGTTCAACCTTACCTGGGCAGGGAGACCAAGCTTCCCAAGCCTTGTAGGGTCGGGCAAGGGGGCTTGGCCCGAGTTCGAGTGTAAGGCTCGGCAGGACGTTCGACCTAACCTGGGCAGGGAGACCAAGCTTCCCAAGCCTAGTAGAGTCGGGCAAGGGGGCTTGGCCGGCGTCTGGGCGTAAGGCTCGGCAGGACATTCGACCTAACCTCGTCAGGGAGACCAAGCTTCCCAAGCCTAGTAGGTAAGTCAGGCAAGGGGGCCTGGCCTAAGTTCGAGTGTAAGGCTCGGCAGGACGTTCAACCTTACCTGGGCAGGGAGACCAAGCTTCCCAAGCCTAGTAGGTTCAGGCAAAGAGGCTGGGCCGGAGTCCGAGCGTAAGGCTCGGCAGGACGTTCGACCTTACCTCAGCAGGGAGACCAAGCTTCCCAATCCTAGTAGGGTCAGTCAAGTGGACTTGGCCGGAGTCCGTGTCTAAGGCTCGGCAGGACGTTCGAACTTAACTCGGCAGGGAGACCAAGCTTCACTAGCCCAATAGGGTCCGGCAAGGGGGCTTGACCGGGGTTCCATTGTAAGGCTCGGCAGGACTTTCGACCTAACCTGGGCAGGGAGACCAAGCTTCCCAAGCCTAGTAGGCAAGTCAGGCAAGGGGGCTTGGGCAGAGTTCGAGTGTACGGTTCGGCAGGACGTTCGACCTTACCTTGGCAGGAGACCAAGCTTCCCAATCCCCGTAGAGTCAGGCATGGGGGCTTGGCCGGATTTCGAGTGTCAGGCTCGGCAGGATGTTCGACCGTACCTCGGCAGGCAGACCAAGCTTCCCAAGCCTAGTAGGTAAGTCAGGCAAGGGGGCTTTGCCTAAGTTCGAGTGTAAGGCTCGGCAGGACGTTCGACCTTACCTCGGCAGGAAGACCAAGCTTCCCAATCCTAGTCGAATCAGGCATGGGGGCTTGGCCGGAGTTGCATGTAAGGCACGGCAGGATGTTCGACCTAACCTGGGCGGGGAGACCAAGCTTCCCAAGCCTAGTAGGCAAGTCTGGCAAGGGGGCTGGGCCAGTGTTCGAGTGTAAGGCTCGGCAGGACGTTCGACCTTACCTCGGCGGGCAGACCAAGCTTTCCAAGCCTAGTAGGTAGGTCAGGCAAAGGGGCATGGACTAAGTTCGAGTGCAAGGCTAGGCAGGACGTTCGACCTTACCTGGGCAGGGAGACCAAGCTTTGCTAGCCCAGTCGGGTCCGGCAAGGGGGCTTGACCGGAGTTCCATTGTAAGGCTCGGCAGGACGTTCGACCTTACCTCAGCAGGATACCAAACTTCCCAAGCCTAGTAGGGTCAGGCAAGGGGACTTGGCCAGAGTCCGAGTGTAAGGCTCGGCAGGATGTTCGACCTAACCTGGGCAGGGAGACCAAGCTTCCCAATCCTAGTAGGGTCAGGGAAGGGGGCTTGGCCGGATTTCGAGGGTCAGGCTCGGCAGGATGTTCGACCTTACCTCGGCAGGGAGACCAAGCTTCCCAAGCCTAATAGGAGAGTCGGCTAAGGGGGCTTGGCCGGAGTTCGAGTGTAAGGCTGGGAAGGGCGTTCGACCTTACCTGAGCAGGGAGACGAAACTCCCACAGCCTAGTAAAGTAAGGCAAGGGGGCTTGGCCGGAGGTCGAGTGTAAGGCCCAGCAGGACGTTCGACCTAACCTGGGCAGGGAGACCAAGCTTCCCAAGCCTAGTAGAGTCGGGCCAGGGGGCTTGGCCGGCGTCCGGGTTTAAGGCTCGGCAGGACATTCGACCTAACCTCGTCAGGGAGACCAAGCTTCCCAAGCCTAGTAGGTAAGTCAGGCAAGGGGGCCTGGCCTAAATTCGAGTGTAAGGCTCGGCAGGACCTTCAACCTTACCTGGGCAGGGAGACCAAGCTTCCCAAGCCTAGTAGGTTCAGGCAAAGAGGCTGGGCCGGAGTTCAAGTGTAAGGCTCGGAAGGACGTTTGACCTTACCTCAGCAGGAGACCAAGCTCCCCAAGCCTAGTAGGGTCAGGCAATTGGACTTAGCCGGAGTCCGAGTGTAAGGCTCGGCAGGACGTTCGACCTTACCTCGGCAGGGAGACCAAGCTTCCCTAGCCCAGTAGGGCTCGGCAAGGGGGCTTGACCGGACTTCGAGTGTAAGGCTCGGCCGGACGTTCGACCTTACCTCGGCAGGGAGACCAAGCTTCTCAAGCCTAGTAGGGTCAGGCAAGGGGACTTGGCCGGAGTCCGAGTGTAAGGCTCTGCAGGACGTTCGACCTTACCTCAGAAGGGAGACCAAGCTTCCCAATCCTAGTAGGGTCAGGCAAGTGGACTTGGCCAGAGTCCGTGTCTAAGGCTCGGCAGGACGTTCGAACTTACCTCATCAGGATACCAAGCTTCCCAAGCCTAGTAGGGTCAGGCGAGGGGACTTGGCCGGAGTCCGAGTGTAAGGCTCGGCGGGACGTTCGACCTTACCTCGGCAGGGAGACCAAGCGTCCCAATCCTAGTAGGGTCAGGGAAGGGGGCTTGGCCGGAGTTCGAGCGTAAGGCTCGGCAGGACGTTCGACCTAACCTGGGCAGGGAGACCAAGCTTCCCAAGCCTAGTAGGCAAGTCAGGCAAGGGGGCTTGGGCAGAGTTCGAGTGTACGGTTCGGCAGGACGTTCGACCTTACCTTGGCAGGAGACCAAGCTTCCCAATCCCCGTAGAGTCAGGCATGGGGGCTTGGCCGGATTTCGAGTGTCAGGCTCGGCAGGATGTTCGACCGTACCTGGGAGGGCAGACCAAGCTTCCCAAGCCTAGTAGGTAAGTCAGGCAAGGGGGCTTGGCCGGAGTTCGGGTGTAAAGCTCAGCAGGACGTTCGACCTTGCCTCGGCAGGAGACCAAGCTTCCCTAGCCCAGGAGGGTCCGGCAAGGGGGCTTGACCGGAGTTCGAGCGTAAGGCTCGGCAGGGAGACCAAGCTTCCCAAGCCTAGTAGGGGAGTCAGGCAAGGGGACTTGGCCGGAGTTCGGGTGTAAAGCTCAGCAGGATGTTCGACCTTGCCTCGGCAGGAGACCAAGCTTCCCAAGCCTAGTAGGGTCAGGCAAGGGGACTTGGCCGGATTTCGAGTGTAAGGCTTCGCAGGGTGTTCGGCCTTGCCTCGGCAGGCAGATCAAGCTTCCCAAGCCTAATAGGAGAGTCAGGCAAGGGGGCATGGCCAGAGATCGAGTGAAAGGCTCGGCAGGGCGTTCGACCTTACCTGGGCAGGGAGACGAAGCTCCCTAAGCCTAGTAGGGTAAGTCAAGGGGGCTTGGCCGGAGTTCGAGTGTAAGTCCTAGCATTACGTTCGACCTTACCTCGGCAGGCAGACCAAGCTTCCCAAGCCTAGTAGGGTCGGGCAAGGAGGCTTGGCCGGAGTTCGAGTGTAAGGCTCGGCAGGACGTTGGACCTTACCTGGGCATGGAGACAAAACTTCCCAAGCCTAGCAGGGTCGGGCAAGGGGGCTTGGCCGGAATCCGAGTGTAAGGCTCGGCAGGAATTTCGACCTTACCTCGGCAGGGAGACCAAGCTTCCCAAGCCTAGTAGGGTCAGGCAAAGAGGCCGGGCGGGAGTTCAAGCGTAAGGTTCGGCAGGACGTTCGACCTAACCTCGGCAGGAGACCAAGATTTTCAAGCCTAGTAGGGTCAGGCAAGGGGACTTGGCCGGAATCCGAGTGTAAGGCTCGGCAGGACGTTCGACCTAACCTGGGCAGGAAGACCAAGCTTCCCAAACCTAGTAGGGTCAGGGAAGGGGGCTTGGCCAGAGTTCGACTGTAAGGCTCGGCAGCACTTTCGACCTAACCTAGGCAGGGAGACCAAGCTTCCCAAGCCTAGTAGGGTCAGGCAAGTGGACTTGGCCGGAGTCCACGTGTAAGGCTCGGCAGGACGTTCGACCTAACCTGGGCAAGGAGACCAAGCTTCCCAAGCCTAGCAGGGTCCGTCTAGGGGGCTTGACCAGAGTTCCATTGTAAGGCTCGGCTGGACGTTCGAACTTACCTCGGCAGGGAGACCAAGCTTCCCAATCCTTGGTGGGTCAGGGAAGGGGGCTTGGCCGGAGTCCGAGTGTAAGGCTCGGCAGGACGTTCGACCTTACCTGGGCAGGGAGACGAACCTCCCCAAGCCTAGTAGGGTCAGGCAAGGGGGCTTGGCCGGAGTTCGAGTGTAAGTCCCAGCAGGAAGTTCGACCTTACCTCGGCAGGGAGACCAAGCTTCCCAAGCCGAGTAGGGTCAGGCAAAAGGCTGGGGCGGAGTTCAAGTGTAAGGCTCGGCAGGACGTTTGAACTTACCTCAGCAGAAGACCAAGCTTCGAAAGCCTAGTAGGGTCAGGCAATGGGGCTTGGCCAGAGTTCGAGTGTACGGTTCGGCAGGACGTTCGACCTTACCTCGGCAGGAGACCAAGCTTCCCAATTCTAGTAGAGTCAGGCATTGGGGCTTGGCCGGATTTCGCGTGTCAGGCTCGGCAGGATGGGCCACCTTACCTCGGCAGGGAGACCAAGCTTCACAAGCCTAGTAGGGTAAGACAAGGGTGCTTGGCCGGAGTTCGAGTGTAAGGCTCGGCAGGACGTTCGACCTAACCTGGGCAGGGAGACCAAGCTTCCAAGCCTATTAGGGTCGGGCATGGGGGCTTGGCCGCAGTTCGAGTGTAAGGCTTGGCAGGACGTTCGACCTAACCTGGGCAGGGAGACCAAGCTTCCCAAGCCTAGTAGGGTCAGGCAAGGGGGCTTGGCCGGAGTTCGCGTGTAAGGCTCGGCAGGACGTTCTACCTTACCTCGGCAAGGAGACCAAGCTTCCCAAGCCAAGTAGGCAAGTCAGGCAACGGGGCTTGGCCAGAGTTCGAGTGTACGGCTCGGCAGGACTTTCGACCTTACCTCGGCAGAGAGACCAAGCTTCCCAATCCTAGTACAGTCAGGCATGTGGGGTTGGCCGGATTTCGAGTTTCTGGTTCGGCAGGACGTTCGAACTTACCTCGGCAGGGAGACCGAGCTTCCCAAGCCTAGTAGGTAAGTCAGGCAAGGGGGCTTGGCCGGAGTTCGGGTGTAAAGCTCAGCAGGACGTTCGACCTTGCCTCGGCAGGAGACCAAGCTTCCCTAGCCCAGGAGGGTCCGGCAAGGGGGCTTGACCGGAGTTCGAGCGTAAGGCTCGGCAGGGAGACCAAGCTTCCCAAGCCTAGTAGGGGAGTCAGGCAAGGGGACTTGGCCGGAGTTCGGGTGTAAAGCTCAGCAGGATGTTCGACCTTGCCTCGGCAGGAGACCAAGCTTCCCAAGCCTAGTAGGGTCAGGCAAGGGGACTTGGCCGGATTTCGAGTGTAAGGCTTCGCAGGGTGTTCGGCCTTGCCTCGGCAGGCAGATCAAGCTTCCCAAGCCTAATAGGAGAGTCAGGCAAGGGGGCATGGCCAGAGATCGAGTGAAAGGCTCGGCAGGGCGTTCGACCTTACCTGGGCAGGGAGACGAAGCTCCCTAAGCCTAGTAGGGTAAGTCAAGGGGGCTTGGCCGGAGTTCGAGTGTAAGTCCTAGCATTACGTTCGACCTTACCTCGGCAGGCAGACCAAGCTTCCCAAGCCTAGTAGGGTCGGGCAAGGAGGCTTGGCCGGAGTTCGAGTGTAAGGCTCGGCAGGACGTTGGACCTTACCTGGGCATGGAGACAAAACTTCCCAAGCCTAGCAGGGTCGGGCAAGGGGGCTTGGCCGGAATCCGAGTGTAAGGCTCGGCAGGAATTTCGACCTTACCTCGGCAGGGAGACCAAGCTTCCCAAGCCTAGTAGGGTCAGGCAAAGAGGCCGGGCGGGAGTTCAAGCGTAAGGTTCGGCAGGACGTTCGACCTAACCTCGGCAGGAGACCAAGATTTTCAAGCCTAGTAGGGTCAGGCAAGGGGACTTGGCCGGAATCCGAGTGTAAGGCTCGGCAGGACGTTCGACCTAACCTGGGCAGGAAGACCAAGCTTCCCAAACCTAGTAGGGTCAGGGAAGGGGGCTTGGCCAGAGTTCGACTGTAAGGCTCGGCAGCACTTTCGACCTAACCTAGGCAGGGAGACCAAGCTTCCCAAGCCTAGTAGGGTCAGGCAAGTGGACTTGGCCGGAGTCCACGTGTAAGGCTCGGCAGGACGTTCGACCTAACCTGGGCAAGGAGACCAAGCTTCCCAAGCCTAGCAGGGTCCGTCTAGGGGGCTTGACCAGAGTTCCATTGTAAGGCTCGGCTGGACGTTCGAACTTACCTCGGCAGGGAGACCAAGCTTCCCAATCCTTGGTGGGTCAGGGAAGGGGGCTTGGCCGGAGTCCGAGTGTAAGGCTCGGCAGGACGTTCGACCTTACCTGGGCAGGGAGACGAACCTCCCCAAGCCTAGTAGGGTCAGGCAAGGGGGCTTGGCCGGAGTTCGAGTGTAAGTCCCAGCAGGAAGTTCGACCTTACCTCGGCAGGGAGACCAAGCTTCCCAAGCCGAGTAGGGTCAGGCAAAAGGCTGGGGCGGAGTTCAAGTGTAAGGCTCGGCAGGACGTTTGAACTTACCTCAGCAGAAGACCAAGCTTCGAAAGCCTAGTAGGGTCAGGCAATGGGGCTTGGCCAGAGTTCGAGTGTATGGTTCGGCAGGACGTTCGACCTTACCTCGGCAGGAGACCAAGCTTCCCAATTCTAGTAGAGTCAGGCATTGGGGCTTGGCCGGATTTCGCGTGTCAGGCTCGGCAGGATGGGCCACCTTACCTCGGCAGGGAGACCAAGCTTCACAAGCCTAGTAGGGTAAGACAAGGGTGCTTGGCCGGAGTTCGAGTGTAAGGCTCGGCAGGACGTTCGACCTAACCTGGGCAGGGAGACCAAGCTTCCAAGCCTATTAGGGTCGGGCATGGGGGCTTGGCCGCAGTTCGAGTGTAAGGCTTGGCAGGACGTTCGACCTAACCTGGGCAGGGAGACCAAGCTTCCCAAGCCTAGTAGGGTCAGGCAAGGGGGCTTGGCCGGAGTTCGCGTGTAAGGCTCGGCAGGACGTTCTACCTTACCTCGGCAAGGAGACCAAGCTTCCCAAGCCAAGTAGGCAAGTCAGGCAACGGGGCTTGGCCAGAGTTCGAGTGTACGGCTCGGCAGGACTTTCGACCTTACCTCGGCAGAGAGACCAAGCTTCCCAATCCTAGTACAGTCAGGCATGTGGGGTTGGCCGGATTTCGAGTTTCTGGTTCGGCAGGACGTTCGAACTTACCTCGGCAGGGAGACCGAGCTTCCCAAGCCTAGTAGGGTAAGGCAAGGCGGCTTGGCCGGATTTCGAGTGTAAAGCTCGGGAGGACGTTCGAACTTACCTGGGCATGGAGACAAAACTTACCAAGCCTAGTAGGGTCAGGCAAGGGGGCTTGGCTGGGCTCCGAGTGTAAGGCCCGGCAGGACGTTCGATCTTACCTCGGCAGGCAGACCAAGCTTCCCAAGCCTAGTAGGTAAGTCAGGCAAGGGGGCTGGGCCGGAGTTCGAGCACAAGGCTCGGCAGGACGTTCGAGCTTGCCTGGGCTGGGAGACCAAGCTTCCCAAGCCTTGTAGGAGAGTCAGGCAAGGGGGCTTGGCCGGAGTTCGAGCACAAGGCTCGGCAGGACGTTCGAGCTAACGTGGGCTGGAAGACCAAGCTTCCCAAGCCCAGAAGGCTCAGGGAAGGGGGCTTGGCCGGAGTCCGAGTGTCAGGCTCGGCAGGATGTTCGACCTTACCTCGGCAGGGAGACCAAGCTTCCCAAGCCTACTAGATAAGTCAGGCAAGGGGGCTCGGCCAGAGTTCGAGTGTACGGCTCGCCAGGACGTTCGACCTTACCTTGGCCCCGACGCCAAGCTTCCCAATCCTAGTAGGCAAGTCAGGCAAGGGGGCTTGGCTGGAGTTTGAGTGTCAGGCTCGGCAGGACATTCGACCTTACCTCGGCAGGGAGACCATGCTCCCGGATCCTCGCAGAGTTAGCAATGGGGGCTTGGCCGGAGTTCGAGTGTCAGGCTCGGCCGGACGTTCGATCTTACCGCGGCAGGGAGACCAAGCTTCCCAAGCCTAGTAGGCAAGTCAGGCAAGGGGGCTTGGCTGGAGTTTGAGTGTAAGGCTCGGCAGGACGTTCGACCTTACCTCGGCAGGGAGACCAAGCTTCCCAAGCCTAGTAGGGTCGGGCAAGGGGGCTTGGCCGGAGTTTGACTGTAAGGCTCGGCAGGACGTTCGACCTTACCTCGGCAGGGAGACCAAGCTTCCCAAGCCTAGTAGGGTAGGGCAAGGGGGCTTGGCCGCAGTTCGAGTGTAAGGCGTGGCAGGACGTTCGACCTAACCTGGGCAGGGAGACCAAGCTTCCCAATCCTTGTAGGGTCGGGCAGGGGGCATGGCCAGGGTTCAAGTGTAAGGCCCGGCAGGACGTTCGACCTTACCTCGGCAGGGAGACCAAGCTTCCCAAGCCTAGTAGGTAAGTCAGGCTAGGGCGCTCGGCCTAAGTTCGAATGTAACGCTCGGCAGGACGTTCAACCTTACCTGGGCCTGGAGACCAAGCTTCCCAAGCGTAGTAGGGTCAGGCAAGGGGGCTCGGCCGGTGTTTGTGTGTAAGGCTCGGCAGGACGTTCGACCTTACCTCGGCAGGGAGACCAATCTTCCCAAGCCTAGTAGGCAAGTCAGGCAAGGGGGCACGGCCAGAGTTCGAGTGTACGGCTCGCCAGGATGTTCGACCTTACCTCGGCAGCGAGACCAAGCTTCCCAAGCCTAGTAGGGTCGGGTAAGGGGGCTTGGCCGGAGTTCGAGTGTAAGGCTCGGTAGGACATTCGACCTTACCACGGCACTGAGACCAAGCTCCCCAAGGCTAGTAGGCAAGTCAGGCAAGGGGGCTTGGCTGGAGTTTGAGTGTAAGGCTCGGCAGGACGTTCGACCTTACCTCGGCAGGCAGACCAAGCTTCCCAAGTCTAGTAGGTATTTCAGGCAAGGGGGCTTGGACTAGTTCGAGTGTAAGGCTCGGCTGGACGTTCGACCTTACCTCGGCAGGGAGACCAAGCTTCCCAAGCCTAGTATGGTCGGGCAAGGGGGCGTGGCCGGTGATCGCGTGTAAGGCTTGGCAGGACGTTCGACCTTACCTCGGCCGGGAGACCAAGTTTCCCAAGCCCAGTAGGGTCCGGCAAGGGGGCTTGGCCGCAGTTTGAGTATAAGGCTCGGCAGGACGTTCGACCTTACCTCGGCAGCGAGACCAAGCTTCCCAAGCCTAGTAGGCAAGTCAGGCAAGGGGGCTTGGCCAGAGTTCGAGTGTACGGCTCGGCAGGACGTTCGACCTTACCTCGGCCGGAGACCAAGCTTCCCAATCCTAGTAGGGTCGGGCAAGGGGGCTTGGCCGGATTTAGAGTGTCAGGCTCGGCAGGATGTTTGACCTTACCTCCGCAGGGAGACCAAGCTTCCCAAGCCTAATAGGGTAAGGCAAGGCGGCTTGGCCGGACTTCGAGTGTAAGGCCTGGCAAGACCTTCGACCTTACCGCGGCAGGCAGCCCAAGCTTCCCAAGCCTAGTAGGTAAGTCCGGCAAGGAGGTTTGGACTAAGTTCGAGCGCAAGGCTCGGCTGGACATTTGACCTTACCTCGGCAGGGAGACCAAGCTTCCCAATCCTAGTAGATTCAGGCATGGGGGCTTGGCCGGAGTTCGAGTGTCAGGCTTGGCAGGACGTTCGACCTTGCCTCGGCAGGGAGACCAAGCTTCCCAAGCCTAGTAGGGTCAGGCGCGGGGCCTTGGCCGGAGTTTGAGTGTAAGGCTCGGCAGGACGTTCGACCTTACCTCGGCAGGAGACCAAGCTTCCCAATCCTAGTTGAGACAGGCATGGGGGCTTGGCCGGATTTCGAGTGTCAGGCTCGGCAGGATTTTCGACCTTACCTCAGCAGGGAGAGCAAGCTTCCCAAGCCTAGTACGAGAGTCAGGCAAGGGGGGTGGCCGGAGTTCGTGCGCAATGCTCGGCAGGACGTTCGAGCTTTCCTCGGCAGGCAGATCAAGCTTCCCAAGCCTAGTCGAGTCAGGCATGGGGGCTTGGGCGGAGTCCGAGTGTAAGCCTCGGTAGGACGTTCGACCTTAACTGGGCAGGGACACCAAGCTTCCCAATCCTAGTAGGGTCAGGGAAGGGGGCTCAGCCGCAGTTTGAGTGTAAGGCTCGGCAGGACGTTCGACCTAACCTGGGCAGGGAAACAAAGCTTCCCAAGCCTAGTAGGGTCGGGCATGGGGGCTTGGCCGGAGTTTGAGTGTAAGGCTCGGCAGGACATTCGACCTTACCTCGGCACTGAGACCAAGCTCCCCAAGGCTAGTAGGCAAGTCAGGCAAGGGGGCTTGGCTGGAGTTTGAGGGTAAGGCTCGGCAGGACGTTCGACCTTACCTCGGCAGGCAGACCAAGCTTCCCAAGTCTAGTAGGTATTTCAGGCAAGGGGGCTTGGACTAATTCGAGTGTAAGGCTCGGCTGGACGTTCGACCTTACCTCGGCAGGGAGAGCAAGCTTCCCAAGCCTAGTAGGGTCAGGCAAAGGGGCTGGGATGGAGTACAAGTGTAAGGCTCGGCAGGACGTTCGACCTAACCTGGGCAGGGAGACCAAGCTTCCCAAGCCTAGTAGGGTCGGGCAAGGGGGCTTGGCGGTTCTTCGAGTGTAATGCTTGGCAGGTCGTTCGACCTTTCCTCGGCAGGGAGACCAAGCTTCCCAAGCCTAGTAGGGTCAGGCGCGGGGGCTTGGCCGGATTTCGAGTGTCAGGCTCGGCAGGACGTTCGACCTTGCCTCGGCAGGGAGACCAAGCTTCCCAAGCGTAGTAGGGTCAGGCGTGGGGCCTTGGCCGGAGTTTGAGGGTAAGGCTCGGCAGGACGTTTGACCTTACCTCGGCAGGAGACCAAGCTTCCCAATCCTAGCAGGGCAGGGCAAGGGGGCTTGGCTGGCGTTCGAGTGCAAGGCTCGGCAGGATGTTCGACCTTACCTTGGCAGGGAGACCGAGCTTCCCAAGCCTAGTAGGCAAGTCAGGCAAGGGGACTTGGACAGAGTTCAAGTGTACGGCTCGGCAGGACGTTCGACCTTACCTCGGCCGGAGACCAAGCTTCCCAAGCCCAGTAGGGTCCGGCAAGGGGGCTTGACTGGATTTCGAGTGTACGGCTTGGCAGGACGTTCGACCTTACCTCAGCCGGAGACCAAGCTTCCCAATCCTCGTAGAGTCAGGCATGGGCGCTTGGCCGGATTTCGAGTGTCAGGCTCGGCAGGATGTTCGACCTTACCTCGGCAGGGAGACGAAGCTTCCCAAGGCTAGTAGGGTACGGCAAGGCGGCTTGGCCGGATTTCGAGTGTAAGGCTCGGCAGGACGTTCGGCCTTACCTCGGCAGGCAGACCAAGCTTCCCAAGCATAGTAGGGTCAGGCATGGGGGCTTGGCCGGAGTTCGAGTGCAAGGCTCGGCAGGACGTTCGACATTACCTCGGCAGGAGACCAAGCTTCCCAATCCTAGTAGGGTTGGGCAAGGGGGCTTGGCCGGGGTTCGAGTGTAAGGCTTGCCAGGACGTTCAACCTTACCTCGGCAGGGACACCAAGCTTCCCAAACCTAGTAGGGTCAGGCGAGGGACTTGCCCGGAGTTTGAGTGTAAGGCTCAGCAGGACGTTTGACCTTACCTCAGCAGGAGACCAAGCTTCCCAATCCTAGTCGAATCCGGCATGGGGGCTTGGCCGGATTTCGAGTGTCAGGCTCCGCAGGATGTTGTACCTTACCTCGGCAGGGAGACCAAGCTTCCCAAGCCTAGTAGGGTAGGGCAAGGGGGCTTGGCCGGGGTTCGAGTGTAAGGCCCGGCAGGACGTTCGACCTTACCTCGGGAGGCAGACCAAGCTTCCCAAGCCTAGTAGGTAAGTCTGGCAAGGGGGCTTGGACTTAGTTCGAGTGCAAGGCTCGGCAGGACGTTCGACCTTACCTCGGCAGGGAGACCAAGCTTCCCAAGCCTAATAGGGTAAGGCAAGGCGGCTTGGCCGGATTTCGAGTGTAAGGCTTGGCAGGACGTACGACCTTACCTGGGCAGGGAGACGAAGCGTCCCAAGCCTGGTAGGGTCAGGCAAGGGGGCTTGGCTGGACATCGAGTATAAGGCCCGGCAAGACGTTCGACCTTACCTCGGCAGGCAGACCAAGCTTCCCAAGCCTAGTAGGTAAGTCAGGCAAGGGGGCTTGGACTAAGTTCGAGTGCAAGGCTCGGCTGGACGTTCGACTTTACCTTGGCAGGGAGACCAAGCTTCCCAATCCTAGTAGAGTCAGGCATGGGGGCTTGGCCGGAGTTCGAGTGTCAGGCTCGGCAGGATGTTCGACCTTACCTCGGCAGGGAGACCAAGCTTCCCAAACCTAGTAGGTAAGTCAGGCAAGGGGGCATGGACTAAGTTCGAGTGCAAGGCTAGGCTGGACGTTCGACCTTACCTCGGCGGGGAGACCAAGCTTCCCAATCCTAGTAGAGTCAGGCATGGGGGCTTGGCCGGAGTGCGAGTTTCAGGCTCGGCAGGACGTTCGACCTTACCTCGGCAGGCAGACCAAGCTTCCCAAGCCTAGTAGGTAAGTCAGGCAAGGGGGCATGGACAAAGTTCGAGTGAAAGGCTAGGCTGGACGTTCGACCTTACCGCGGCAGGGAGACCAAGCTTCCCAAGCCCAGTAGGGTCCGGCAAGGGGGCTTGACCGGATTTTGAGTGTAAGGCTCGGCCAGATGTTCGACCTTACCTCAGCAGGAGACCAAGCTTCCCAAGCCTAGCAGGGTCAGGCAAGGGGACTTGGCCGGAGTCCGAGTGTAAGGCTCTGCAGGACGTTCGACCTTACCTCGGCAGGGAGACCAAGCTTCACAAGCCTAGTAGGGTCAGGCATGGGAGCTTGGCCGGATTTCGAGTGTCAGGCTCGGCAGGACGTTCGACCTTACCTCGGCAGCGAGACCAAGCTTCCCAAGCCTAGTAGGCAAGTCAGGCAAGGGGGCTTGGCCTGGGTTCGAGTGTAAGGCTCGGCAGGATGTTCGACCTTACCTCGGCAGGGAGACCAAGCTTCCCAAGCTTAGTAGGGAAGTCAGGGAAGGGGGCTTGGCCTAACTTCGAGTGTAAGGCTCGACGGGACGTTCGACCTAACCTGGGCAGGGAGACCAAGCTTCCCAAGCCTAGTAAGCAAGTCAGGCAAGGGGGCTTGGCTGGAGTTTGAGTGTAAGGCTCGGCATGACGTTCGACCTTACCTCGGCAGGGAGCCCAAGCTTCCCAAGCCTAGTAGGCAAGTCACGCAAGGGGGCTGGGCCAGAGTTCGAGTGTACAGCTCGGCAGGACGTTCGACCTTACCTCTGCCGGGAGACCTAGCTTCCCAAGCCTAGTAGGGTCAGGCAAGGGCACTTGGCCGGATTTCGAGTGTCAGGCTCGGCCGGATGTTCGACCTTACCTCGGCCGGGAGACCAAGCTTCCCAAGCCTAGTAGGGTCAGGCAAAGGGGCTGGGATGGAGTTCGATTGTATGGCTTGGCAGGACGTTCGACCTTACCTCGGCAGGATACCAAGCTTCGCAAGCCTAGTAGGGTCAGGCAAGGGGACTTCGCCGGAGTCCGAGCGTCAGGCTCGGCAGGACGTTCGACCTTACCTGGGCAGGGAGACCAAGCTTCCCAAGCCTAGTAGGGTCAGGCATGGGAGCTTGGCCGCAATTTGAGTGTAGGGCTCGGAAGGACGTTCGACCTTCCCTCGGCAGCGAGACCAAGCTTCCCAAGCCTAGTAGGCAAGTCAGGCAAGGGGGCTGGGCCAGAGTTCCCGTGTACGGCTCGACAGGACGTTCGACCTTACCTCGGCCGGAGACGAAGCTTCCCAATCCTCGTAGAGTCAGGCATGGGGGCTTGGCCGGATTTCCAGTGTCAGGCTCCGCAGAATGTTCGTTCTTACCTCGGCAGGGAGACCAAGCTTCCCAAGCCTAGTAGGGTAAGGCAAGGCGGCTTGGCCGGATTTCGAGTGTAAGGCTCGGCAGGACGTTCGACCTTACCTGGGCAGGGAGACGAAGCTTCCCAAGCCTAGTAGGGTCAGGCAAGGGGGCTTGGCCGGACTCCGAGTGTAAGGCCCGGCAGGACGTTCAACCTTACCTCGGCAGGCAGACCAAGCTTCCCAAGCCTAGTAGGTAAGTCATGCAAGGGGGCATGGACTAAGTTCGAGTGCAAGGCTAGGCTGGACGTTCGACCTTACCTCGGCAGGGAGACCAAGCTTCCCAATCCTAGTAGAGTCAGGCATGGGGGCTTGGCCGGAGTTCGAGTGTCAGGCTCGGCAGGACCTTCGACCTTACCTCGGCAGGCAGACCAAGCTTTCCAAGCCTAGTAGGTAAGTCATGCAAGGGGGCATGGACTAAGTTCGAGTGCAAGGCTAGGCTGGACGTTCGACCTTACCTTGGCAGGGAGACTAAGCTTCCCAATCCTAGTAGGGTCAGGCAAGGGGACTAGGCCGGAGTCCAAGTGTAAGGCTCGGCAGGACGTTCGACCTAACCTCGGCAGGCAGACCAAGCTTCCCAAGCCTAGTAGGTAAGTCAGGCAACGGGGCATGGACAAAGTTCGAGTGCAAGGCTAGGCTGGACGTTCGACCTTACCGCGGCAGGGAGACCAAGCTTCCCAAGCCCAGTAGGGTCCGGCAAGGGGGCTTGACCGGATTTCGAGTGTAAGGCTCGGCCAGACCTTCGACCTTAACTCAGCAGGATACCAAGCTTCCCAAGCCTTGTAGGGTCAGGCAAGGGGACTTGGCCGGAGTCCGAGTGTAAGGCTCGGCAGGACGTTCGACCTTACCTCGGCAGGGAGACCAAGCTTCCCAAGCCTAGTAGGGTCAGGCATGGGAGCTTGGCCGGATTTCGAGTGTCAGGCTCGGCAGGACGTTCGACCTTACCCCGGCAGCGAGACCAAGCTTCCCAAGCCTAGTAGGGTCACGCACGGGGCCTTGGCCGCAGTTTGAGTGTAGGTCTCGGCAGGACGTTCGACCTTCCCTCGGCAGGGAGACCAAGCTTCCCAAGCCTAGTAGGCAAGTCAGGCAAGGGGGCTGGGCCAGAGTTCCCGTGTACGGCTCGACAGGACGTTCGACCTTACCTCGGCAGGGAGACCAAGCTTCCCAAGCCCAGTAGGGTCAGGCAAAGGGGCTTGGCCGGAGTTCGAGTGAAAGGCTCGGCAGGACGTTCGACCTAACCTGGGCAGGGAGACAAAGCTTCCCAATGCTAGACGAGTCAGGCATGGGGGCTTGGCCGGATTTCGAGTGTCAGGCTCGGCAGGATGTTCGACCCTACCTCGGCAGGGAGACCAAGCTTCCCAAGACTAGTAGGGTAGGGCACGGGGCCTTGGCCGGAGTTAAAGTGTAAGGCTTGGCAGGACGTTCGCCCTAACCTGGGCAGGGAGACCAAGCTTCCCAATCGTAGTAGGGTCAGGCAAGGGGGCTTGGCCTGGGTTCGAGTGTAAGGCTCGGCAGGATGTTCGACCTTACCTCGGCAGGGAGACCAAGCTTCCCAAGCTTAGTAGGGAAGTCAGGGAACGGGGCTTGGCCTAACTTCGAGTGTAAGGCTCGACGGGACGTTCGACCTAACCTGGGCAGGGAGACCAAGCTTCCCAAGCCTAGTAAGCAAGTCAGGCAAGGGGGCTTGGCTGGAGTTTGATTGTAAGGCTCGGCATGACGTTCGACCTTACCTCGGCAGGGAGACCAAGCTTCCCAAGCCTAGTAGGCAAGTCAGGCAAGGGGGCTGGGCCAGAGTTCCCGTGTACGGCTCGACAGGACGTTCGACCTTACCTCGGCCGGAGACGAAGCTTCCCAATCCTCGTAGAGTCAGGCATGGGGGCTTGGCCGGATTTCCAGTGTCAGGCTCCGCAGAATGTTCGTTCTTACCTCGGCAGGGAGACCAAGCTTCCCAAGCCTAGTAGGGTAAGGCAAGGCGGCTTGGCCGGATTTCGAGTGTAAGGCTCGGCAGGACGTTCGACCTTACCTGGGCAGGGAGACCAAGCTTCCCAATCCTAGTAGAGTCAGGCATGGGGGCTTGGCCGGAGTTCGAGTGTCAGGCTCGGCAGGACCTTCGACCTTACCTCGGCAGGCAGACCAAGCTTTCCAAGCCTAGTAGGTAAGTCATGCAAGGGGGCATGGACTAAGTTCGAGTGCAAGGCTAGGCTGGACGTTCGACCTTACCTCGGCAGGGAGACCAAGCTTCCCAATCCTAGTAGGGTAAGGCAAGGGGACTAGGCCGGAGTCCAAGTGTAAGGCTCGGCAGGACGTTAGGCCTTACCTCGGCAGGCAGACCAAGCTTTCCAAGCCTAGTAGGTAAGTCA
Source organism: Vidua macroura (assembly GCF_024509145.1). Taxonomy (NCBI): domain Eukaryota; kingdom Metazoa; phylum Chordata; class Aves; order Passeriformes; family Viduidae; genus Vidua; species Vidua macroura. The sequence goes on along the minus strand of NW_026530536.1, from coordinate 1,500,604 downwards.
TGCAAGGGGGCATGGATTAAGTTCGAGTGCAAGGCTAGGCTGGACGTTCGACCTTACCTGGGCAGGGAGACCAAGCTTCCCAAGCTTAGTAGGGTCGGGCAAGGGGGCTTGGCCAGAGTCCAAGTGTAAGGCTCCACAGGACGTTCGACCTAACCTGGGCAGGGAGACCAAGCTTACCAAACCTAGTAGGTAAGTCAGGCAAGGGGGCATGGACTAAGTTCGAGTGCAAGGTTAGGCTGGACGTTCGACCTTAACTCGGCAGGGAGACCAAGCTTCCCAATCCTAGTAGAGTCAGGCATGGGGGCTTGGCCGGAGTGCGAGTTTCAGGCTCGTCAGGACGTTCGACCTTACCTCGGCAGGCAGACCAAGCTTCCCAAGCCTAGTAGGTAAGTCAGGCAAGGGGGCATGGACAAAGTTCGAGTGCAAGGCTAGGCTTGACGTTCGACCTTACCGCGGCAGGGAGACCAAGCTTCCCAAGCCCAGTAGGGTCCGGCAAGGGGGCTTGACCTGATTTCGAGTGTAAGGCTCGGCCAGACGTTCGACCTTACCGCGGCAGGGAGACCAAGCTTCCCAATCCTAGTAGAGTCAGGCATGGGGGCTTGGCAGGAGTTCGAGTGTCAGGCTCGGCAGGACCTTTGACCTTACCTCGGCAGGCAGACCAAGCTTTCCAAGCCTAGTAGGTAAGTCATGCAAGGGGGCATGGACTAAGTTCGAGTGCAAGGCTAGGCTGGACGTTCGACCTTACCTGGGCAGGGAGACCAAGCTTCCCAAGCTTAGTAGGTTCGGGCAAGGGGGCTTGGCCGGAGTCCAAGTGTAAGGCTCGGCAGGACGTTCGACCTAACCTGGGCAGGGAGACCAAGCTTCCCAAACCTAGTAGGTAAGTCAGGCAAGGGGGCTTGGGCTAAGTTCGAGTGCAAGGCTCGGCTGGACGTTCGACCTTGCCTCGGCAGGGAGAACAAGCTTCCCAAGCCCAGTAGGGTCAGGCAAAGGGGCTTGGCCGGAGTTCGAGTGAAAGGCTCGGCAGGACGTTCGACCTAACCTGGGCAGGGAGACAAAGCTTCCCCATGCTAGACGAGTCAGGCATGGGGGCTTGGCCGGATTTCGAGTGTCAGGCTCGGCAGGATGTTCGACCCTACCTCGGCAGGGAGACCAAGCTTCCCAAGACTAGTAGGGTAGGGCACGGGGCCTTGGCCGGAGTTAAAGTGTAAGGCTTGGCAGGACGTTCGCCCTAACCTGGGCAGGGAGACCAAGCTTCCCAATCGTAGTAGGGTCAGGCAAGGGGGCTTGGCCTGGGTTCGAGTGTAAGGCTCGGCAGGATGTTCGACCTTACCTCGGCAGGGAGACCAAGCTTCCAAAGCTTAGTAGGGAAGTCAGGGAAGGGGGCTTGGCCAAACTTCGAGTGTAAGGCTCGACGGGAGGTTCGACCTAACCTGGGCAGGGAGACCAAGCTTCCCAAGCCTAATAAGCAAGTCAGGCAAGGGGGCTTGGCTGGAGTTTGAGTGTAAGGTTCGGCAGGACGTTCGACCTTACCTCGGCAGGGAGACCAAGCTTCCCAAGCCTAGTAGGGTCAGGCAAAGGGGCTGGGATGGAGTTCGATTGTATGGCTTGGCAGGACGTTCGACCTTACCTCGGCAGGATACCAAGCTTCGCAAGCCTACTAGGGTCAGGCAAGGGGACTTCGCCGGAGTCCGAGCGTAAGGCTCGGCAGGACGTTCGACCTTACCTGGGCAGGGAGACCAAGCTTCCCAAGCCTAGTAGGGTCAGGCATGGGAGCTTGGCCGCAGTTTGAGTGTAGGGCTTGGAAGGACGTTCGACCTTCCCTCGGCAGCGAGACCAAGCTTCCCAAGCCTAGTAGGCAAGTCAGGCAAGGGGGCTGGCCCAGAGTTCCCGTGTACGGCTCGACAGGACGTTCGACCTTACCTTGGCCGGAGAGGAAGCTTCCCAATCCTCGTAGAGTCAGGCATGGGGGCTTGGCCGGATTTCCAGTGTCAGGCTCCGCAGAATGTTCGTTCTTACCTCGGCCGGGAGACGAAGCTTCCCAAGCCTAGTAGGGTCAGGCAAGGGGGCTTGGCCGGACTCCGAGTGTAAGGCCCGGCAGGACGTTCGACCTTACCTCAGCAGGCAGACCAAGCTTCCCAAGCCTAGTAGGTAAGTCATGCAACGGTGCATGGACTAAGTTCGAGTGCAAGGCTAGGCTGGACGTTCGACCTTACCTCGGCAGGGAGACCAAGCTTCACAATCCTAGTAGAGTCAGGCATGGGGGCTTGGCCGGAGTTCGAGTGTAAGGCTCGGCAGGATGTTCGACCTTACCTCGGCAGGGAGACCAAGCTTCCCAAGCTTAGTAGGGAAGTCAGGGAAGGGGGCTTGGCCTAACTTCGAGTGTAAGGCTCGACGGGACGTTCGACCTAACCTGGGCAGGGAGACCAAGCTTCCCAAGCCTAGTAAGCAAGTCAGGCAAGGGGGCTTGGCTGGAGTTTGAGTGTAAGGCTCGGCATGACGTTCGACCTTACCTCGGCAGGGAGACCAAGCTTCCCAAGCCCAGTAGGGTCCGGCAAGGGGGCTTGACCGGAGTTCGAGTGTAAGGCTCGGCCGGACGTTCGACCTAACCGAGGCAGGGAGACCAAGCTTCCCAAGCCTAGTCGGTAAGTCATGCAAGGGGGCATGTACTAAGTTCGAGTGCAAGGCTAGGCTGGACGTTCGACCTTACCTCGACAGGGAGACCAAGCTTCCCAATCCTAGTAGAGTCAGGCATGGGGGCTTGGCCGGAGTTCGAGTGTCAGGCTCGGCAGGATCTTCGACCTTACCTCGGCAGGCAGACCAAGCTTTCCAAGCCTAGTAGGTAAGTCTTGCAAGGGGGCATGGACTAAGTTCGAGGGCAAGGCTAGGCTGGACGTTCGACCTTACCTCGGCAGGGAGACCAAGCTTCCCAATCCTAGTAGGGTCAGGCAAGGGGACTAGGCCGGAGTCCAAGTGTAAGGCTCGGCAGGACGTTCGACCTAACCTGGGCAGGGAGACCAAGCTTCCCAAGCCTAGTAGGGTCGGGCAAGGGGGCTTGGCCGGAGTTCGAGCGTAAGGCTTGGCAGGACGTTCGACCTTGCCTCGGCAGGGAGACCAAGCTTCCCAAGCCTAGTAGGGTCAGGCACGGGGCCTTGGCCGCGGTTTGAGTGTAAGGCTCGGCAGGACGTTCGACCTAACCTGGGCAGGGAGATGAAGCATCCCAAGCCTAGTAAGGTCAGGCAAGGGGGCTTGGCCGGAGTCCGAGTGTAAGGCCCGGCAGGACGTTCGGCCTTACCTCGGCAGGCAGACCAAGCTTCCCAAGCCCAGTAGGGTCAGGCAAAGGGGCTTGGCCGGAGTTCGAGTGTACAGCTCGGCAGGACGTTGGACCTTACCGCGGCAGGGAGACCAAGCTTCCCAAGCCTAGTAGGCAAGTCACGCAAGGGGGCTGGGCCAGAGTTCGAGTGTACAGCTCGGCAGGACGTTCGACCTTACCTCGGCCGGGAGACCTAGCTTCCCAAGCCTAGTAGGGTCAGGCAAGGGGTCTTGGCCGGATTTCGAGTGTCAGGCTCGACCGGATGTTCGGCCTTACCTCGGCAGGGAGACCAAGCTTCCCAAGCCTAGTAGGGTCAGGCAAAGGGGCTGGGATGGAGTTCGATTGTATGGCTTGGCAGGACGTTCGACCTTACCTCGGCAGGAAGACAAAGCTTCCCAAGCCTAGTAGGGTCAGGCAAAGGGGCCTTGGCCCGAGTTTGACTGTAAGGCTCGACAGGACGTTCGACCTTACCTGGGCTGGGAGACCAAGTCTCCCAAGCCTAGTAGGCAAGTCAGGCAAGGGGGCTTGGCTGGAGTTTGAGTGTAAGGCCCAGCAGGACGTTCGACCTTACCTCGGCAGGGAGACCAAGCTTCCCAAGCCCAGTAGGGTCCGGCAATGGGGCTTGACCGGAGTTCGAGTGTAAGGCTCGGCAGGACGTTCGACCTTACCTCAGCAGGATACCAAGCTTCCCAAGCCTAGTAGGGTCGGGCACGGGGGCTTGGTCGGAGTTCGAGTGTAAGGCTTGCCAGGACGTTCGACTTGACCTCGGCAGGGAGACCAAGCTTCCCAAGCCTAGTAGGGCCAGGCACGGGGGCTTGGGGCAGTTTGAGTGTAAGGCTCGGCAGGACGTTCGACCTTACCTCAGCAGGATACCAAGCTTCCCAAGCCTAGTAGGAGAGTCAGGCAAGGGGACTTGGCCAGAGTTCGAGTGTAAACTCTGCAGGACGGTCGACCTTACCTCGGCAGGGAGACCAAGCTTCCCAAGCCTAGTAGGGTAGGGCAAGGGGGCTTGGCCGGAGTTCGAGTGTAGGGCTCGGCAAGACGTTCGACCTAACCTGTGCAGGGAGACCAAGCTTCCCAATCCTAGTAGGGTCGGGCAAGGGGGCTTGGCCGGGGTTCGAGTGTAAGGCCCGGCAGGACGTTCGACCTTACCTCGGCAGGCAGACCAAGCTTCCCAAGCCTAGTAAGGTCAGGCAAGGGGGCTGGGCTGGAATTCGAGAGTAAGGCCCGGCAGGACGTTTGACCTAACCTGGGCAGGGAGACCAAACTTCCCAATCCTAGTAGAGTCAGGCATGGGGGCTTGGCCGCAGTTCGAGTGTCAGGCTCGGCAGGACGTTCGACCTTACCGCGGCAGGGAGACCAAGCTTCCCAAGCCTAGTAGGGTCAGGCACGGGGGCTTGGGGCAGTTTGAGTGTAAGGCTCGGCAGGACGTTCGACCTTACCTCAGCAGGATACCAAGCTTCCCAAGCCTAGTAGGAGAGTCAGGCAAGGGGACTTGGCCAGAGTTCGAGTGTAAACTCTGCAGGACGGTCGACCTTACCTCGGCAGGGAGACCAAGCTTCCCAAGCCTAGTAGGGTAGGGCAAGGGAGCTTGGCCGGAGTTCGAGTGTAAGGCTTGGCTGGACGTTCGACCTTACCTCTGCAGGGAGACCAAGCTTCCCAAGCCTAGTAGGGTCAGGCAAGGGGGCTTGGCCGCAGTTTGAGTGTAAGGCTCAGCAGGACGTTCGACCTCACCTCGGTAGCGAGACCAAGCTTCCCAAGCCTAGTAGGGTCGGGCACGGGGGCTTGGCCGGTGTTCGAGTGTAAGGCCCGGCAGGACGTTCGACCTTACCTCGGCAGGCAGACCAAGCTTCCCAAGCCTAGTAGGGTCAGGCAAGGGGACTTGGCCGGAGTCCGAGTGTAAGGCTCGGCAGGACGTTCGACCTAACCTGGGCAGGGAGACCAAGCTTCCCAAGCCTAGTATGGTCAGGCACGGGGGCTTGGCCGCAGTTTGAGTGTAAAGCTCGGCAGGACGTTCGACCTTACCTCGGCAGGAGACCAAGCTTCCCAAGCCTAGTCGAGTCAGGCATGGGGGCTTGGCCGGATTTCGAGTGTCAGGCTCGGCAGGATGTTCGACCTTACCTCGGCAGGGAGGCCAAGCTTCCCAAGCCTAGTAGGGTAGGGCAAGGGGGCTTGGCCGGAGTTCGAGTGTAGGGCTCGGCAAGACGTTCGACCTAACCTGTGCAGGGAGACCAAGCTTCCCAATCCTAGTAGGGTCGGGCAAGGGGGCTTGGCCGGGGTTCGAGTGTAAGGCCCGGCAGGACGTTCGACCTTACCTCGGCAGGCAGACCAAGCTTCCCAAGCCTAGTAAGGTCAGGCAAGGGGGCTGGGCTGGAATTCGAGAGTAAGGCCCGGCAGGACGTTTGACCTAACCTGGGCAGGGAGACCAAACTTCCCAATCCTAGTAGAGTCAGGCATGGGGGCTTGACCGGAGTTCGAGTGTAAGGCTCGGCAGGACGTTCGACCTTACCTCAGCAGGATACCAAGCTTCCCAAGCCTAGTAGGGTCGGGCACGGGGGCTTGGTCGGAGTTCGAGTGTAAGGCTTGCCAGGACGTTCGACTTGACCTCGGCAGGGAGACCAAGCTTCCCAAGCCTAGTAGGGCCAGGCACGGGGGCTTGGGGCAGTTTGAGTGTAAGGCTCGGCAGGACGTTCGACCTTACCTCAGCAGGATACCAAGCTTCCCAAGCCTAGTAGGAGAGTCAGGCAAGGGGACTTGGCCAGAGTTCGAGTGTAAACTCTGCAGGACGGTCGACCTTACCTCGGCAGGGAGACCAAGCTTCCCAAGCCTAGTAGGGTCAGGCACGGGGGCTTGGCCGCAGTTTGAGTGTAAAGCTCGGCAGGACGTTCGACCTTACTTCGGCAGGAGACCAAGCTTCCCAAGCCTAGTCGAGTCAGGCATGGGGGCTTGGCCGGATTTCGAGTGTCAGGCTCGGCAGGATGTTCGACCCTACCTCGGCAGGGAGACCAAGCTTCCCAAGCCTAGTAGGGTAGGGCAAGGGGGCTTGGCCGGAGTTCGAGTGTAGGGCTCGGCAAGACGTTCGACCTAACCTGTGCAGGGAGACCAAGCTTCCCAATCCTAGTAGGGTCGGGCAAGGGGGCTTGGCCGGGGTTCGAGTGTAAGGCCCGGCAGGACGTTCGACCTTACCTCGGCAGGCAGACCAAGCTTCCCAAGCCTAGTAAGGTCAGGCAAGGGGGCTGGGCTGGAATTCGAGAGTAAGGCCCGGCAGGACGTTTGACCTAACCTGGGCAGGGAGACCAAACTTCCCAATCCTAGTAGAGTCAGGCATGGGGGCTTGGCCGCAGTTCGAGTGTCAGGCTCGGCAGGACGTTCGACCTTACCGCGGCAGGGAGACCAAGCTTCCCAAGCCTAGTAGGGTCAGGCACGGGGGCTTGGGGCAGTTTGAGTGTAAGGCTCGGCAGGACGTTCGACCTTACCTCAGCAGGATACCAAGCTTCCCAAGCCTAGTAGGAGAGTCAGGCAAGGGGACTTGGCCAGAGTTCGAGTGTAAACTCTGCAGGACGGTCGACCTTACCTCGGCAGGGAGACCAAGCTTCCCAAGCCTAGTAGGGTAGGGCAAGGGAGCTTGGCCGGAATTCGAGTGTAAGGCTTGGCTGGACGTTCGACCTTACCTCTGCAGGGAGACCAAGCTTCCCAAGACTAGTAGGGTCAGGCAAGGGGGCTTGGCCGGATTTCGAGTGTAAGGCTCAGCAGGACGTTCGACCTCACCTCGGTAGCGAGACCAAGCTTCCCAAGCCTAGTAGGGTCGGGCACGGGGGCTTGGCCGGTGTTCGAGTGTAAGGCCCGGCAGGACGTTCGACCTTACCTCGGCAGGCAGACCAAGCTTCCCAAGCCTAGTAGGGTCAGGCAAGGGGACTTGGCCGGAGTCCGAGTGTAAGGCTCGGCAGGACGTTCGACCTAACCTGGGCAGGGAGACCAAGCTTCCCAAGCCTAGTATGGTCAGGCACGGGGGCTTGGCCGCAGTTTGAGTGTAAAGCTCGGCAGGACGTTCGACCTTACCTCGGCAGGAGACCAAGCTTCCCAAGCCTAGTCGAGTCAGGCATGGGGGCTTGGCCGGATTTCGAGTGTCAGGCTCGGCAGGATGTTCGACCTTACCTCGGCAGGGAGGCCAAGCTTCCCAAGCCTAGTAGGGTAGGGCAAGGGGGCTTGGCCGGAGTTCGAGTGTAGGGCTCGGCAAGACGTTCGACCTAACCTGTGCAGGGAGACCAAGCTTCCCAATCCTAGTAGGGTCGGGCAAGGGGGCTTGGCCGGGGTTCGAGTGTAAGGCCCGGCAGGACGTTCGACCTTACCTCGGCAGGCAGACCAAGCTTCCCAAGCCTAGTAAGGTCAGGCAAGGGGGCTGGGCTGGAATTCGAGAGTAAGGCCCGGCAGGACGTTTGACCTAACCTGGGCAGGGAGACCAAACTTCCCAATCCTAGTAGAGTCAGGCATGGGGGCTTGACCGGAGTTCGAGTGTAAGGCTCGGCAGGACGTTCGACCTTACCTCAGCAGGATACCAAGCTTCCCAAGCCTAGTAGGGTCGGGCACGGGGGCTTGGTCTGAGTTCGAGTGTAAGGCTTGGCAGGACGTTCGACTTGACCTCGGCAGGGAGACCAAGCTTCCCAAGCCTAGTAGGGTCAGGCACGGGGGCTTGGGGCAGTTTGAGTGTAAGGCTCGGCAGGACGTTCGACCTTACCTCAGCAGGATACCAAGCTTCCCAAGCCTAGTAGGAGAGTCAGGCAAGGGGACTTGGCCAGAGTTCGAGTGTAAACTCTGCAGGACGGTCGACCTTACCTCGGCAGGGAGACCAAGCTTCCCAAGCCTAGTAGGGTAGGGCAAGGGAGCTTGGTCGGAGTTCGAGTGTAAGGCTTGGCAGGACGTTCGACTTGACCTCGGCAGGATACCAAGCTTCCCAAGCCTAGTAGGAGAGTCAGGCAAGGGGACTTGGCCAGAGTTCGAGTGTAAACTCTGCAGGACGGTCGACCTTACCTCGGCAGGGAGACCAAGCTTCCAAGCCTAGTAGGGTAGGGCAAGGGAGCTTGGCCGGAGTTCGAGTGTAAGGCTTGGCTGGACGTTCGACCTTACCTCTGCAGGGAGACCAAGCTTCCCAAGCCTAGTAGGGTCAGGCACGGGGGCTTGGCCGCAGTTTGAGTGTAAGGCTCAGCAGGACGTTCGACCTCACCTCGGTAGCGAGACCAAGCTTCCCAAGCCTAGTAGGGTCGGGCACGGGGGCTTGTCCGGTGTTCGAGTGTAAGGCCCGGCAGGACGTTCGACCTTACCTCGGCAGGCAGACCAAGCTTCCCAAGCCTAGTAGGGTCCGGCAAGGGGACGTGGCCGGAGTCCGAGTGTAAGGCTCGGCAGGACGTTCGACCTAACCTGGGCAGGGAGACCAAGCTTCCCAAGCCTAGTAGGGTCAGGCAAGGGGGCTGGGCTGGAATTCGAGAGTAAGGCCCGGCAGGACGTTTGACCTAACCTCGGCAGGGAGACCAAACTTCACAATCCTAGTAGAGTCAGGCATGGGGGCTTGGCCGCAGTTCGAGTGTCAGGCTCGGCAGGACGTTCGACCTTACCGCGGCAGGGAGACCAAGCTTCCCAAGCCTAGTAGGCAAGTCAGGCAAGGGGGCTTGGCTGGAGTCTGAGTGTAAGGCTCGGCAGGACGTTCAACCTTACCTCGGCAGGGAGACCAAGATCCCCAAGCCCAGTAGGGTCCGGAAATGGGGCTTGACCGGAATTCGAGTGTAAGGCTCAGCAGGACCTTCGACCTTACCTCAGCAGGATATCAAGCTTCCCAATCCTAATAGGGTCAGGAAAGGGGACTTGGCCGGAGGCCGAATGTAAGGGTCCGCGGGACGTTCGACCTAACCTGGGCAGGGAGACCAAGCTTCCCAAGCCTTGTAGGGTCGGGCACGGGGGCTTGGCCGGAGTTCGAGTGAAAGGCTCGGCAGGACGTTCGACCTTACCGCGGCAGGGAGACCAAGCTTCCCAAGCCTAGTAGGCAAATCAGGCAAGGGGGCTTGGGCTAAGTTCGAGTGCAAGGCTCGGTTGGACGTTCGACCTAACCTCGGCAGAGAGACCAAGCTTCCCAAGCCCAGTAGGGTCAGGCATGGGGGCTTGGCTGGATTTCGAGTGTCAGGCTCGGCAGGATGTTCGACCCTACCTCGGCAGGGTGACAAGCTTCCCAAGACTAGTAGGGTAGGGCACGGGGCCTTGGCCGGAGTTAAAGTGTAAGGCTTGCCAGGACGTTCGCCCTAACCTGGGCAGGGAGACCAAGCTTCCCAACCTAATAGGGTCAGGCAAGGGGGCTTGGCCTGGGTTCGAGTGTAAGGCTCGGCAGGATGTTCGACCTTACCTCGGCAGGGAGACCAAGCTTCCCAAGCTTAGTAGGGAAGTCAGGGAAGGGGGCTTGGCCTAACTTCAAGTGTAAGGCTCGACAGGACGTTCGACCTAACCTGGGCAGGGAGACCAAGCTTCCCAAGCCTAGTAAGCAAGTCAGGCAAGGGGGCTTGGCTGGAGTTTGAGTGTAAGGCTCGGCATGACGTTCGACCTTACCTCGGCAGGGCGACCAAGCTTCCCAAGCCCAGTAGGGTCAGGCAAGGGGGCTTGACCGGAGTTCGAGTGTAAGGCTCGGCCAGACGTTCGACCTAACCGAGGCAGGGAGACCAAGCTTCCCAAGCCTAGTAGGGTCAGGCACGGGGGCGTTGCCGGGGTTCGAGTGTAAGGCTTGGCAGGGCGTTCGACCTTACCTGGGCAGGGAGACCAAGCTTCCCAAGCCTAGTAGGGTCAGGCAAGGGGACTTGGCCGGATTTCGAGTGTCAGGCTCGGACGGATGTTCGACCTTACCTTGGCAGGGAGACCATGCTTCCCAAGCCTAGTAGGGTCAGACAATGGGGCTGGGATGGAGTTCGATTGTATGGCTTGGCAGGACGTTCGACTTGACCTCGGCAGGAAGACAAAGCTTCCCAAGCCTAGTAGGGTCAGGCAAGTGGGCTTGGCTGGAGTTTGAGTGTAAGGCCCGGCAGGACGTTCGACCTTACCTCGGCAGGGAGACCAAGCTTCCCAAGCCCAGTAGGGTCCGGCAATGGGGCTTGACCGGAGTTCGAGTGTAAGGCTCAGCAGGATGTTCGACCTTACCTCAGCAGGATACTAAGCTTCCCAAGCCTAGTAGGGTCGGGCACGGGGGCTTGGTCGGAGTTCGAGTGTAAGGCTCGACAGGACGTTCGACTTGACCTCGGCAGGGAGACCAAGCTTCCCAAGCCTAGTAGGGTCAGGCACGGGGGCTTGGGAAAGTTTGAGTGTAAGGCTCGGCAGAACGTTCGACCTTACCTCAGCAGGATACCAAGCTTCCCAAGCCTAGTAGGAGAGTCAGGCAAGGGGACTTGGCCGGAGTTCGAGTGTAAACTCTGCAGGACGATCGACCTTACCTCGGCAGGGAGACCAAGCTTCCCAAGCCTAGTAGGGTAGGGCAAGGGAGCTTGGCCGGAGTTTGAGTGCAAGGCTCGGCATGACGTTCGACCTTACCTCGACAGCGAGACCAAGCTTCCCAAGCCTAGCAGGTAAGTCAGGCAGGGGGGCTTGGCCAAAGTTCGAGTGTAAGGCTCGGCAGGACGTTCGACCTTACCGCAGCAGGGAGACGAAGGTTCCCAAGCCTAGTAGGGTCAGGCAAAGGGACTTGGCCGGAGTCCGAGTGTAAGGCTCGGCAGGACGTTCGACCTAACCTGGGCTGGGAGACCAAGCTTCCCAAGCCTAGTAGGGTCAGGCACGGGGGCTTGGCCGGAGTCCGAGTGTAAGGCTCGGCAGGACGTTCGACCTAACCTCGGCAGGGAGACCAAGCTTCCCAAGCCTAGTAGGGTCAGGCAACGGGGCTTGGCCGCAGTTTGAGTGTAAGGTTCGGCAGGACGTTCGACCTTACCTCGGCAGGAGACCAAGCTTCCCAATCCTAGTCGAGTCAGGCATGGAGGCTTGGCCGGATTTCGAGTGTCAGGCTCGGCAGGAAGTTCGAAATAACCTGGGCAGGGAGACCAAGCTTCCCAATCGTAGTAGGGTCAGGCAAGGGGGCTTGGCCAGGGTTCGAGTGCAAGGCCCGGCAGGACGTTCGACCTTACCTCGGCAGGCAGACCAAGCTTCCCAAGCCTAGTCGAGTCAGGCATGGGGGCTTGGCCGGATTTCGAGTGTCAGGCTCGGCAGGATGTTCGACCTTACCTCGGCAGGGAGACCAAGCTTCCCAAGCCTAGTAGGGTAGGGCAAGGGGGCTTGGCCGGAGTTCGAGTGTAGGGCTCGGCAAGACGTTCGACCTAACCTGTGCAGGGAGACCAAGCTTCCCAATCCTAGTAGGGTCGGGCAAGGGGGCTTGGCCGGGGTTCGAGTGTAACGCCCGGCAGGACGTTCGACCTTACCTCGGCAGGCAGACCAAGCTTCCCAAGCCTAGTAAGGTCAGGCAAGGGGGCTGGGCTGGAATTCGAGAGTAAGGCCCGGCAGGACGTTTGACCTAACCTGGGCAAGGAGACCAAACTTCCCAATCCTAGTAGAGTCAGGCATGGGGGCTTGGCCGCAGTTCGAGTGTCAGGCTCGGTAGGACGTTCGACCTTACCGCGGCAGGGAGACCAAGCTTCCCAAGCCTAGTAGGCAAGTCAGGCAAGGGGGCTTGGCTGGAGTCTGAGTGTAAGGCTCGGCAGGACGTTCAACCTTACCTCAGCAGGGAGACCGAGATCCCCAAGCCCAGTAGGGTCCGGCAATGGGGCTTGACCGGAATTCGAGTGTAAGGCTCAGCAGGACGTTCGACCTTACCTCAGCAGGATACCAAGCTTCCCAATCCTAATAGGGTCAGGAAAGGGGACTTGGACGGAGGCCGAATGTAAGGGTCCGCGGGACGTTCGACCTATCCTGGGCAGGGAGACCAAGCTTCCCAAGCCTTGTAGGGTCGGGCACGGGGGCTTGACCGGAGTTCGAGTGAAAGTCTTGGCAGGACGTTCGACTTGACCTCGGCAGGGAGACCAAGCTTCCCAAGCCTAGTAGGGTCAGGCACGGGGGCTTGGGGCAGTTTGAGTGTAAGGCTCGGCAGGACGTTCGACCTTACCTCAGCAGGATACCAAGCTTCCCAAGCCTAGTAGGAGAGTCAGGCAAGGGGACTTGGCCGGAGATCGAGTGTAAACTCTGCAGGACGTTCGACCTTACCTCGGCAGGGAGACCAAGCTTCCCAAGCCTAGTAGGGTCAGGCAAGGGGGCTTGGCCGGAGTTCGAGTGCAAGGCTCGGCATGACGTTCGACCTTACCTCGACAGCGAGACCAAACTTCCCAAGCCTAGCAGGTAAGTCAGGCAAGGGGGCTTGGCCAAAGTTCGAGTGTAAGGCTTGGCAGGACGTTCGACCTTACCTCGTCAGGGAGGCCAAGCTTCCCAAGCCTAGTAGGGTCAGGCGCGGGGCCTTGGCTGGAGTTTGAGTGTAAGGCTCGGCAGGACGTTCGACCTTGACTCGGCAGGGAGACCAAGCTTCCCAAGCCTAGTAGGGTAGGGCAAGGGAGCTGGGCCGGAGCTCGAGTGCAAGGCTCGGCAGGACGTTCGACCTTACCTCGGCAGCGAGACCAAGCTTCCCAAGCCTAGTAGGGTAAGGCAAGGCGGCTTGGCCGGATTGCGAGTGTCAGGGTCAGCAGGACGTTCGACCTTACCTGGGCAGGGAGACCAATCTTCCCATGCCTATTAAGAGGGTCAGGCAAGGGGGCTTGGCCGGAGTTCGAGTGTAAGGCTTGGCAGGAGGTTCGACCTAACCTGGGCAGGGAGACCAAGCTTCCCAAGCCTAGTAGGCAAGTCAGGAAAGGGGGCTCGGCCAGAGTTCGAGTGTACGGCTCGGCAGGACGTTCGACCTTACCTCGGCCGGAGACCAAGCTACCCAATCCTAGTAGAGACAGGCATGGGGGCTTGGCCGGATTTCGAGTGTCAGGCTCGGCAGAACGTTCGACCTAACCTAGTCAGGGAGACCAAGCTTCCCAATCCTAGTAGGGTGGGGCAAGGGGGCTTGGCCGGGGTTCGAGTGTAAGGCCCGGCAGGACATTCGACCTTACCTCGGCAGGCAGACCAAGCTTCCCAAGCCTAGTAGGGTAAGGCAAGGCGGCTCGGCCGGATTTCGAGTGTAAGGCTCAGCAGGACGTTCGACCTTACCTCGGCAGGCAGACCAAGCTTCCCAAGCCTAATAGGTTAGTCAGGCAAGGGGGCTAGGACTAAGTTCGAGTGCAAGGCTTGGCAGGATGTTCGACCTTACCTGGGCAGGGACACCAAGCTTCCCAAGCCTAGTAGGATCCGGCAAGGGGGCTTGACCGGAGTTCGAGTGTAAGGCTCGGCAGGACGTCCGACCTTACCTCAGCAGCATGCCAAGCTTCCCAAACCTAGTAGGGTCAGGCAAGGGGACTTGGCCGGAGTCCGAGTGTAAGGCTCGGCAGGACGTTCGACCTAACGTGTGCAGGTAGACCAAGCTTCCCAAGCCTAGAAGGGTCAGGCATGGGGACTTGGCCGGAGTTCGAGTGTAAGGCTTGGCTGGACGTTCGACCTTACCTCTGCAGGGAGACCAAGCTTCCCAAGCCTAGTAGGGTCAGGCACGGGGGCTTGGCCGCAGTTTGAGTGTAAGGCTCGGCAGGACATTCGACCTCGCCTCCGCTGCGAGACCAAGCTTCCCAAGCCTAGTAGGGTCGGGCGTGGGGGCTTGGCCGGTGTTCGAGTGTAAGGCCCGGCAGGACGTTCGACCTTACCTCGGCAGGCAGACCAAGCTTCCCAAGCCTAGTAGGGCCAGGCAAGGGGGCTTGGCCGGAGTCCGAGTGTAAGGCTCGGCAGGACGCTCGACCTAACCTGGGCAGGGAGACCAAGCTTCCCAATCCTAGTAGGGTCAGGCACGGGGGCTTGGCCGGAGTCCGAGTGTAAGGCTCGGCAGGACGTTCGACCTTACCTCGGCAGCGAGTCCAAGCTTCCCAAGCCTAGTAGGGTAAGGCAAGGCGGCTTGGCCGGATTGCGAGTGTCAGGGTCAGCAGGACGTTCGACCTTACCTGGGCAGGGAGACCAAGCTTCCCATGCCTAGTAAGAGGGTCAGGCAAGGGGGCTTGGCCGGAGTTCGAGTGTAAGGCTTGGCAGGACGTTCGACCTAACCTGGGCAGGGAGACCAAGCTTCCCAAGCCTAGCAGGCAAGTCAGGAAAGGGGGCTCGGCCAGAGTTCGTGTGTACGGCTCGGCAGGACGTTCGACCTTACCTCGGCCGGAGACCAAGCTTCCCAATCCTAGTAGAGTCTTGCATGGGGGCTTGGCCGGATTTCGAGTGTCAGGCTCGGCAGAACGTTCGACCTAACCTAGTCAGGGAGACCAAGCTTCCCAATCCTAGTAGGGTGGGGCAAGGGGGCTTGGCCGGGGTTCGAGTGTAAGGCCCGGCAGAACATTCGACCTTACCTCGGCAGGCAGACCAAGCTTCCCAAGCCTAGTAGGGTAAGGCAAGGGGGCTCGGCCGGATTTCGAGTGTAAGGCTCAGCAGGACGTTCGACCTTACCTCGGCAGGCAGACCAAGCTTCCCAAGCCTAATAGGTTAGTCAGGCAAGGGGGCTAGGACTAAGTTCGAGTGCAAGGCTTGGCAGGATGTTCGACCTTACCTGGGCAGGGACACCAAGCTTCCCAAGCCTAGTAGGGTCCGGCAAGGGGGCTTGACCGGAGTTCGAGTGTAAGGCTCGGCAGGACGTTCGACCTTACCTCAGCAGCATGCCAAGCTTCCCAAGCCTAGTAGGGTCAGGCAAGGGGACTTGGCCGGAGTCCGAGTGTAAGGCTCGGCAGGACGTTCGACCTAACCTGTGCAGGTAGACCAAGCTTCCCAAGCCTAGTAGGGTCAGGCATGGGGACTTGGCCGGAGTTCGAGTGTAAGGCTTGGCTGGACGTTCGACCTTACATCTGCAGGGAGACCAAGCTTCCCAAGCGTAGTAGGGTCAGGCACGGGGGCTTGGCCGCACTTTGAGTGTAAGGCTCGGCAGGACGTTCGACCTTACCTCGGCTGCGAGACCAAGCTTCCCAAGCCTAGTAGGGTCGGGCGTGGGGGCTTGGCCGGTGTTCGAGTGTAAGGCTCGGCAGGACGTTCGACCATACCTCAGCAGCATGCCAAGCTTCCCAAGCCTAGTAGGGTCAGGCAAGGGGACTTGGCCGGAGTCCGAGTGTAAGGCTCGGCAGGACGTTCGACCTAACCTGTGCAGGTAGACCAAGCTTCCCAAGCCTAGTAGGGTCAGGCATGGGGACTTGGCCGGTGTTCGAGTGTAAGGCTTGGCTGGACGTTCGACCTTACATCTGCAGGGAGACCAAGCTTCCCAAGCCTAGTAGGGTCAGGCAAGGGGACTTGGCCGGAGTCCGAGTGTAACGCTCGGCAGGACGTTCGACCTAACCTGGGCAGGGAGACCAAGCTTCCCAATCCTAGTAGGGTCAGGCACGGGGGCTTGGCCGGAGTCCGAGTGTAAGGCTCGGCAGGACGTTCGACCTAACCTGGGCAGGGAGACCAAGCTTCCCAAGTCTAGTAGGGTCAGGCACGGGGGCTTGGCCGCAGTTTGAGTGTAAGGCTCGGCAGGACGTTCGACCTTACCTCGGCAGGAGACCAAGCTTCCCAATCCTAGTCGAGTCAGGCATGGAGGCTTGGCCGGATTTCGAGTGTCAGGCTCGGCAGGACGTTCGAACTAACCTGGGCAGGGAGACCAAGCTTCCCAATCCTAGTAGGGTCAGGCAAGGGGGCTTGGCCAGGGTTCGAGTGTAAGGCTCGGCAGGACGTTCGACCTTACCTTGGCAGGCAGACCAAGCTTCCCAAGCCTAGTCGAGTCAGGCATGGGGGCTTGGCCGGATTTCGAGTGTCAGGCTCGGCAGGATGTTCGACCTTACCTCGGCAGGGAGACCAAGCTTCCCAAGCCTAGTAGGGTAGGGCAAGGGGGCTTGGCCGGAGTTCGAGTGTAAGGCTCGGCAGGACGTTCGACCTAACCTGTGCAGGGAGACCAAGCTTCCCAATCCTAGTAGGGTCGGGCAAGGGGGATTGGCCGGGGTTCGAGTGTAAGGCCCGGCAGGACGTTCGACCTTACCTCGGCAGGCAGACCAAGCTTCCCAAGGCTAGTAGGGTCAGGCAAGGGGGCTGGGCTGGAATTCGAGAGTAAGGCCCGGCAGGACGTTTGACCTAACCTGGGCAGGGAGACCAAGCTTCCCAAGCCTAGTCGGGTAAGGCAAGGGGGCTTGGCCGCAGTTCGAGTGTCAGGGTCGGCAGGACGTTCGACCTTACCGCGGCAGGGAGACCAAGCTTCCCAAGCCTAGTAGGCAAGTCAGGCAAGGGGGCTTGGCTGGAGTTTGAGTGTAAGGCTCGGCAGGACGTTCAACCTTACCTCGGCAGGGAGACCAAGATCCCCAAGCCCAGTAGGGTCCGGCAATGGGGCTTGACCGGAGTTCGAGTGTAAGGCTCAGCAGGACGTTCGACCTTACCTCAGCAGGATACCAAGCTTCCCAATCCTAATAGGGTCAGGAAAGGGGACTTGGCCGGAGGCCGAGTGTAAGGCTCCGCAGGACGTTCGACCTAACCTGGGCAGGGAGACCAAGCTTCCCAAGCCTAGTAGGGTCGGGCACGGGGGCGTGGTCGGAGTTCGTGTGAAAAGCTTGGCAGGACGTTCGACTTGACCTCGGCAGGGAGACCGAGCTTCCCAAGCCTAGTAGGGTCAGGCACGGGGCCTTGGGGCAGTTTGAGTGTAAGGCTCGGCAGGACGTTCGACCTTACCTCGGCAGGGAGACCAAGCTTCCCAAGCCTAGTAGGGTAGGGCAAGGGGGCTTGGCCGCAGTTCGAGTGTAAGGCTCGGCAGGACGTTCGACCTAACCTGTGCAGGGAGACCAAGCTTCCCAATCCTAGTAGGGTCGGGCAAGGGGGCTTGGCCGGGGTTCGAGTGTAAGGCCCGGGAGGACGTTCGACCTTACCTCGGCAGGCAGACCAAGCTTCCCAAGCCTAGTAGGGTCGGGCGTGGGGGCTTGGCCGGTGTTCGAGTGTAAGGCCCGGCAGGACGTTCGACCTCACCTCGGCAGCGAGACCAAGCTTCCCAAGCCTAGTAGGGTCAGGCAAGGGGACTTGGCCGGAGTTCGAGTGTAACGCTCGGCAGGACGTTCGACCTAACCTGGGCAGGGAGACCAAGCTTCCCGATCCTAGTAGGGTCAGGCACGGGGGCTTGGCCGGAGTCCGAGTGTAAGGCTCGGCAGGACGTTCGACCTAACCTGGGCAGGGAGACCAAGCTTCCCAAGTCTAGTAGGGTCAGGCACGGGGGCTTGGCCGCAGTTTGAGTGTAAGGCTCGGCAGGACGTTCGACCTTACCTCGGCAGGAGACCAAGCTTCCCAATCCTAGTCGAGTCAGGCATGGAGGCTTGGCCGGATTTCGAGTGTCAGGCTCGGCAGGACGTTCGAACTAACCTGGGCAGGGAGACCAAGCTTCCCAATCCTAGTATGGTCAGGCAAGGGGGCTTGGCCAGGGTTCGAGTGTAAGTCTCGGCAGGACGTTCGACCTTACCTTGGCAGGCAGACCAAGCTTCCCAAGCCTAGTCGAGTCAGGCATGGGGGCTTGGCCGGATTTCGAGTGTCAGGCTCGGCAGGATGTTCGACCTTATCTCGGCAGGGAGACCAAGCTTCCCGAGCCTAGTAGGGTAGGGCAAGGGGGCTTGGCCGGAGTTCGAGTGTAAGGCTCGGCAGGACGTTCGACCTAACCTGTGCAGGGAGACCAAGCTTCCCAATCCTAGTAGGGTCGGGCAAGGGGGCTTGGCCGGGGTTCGAGTGTAAGGCCCGGCAGGACGTTCGACCTTAGCTCGGCAGGCAGACCAAGCTTCCCAAGCCTAGTACGGTCAGGCAAGGGGGCTGGGCTGGAATTCGAGAGTAAGGCCCGGCAGGACGTTTGACCTAACCTGGGCAGGGAGACCAAGCTTCCCAAGCCTAGTCGGGTAAGGCAAGGGGCCTTGGCCGCAGTTCAAGTGTCTGGGTCGGCAGGACGTTCGACCTTACCGCGGCAGGGAGACCAAGCTTCCCAAGCCTAGTAGGCAAGTCAGGCAAGGGGGCTTGGCTGGAGTTTGAGTGTAAGGCTCGGCAGGACGTTCAAACTTACCTCGGCAGGGAGACCAAGATGCCCAAGCCCAGTAGGGTCCGGCAATGGGGCTTGACCGGAGTTCGAGTGTAAGGCTCAGCAGGACGTTCGACCTTACCTCAGCAGGATACCAAGCTTCCCAATCCTAATAGGGTCAGGAAAGGGGACTTGGCCGGAGGCCGAGTGTAAGGCTCCGCAGGACGTTCGACCTAACCTGGGCAGGGAGACCAAGCTTCCCAAGCCTAGTAGGGTCGGGCACGGGGGCGTGGTCGGAGTTCGTGTGAAAGGCTTGGCAGGACGTTCGACTTGACCTCGGCAGGGAGACCGAGCTTCCCAAGCCTAGTAGGGTCAGGCACGGGGGCTTGGGGCAGTTTGAGTGTAAGGCTCGGCAGGACGTTCGACCTTACCTCAGCAGGATACCAAGCTTCCCAAGCCTAGCAGGTAAGTCAGGCAAGGGGGCTTGGCCAAAGTTCGAGTGTAAGGCTTGGCAGGACGTTCGACCTTACCGCAGCAGGGAGACGAAGCTTCCCAAGCCTAGTAGGGTCAGGCAAGGGGGCTTGGACTAAGTTCAAGTGTAAGGCTCGACTGGTCGTTCGACTTTACCTCGGCAGGGAGACCAAGCTTCCCAACCTAGTAGGGTCAGGCAAAGGTGCTTGGATGGAGTTCGAGTGTCAGGCTCGGCAGGACGTTCGACCTTACCGCGGCAGGGAGACCAAGCTTCCCAAGCCTAGTAGGGTCAGGCAAGGGAGCTTGGCCGGGGTTCGAGTGTAAGGCTTGGCAGGACGTTCGACCTTACCTCGTCAGGGAGGCCGAGCTTCCCAAGCCTAGTAGGGTAGGGCAAGGGAGCTGGGCCGGATTTCGAGTGTAAGGCCCGGCAGGACGTTCAACCTTACCGCGGCAGGGAGACCAAGCCTAGTAGGGTCAGGCACGGGGCCTTGGCCGGACTTTGAGTGTGAGGCTCGGCAGGACGTTCGACCTTACCTCGGCAGGAGACGAAGCTTCCCAAGCCTAGTAGGGTCAGGTAAGGGGGATTGGCCGGACTTCGAGTGGAAGGCCCGGAAGGACGTTCGACCTTACCTCGGCTGGCAGATCAAGCTTCCCAAGCCTAGTAGGAGAGTCAGGCAAGGGGGCTTGACCGGAGTTCGAGCGAAAGGCTCGGCAGGACCTTCGAGCTTACCTGGGCTGGGAGACCAAGCTTCCCAAGCCTAGAAATAGGGTCAGGCAAGGGGGCTTGGCCGGAGTTCGAGTGCAAGGCTCGGCAGGACGTTCGACCTTACCTCGGCAGGGAGACCAAGCTTCCCAAGCCTAGTAGGAGAGTCAGGCAAGGGGGCTTGGCCGGAGTTCGGGTGTAAGGCTCGGCAGGACGTTCGACCTTACCTCGGCAGGGAGACCAAGCTTCCCAAGCTTAGTAGGGTCAGGCAAGGGGGCTTGGCTAGAGTTCGAGCGTAGGGCTCGGCAGGACGTTGGACCTTACCTCGGCAGGGAGACCAAGCTTCCCAAGCCTAGAAGTAGGGTCAGGCAAGGGGGCTTAGCCGGAGCTCGAGTGTAAGGCTCGGCAGGACGTTCGACCTTACCTCGGCAGGGAGACCAAGCTTCCCAAGCCCAGTAGGGTCAGGGAAGGGGACTTGGCCGGAGTCCGAGTGTAAGGCTAGGCAGGACGTTCGACCTTACCTCGTCAGGGAGACCAAGCTTTCCAAGCCAAGCTGGGTTGGGCAAGGGGGCTTGGCCGGAGTTCGAGTGTAAGGCTCGGCAGGACGTTCGACCTTACCTCGGCAGGCAGACCAAGCTTCGCTAGCCTATTAGGAGAGTCAGGCAAGGGGGCCCGCCCAGAGTTAGAGTGTAAGGCTCGGCACGATGTTCGACCTTACCTCGGCAGGAGACCAAGCTTCCCAATCCTAGTAGGGTCAGGGTAGGGGGCTCGGCCGGAGTTTGAGTGTAAGGCTCGGCAGGACGTTCGACCTAACCTGGGCCGGGAGACCAAGCTTCCCAAGCCTAGTAGGGTCAGGCAAGGGGGCTTGGCCAGAGTTCGAGTGTAAGGCTCGGCAGGACGTTCGACCTTACCTCGGCAGGCTGACCAAGCTTCCCAAGCCTAGTAGGTAAGTCAGGCAAGGAGGCTTGACCGGAGTTCGAGTGTAAGGGTCGGCTGGACGTTCGAACTTACCTCGGCTGGGAGACCAAGCTTCCCAAGCCTAGTAGGGTCAGGCAAAGGGGCTGCGATGGAGTTCGAGTGTAAGGCTCGGCAGGATGTTCGACCTTACCTAGGCAGGGAGACCAAGCTTCCCAAGCCTAGTAGATTGAGGCACGGCGGCTCGGCCAGATTTCAAGTGTAAAGGCTCGGCAGGACGTTCGACCTTACCTGGGCCGGGAGACCAAGCTTCCCAAGCCTAGTAGGGTCAGGCAAGGGGGCTTGGCCGGACTTCGAGTGTAAGGCCTGGCAGGACGTTCAACCTTACCTCGGCAGGCAGACCAAGCTTCCCAAGCCTAGTAGGGTCGGGCATGGGGGCTTGGCCGGAGTTCGAGTGTAAGGCTCGGCGGGACGTTCGACCTTACCTGGGCAGGGAGGCCAAGCTTCCCAAGCCAAGCAGGGTTGGGCAAGGAGGCTTGGCCGGGGTTCGAGTGTAAGTCTTGGCAGGACGTTCGACCTTACCTGGGCAGGGAGACCAAGCTTCCCAAGCCTAGTCGGGTAAGGCAAGGGGGCTTGGCCGGTGTCCGAGTGTAAGGCTCGGCAGGACGTTCGACCTTACCTCGGCAGGGAGACCAATCTTCCCAAGCCTAGTAGGTAAGTCAGGCATGCGGGCTTGGCCAGATTTCGAGTGTCAGGGTCGGCAGGATTTTCGACCTTACCGCGGCAGGGAGACCAAGCTTCCCAAGCCTAGCAGGCAAGTCAGGCAAGGGGGCTTGGCTGGAGTTTGAGCGTACGGCTCGGCAGGACGTTCGGCCTCACCTCGGCAGGCAGACCAAGCTTCGCCAGCCTATTAGGAGAGTCGGGCAAGGGGGCCCGGCCAGAGTTCGAGTGTAAGGCTCGGCACGATGTTCGACCTTACCTCGGCAGGAGGCCAAGTTTCCCAAGCCTAGTATGGTCAGGCAAGGGGGCTGGGCCTGAATTCGAGAGTAAGGCTCGGCAGGACGTTCAACCTTACCTCGGCAGGGAGACCAAGCTTCCCAATCCTAGTAGAGCCAGGCATGGGGGCTTGGCCGGAGTTCGAGTGTCAGGCTCGGCAGGACGTTCGACCTTACCGCGGCAGGGAGACGAAGCTTCCCAAGCCTAGTAGGCAAGTCGGGCAAGGGGGCTTGGCCGGGGTTCGAGTGTAGGTCTTGGCAGGACGTTTGACCTTACCTCGGCTGGGAGACCAAGCTTCCCAAGCCCAGTAGGGTCCAGCAAGGGGGCTTGACCGGAGTTTGAGTGTAAGGCTCAGCAGGACGTTCGACCTAACCTGGGCAGGGAGACCAAGCTTCCCAAGCCTAGTAGGGTCGGGCATGGGGGCTTGGCCAAAATTCGAGTGTAAGCCTTGGCAGGACGTTAGACCTTACCTCGGCAGGGAGACCAAGCTTCCCAAGCCTAGTATGTAAGTCGGGCACGGGGGCTTGGCCGCAGTTTGAGTGTAAGGCTAGGCAGGACGTTCGACCTTACCTCGGCAGGATACCAAGCTTCCCAAGCCTAATAGGGTCAGGCAAGGGGGGTTGGCCGTAGTTCGAGTGTAAGGCTCGGTAGCACGTTCGACCTTACCTCGGCAGGGAGACCAAGCTTCCCAAGCCTAGCAGGGTAGGGCAAGGGGGCTTGGCCGGAGTTCGAGTGTAAGGCTCGGCAGGACGTTCGACCTTACCTCGGCAGGGAGACCAAGCTTCCCAAGCCTAGAAATAGGGTCAGGCAAGGGGGCTTGGCCGGAGTTCGAGTGTAAGGCTCGGCAGGACGTTCGACCTTACCTCGGCAGGGAGACCAAGCTTCCCAAGTCTAGTAGGGTAAGGCAAGGCGGCTTGGCCGGATTGCGAGCGTCAGGGTCGGCAGGACGCTCGACCTTACCTGGGCAGGGAGAGCAATCTTCCCAAGCCTTGTAGGAGGGTAAGGCAAGGGGGCTTGGCCGGAGTTCGAGTGTAAGGCTTGGCAGAACGTTCGACCTTACCTCGGCAGGCAGACCAAGCTTCCCAAGCCTAGTAGGCAAGTCAGGAAAGGGGGCTTGGCCAGAGTTCGAGTGTACGGCTCGGCAGGACGTTCGACCTTACCTCGGCCGGAGACCAAGCTTCCCAATCCTAGTAGAGTCAGGCATGGGGGCTTGGCCGGATTTCGAGTGTCAGGCTCGGCAGGACGTTCGACCTAACCTAGTCAGGGAGACCAAGCTTCCCAATCCTAGTAGGGTGGGGCAAGGGGGCTTGGCCGGGTTTCGAGTGTAAGGCCCGGCAGGACGTTCGACCTTACCTCGGCAGGCAGACCAAGCTTCCCAAGCCTAGTAGGTAAGTCAGGCAAGGGGGCTTGGCCTAAGTTTGAGTGTAAGGCTCGGCTGGACGTTCGACCTTACCTCGGCAGGCAGATCAAGCTTCCCAAGCCTAGTAGGAGAGTCAGGCAAGGGGGCTTGTCCGGAGTTCGAGCACAAGGCTCGGCAGGACCTTCGAGCTTACCTGGGCTGGGAGACCAAGCTTCCCAAGCCTGGTAGGGTCAGTCAAGGGGGCTTGGCCGGAGTCCGAGTGTAAGGCTTGGCAGGACGTTCGACCTTACCTGGGCAGGGAGACCAAGCTTCCCAAGCCTAGTCGGGTAAGGCAAGGGGGCTTGGCCGGTGTCCGAGTGTAAGGCTCGGCAGGACGTTCGACCTTACCTCGGCAGGGAGACCAATCTTCCCAAGCCTAGTAGGTAAGTCAGGCATGCGGGCTTGGCCAGATTTCGAGTGTCAGGGTCGGCAGGATTTTCGACCTTACCGCGGCAGGGAGACCAAGCTTCCCAAGCCTAGCAGGCAAGTCAGGCAAGGGGGCTTGGCTGGAGTTTGAGCGTACGGCTCGGCAGGACGTTCGGCCTCACCTCGGCAGGCAGACCAAGCTTCGCCAGCCTATTAGGAGAGTCGGGCAAGGGGGCCCGGCCAGAGTTCGAGTGTAAGGCTCGGCACGATGTTCGACCTTACCTCGGCAGGAGGCCAAGTTTCCCAAGCCTAGTATGGTCAGGCAAGGGGGCTGGGCCTGAATTCGAGAGTAAGGCTCGGCAGGACGTTCAACCTTACCTCGGCAGGGAGACCAAGCTTCCCCAGCCTAGTAGGGTCAGGCAAGGGAACTTGGCCGGAGTTCGACGGTAAGGCTTGGCAGGACGTTCGACCTTACCTCAGCAGGAGACCAAGCTTCCCAAGCCTACTAGGCTCGGGCAAGGGGGCTTGGCCGGGGTTCGAATGTAAGGCTTGGCAGGACGTTCGACCTTACCTCGGCAGGGAGACCAAGCTTCCCAAGCCTAGTAGGTAAGTCCGGCAAGGGGGCTCGGCCGGAGTTCGAGTGTAAGGCTCGGCTGGATGTTCGACCTTACCTCGGCAGGAGACCAGGCTTCCGAATCCTAGTAGGGTCGGGGAAGGGGGCTTGGCCGGATTTCGACTGTAAGGCTCGGCAGGACATTCGACCTAACCTCGGCAGGAGACCAAGCTTCCCAAGCCGAGTAGGTAAGTCAGGCAAGGGGGCTTGGCCTAAGTTCAAATGTAAAGCTCGGCAGGACGTTCGACCTTACCTCGACAGGGAGACCAAGCTTCCCAAACCCTGTAGTGTCCGGCAAGGGGGCTTGACCGGAGTTCGAGTGTAAGGCTCGGGAGGACGTTCGACCTTACCTCAGCAGCGAGACCAAGCTTCCCAAGCCTTGTAGGCAAGTCAGGCAAGGGGGCTTGGCTGGAGTTTGAGTGTAAGGCTCGGCAGGACGTTTGACCTTACCTGGGCAGGCAGACCAAGCTTCCCAAATCTAGTAGGCAAGTCAGGCAGGGCCTTGGCCAGAGTTCGAGCGCAAGGCTCGGCAGGTTGTTCGAGCTTGCCTGGGCATGGAGACCAAGTTTCCCAAGCCTAGTAGCGTAAGGCAACGGGGTTGGCTAGAGTTCGAGTGTAAGGCTAGGCAGGACGTACGACCTTACCTGGGCAGGGAGACCAAGCTTCCCAAGCCTAGTAGGGTATGGCAAGGGGGCTTGGCCGGAGTTCGAGTGTAAGGCTCGGCAGGTGGTTCGACGTTGCCTCGGCAGGAGACAAAGCTCCCCAAGCCTAGTAGGGTCAGGCAAGGGGACATGGCCGGAGTGGGAGTGAAAGGCTCGGCAGGACGTTTGACCTTACCTCGGCAGGCAGACCAAGCTTCCCAACCCAAGTTTGTTTGGGCAAGGGAGCTTGCCCGGAGTTTGAGTGTAAGGCCCGGCAGGACGTTCGACCTTACCTCGGCAGGCAGACCAAGCTTCCCAAGCCTAGTAGGGGAGTCAGGCAAGGGGGCTCGGCCAGAGTTTGAGTGAAAGGGTCGGCAGGATGTTCGACCTTACCTCGGTAGGAGACCAAGCTTCCCAAGCCTTATGGGCAAGTCAGGCAAGGGGGCTGGGCCAGAGTTCGAGTGTACGGCTCGGCAGGACGTTAGACCTTACGTCGGCAGGAGACCAAGCTTCCCAAGCCCAGTAGGGCCCGGCAAGGGGGCTTGACGGGAGTTCGAGCGTAAGGCTTGGCAGGGAGACCAAGCTTCCCAAGCCTAGTAGGTAAGTCAGGCAAGAGGGCTTGGCGTAAGTTCGAGTGTAAGGCTCGGCAGGACGTTCGACCTTTCCTCGGCAGGGAGACCAAGCTTCCCAAGCTCAGTAGGCTAAGGCAAGAGGGCCGGGCCGGAGTTCGAGTGTAAGGCTCGGCAGGATGCTGGACCTTACCTGGGCAGGGATACCATGGTTCCCAAGCTTAGTAGGAGAGTCAGGCAAGGGGGCTTGGCTGTTGTTCGAGAGTAAGGCTAGGCAGGACATTCGACCTTACCTCGGCAGGAGACCAAGCTTCCCAAGCCTAGTAGGAGAGTCAGGCAAGGGGGATTGGCCGGAATTCGAGTGTAAGGCTCGGCAGGACGTTCGACCTTACCTCGGCAGAAGACCAAGCTTCCCAAGCCTAGTAGGAGAGTCAGGCAAGGGGGCTTGTCCGGAGTTCGAGCGTAAGGCTCGGCAGGACGTTCGAACTTACCTCCGCAGGATACCAAGCTTCCCAAGCCTAGTAGGTTCAGGCAAGGGGACTCGGCCGGAGTTCGAGTGTAAGGCTCGGCCGGACGTTCGACCTTACCTCGGCAGGCAGACCAAGCTTCGCCAGTCTAGTAGGAGAGTCAGGCAAGGGGGCTCGGCCAGAGTTTGAGTGTAAGGCTCAGCAGGATGTTCGACCTTACCTCGGCAGGAGACCAAGCTTCCGAATCCTAGTGGGGTCAGGGAAGGGGGCTTGGCCGGCATTCGACTGTAAGGCTCGGCTGGACGCTCGACCTTACCTCGGCAAGAGACCAAGCTTCCCAAGCCTAGTAGGTAAGTCAGGCAAGGGGGCTTGGCCGGAGTCCGAGTGTAAGGCTCGGCAGGACGTTCGACCTTACCTCGGCAGGGAGACCAAGCTTCCCAAGCTTAGTAGGGTCAGGCAAGGGGACTTGGTTGGAGTTCGAGTGTAAAGCTCAGCAGGACTTTCGACCTTACCTCGGCCGGCAGACCAAGCTTCCCTAGCCTAGTAGGGTCAGGCAAGGGGACTTGGTTGGAGTTCGAGTGTAAGGCTTCACAGGACGTTCAGCCTTGCCTCGGCAGGCAGATCAAGCTTCCCAAGCCTAGTAGGAGAGTCAGGCAGGGGCTTGGCCGGAGTTCGAGCACAAGGCTCAGCAGGACGTTCGAGCTTTCGTGCTCATGGAGACCAAGCTTCCCAAGCCTAGGAGGGTCAGGCACGGGGGCTTGGCCAGAGTTGGAGTGTAAGGCTCGGCAGGACGTTCGACCTTTCCTCGGCAGGAAGACCAAGGTTCCCAAGCCGAGTAGGCTAAGGCAAATGGGCTGGGCCGGAGTTCAAGTGTAAGGCTCGGCAGGATGTTTGACCTTACCTGGGCAGGGAGACGAAGGTTCCCAAGCCGAGTAGAGTCAGGCAAGGGGGCTTGGCTGAACTTCGAGAGTAAGGCTCGGCAGGACGTTTGACCTAACCTGGGCAGGGAGGCCAAGCTGCCCAGTCCTAGTAGAGTCAGGCATGGGGGCTTGGCCGGAGTTCGAGTGTAAGGCTCGGCAGGATGTTCGAGCTTTCCTCGGCAGGAGACCAAGCTTCCGTATCCTAGTAGGGTCAGGGAAGGGGGCTTGACTGGAGTTGGAGCGTAAGGCTCGGCAGGGAGACCAAGCTTCCCAAGCCTAGCAGGAGAGTCAGTCCACGGGGTTGGCCGGAGTTCGAGTGTAAAGCTCAGCAGGATGTTCGACCTTTCCTCGTCAGGAGACCAAGCTGCCCAATCCTAGTAGAGTCAGGCAAGGGGGCTTGGCCGGAGTGCGAGCGCAAGGCTCGGTAGGACGTTCGAGCTAACCTGGGCTAGGACACCAAGCTTCCCAAGCCCAGAAGGGTCCGGCAAGGGGGCTTGGCCGGAGTCCGAGTGTAAGGCTCGGCAGGACGTTCGACATTACCTCCGCAGGGAGACCAAGCTACCCAAGCCAAGCAGGGTTGGGCAAGGGGGCTTGGCCGGAGTTCAAGTGCAAGGCTTTGCAGGACGTTAGGCCTTGCCTCGGCAGGCAGATCAAGCTTTCCAAGCCTAGTAGGAGAGTCAGGGAAGGGGGCTTGGCCAGAGTTTGAGTGTAAGGCTCGGCAGGTCGTTCGACCTTCCCTCGGCAGTAGACAAAGCTTCCCAAGCCTAGTAAGGTCAGGCAAGGGGACTTGGCCGGAGTTGGAGTGGAAGGCTCGGCAGGATGTTCGACCTTAACTCGGCAGGCAGACCAAGCTTCCTAAGCCTCGTAGGGCCAGGCAAGGGGGCTTGGCCGGAGTTCGAGTGTAAGGCTAGGCAGGACGTTTGACCTTACCTCGGCAGGGAGACCAAGCTTTCCAAGCCTAATAGGCAAGTCAGGCAAGGGGGCTTGGCCGGAGTTCGAGTGTAAGGCTCGGCAGGACGTTTGACCTTACCTCGGCAGGGAGACCAAGCTTCCCAAGGGTAGTAGGGTCAGGTAAGGAGGCTTGGCCGGAGTTCGAGTGTAAGGCTTTGCGGGACGTTTGACCTTACCTCGGCCGGGAGACCAAGCTTCCCAAGGGTACTAGGGTCAAGCAAGGGGGCTTGGCCGGACATCGAGTGTAAGGCTCGGCAGGACGTTCGACCTTACCGCGGCAGCGAGACCAACCTTCCCAAGACTAGTAGGAGAGTCAGGCAAGGGGGCTTGGCCGGAGTTCGAGTGTAAGGCTCGGCAGGACGTTCGACCTTACCTCGGCAGGGAGACCAAGCTTCCGAGGACTAGGAGGGTCAGGCAAGGGGGCCCGGCTGGAGTTCGAGTGTAAGGCTCGGCAGGACGTTTGACCTTACCTCGGCAGGGAGACCAAGCTTCCCAATATTAGTAGAGTCAGGGATGGGGGCTTGGCCGGATTTCGAGTGTCGGGCTCGGCAGGATGTTCGACCTTACCTCGGCAGGGAGACCGAGCTTCCCAAGCCTAGTAGGGTATGGCAAGGGGGCTTGGCCGGAGTTCGAGTGTAAGGCTCGGCAGGACATTCGACCTTACCTCGGCAGGCAGACCAAGCTTCCCAAGTCTAGTAGGTAAGTCAGGCAAGAGGGCTTGGCCGGAGTTCGAGTGTAAGGCTCGGCAGGACGTTCGACCTTACCTCCGCAGCGAGACCAAGCTTCCCAATCCTAGTAGGTGAGTCAGGCACGGGGGCATGGCCGGAGTTCGAGTGTAAGGCTCGGCAGGACGTTCGACCTTACCTCGGCAGGGAGACCAAGCTTCCCAAGACTAGTAGGGTCAGGCAAGGGGGCTTGGCCGGATTTCGAGTGTAAGGCTCGGCAGGACTTTCGACCTTACCTCGGCAGGCAGACCAAGCTTCCCCAGCCTAGTAGGCTCCGGCAAGGGGGCTTGGCCGGACATCGAGTGTAAGTCTCGGCAGGACGTTTGACCTTACCTCGGCAGCGAGACCAAGCTTCCTAAGGGTAGTAGGGTCAGGTAAGGGAGCTTGGCCGGAGTTCGAGTGTAAGGCTCGGCAGGACGTTCGACCTTACCTCGGCAGTGAGACCAAGTTTCCCAAGCCTCGTAGGAGCGGCAGGCAAGGGGGCTTGGCCGGATTTCGAGTGTAAGGCTCGGCAGGACGTTCGACCTTACCTCGGCAGGGAGACCAAGCTTCCCAAGCCTAGGAGGGTCAGGCAAGGGGCCTTGCCTGGGGTTCGAGTGTAAGGCTCGGCAGGACGTTCGACCTTTCCTCGGCAGGGAGACCAAGCTTCCCAAGCCCAGTAGGGTCGGACAAGGGGGCTTGACTGGAGTTGGCGCGTAAGGCTCGGCAGGGAGACCAAGCTTCCCAAGCCTAGTAGGAGAGTCAGGCTACGGGGTTGGCCAGAGTTCGAGTGTAAAACTCAGCAGGACGTACGACCTTTCCTCGGCAGGAGACCAAGCTTCCCAAGCCTAGTCGGGTCAGGCAAGGGGGCTTGGCCGGAGTTCGAGTGTAAGGCTCGGCAGGACGTTTGGCCTTACCTCGGCAGGGAGACCAAGCTTCCCAAGCCTAGTAGAGTCAGGCAAGGGGGCTTGGCCGGAGTTCGAGGGTAAGGCTCGGCAGGACGTTCGACCTTACCTCGGCAGGGAGACCAAGCTTCCCCAGCCTAGTAGGCTCCGGCAAGGGGGCTTGGCCGGAGATCGAGTGTAAGGCTCGGCAGGACGTGCGACCTTACCTGGGCAGCAAGACCAAGCTTCCCAAGCCGAGTAGGAGAGTCAGGCAAGGGGGCTTGGCCGGAGTTCGAGTGTAAGGCTTGGCAGGACATTCCACCTTACCTCGGCAGGGAGACCAAGCTTCCGAGGACTAGGATGGTCGGGCAAGGGGGCCCTGCCGGAGTTCGAGTGTAAGGCTCGGCAGGATGTTCGACCTTACCTCGGCAAGGAGACAAAGCTTCCCAAGCCTAGGAAGGTTGGGCAAGGGGGCTTCGCCGGAGTTCGAGTGAAAGGCTCGGCAGGACGTTCGACCTTACCTCGGCAGCGAGACCAAGCTTCCCCAGCCTAGCAGGGCCAGGAAAAGGTGGTTTGGCCGGAGTTCGAGTGTAAGGTTTGGCAGGATGTTCGACCTTACCTCAGCAGGGTGACCAAGCTTCCCAAGGCTAATAGGGTCAGGTAAGGCAGCTTGGCCGGAGTTTGAGTGTAAGGCTCGGCAGGACGTTCGACCTTACCTCCGCAGCGAGACCAAGCTTCCCAATCGTAGTAGGAGAGTCAGGCAGGGGGGCATGGCCGGAGTTCGAGTGTAAGCCTCGGCAGGACGTTCGACCTTACCTCGGCAGGGAGACCAAGATTCCCAAGCCTAGTCGGGTCAGGCAAGGGGGCTTGGCCGGATTTCGAGTGTAAGGCTGGGCAGGACGTTCGATCTTACCTCGGCAGGGAGACCAAGCTTCCCAAGCCTAGGGGGGTAAGGCAAGGGGGCTTGGCCGGAGTTCGAGTGTAAGGCTCGGCAGGATATTCGACCTTTCCTCCGCAGGGAGACCAAGCTTCCCCAGCCTGCCAGGGACAGGCAAACGGGGCTTGGCCGGAGTTCGAGTGTAAGTCTCGGCAGGACGTTCGACCTTAACTCGGCAGGCAGACCAAACTTACCAAGCCTCGTAGGGTCAGGCAAGGGGGCTTGGCCGGCGTTCGAGTGTAAGGCTCGGCAGGACGTTCGACCTTACCTCAGCTGGGAGACCAAGCTTCCCAAGCCTCGTAGGAGCGGCAGGCAAGAGGGCTTGGCCGGATATCGAGTGTAAGGCTGGCCTGGACGTTCGACCTTTCCTCGGCAGGCAGACCAAGCTTCCCAAGCCTAGTAGGGTCAGACAAGGGGGCTTGGCCGGAGTTCGAATGTAAGGCTCGGCAGGACGTTCGACCTTACCTCCGCTGGGAGACCAAGCTTCCCCAGCCTAGTAGGCAAGTCAGGCAAAGGGGCTTGGCCGGAGTTCGAGTGTAAGGCTCGGCCGGACGTTCGACCTCACCTCGGCAGGGAGACCAAGCTTCCCAAGGATAGTAGGTTCAGGTAAGGGGGCTTGGCCGGAGTTCGAGTGTAAGGCTCGGCAGGACGTTCGACCTTACCTCGGCAGGGAGACCAAGTTTCCCAAGGGTACTACGGTCAGGAAAGGGGCTTGGCCGGACATCGAGTGTAAGGCTCGGCAGGACGTGCTACCTTACCTCGGCAGCAAGACCAAGCTTCCCAAGCCTAGTAGGAGAGTCAGGCAAGGGGGCTTGGCCGGAGTTCGAGTGTAAGGCTCGGCAGGACGTTCCACCTTACCTGGGCAGGGAGACCAAGCTTCCGTGGACTAGGAGGGTGGGGCAAGGGGGCCCGGCCGGAGTTAGAGTGTAAGGCTCGGCAGGATGTTTGACCTTGCGTCGGCAGGGAGACCAAGCTTCACAAGCCTAGGAAGGTCGGGCAAGGGGGCTTGGCCGGAGTTCGAGTGAAAGGCTCGGCAGGACGTTCGACCTTACCTCGGCAAGGAGACCAAGCTTCCCAAGCCTAGTACGGTCAGGCAAGGGGGCTTGGCCGGACTTCGAGTGTAAGGCTCGGCAGGACGTTCGACCTTTCCTCGGCAGGGAGACCAAGCTTCCCAAGCCTGGTAGGGTCAGTCAAGGGGGCTTGGCCGGAGTTCGAGTGTATGGCTCGGCAGGACGTTCGACCTTACCTCCGCAGCGAGACCAAGCTTCCCAATCCTAGTAGGAGAGTCAGGCACGGGGGCATGGCCGGAGTTCGAGTGTAAGGCTCGGCAGGACGTTCGACCTTACCTCGGCAGGGAGACAAAGCTTCCCAAGGGTAGTAGGGTCAGGCAAGGGGGCTTGGCCAGACTTCGTGTGTAGGGCTCGGCAAGACGTTCGACCTTACCTCCGCAGGGAGACCAAGCTTTCCCAGGCTGGCAGGGCCAGGCAAACGGGGCTTGGCCGGAGTTCCAGTGTAAGGCTTGGCAGGACGTTTGACCTTACCTCGGCAGGGAGACCAAGCTTCCCTAGCCTAATAGGGTCAGGCAAGGGGGCTTGGCCGGAGTTCGAGTGTAAGGCTCGGCAGGACGTTCGACCTTACCTCGGCAGGGAGACCAAGCTTCCCAAGCCAAGGAGAGTCAGGCAATGGGGTTTGGCCTGAGTTCGAGTGTAAGGCTCGGCAGGATGTTCGACCTTTCCTCGGCAGGGAGACCAAGCTTCCCAAGCCTAGTAGGGTCAGGCAAGGAGGCTTGGCCGGAGTGCGAGTGTAAGGCTCGGCAGGACGTTCGACCTTACCTCGGCAGGGAGACCAAGCTTCCCCAGCCTAGTAGGCTCCGGCAAGGGGGCTTGGCCGGACATCGAGTGTTAATCTCGGCAGGACGTTTGACCTTACCTCGGCAGCGAGACCAAGCTTCCCAAGCCTCGTAGGAGCGGCAGGCAAGGGGGCTTGGCCGGATTTCGAGTGTAAGGCTCGCCTGGACGTTCGACCTTACCTCGGCAGGGAGACCAAGCTTCCCAAGCCTAGGTAGGTCAGGCAAGGGACCTTGCCTGGGGTTCGAGTGTAAGGCTCGGCAGGACGTTCGACCTTTCCTCGGCAGGGAGACCAAGCTTCCCAAGCCCAGTAGGGTCCGGCAAGGGGGCTTGACTGGAGTTGGCGCGTAAGGCTCGGCAGGGAGACCAAGCTTCCCAAGCCTAGTAGGAGAGTCAGGCTACGGGGTTGGCCAGAGTTCGAGTGTAAAGCTCAGCAGGACGTACGACCTTTCCTCGGCAGGAGACCAATCTTCCCAAGCCTAGTCGGGTAAGGCAAGGGGGCTTGGCCGGAGTTCGAGTGTAAGGCTCGGCAGGACGTTTGACCTTACCTCGGCAGGGAGACCAAGCTTCCCAAGCCTAGTAGAGTCAGGCAAGGGGGCTTGGCCGGAGTTCGAGGGTAAGGCTCGGCAGGACGTTCGACCTTACCTCGGCAGGGAGACCAAGCTTCCCCAGCCTAGTAGGCTCCGGCAAGGGGGCTTGGCCGGACATCGAGTGTAAGGCTCGGCAGGACGTGCGACCTTACCTGGGCAGCAAGACCAAGCTTCCCAAGCCTAGTAGGAGAGTCAGGCAAGGGGGCTTGGCCGGAGTTCGAGTGTAAGGCTCGGCAGGACATTCCACCTTACCTCGGCAGGGAGACCAAGCTTCCGAGGACTAGGATGGTCGGGCAAGATGGCCCGGCCGGAGTTCGAGTGTAAGGCTCGGCAGGATGTTCGACCTTACCTCGGCAAGGAGACAAAGCTTCCCAAGCCTAGGAAGGTTGGGCCAGGGGGCTTCGCCGGAGTTCGAGTGAAAGGCTCGGCAGGACGTTCGACCTTACCTCAGCAGGGTGACCAAGATTCCCATGGCTAATAGGGTCAGGTAAGGCAGCTTGGCCGGAGTTTGAGTGTAAGGCTCGGCAGGACGTTCGACCTTACCTCCGCAGCGAGACCAAGCTTCCCAATCCTAGTAGGAGAGTCAGGCACGGGGGCATGGCCGGAGTTCGAGTGTAAGCCTCGGCAGGACGTTCGACCTTACCTCGGCAGGGAGACCAAGATTCCCAAGCCTAGTCGGGTCAGGCAAGGGGGCATGGCCGGATTTCGAGTGTAAGGCTGGGCAGGACGTTCGATCTTACCTCGGCAGGGAGACCAAGATTCCCAAGCCTAGTCGGGTCAGGGAAGGGGGCATGGCCGGATTTCGAGTGTAAGGCTGGGCAGGACGTTCGATCTTACCTCGGCAGGGAGACCAAGCTTCCCAAGCCTAGGGGGGTAAGGCAAGGGGGCTTGGCCGGAGTTCGAGTGTAAGGCTCGGCAGGATATTCGACCTTTCCTCGGCAGGGAGACAAAGATTCCGAAGCCTAGTAGGGTCAGGCAAGGGGGCTTGGCCAGAGTTCGAGTGTAGGTCTCGGCAAGACGTTCGACCTTACCTCCGCAGGGAGACCAAGCTTCCCCAGCCTGCCAGGGACAGGCAAACGGGGCTTGGCCGGAGTTCGAGTGTAAGTCTCGGCAGGACGTTCGACCTTAACTCGGCAGGCAGACCAAACTTACCAAGCCTCGTAGGGTCAGGCAAGGGGGCTTGGCCGGCGTTCGAGTGTAAGGCTCGGCAGGACGTTCGACCTTACCTCAGCTGGGAGACCAAGCTTCCCAAGCCTCGTAGGAGCGGCAGGCAAGACGGCTTGGCCGGATTTCGAGTGTAAGGCTCGCCTGGACGTTCGACCTTTCCTCGGCAGGGAGACCAAGCTTCCCAAGCCTAGTAGGGTCAGACAAGGGGGCTTGGCCGGAGTTCGAATGTAAGGCTCGGCAGGACGTTCGACCTTACCTCCGCTGGGAGACCAAGGTTCCCCAGCCTAGTAGGCAAGTCAGGCAAAGGGGCTTGGCCGGAGTTCGAGTGTAAGGCTCGGCCGGACTTTCGACCTTACCTCGGCAGGGAGACCAAGCTTCCCAAGGATAGTAGGTTCAGGTAAGGGGGCTTGGCCGGAGTTCGAGTGTAAGGCTCGGCAGGACGTTCGACCTTACCTCGGCAGGGAGACCAAGTTTCCCAAGGGTACTACGGTCAGGAAAGGGGGCTTGGCCGGACATCGAGTGTAAGGCTCGGCAGGACGTGCTACCTTACCTCGGCAGCAAGACCAAGCTTCCCAAGCCTAGTAGGAGAGTCAGGCAAGGGGGCTTGGCCGGAGTTCGAGTGTAAGGCTCGGCAGGACGTTCCACCTTACCTCGGCAGCGAGACCAAGCTTCCCCAGCCTAGCAGGGCCAGGAAAAGGCGGCTTGGCCGGAGTTCGAGTGTAAGGCTCGGCAGGACATTCCACCTTACCTCGGCAGGGAGACCAAGCTTCCGAGGACTAGGAGGGTCGGGCAAGGGGGCCCGGCTGGAGTTCGAGTGTAAGGCTCG
This sequence comes from Vidua macroura, assembly GCF_024509145.1. Classification (NCBI taxonomy): domain Eukaryota; kingdom Metazoa; phylum Chordata; class Aves; order Passeriformes; family Viduidae; genus Vidua; species Vidua macroura. The sequence continues at coordinate 1,466,228 of NW_026530536.1, read as the reverse complement.
GCAGGATGTTCGACCTTACCTCGGCAAGGAGACAAAGCTTCCCAAGCCTAGGAAGGTTGGGCAAGGGGGCTTGGCCGGAGTTCGAGTGAAAGGCTCGGCAGGACGTTCGACCTTACCTCGGCAGCGAGACCAAGCTTTCCCAGCCTAGCAGGCCCAGGCAAAGGTGGTTTGGCCGGAATTCGAGTGTATGGTTTGGCAGGATGTTCGACCTTACCTCAGCAGGGTGACCAAGCTTCCCAAGGCTAATAGGGTCAGGTAAGGCAGCTTGGCCGGAGTTTGAGTGTAAGGCTCGGCAGGACGTTCGACCTTACCTCCGCAGCGAGACCAAGCTTCCCAATCCTAGTAGGAGAGTCAGGCACGGGGGCATGGCCGGAGTTCGAGTGTAAGCCTCGGCAGGACGTTCGACCTTACCTCGGCAGGGAGACCAAGATTCCCAAGCCTAGTCGGGTCAGGCAAGGGGGCATGGCCGGATTTCGAGTGTAAGGCTGGGCAGGACGTTCGATCTTACCTCGGCAGGGAGACCAAGCTTCCCAAGCCTAGGGGGGTAAGGCAAGGGGGCTTGGCCGGAGTTCGAGTGTAAGGCTCGGCAAGATATTCGACCTTTCCTCGGCAGGGAGACAAAGATTCCGAAGCCTAGTAGGGTCAGGCAAGGGGGCTTGGCCAGAGTTCGAGTGTAGGTCTCGGCAAGACGTTCGACCTTACCTCCGCAGGGAGACCAAGCTTCCCCAGCCTGGCAGGGACAGGCAAACGGGGCTTGGCCGGAGTTCGAGTGTAAGTCTCGGCAGGACGTTCGACCTTAACTCGGCAGGCAGACCAAACTTACCAAGCCTCGTAGGGTCAGGCAAGGGGGCTTGGCCGGCGTTCGAGTGTAAGGCTCGGCAGGACGTTCGACCTTACCTCAGCTGGGAGACCAAGCTTCCCAAGCCTCGTAGGAGTGGCAGGCAAGAGGGCTTGGCCGGATTTCGAGTGTAAGGCTCCCCTGGACGTTCGACCTTTCCTCGGCAGGGAGACCAAGCTTCCCAAGCCTAGTAGGGTCAGACAAGGGGGCTTGGCCGGAGTTCGAATGTAAGGCTCGGCAGGACGTTCGACCTTACCTCCGCTGGGAGACCAAGCTTCCCCAGCCTAGTAGGCAAGTCAGGCAAAGGGGCTTGGCCGGAGTTCGAGTGTAAGGCTCGGCCGGACTTTCGACCTTACCTCGGCAGGGAGACCAAGCTTCCCAAGGATAGTAGGTTCAGGTAAGGGGGCTTGGCCGGAGTTCGAGTGTAAGGCTCGGCAGGACGTTCGACCTTACCTCGGCAGGGAGACCAAGTTTCCCAAGGGTACTACGGTCAGGAAAGGGGGCTTGGCCGGACATCGAGTGTAAGGCTCGGCAGGACGTGCTACCTTACCTCGGCAGCAAGACCAAGCTTCCCAAGCCTAGTAGGAGAGTCAGGCAAGGGGGCTTGGCCGGAGTTCGAGTGTAAGGCTCGGCAGGACGTTCCACCTTACCTGGGAAGGGAGACCAAGCTTCCGTGGACTAGGAGGGTGGGGCAAGGGGGCCCGGCCGGAGTTCGAGTGTAAGGCTCGGCAGGATGTTTGACCTTGCCTCGGCAGGGAGACCAAGCTTCCCAAGCCTAGGAGGGTTGGGCAAGGGGGCTTGGCCGGAGTTCGAGTGTAAGGCTCGGCAGGACGTTCGACCTTACCTCGGCAAGGAGACCAAGCTTCCCAAGCCTAGGAAGGTTGGGCAAGGGGGCTTGGCCGGAGTTCGAGTGTAAGGCTCGGCAAGATATTCGACCTTTCCTCGGCAGGGAGACAAAGATTCCGAAGCCTAGTAGGGTCAGGCAAGGGGGCTTGGCCAGAGTTCGAGTGTAGGTCTCGGCAAGACGTTCGACCTTACCTCCGCAGGGAGACCAAGCTTCCCCAGCCTGGCAGGGACAGGCAAACGGGGCTTGGCCGGAGTTCGAGTGTAAGTCTCGGCAGGACGTTCGACCTTAACTCGGCAGGCAGACCAAACTTACCAAGCCTCGTAGGGTCAGGCAAGGGGGCTTGGCCGGCGTTCGAGTGTAAGGCTCGGCAGGACGTTCGACCTTACCTCAGCTGGGAGACCAAGCTTCCCAAGCCTCGTAGGAGTGGCAGGCAAGAGGGCTTGGCCGGATTTCGAGTGTAAGGCTCCCCTGGACGTTCGACCTTTCCTCGGCAGGGAGACCAAGCTTCCCAAGCCTAGTAGGGTCAGACAAGGGGGCTTGGCCGGAGTTCGAATGTAAGGCTCGGCAGGACGTTCGACCTTACCTCCGCTGGGAGACCAAGCTTCCCCAGCCTAGTAGGCAAGTCAGGCAAAGGGGCTTGGCCGGAGTTCGAGTGTAAGGCTCGGCCGGACTTTCGACCTTACCTCGGCAGGGAGACCAAGCTTCCCAAGGATAGTAGGTTCAGGTAAGGGGGCTTGGCCGGAGTTCGAGTGTAAGGCTCGGCAGGACGTTCGACCTTACCTCGGCAGGGAGACCAAGTTTCCCAAGGGTACTACGGTCAGGAAAGGGGGCTTGGCCGGACATCGAGTGTAAGGCTCGGCAGGACGTGCTACCTTACCTCGGCAGCAAGACCAAGCTTCCCAAGCCTAGTAGGAGAGTCAGGCAAGGGGGCTTGGCCGGAGTTCGAGTGTAAGGCTCGGCAGGACGTTCCACCTTACCTGGGAAGGGAGACCAAGCTTCCGTGGACTAGGAGGGTGGGGCAAGGGGGCCCGGCCGGAGTTCGAGTGTAAGGCTCGGCAGGATGTTTGACCTTGCCTCGGCAGGGAGACCAAGCTTCCCAAGCCTAGGAGGGTTGGGCAAGGGGGCTTGGCCGGAGTTCGAGTGTAAGGCTCGGCAGGACGTTCGACCTTACCTCGGCAAGGAGACCAAGCTTCCCAAGCCTAGGAAGGTTGGGCAAGGGGGCTTGGCCGGAGTTCGAGTGAAAGGCTCGGCAGGACGTTCGACCTTACCTCGGCAAGGAGACCGAGCTTCCCAAGCCTAGTACGGTCAGGCAAGGGGGCTTGGCCGGACTTCGAGTGTAAGGCTCGGCAGGACGTTCGACCTTTCCTCGGCAGGGAGACCAAGCTTCCCAAGCCTAGTAGAGTCAGGCAAGGGGGCTTGGCCGGAGTTCGAGGGTAAGGCTCGGCAGGACGTTCGACCTTACCTCGGCAGGGAGACCAAGCTTCCCCAGCCTAGTAGGCTCCGGCAACGGGGCTTGGCCGGACATCGAGTGTAAGGCTCGGCAGGACGTGCGACCTTACCTGGGCAGCAAGACCAAGCTTCCCAAGCCTAGTAGGAGAGTCAGGCAAGGGGGCTTGGCCGGAGTTCGAGTGTAAGGCTCGGCAGGACATTCCACCTTACCTCGGCAGGGAGACCAAGCTTCCGAGGACTAGGAGGGTCGGGCAAGGGGGCCCGGCCGGAGTTCGAGTGTAAGGCTCGGCAGGATGTTCGACCTTACCTCGCCAAGGAGACAAAGCTTCCCAAGCCTGGGAAGGTTGGGCAAGGGGGCTTGGCCGGAGTTCGAGTGAAAGGCTCGGCAGGACGTTCGACCTTACCTCGGCAGCGAGACCAAGCTTCCCCAGCCTAGCAGGGCCAGGCAAAGGTGGTTTGGCTGGAGTTCGAGTGTAAGGTTTGGCAGGATGTTCGACCTTACCTCAGCAGGGTGATCAAGCTTCCCAAGGCTAAGAGGGTCAGGTAAGGCAGCTTGGCCGGAGTTTGAGTGTAAGGCTCGGCAGGACGTTCGACCTTACCTCCGCAGCGAGACCAAGCTTCCCAATCCTAGTAGGAGAGTCAGGCACGGGGGCATGGCCGGAGTTCGAGTGTAAGCCTCGGCAGGACGTTCGACCTTACCTCGGCAGGGAGACCAAGATTCCCAAGCCTAGTCGGGTCAGGCAAGGGGGCTTGGCCGGATTTCGAGTGTAAGGCTGGGCAGGACGTTCGATCTTACCTCAGCTGGGAGACCAAGCTTCCCAAGCCTCGTAGGAGCGGCAGGCAAGAGGGCTTGGCCGGATTTCGAGTGTAAGGCTCGCCTGGACGTTCGACCTTTCCTCGGCAGGGAGACCAAGCTTCCCAAGCCTAGTAGGGTCAGACAAGGGGGCTTGGCCGGAGTTCGAATGTAAGGCTCGGCAGGACGTTCGACCTTACCTCAGCTGGGAGACCAAGCTTCCCCAGCCTAATCGGCAAGTCAGGCAAAGGGGCTTGGCCGGAGTTCGAGTGTAAGGCTCGGCAGGACGTTCGACCTTACCTAAGCAGGGAGACCAAGCTTCCCAAGGATAGTAGGTTCAGGTAAGGGGGCTTGGCCGGAGTTCGAGTGTAAGGCTCGGCAGGACGTTCGACCTTACCTCGGCAGGGAGACCAAGTTTCCCAAGGGTACTACAGTCAGGAAAGGGGGCTTGGCCGGACATCGAGTGTAAGGCTCGGCAGGACGTGCTACCTTACCTCGGCAGCAAGACCAAGCTTCCCAAGCCTAGTAGGAGAGTCAGGCAAGGGGGCTTGGCCAGAGTTCGAGTGTAAGGCTCGGCAGGACGTTCCACCTGACCTGGGCAGCGAGACCAAGCTTCCGAGGACTAGGAGGGTCGGGCAAGGGGGCCCGGCCGGAGTTCGAGTGTAAGGCTCGGCAGGATGTTTGACCTTGCCTCGGCAGGGAGACCAAGCTTCCCAAGCCTAGGAGGGTTGGGCAAGGGGGCTTGGCCGGAGTTCGAGTGTAAGGCTCGGCAGGACGTTCGACCTTACCTCGGCAAGGAGACCAAGCTTCCCAAGCCTAGGAAGGTTGGGCAAGGGGGCTTGGCCGGAGTTCGAGTGAAAGGCTCGGCAGGACGTTCGACCTTACCTCGGCAGCGAGACAAAGCTTCCCAAGCCTAGTAGGGTCAGTCAAGGGGGCTTGGCCGGAGTTCGAGTGTAAGGCTCGGCAGGACGTTCGAACTTACCTCCGCAGCGAGACCAAGCTTCCCAATCCTAGTAGGAGAGTCAGGCAGGGGGGCATGGCCGGAGTTCAAGTGTAAGGCTCGGCAGGACGTTCGACCTTACCTCGGCAGGGAGACCAAGCTTCCCAAGCCTAGTCGGGTCAGGCAAGGGGGCTCGGCCAGAGGTCGAGTGTAGGGCTCGGCAAGACCTTCGACCTTACCTCAGCAGGGAGACCAAGCTTCCCCAGCCTGGCAGGGCCAGGCAAACGGGGCTTGGCCGGAGTTCGAGTGTAAGGCTTGGCAGGATGTTTGACCTTACCTCGGCAGGGAGACCAAGCTTCCCTAGCCTAGTAGGGTCAGGCAAGGGGGCTTGGCCGGACATCGAGTGTAAGGCTCGGCAGGACGTTCGACCTTTCCTCGGCAGGGAGACAAAGCGTCCCAAGCCTAGTAGGGTCAGGCAAGGGGGCTTGGCCAGAGTTCGAGTGTAAGTCTTGGCAGGACGTTCGACCTTAACTCGGCAGGCAGACCAAACTTCCCAAGCCTCGTAGGGTCAGGCAAGGGGGCTTAGCCGGCGTTCGAGTGTAAGGTTTGGCAGGACGTTTGATTTTACCTCGGCAGGGAGACCAAGCTTCCCAAGCCTAGTAGGGTCGGGCAAGGGGGCTTGGCCGGATTTCGAGTGTAAGGCTCGGCAGGACGTTCGACCTTACCTCGGCAGGGAGGCCAAGCTTCCCCACCCTAGTAGGCCCCGCAAGGGGGCTTGGCCGGACATCGAGTGTAAGTCTCGGCAGGACATTTGACCTTACCTCGGCAGGGAGACCAAGCTTCCTAAGGGTAGTAGGGTCAGGTAAGGGGGCTTGGCCGGAGTTTGAGTGTAAGGCTCGGCAGGACGTTCGACCTTACCTCGGCAGCGAGACCAAGCTTCCCAAGCCCAGTAGGGTCAGACAAGGGGGCTTGGCCGGAGTTCGAATGTAAGGCTCGGCAGGACGTTCGACCTGACCTCAGCTGGGAGACCAAGCTTCCCCAGCCTAATAGGCAGGTCAGGCAAGGGGGCTTGGCCGGAGTTCGTGTGTAAGGCTCGGCAGGACGTTCGACCTTACCTCGGCAGGGAGACCAAGCTTCCCCAGCATAATAAGCTCCGCAAGGGGGCTGGGCCGGACATCGAGTGTAAGTCTCGGCAGGACGTTCGACCTTACCTCGGCAGGGAGACCAAGTTTCCCAAGGGTACTACGGTCAGGAAAGGGGTCTTGGCCGGAGTTCGAGTGTAAGGCTCGGCAGGACGTGCGACCTTACCTCGGCAGCAAGACCAAGCTTCCCAAGCCCAGTAGGAGAGTCAGGCAAGGGGGCTTGGCCGGATTTCGAGTGTAAGGCTCGGCAGGACGTTCCACCTTACCACGGCAGGGAGACCGAGCTTCCCAAGCCTAGTATGCTCCGCAAGGGGGCTTGGCCGGACATCGAGTGTAAGTCTCGGCAGGACATTTGACCTTACCTCGGCAGGGAGACCAAGCTTCCCAAGCCTAGGAGGGTTGGGCAAGGGGGCTTGGCCGGAGTTCGAGTGTAAGGCTCGGCAGGACGTTCGACCTTACCTCGGCAGGGACACCAAGCTTCCGAGGACTAGGAGGGTCGGGCAAGGGGGCCCGGCCGGAGTTCGAGTGTAAGGCTCGGCAGGATGTTCGACCTTACCTCGGCAAGGAGACAAAGCTTCCCAAGCCTAGGAAGGTTGGGCAAGGGGGCTTGGCCGGAGTTCGAGTGAAAGGCTCGGCAGGACGTTCGACCTTACCTCGGCAGCGAGACCAAGCTTCCCCAGCCTAGCAGGGCCAGGCAAAGGTGCTTTGGCCGGAGTTCGAGTGTAAGGTTTGGCAGGATGTTCGACCTTACCTCAGCAGGGTGACCAAGCTTCCCAAGGCTAATAGGGTCAGGTAAGGCAGCTTGGCCGGAGTTTGAGTGTAAGGCTCGGCAGGACGTTCGACCTTACCTCCGCAGCGAGACCAAGCTTCCCAATCCTTGTAGGAGAGTCAGGCACGGGGGCATGGCCGGAGTTCGAGTGTAAGCCTCGGCAGGACGTTCGACCTTACCTCGGCAGGCAGACCAAGATTCCCAAGCCTAGTCGGGTCAGGCAAGGGGGCTTGGCCGGATTTCGAGTGTAAGGCTGGGCAGGACGTTCGATCTTACCTCGGCAGGGAGACCAAGCTTCCCAAGCCTAGGGGGGTAAGGCAAGGGGGCTTGGCCGGAGTTCGAGTGTAAGGCTCGGCAGGATGTTCGACCTTTCCTCGGCAGGGAGACAAAGCTTCCGAAGCCTAGTAGGGTCAGGCAAGGGGGCTTGGCCAGAGTTCGAGTGTAGGGCTCGGCAAGACGTTCGACCTTACCTCCGCAGGGAGACCAAGCTTCACCAGCCTGCCAGGGACAGGCAAACGAGGCTTGGCCGGCGTTCGAGTGTAAGGCTCGGCAGGACGTTCGACCTTACCTCAGCTGGGAGACCAAGCTTCCCAAGCCTCGTAGGAGCGGCAGGCAAGAGGGCTTGGCCGGATTTCGAGTGTAAGGCTCGCCTGGACGTTCGACCTTTCCTCGGCAGGGAGACCAAGCTTCCCAAGCCTAGTAGGGTCAGACAAGGGGGCTTGGCCGGAGTTCGAATGTAAGGCTCGGCAGGACGTTCGACCTTACCTCAGCTGGGAGACCAAGCTTCCCAAGCCTAATAGGCAAGTCAGGCAAAGGGGCTTGGCCGGAGTTCGAGTGTAAGGCTCGGCAGGACGTGCTACCTTACCTCGGCAGCAAGACCAAGCTTCCCAAGCCTAGTAGGAGAGTCAGGCAAGGGGGCTTGGCCAGAGTTCGAGTGTAAGGCTCGGCAGGACGTTCCACCTGACCTGGGCAGCGAGACCAAGCTTCCGAGGACTAGGAGGGTCGGGCAAGGGGGCCCGGCCGGAGTTCGAGTGTAAGGCTCGGCAGGATGTTTGACCTTGCCTCGGCAGGGAGACCAAGCTTCCCAAGCCTAGGAGGGTTGGGCAAGGGGGCTTGGCCGGAGTTCGAGTGTAAGGCTCGGCAGGACGTTCGACCTTACCTCGGCAAGGAGACCAAGCTTCCCAAGCCTAGGAAGGTTGGGCAAGGGGGCTTGGCCGGAGTTCGAGTGAAAGGCTCGGCAGGACGTTCGACCTTACCTCGGCAGCGAGACAAAGCTTCCCAAGCCTAGTAGGGTCAGTCAAGGGGGCTTGGCCGGAGTTCGAGTGTAAGGCTCGGCAGGACGTTCGAACTTACCTCCGCAGCGAGACCAAGCTTCCCAATCCTAGTAGGAGAGTCAGGCAGGGGGGCATGGCCGGAGTTCAAGTGTAAGGCTCGGCAGGACGTTCGACCTTACCTCGGCAGGGAGACCAAGCTTCCCAAGCCTAGTCGGGTCAGGCAAGGGGGCTCGGCCAGAGGTCGAGTGTAGGGCTCGGCAAGACCTTCGACCTTACCTCAGCAGGGAGACCAAGCTTCCCCAGCCTGGCAGGGCCAGGCAAACGGGGCTTGGCCGGAGTTCGAGTGTAAGGCTTGGCAGGATGTTTGACCTTACCTCGGCAGGGAGACCAAGCTTCCCTAGCCTAGTAGGGTCAGGCAAGGGGGCTTGGCCGGACATCGAGTGTAAGGCTCGGCAGGACGTTCGACCTTTCCTCGGCAGGGAGACAAAGCGTCCCAAGCCTAGTAGGGTCAGGCAAGGGGGCTTGGCCCGAGTTCGAGTGTAAGTCTTGGCAGGACGTTCGACCTTAACTCGGCAGGCAGACCAAACTTCCCAAGCCTCGTAGGGTCAGGCAAGGGGGCTTAGCCGGCGTTCGAGTGTAAGGTTTGGCAGGACGTTTGATTTTACCTCGGCAGGGAGACCAAGCTTCCCAAGCCTAGTAGGGTCGGGCAAGGGGGCTTGGCCGGATTTCGAGTGTAAGGCTCGGCAGGACGTTCGACCTTACCTCGGCAGGGAGGCCAAGCTTCCCCACCCTAGTAGGCCCCGCAAGGGGGCTTGGCCGGACATCGAGTGTAAGTCTCGGCAGGACATTTGACCTTACCTCGGCAGGGAGACCAAGCTTCCTAAGGGTAGTAGGGTCAGGTAAGGGGGCTTGGCCGGAGTTTGAGTGTAAGGCTCGGCAGGACGTTCGACCTTACCTCGGCAGCGAGACCAAGCTTCCCAAGCCCAGTAGGGTCAGACAAGGGGGCTTGGCCGGAGTTCGAATGTAAGGCTCGGCAGGACGTTCGACCTGACCTCAGCTGGGAGACCAAGCTTCCCCAGCCTAATAGGCAGGTCAGGCAAGGGGGCTTGGCCGGAGTTCGTGTGTAAGGCTCGGCAGGACGTTCGACCTTACCTCGGCAGGGAGACCAAGCTTCCCCAGCATAATAAGCTCCGCAAGGGGGCTGGGCCGGACATCGAGTGTAAGTCTCGGCAGGACGTTCGACCTTACCTCGGCAGGGAGACCAAGTTTCCCAAGGGTACTACGGTCAGGAAAGGGGTCTTGGCCGGAGTTCGAGTGTAAGGCTCGGCAGGACGTGCGACCTTACCTCGGCAGCAAGACCAAGCTTCCCAAGCCCAGTAGGAGAGTCAGGCAAGGGGGCTTGGCCGGATTTCGAGTGTAAGGCTCGGCAGGACGTTCCACCTTACCACGGCAGGGAGACCGAGCTTCCCAAGCCTAGTATGCTCCGCAAGGGGGCTTGGCCGGACATCGAGTGTAAGTCTCGGCAGGACATTTGACCTTACCTCGGCAGGGAGACCAAGCTTCCCAAGCCTAGGAGGGTTGGGCAAGGGGGCTTGGCCGGAGTTCGAGTGTAAGGCTCGGCAGGACGTTCGACCTTACCTCGGCAGGGACACCAAGCTTCCGAGGACTAGGAGGGTCGGGCAAGGGGGCCCGGCCGGAGTTCGAGTGTAAGGCTCGGCAGGATGTTCGACCTTACCTCGGCAAGGAGACAAAGCTTCCCAAGCCTAGGAAGGTTGGGCAAGGGGGCTTGGCCGGAGTTCGAGTGAAAGGCTCGGCAGGACGTTCGACCTTACCTCGGCAGCGAGACCAAGCTTCCCCAGCCTAGCAGGGCCAGGCAAAGGTGCTTTGGCCGGAGTTCGAGTGTAAGGTTTGGCAGGATGTTCGACCTTACCTCAGCAGGGTGACCAAGCTTCCCAAGGCTAATAGGGTCAGGTAAGGCAGCTTGGCCGGAGTTTGAGTGTAAGGCTCGGCAGGACGTTCGACCTTACCTCCGCAGCGAGACCAAGCTTCCCAATCCTTGTAGGAGAGTCAGGCACGGGGGCATGGCCGGAGTTCGAGTGTAAGCCTCGGCAGGACGTTCGACCTTACCTCGGCAGGCAGACCAAGATTCCCAAGCCTAGTCGGGTCAGGCAAGGGGGCTTGGCCGGATTTCGAGTGTAAGGCTGGGCAGGACGTTCGATCTTACCTCGGCAGGGAGACCAAGCTTCCCAAGCCTAGGGGGGTAAGGCAAGGGGGCTTGGCCGGAGTTCGAGTGTAAGGCTCGGCAGGATGTTCGACCTTTCCTCGGCAGGGAGACAAAGCTTCCGAAGCCTAGTAGGGTCAGGCAAGGGGGCTTGGCCAGAGTTCGAGTGTAGGGCTCGGCAAGACGTTCGACCTTACCTCCGCAGGGAGACCAAGCTTCACCAGCCTGCCAGGGACAGGCAAACGAGGCTTGGCCGGCGTTCGAGTGTAAGGCTCGGCAGGACGTTCGACCTTACCTCAGCTGGGAGACCAAGCTTCCCAAGCCTCGTAGGAGCGGCAGGCAAGAGGGCTTGGCCGGATTTCGAGTGTAAGGCTCGCCTGGACGTTCGACCTTTCCTCGGCAGGGAGACCAAGCTTCCCAAGCCTAGTAGGGTCAGACAAGGGGGCTTGGCCGGAGTTCGAATGTAAGGCTCGGCAGGACGTTCGACCTTACCTCAGCTGGGAGACCAAGCTTCCCAAGCCTAATAGGCAAGTCAGGCAAAGGGGCTTGGCCGGAGTTCGAGTGTAAGGCTCGGCAGGACGTTCGACCTTACCTCGGCAGGGAGACCAAGCTTCCCAAGGATAGTAGGTTCAGGTAAGGGGGCTTGGCCGGAGTTCGAGTGTAAGGCTCGGCAGGACGTTCGACCTTACCTCGGCAAGGAGACCAAGCTTCCCAAGCCTAGGAAGGTTGGGCAAGGGGGCTTGGCCGGAGTTCGAGTGAAAGGCTCGGCAGGACGTTCGACCTTACCTCGGCAAGGAGACCAAGCTTCCCAAGCCTAGTACGGTCAGGCAAGGGGGCTTGGCCGGACTTCGAGTGTAAGGCTCGGCAGGACGTTCGACCTTTCCTCGGCAGGGAGACCAAGCTTCCCAAGCCTAGTAGAGTCAGGCAAGGGGGCTTGGCCGGAGTTCGAGGGTAAGGCTCGGCAGGACGTTCGACCTTACCTCGGCAGGGAGACCAAGCTTCCCCAGCCTAGTAGGCTCCGGCAAGGGGGCTTGGCCGGACATCGAGTGTAAGGCTCGGCAGGACGTTCCACCTTACCTGGGCAGCGAGACCAAGCTTCCGAGGACTAGGAGGGTCGGGCAAGGGGGCCCGGCCGGAGTTCGAGTGTAAGGCTCGGCAGGATGTTTGACCTTGCCTCGGCAGGGAGACCAAGCTTCCCAAGCCGAGGAGGGTTGGGCAAGGGGGCTTGGCCGGAGTTCGAGTGTAATGCTCGGCAGGACGTTCGACCTTACCTCGGCAAGGAGACCAAGCTTCCCACGCCTAGGAAGGTTGGGCAAGGGGGCTTGGCCGGAGTTCGAGTGAAAGGCTCGGCAGGACGTTCGACCTTACCTCGGCAAGGAGACCAAGCTTCCCAAGCCTAGTACGGTCAAGCAAGGGGGCTTGGCCGGAGTTCGAGTGTAAGGCTCGGCAGGACGTTCGACCTTTCCTCGGCAGCGAGACAAAGCTTCCCAAGCCTAGTAGGGTCAGTCAAGGAGGCTTGGCCGGAGTTCGAGTGTAAGGCTCGGCAGGACGTTCGAACTTACCTCCGCAGCGAGACAAAGCTTCCCAATCCTAGTAGGAGAGTCAGGCATGGGGGCATGGCCGGAGTTCAAGTGTAAGGCTCGGCAGGACGTTCGACCTTACCTCGGCAGGGAGACCAAGCTTCCCAAGCCTAGTCGGGTCAGGCAAGGGGGCTTGGCCAGAGGTCGAGTGTAAGGCTCGGCAGGACGTTCGACCTTTCCTCGGCAGGGAGACCAAGCTTCCCAAGCCTAGTAGGGTCAGGCAAGGGGGCTTGGCCGGATTTCGAGTGTAAGTCTTGGCAGGACGTTCGACCTTAACTCGGCAGGCAGACCAAACTTCCCAAGCCTCGTAGGGTCAGGCAAGGGGGCTTAGCCGGCGTTCGAGTGTAAGGTTTGGCAGGACGTTTGATCTTACCTCGGCAGGGAGACCAAGCTTCCCAAGCCTAGTAGGGTCGGGCAAGGGGGCTTGGCCGGAGTTCGAGTGTAAGGCTCGGCAGGACGTTTGACCTTACCTCGGCAGGGAGGCCAAGCTTCCCCACCCTAGTAGGCCCCGCAAGGGGGCTTGGCCGGACATCGAGTGTAAGTCTCGGCAGGACATTTGACCTTACCTCGGCAGGGAGACCAAGCTTCCTAAGGGTAGTAGGGTCAGGTAAGGGGGCTTGGCCGGAGTTCGAGTGTAAGGCTCGGCAGGACGTTCGACCTTACCGCGGCAGGGAGACCAAGCTTCCCAAGCCTCGTAGGAGCGGCAGGCAAGGGGGCTTGGCCGGATTTCGAGCGTAAGGCTCGCCTGGACGTTCGACCTTTCCTCGGCAGGGAGACCAAGCTTCCCAAGCCTAGTAGGGTCAGACAAGGGGGCTTGGCCGGAGTTCGAATGTAAGGCTCGGCAGGACGTTCGACCTTACCTCAGCTGGGAGACCAAGCTTCCGCAGCCTAATAGGCAGGTCAGGCAAGGGGGCTTGGCCGGAGTTCGTGTGTAAGGCTCGGCAGGAGGTTCGACCTTACCGCGGCAGGGAGACCAAGCTTCCCAAGCCTAGTATGCTCCGCAAGGGGGCTTGGCCGGACATCGAGTGTAAGTCTCGGCAGGACATTTGACCTTACCTCGGCAGGGAGAACAAGCTTCCTAAGGGTAGTAGGTTCAGGCAAGGGGGCTTGGCCGGAGTTCGAGTGTAAGGCTCGGCAGGACGTTCGACCTTACCTCGGCAGGGAGACCAAGCTTCCCCAGCCTAATAAGCTCCGCAAGGGGGCTGGGCCGGACATCGAGTGTAAGTCTCGGCAGGACGTTCGACCTTACCTCGGCTGGGAGACCAAGTTTCCCAAGGGTGCTACGGTCAGGAAAGGGGTCTTGGCCGGAGTTCGAGTGTAAGGCTCGGCAGGACGTGCGACTTTACCTCGGCAGCAAGACCAAGCTTCCCAAGCCCAGTAGGAGAGTCAGGCAAGGGGGCTTGGCCGGATTTCGAGTGTAAGGCTCGGCAGGACGTTCCACCTTACCTCGGCAGGGAGACCGAGCTTCCCAAGCCTAGGAGGGTTGGGCAAGGGGGCTTGGCCGGAGTTCGAGTGTAAGGCTTGGCAGGAGGTTCGACCTTACCTCAGCTGGGAGACCAAGCTTCCGCAGCCTAATAGGCAAGTCAGGCAAGGGGGCTTGGCCGGAGTTCGAGTGTAAGGCTCAGCAGGACGTTCGACCTTACCTCGGCAGGGAGACCAAGCTTCCCAAGCCTAGTATGCTCCGCAAGGGGGCTTGGCCGGACATCGAGTGTAAGTCTCGGCAGGACATTTGACCTTACCTCGGCTGGGAGACCAAGCTTCCTAAGGGTAGTAGGTTCAGGCAAGGGGGCTTGGCCGGAGTTCGAGTGTAAGGCTCGGCAGGACGTTCGACCTTACCTCGGCTGGGAGACCTAGCTTCCTAAGGGTAGTAGGTTCAGGCACGGGGGCTTGGCCGGAGTTCGAGTGTAAGGCTCGGCAGGACGTTCGACCTTACCTCGGCAGGGAGACCAAGCTTACCAAGGGTAGTAGTGTCAGGCAAGCGGGCTTGGCCGGAGTCCGAGTGTAAGGCTCGGCAGGATGTTCGACCTTACCTCGGCAGGGACACCAAGCTTCCGAGGACTAGGAGGGTCGGGCAAGGGGGCTTGGCCGGAGTTCGAGAGTAAGGCTCGGCAGGATGTTCGACCTTACCTCGGCAGGGAGACCAAGCTTCCCAAGCCTAGGAGGGTCGGGCAAGGGGGCTTGGCCGGAGTTCGAGTGTAATGCTCGGCAGGACGTTCGACCTTACCTCGGCAGCGAGACCGAGCTTCCCAAGCCTAGCAGGCAAGTCAGGCAAGGGGGCTTGGCCGGAGTTCGAGTGTAAGGCTCGGCAGGACGTTCGACCTTACCTCGGCAGGATGTCCAATTTTCCCCAGCCTAGTCGGGTCAGGCAAGGGGGCTTGGCCGGAGTTCGAGTGCAAGGCTTGGCAGGACGTTTGACCTTACCTCGGCAGGGTGTCCAAACTTCCCTAGACTGGCAGGCAAGTCAGGCAAGGGGGCTTGGCCGGAGTTCGAGAGTAAGGCTCGGCAGGACGTTTGACCTTCCCTCGGCAGGGAGACCAAGCTTCCCAAGCCTAGTAGGGTCAGACAAGGGGGCTTGGCCGGAGTTCGAATGTAAGGCTCGGCAGGACGTTCGACCTTACCTCAGCTGGGAGACCAAGCTTCCCAAGCCTAATAGGCAAGTCAGGCAAAGGGGCTTGGCCGGAGTTCGAGTGTAAGGCTCGGCAGGACGTTCGACCTTACCTCGGCAGGGAGACCAAGCTTCCCAAGGATAGTAGGTTCAGGTAAGGGGGCTTGGCCGGAGTTCGAGTGTAAGGCTCGGCAGGACGTTCGACCTTACCTCGGCAAGGAGACCAAGCTTCCCAAGCCTAGGAAGGTTGGGCAAGGGGGCTTGGCCGGAGTTCGAGTGAAAGGCTCGGCAGGACGTTCGACCTTACCTCGGCAAGGAGACCAAGCTTCCCAAGCCTAGTACGGTCAGGCAAGGGGGCTTGGCCGGACTTCGAGTGTAAGGCTCGGCAGGACGTTCGACCTTTCCTCGGCAGGGAGACCAAGCTTCCCAAGCCTAGTAGAGTCAGGCAAGGGGGCTTGGCCGGAGTTCGAGGGTAAGGCTCGGCAGGACGTTCGACCTTACCTCGGCAGGGAGACCAAGCTTCCCCAGCCTAGTAGGCTCCGGCAAGGGGGCTTGGCCGGACATCGAGTGTAAGGCTCGGCAGGACGTTCCACCTTACCTGGGCAGCGAGACCAAGCTTCCGAGGACTAGGAGGGTCGGGCAAGGGGGCCCGGCCGGAGTTCGAGTGTAAGGCTCGGCAGGATGTTTGACCTTGCCTCGGCAGGGAGACCAAGCTTCCCAAGCCGAGGAGGGTTGGGCAAGGGGGCTTGGCCGGAGTTCGAGTGTAATGCTCGGCAGGACGTTCGACCTTACCTCGGCAAGGAGACCAAGCTTCCCACGCCTAGGAAGGTTGGGCAAGGGGGCTTGGCCGGAGTTCGAGTGAAAGGCTCGGCAGGACGTTCGACCTTACCTCGGCAAGGAGACCAAGCTTCCCAAGCCTAGTACGGTCAAGCAAGGGGGCTTGGCCGGAGTTCGAGTGTAAGGCTCGGCAGGACGTTCGACCTTTCCTCGGCAGCGAGACAAAGCTTCCCAAGCCTAGTAGGGTCAGTCAAGGAGGCTTGGCCGGAGTTCGAGTGTAAGGCTCGGCAGGACGTTCGAACTTACCTCCGCAGCGAGACAAAGCTTCCCAATCCTAGTAGGAGAGTCAGGCATGGGGGCATGGCCGGAGTTCAAGTGTAAGGCTCGGCAGGACGTTCGACCTTACCTCGGCAGGGAGACCAAGCTTCCCAAGCCTAGTCGGGTCAGGCAAGGGGGCTTGGCCAGAGGTCGAGTGTAAGGCTCGGCAGGACGTTCGACCTTTCCTCGGCAGGGAGACCAAGCTTCCCAAGCCTAGTAGGGTCAGGCAAGGGGGCTTGGCCGGATTTCGAGTGTAAGTCTTGGCAGGACGTTCGACCTTAACTCGGCAGGCAGACCAAACTTCCCAAGCCTCGTAGGGTCAGGCAAGGGGGCTTAGCCGGCGTTCGAGTGTAAGGTTTGGCAGGACGTTTGATCTTACCTCGGCAGGGAGACCAAGCTTCCCAAGCCTAGTAGGGTCGGGCAAGGGGGCTTGGCCGGAGTTCGAGTGTAAGGCTCGGCAGGACGTTTGACCTTACCTCGGCAGGGAGGCCAAGCTTCCCCACCCTAGTAGGCCCCGCAAGGGGGCTTGGCCGGACATCGAGTGTAAGTCTCGGCAGGACATTTGACCTTACCTCGGCAGGGAGACCAAGCTTCCTAAGGGTAGTAGGGTCAGGTAAGGGGGCTTGGCCGGAGTTCGAGTGTAAGGCTCGGCAGGACGTTCGACCTTACCGCGGCAGGGAGACCAAGCTTCCCAAGCCTCGTAGGAGCGGCAGGCAAGGGGGCTTGGCCGGATTTCGAGCGTAAGGCTCGCCTGGACGTTCGACCTTTCCTCGGCAGGGAGACCAAGCTTCCCAAGCCTAGTAGGGTCAGACAAGGGGGCTTGGCCGGAGTTCGAATGTAAGGCTCGGCAGGACGTTCGACCTTACCTCAGCTGGGAGACCAAGCTTCCGCAGCCTAATAGGCAGGTCAGGCAAGGGGGCTTGGCCGGAGTTCGTGTGTAAGGCTCGGCAGGAGGTTCGACCTTACCGCGGCAGGGAGACCAAGCTTCCCAAGCCTAGTATGCTCCGCAAGGGGGCTTGGCCGGACATCGAGTGTAAGTCTCGGCAGGACATTTGACCTTACCTCGGCAGGGAGAACAAGCTTCCTAAGGGTAGTAGGTTCAGGCAAGGGGGCTTGGCCGGAGTTCGAGTGTAAGGCTCGGCAGGACGTTCGACCTTACCTCGGCAGGGAGACCAAGCTTCCCCAGCCTAATAAGCTCCGCAAGGGGGCTGGGCCGGACATCGAGTGTAAGTCTCGGCAGGACGTTCGACCTTACCTCGGCTGGGAGACCAAGTTTCCCAAGGGTGCTACGGTCAGGAAAGGGGTCTTGGCCGGAGTTCGAGTGTAAGGCTCGGCAGGACGTGCGACTTTACCTCGGCAGCAAGACCAAGCTTCCCAAGCCCAGTAGGAGAGTCAGGCAAGGGGGCTTGGCCGGATTTCGAGTGTAAGGCTCGGCAGGACGTTCCACCTTACCTCGGCAGGGAGACCGAGCTTCCCAAGCCTAGGAGGGTTGGGCAAGGGGGCTTGGCCGGAGTTCGAGTGTAAGGCTTGGCAGGAGGTTCGACCTTACCTCAGCTGGGAGACCAAGCTTCCGCAGCCTAATAGGCAAGTCAGGCAAGGGGGCTTGGCCGGAGTTCGAGTGTAAGGCTCAGCAGGACGTTCGACCTTACCTCGGCAGGGAGACCAAGCTTCCCAAGCCTAGTATGCTCCGCAAGGGGGCTTGGCCGGACATCGAGTGTAAGTCTCGGCAGGACATTTGACCTTACCTCGGCTGGGAGACCAAGCTTCCTAAGGGTAGTAGGTTCAGGCAAGGGGGCTTGGCCGGAGTTCGAGTGTAAGGCTCGGCAGGACGTTCGACCTTACCTCGGCTGGGAGACCTAGCTTCCTAAGGGTAGTAGGTTCAGGCACGGGGGCTTGGCCGGAGTTCGAGTGTAAGGCTCGGCAGGACGTTCGACCTTACCTCGGCAGGGAGACCAAGCTTACCAAGGGTAGTAGTGTCAGGCAAGCGGGCTTGGCCGGAGTCCGAGTGTAAGGCTCGGCAGGATGTTCGACCTTACCTCGGCAGGGACACCAAGCTTCCGAGGACTAGGAGGGTCGGGCAAGGGGGCTTGGCCGGAGTTCGAGAGTAAGGCTCGGCAGGATGTTCGACCTTACCTCGGCAGGGAGACCAAGCTTCCCAAGCCTAGGAGGGTCGGGCAAGGGGGCTTGGCCGGAGTTCGAGTGTAATGCTCGGCAGGACGTTCGACCTTACCTCGGCAGCGAGACCGAGCTTCCCAAGCCTAGCAGGCAAGTCAGGCAAGGGGGCTTGGCCGGAGTTCGAGTGTAAGGCTCGGCAGGACGTTCGACCTTACCTCGGCAGGATGTCCAATTTTCCCCAGCCTAGTCGGGTCAGGCAAGGGGGCTTGGCCGGAGTTCGAGTGCAAGGCTTGGCAGGACGTTTGACCTTACCTCGGCAGGGTGTCCAAACTTCCCTAGACTGGCAGGCAAGTCAGGCAAGGGGGCTTGGCCGGAGTTCGAGAGTAAGGCTCGGCAGGACGTTTGACCTTCCCTCGGCAGGGAGACCAAGCTTACCAAGGGTAGTAGTGTCAGGCGAGGGGGCTTGGCCGGAGTTCGAGTGTAAGGCTCGGCAGGATGTTCGACCTTACCTCGAGAGGGAGACCAAGCTTCCCAAGCCTAGAAGGGTTGGGCAAGGGGGCTTGGCCGGAGTTCGATTGTAAGGCTCGGCAGGACGTTCGACCTTTCCTCGGCAGGGAGGCGAAGCTTCCCAAGCCGAGTAGGGTCAGGCAAGGGGGCTTGGCCGGAGTTCGAATGTAAGGCTCGGCAGGACGTTCAACCTTACCTCGGCAGCGAGACCAAGCTTCCCTAGACTGGCAGGGAAGTCAGGCAAGGGGGCTTGGCCGGAGTTCGAGAGTAAGGCTCGGCAGGACGATTGACCTTACCTCGGCAGGGAGACCAAGCTTACCAAGAGTAGTAGTGTCAGGCTAGGGGGCTTGGCCGGAGTTCGAGTGCAAGGCTCGGCAGGATGTTCGACCTTACCTCGGCAGGGACACCAAGCTTCCGGGGACTAGGAGGGTCGGGCAAGGGGGCTTGGCTGGATTTCGAGTGTAAGGCTCGGCAGGATGTTCGACCTTACCTCGAGAGGGAGACCAAGCTTCCCAAGCCTAGGAGGGTTGGGCAAGGGGGCTTGGCCGGAGTTCGAGTGTAAGGCTCGGCAGGACGTTCGACCTTTCCTCGGCAGGGAGGCCAAGCTTCCCAAGCCGAGTAGGGTCAGGCAAGGGGGCTTGGCCGGAGTTCGAATGTAAGGCTCGGCAGGACGTTCGACCTTACCTCGGCAGGGACACCAAGCTTCCGGGGACTAGGAGGGTCGGGCAAGGGGGCTTGGCCGGAGTTCGAGAGTAAGGCTCGGCAGGATGTTCGACCTTACCTCGGCAGGGAGACCAAGCTTCCGAGGACTAGGAGGGTCGGGCAAGGGGGCTTGGCCGGAGTTCGAGAGTAAGGCTCGGCAGGACGTTCGACCTTTCCTCGGCAGGGAGACCAAGCTTCCCAAGCCTAGCAGGGAATTCAGGCAAGGGGGCCTGGCCGGAGTTTGAGTGTAAGGCTCGGCAGGTCGTTCGACCTTACCTCGGCCGGGAGACTAATTTTCCCCAGCCTAGTAGGGTCAGGCAAGGGGGCTTGGCCGGACTTCGAGTGTAAGGCTCGGCAGGACTTTCGACCGTACCTCGGCAGGGAGACCAAGCTTCCCTAGCCTAGGAAGGTAGGGCAACAGGGCTTGGGCGGAGTTCGAGTGTAAGGCTCGGCAGGACGTTCGACCTTACCTCGTGCGGGAGACCAAGCTTCCCAAGCCTGGGAGGGTTGGGCAAGGGGGCTTGGCTGGAGTTCGAGTGTAAGGCTCGGCAGGACGTTCGACCTTTCCTCGGCAGGGAGGCCAAGATTCCGAATCCTAGTAGGGTCAGGCAATGGGCTTGGCCGGAGTTCAAATGTAAGGCTCGGAAGGACTTTCGACCTTACCTCGGCAGCGAGACCAAGCTTCCCTAGACTAGCAGGCAAGTAAGGCAAGGGGGCTTGGCCGGAGTTCGAGTGTAAGGCTTGGCAGGATATTCGACCATACCTTGACAGGGAGACCAAGCTTCCCAAGCCTAGTAAGAGAGTCAGGCAAGGGGGCTTGCCCGGACTTGGAGTGTAAGGCTCGGCAGGACGTTCGACATTTCCTCGACGGGGAGACCAAGCTTCCCAAGGCTAGTACGGTCAGGCAAGGGGGCTTGGCTGGATTTCGAGTGTAAGGCTCGGCAGGACAATCGACCTTACCTCGGCAGCGAGACCAAGCTTCCCAAGGGTACTATGGTCAGGAAAGGGGGCTTGGCCGGACATCGAGTGTAAGGCTCGGCAGGACGTGCGACCTTACCTCGGCAGCAAGACCAAGCTTCCCAAGCCTAGTAGGAGAGTCAGGCAAGGGGGCTTGGCCGGAGTTTGAGTGTAAGGCTCGGCAGGACGTTCGACCTTACCTCGGCAGGAAGACCAAGCTTCCCAAGCCTAGTAGGGTCAGGCAAGGGGGCTTGTCCGGATTTCGAGTGTAAGGCTCGGCAGGACGTTCGACCTTACCTCGGCAGGGAGACCCAGCTTCCCAACGCTAGGAGGGTGGGGCAAGTGGGCTTGGCTGGAGTTCGAGTGTAAGGCTCGGCAGGACTTTTGACCTTACCTCGGCAGGGAGACCAAGCTTACCAAGGCTAGTAGTGTCAGGCGAGGGGGCTTGGCCGGAGTTCGAGTGTAAGGCTCGGCAGGATGTTCGACCTTACCTCGAGAGGGAGACCAAGCTTCCCAAGCCTAGGAGGGTTGGGTAATGGGGCTTGGCCGGAGTTCGAGTGTAAGGCTCGGCAGGACGTTCGACCTTTCCTCGGCAGGGAGGCCAAGCTTCCCAAGCCTAGTAGGGTCAGGCAAGGGGGCTTGGCCGGAGTTCGAATGTAAGGCTCGGCAGGACGTTCGACCTTACCTAGGCAGCGAGACCAAGCTTCCCTAGACTGGCAGGGAAGTCAGGCAAGGGGGCTTGACCGGAGTTCGAGAGTAAGGCTCGGCAGGACTTTTGACCTTACCTCGGCAGGGAGACCAAGCTTACCAAGGGTAGTAGTGTCAGGCAAGGGGGCTTGGCCGGAGTTCGAGTGCAAGGCTCGGCAGGATGTTCGACCTTACCTCGGCAGGGACACCAAGCTTCCGGGGACTAGGAGGGTCGGGCAAGGGGGCTTGGCCGGTGTTCGAGAGTAAGGCTCGGCATTATGTTCGACCTTACCTCGACAGGGAGACCAAGCTTCCGAGGACTAGGAGGGTCGGGCAAGGGGGCTTGGCCGGAGTTCGAGAGTAAGGCTCGGCAGGACGTTCGACCTTTCCTCGGCAGGGAGACCAAGCTTCCCAAGCCTAGCAGGGAAGTCAGGCAAGGGGGCCTGGCCGGAGTTTGAGTGTAAGGCTCGGCAGGTCGTTCGACCTTACCTCGGCAGGGAGACTAATTTTCCCCAGCCTAGTGGGGCCAGGCAAGGGGCCTTGGCCGGACTTCGAGTGTAAGGCTCGGCAGGACTTTCGACCGTACCTCGGCAGGGAGACCAAGCTTCCCTAGCCTAGGAAGGTAGGGCAACAGGGCTTGGGCGGAGTTCGAGTGTAAGGCTCGGCAGGACGTTCGACCTTACCTCGTGCGGGAGACCAAGCTTCCCAAGTCTGGGAGGGTTGGGCAAGGGGGCTTGGCTGGAGTTCGAGTGTAAGGCTCAGCAGGACGTTCGACCTTTCCTCGGCAGGGAGGCCAAGCTTCCCAAGCCTAGTAGGGTCAGGCAAGGGGGCTTGGCCGGAGTTCGAATGTAAGGCTCGGAAGGACGTTCGACCTTACCTCGGCAGCGAGACCAAGCTTCCCTAGACTAGCAGGCAAGTAAGGCAAGGGGGCATGGCCGGAGTTCGAGTGTAAGGCTTGGCAGGATATTCGACCATACCTTGACAGGGAGACCAAGCTTCCCAAGCCTAGTAAGAGAGTCAGGCAAGGGGGCTTGGCCGGACTTGGAGTGTAAGGCTCGGCAGGACGTTCGACATTTCCTCGACGGGGAGACCAAGCTTCCCAAGGCTAGTACGGTCAGGCAAGGGGGCTTGGCTGGATTTCGAGTGTAAGGCTCGGCAGGACAATCGACCTTACCTCCGCAGCGAGACCAAGCTTCCCAATCCTAGCAGGAACGTCAGGCACGGGGGCATGGCCGGAGTTTGAGTGTAAGGCTCGGCAGGACGTTCAAGCTTACCTGGGCATGGAGGCCAAGCTTCCCAAGCCTAGTAGAGTCAGGCAAGGGGGCTTAGCTGGAGTTTGAGTGTAAGGCTCGGCAGGACGTTCGACCTTACCTCGGCAGGGAGACCAAGCTTCCCAAGGGTACTATGGTCAGGCAAGGGGGCTTGGCCGGACATCGAGTGTAAGGCTCGGCAGGACGTGCGACCTTACCTCGGCAGCAAGACCAAGCTTCCCAAGCCTAGTAGGAGAGTCAGGAAAGGGGTCTTGGCCGGAGTTTGAGTGTAAGGCTCGGCAGGACGTTCGACCTTACCTCGGCAGGAAGACCAAGCTTCCCAAGCCTAGTAGGGTCAGGCAAGGGGGCTTGGCCGGATTTCGAGTGTAAGGCTCGGCAGGACGTTCGACCTTACCTCGGCAGGGAGACCCAGCTTCCCAAGGCTAGGAGGGTGGGGCAAGTGGGCTTGGCTGGAGTTCGAGTGTAAGGCTCGGCAGGACGTTCGACCTTACCTCGGCAAGGAGGCCAAGCTTCACAAGGGTGGTAGGGTCAGGCAAGGGGGCTTGGCCGGAGTTCGAGTGTAAGGCTCGGCAGGACGTTCGACCTTACCTCGTCAGGGAGACCAAGCTTCCCAAGCCTAATAGGCAAGTGAGGCAAGGGGGCTTGGCCGGAGTTTGAGTGTAAGGCTCGGCAGGACGTTTGACCTTACCTCGGCAGGGAGACCACGCTTCCCAAGGGTAGTAGGCTCAGGTAAGGGGGCTTGGCCGGAGTTCGAGTGTAAGGCTCGGCAGGACGTTCGACCTTACCTCGGCAGGGAGACCAAGCTTCCCAAGGGTACTATGGTCAGGCAAGGGGGCTTGGCCGGACATCGAGTGTAAGGGTCGGCAGGACGTTCGACCTTACCTCGGCAGCAAGACCAAGCTTCCCAAGCCTAGGAGGGTTGGGGAAGGGGGCTTGGCCGGGGTTCGAGAGTAATGCTCGGCAGGACGTTCGACCTTAGCACAACAGGGAGACCAAGCTTCCCCGGCCTAGCCGGGCAGGGCAAAGGGGGCTTGGCCGGAGTTCGAGTGCAAGGCTTGGCAGGACGTATGACCTTACCTCGGCAGGGAGACCAAACTTCCCTAGACTGGCAGGCAAGTCAGGCAAGGGGTCTTGGCCGGAGTTCGAGAGTAAGGCTCGGCAGGACGTTCGACCTTACCTCGGCAGGGAGACCAAGCTTACCAAGGGTAGTAGTGTCAGGCAAGGGGGCTTGGCCGGAGTTCGAGTGTAATGCTCGGCAGGATGTTCGACCTTACCTCGAGAGGGAGACCAAGCTTCCCAAGCCTAGTAGGGTCAGGCAAGGGGGCTTGGCCGGAGTTCGAATGTAAGGCTCGGCAGGACGTTCGACCTTACCTCGGCAGCAAGACCAAGCTTCCCTGGACTGGCAGGGAAGTCAGGCAAGGGGGCTTGGCTGGAGTTCGAGAGTAAGGCTCGGCAGGACGTTTGACCTTACCTCGGCAGGGAGACCAAGCTTACCAAGGGTAGTAGTGTCAGGCAAGCGGGCTTGGCTGGAGTTCGAGTGTAAGGCTCGGCAGGATGTTCGACCTTACCTCGGCAGGGACACCAAGCTTCCGAGGACTAGGAGGGTCGGGCAAGGGGGCTTGGCCGGAGTTCGAGAGTAAGGCTCGGCAGGATGTTCGACCTTACCTCGGCAGGGAGACCAAGCTTCCCAAGCCTAGGAGGGTCGGGCAAGGGGGCTTGGCCAGAGTTCGAGTGTAATGCTCGGCAGGACGTTCGACCTTACCTCGGCAGCGAGACCGAGCTTCCCAAGCCTAGCAGGCAAGTCAGGCAAGGGGGCTTGGCCGGAGTTCGAGTGTAAGGCTCGGCAGGACGTTCGACCTTACCTCGGCAGGATGTCCAATTTTCCCCAGCCTAGTCGGGTCCGGGAAGGGGGCTTGGCCGGAGTTCGAATGTAAGGCTCGGCAGGACGTTCGACCTTTCCTCGGCAGAGAGACCAAGCTTCCCAAGCCTCGTAGGGTCAGGCAAGGGGGCTTTGCCGGAGTTCGAGTGTAAGGCTCGGCAGGACGTTCGACCTTACCACAACAAGGAGACCAAGCTTCCCCGGCCTAGCAGGGCCGGGCAAAGGGGGCTTGGCCGGAGCTCGAGTGTAAGGCTTGGCGGGATGTTTGACCTTACCTCAGCAGGGAGACCAAGATTCCCAAGGCTAGTAGGGTCAGGTAAGGGGGCTTGGCCGGAGTCCGAGTGTAAGGCTCGGCAGGACGTTCGACCTTACCTCGGCAGCAAGACCAAGCTTCCCAAGCCTAGGAGGATGGGGCAAGTGGGCTTGGCCGGAGTTCGAGAGTAAGGCTCGGCAGGACGTTCGACCTTACCTCGGCAGGCAGACCAAGCTTCCCAAGCCTCGTAGGGTCAGGCAAGGGGGCTTGGCCGGATTTCGAGTGCAAGGCTCGGCAGGACAATCGACCTTATCTCGGCAGCGAGACCAAGCTTCCCAAGCCTAGCAGGCAAGTCAGGCAAGGGGGCTTGGGCGGAGTTCGAGTGTAAGGCTCGGCAGGACGTTCGACCTTACCTCGAGAGGGAGACCAAGCTTCCCAAGCTTAGGAGGGTCGGGCAAGGGGGCTTGGCTGGTGTTCGAGAGTAAGGCTCGGCAGGACGTTCGACCTTAGCACAACAGGGAGACCAAGCTTCCCCGGCCTAGCCGGGCCGGACAAAGGGGGCTTGGCCGGAGTTCGAGTGCAAGGCTTGGCAGGACGTTTGACCTTACCTCGGCAGGGTGTCCAAACTTCCCTAGACTGGCAGGCAAGTCAGGCAAGGGGGCTTGGCCGGAGTTCGAGAGTAAGGCTCGGCAGGACGTTTGACCTTACCTCGGCAGGGAGACCAAGCTTACCAAGGGTAGTAGTGTCAGGCGAGGGGGCTTGGCCGGAGTTCGAGTGTAAGGCTCGGCAGGATGTTCGACCTTACCTCGAGACGGAGACCAAGCTTCCCAAGCCTAGGAGGGTTGGGCAAGGGGGCTTGGCCAGAGTTCGAGTGTAAGGCTCGGCAGGACGTTCGACCTTTCCTCGGCAGGGAGGCCAAGCTTCCCAAGCCTAGTAGGGTCAGGCAAGGGGGCTTGGCCGGAGTTCGAATGTAAGGCTCGGCAGGACGTTCGACCTTACCTCGGCAGCGAGACCAAGCTTCCCTAGCCTGGCAGGGAAGTCAGGCAAGGGGGCTTGGCCGGAGTTCGAGAGTAAGGCTCGGCAGGACGATTGACCTTACCTCGGCAGGGAGACCAAGCTTACCAAGGGTAGTAGTGTCAGGCAAGGGGGCTTGGCTGGAGTTCGAGTGCAAGGCTCGGCAGGATGTTCGACCTTACCTCGGCAGGGACACCAAGCTTCCGGGGACTAGGAGGGTCGGGCAAGGGGGCTTGGCCGGAGTTCGAGAGTAAGGCTCGGCAGGATGTTCGACCTTACCTCGGCAGGGAGACCAAGCTTCCGAGGACTAGGAGGGTCAGGCAAGGGGGCTTGGCCGGACTTCGAGTGTAAGGCTCGGCAGGACTTTCGACCGTACCTCGGCAGGGAGACCAAGCTTCCCTAGCCTAGGAAGGTAGGGCAACAGGGCTTGGGCGGAGTTCGAGTGTAAGGCTCGGCAGGACGTTCGACCTTACCTCGTGCGGGAGACCAAGCTTCCCAAACCTGGGAGGGTTGGGCAAGGGGGCTTGGCTGGAGTTCGAGTGTAAGGCTCGGCAGGACGTTCGACCTTTCCTCGGCAGGGAGGCCAAGCTTCCCAAGCCTAGTAAGAGAGTCAGGCAAGGGGGCTTGGCCGGACTTGGAGTGTAAGGCTCGGCAGGACGTTCGACATTTCCTCGACGGGGAGACCAAGCTGCCCAAGGCTAGTACGGTCCGGCAAGGGGGCTTGGCTGGATTTCGAGTGTAAGGCTCGGCAGGACAATCGACCTTACCTCCGCAGCGAGACCAAGCTTCCCAATCCTAGCAGGAAAGTCAGGCACGGGGGCATGGCCGGAGTTTGAGGGTAAGGCTCGGCAGGACGTTCGAGCTTACCTGGGCATGGAGACCAAGCTTCCCAAGCCTAGTAGAGTCAGGCAAGGGGGCTTAGCCGGAGTTTGAGTGCAAGGCTCGGCAGGACGTTCGACCTTACCTCGGCAGGGAGACCAAGCTTCCCAAGGGTACTATGGTCAGGCAAGGGGGCTTGGCCGGACATCGAGTGTAAGGCTCGGCAGGACGTGCGACCTTACCTCGGCAGCAAGACCAAGCTTCCCAAGCCTAGTAGGAGAGTCAGGCAAGGGGGCTTGGCCGGAGTTTGAGTGTAAGGCTCGGCAGGACGTTCGACCTTACCTCGGCAGGAAGACCAAGCTTCCCAAGCCTAGTAGGGTCAGGCAAGGGGGCTTGGCCGGATTTCGAGTGTAAGGCTCGGCAGGACGTTCGACCTTACCTCGGCAGGGAGACCCAGCTTCCCAAGGCTAGGAGGGTGGGGCAAGTGGGCTTGGCTGGATTTCGAGTGTAAGGCTCGGCAGGACGTTCGACCTTACCTCGGCAAGGGGGCCAAGCTTCACAAGGGTAGTAGGGTCAGGCAAGGGGGCTTGGCCGGAGTTCGAATGTAAGGCTCGGCAGGACGTTCGACCTTACCTCGTCAGGGAGACCAAGCTTCCCAAGCCTAGTAGGGTCAGGCATGGGAGCTTGGCCGGAGTTCGAGTGTAAGGCTCGGCAGGACGTTCGACCTTACCTCGGCAGGGAGACCAAGCTTCCCAAGGGTACTATGGTCAGGCAAGGGGGCTTGGCCGGACATCGAGTGCAAGGGTCGGCAGGACGTTCGACCTTACCTCGGCAGCAAGACCAAGCTTCCCAAGCCTAGGAGGGTTGGGGAAGGGGGCTTGGCCGGGGTTCGAGAGTAAGGCTCGGCAGGACGTTCGACCTTAGCACAACAGGGAGACCAAGCTTCCCCGGCCTAGCCGGGCCGGGCAAAGGGGGCTTGGCCGGAGTTCGAGTGCAAGGCTTGGCAGGACGTATGACCTTACCTCGGCAGGGAGACCAAACTTCCCTAGACTGGCAGGCAAGTCAGGCAAGGGGGCTTGGCCGGAGTTCGAGAGTAAGGCTCGGCAGGACGTTTGACCTTACCTCGGCAGGGAGACCAAGCTTACCAAGGGTAGTAGTGTCAGGCAAGGGGGCTTGGCCTTAGTTCGAGTGTAATGCTCGGCAGGATGTTCGACCTTACCTCGAGAGGGAGACCAAGCTTCCCAAGCCTAGTAGGGTCAGGCAAGGGGGCTTGGCCGGATTTCGAATGTAAGGCTCGGCAGGACATTCGACCTTACCTCGGCAGCAAGACCAAGCTTCCCTAGACTGGCAGGGAAGTCAGGCAAGGGGGCTGGGCCGGAGTTCGAGAGTAAGGCTCGGCAGGACATTTGACCTTACCTCGGCAGGGAGACCAAGCTTACCAAGGGTAGTAGTGTCAGGCAAGCGGGCTTGGCCGGAGTTCGAGTGTAAGGCTCGGCAGGATGTTCGACCTTACCTCGGCAGGGACACCAAGCTTCCGAGGACTAGGAGGGTCGGGCAAGGGGGCTTGGCCGGAGTTCGAGAGTAAGGCTCGGCAGGATGTTCGACCTTACCTCGGCAGGGAGACCAAGCTTCCCAAGCCTAGGAGGGTCGGGCAAGGGGGCTTGGCCGGAGTTCGAGTGTAATGCTCGGCAGGACGTTCGACCTTACCTCGGCAGCGAGACCGAGCTTCCCAAGCCTAGCAGGCAAGTCAGGCAAGGGGGCTTGGCCGGAGTTCGAGTGTAAGGCTCGGCAGGACGTTCGACCTTACCTCGGCAGGATGTCCAATTTTCCCCAGCCTAGTCGGGTCAGGCAAGGGGGCTTGGCCGGAGTTCGAATGTAAGGCTCGGCAGGACGTTCGACCTTTCCTCGGCAGAGAGACCAAGCTTCCCAAGCCTCGTAGGATCAGGCAAGGGGGCTTTGCCGGAGTTCGAGTGTAAGGCTCGGCAGGACGTTCGACCTTACCACAACAAGGAGACCAAGCTTCCCCGGCCTAGCAGGGCCGGGCAAAGGGGGCTTGGCCGGAGCTCGAGTCTAAGGCTTGGCGGGATGTT
Source organism: Vidua macroura (assembly GCF_024509145.1). Classification (NCBI taxonomy): domain Eukaryota; kingdom Metazoa; phylum Chordata; class Aves; order Passeriformes; family Viduidae; genus Vidua; species Vidua macroura. The sequence goes on along the minus strand of NW_026530536.1, from coordinate 1,438,381 downwards.
TGACCTTACCTCAGCAGGGAGACCAAGATTCCCAAGGCTAGTAGGGTCAGGTAAGGGGGCTTGGCCGGAGTTCGAGTGTAAGGCTCGGCAGGACGTTTGACCTTACCTCAGCAGGGAGAGCAAGCTTCCCAAGCCAAGGAAGGTTGGGCAACGGGGCTTGGGCGGAGTTCGAGTGTAAGGCTCGGCAGGACGTTCGACCTTACCTCGTGCGGGAGACCAAGCTTCCCAAGCCTAGTAGGGTCAGGCAAGGGGGCTTGGCCGGAGTTCGAATGTAAGGCTCGGAAGGACGTTCGACCTTACCTCGGCAGCGAGACCAAGCTTCCCTAGACTAGTAGGCAAGTCAGGCAAGGGGGCTTGGCCGGAGTTCGAGTGTAAGGCTCGGCAGGACGTTCCACCTTACCTCGGCAGGGAGACCAAGCTTCCGAGGACTAGGAGGCTCGGGCAAGGGGGCCCGGCCGGAGTTCGAGTGTAAGGCTCGGCAGGACGTTTGACCTAACCTAAGCAGGGGGACCAAGCTTCCCAAGTCTAGGAGGGTTGGGCAAGGGGGCTCGGCCAGAGGTCGAGTGTAAGGCTCGGCAGGACGTTCGACCTTTCCTCGGCAGGGAGACCAAGCTTCCCAAGCCTAGTAGGCAAGTCAGGCAAGGGGGCTTGGCCGGAGTTGGAGTGTAAGGCTCGGCAGGACGTTCGACCTTTCCTCGGCGGGAGACCAAGCTTCCCAAGGCTAGTACGGTCAGGCATAGGGGCTTGGCCAGAGTTCGAGTGTAAGGCTCGGCAGGACATTCGACCTTACCTCCGCAGCGAGACCAAGCCTCCCAATCCTAATAGGAGTGTAAGGCACGGGGGCATGGCCGGAGTTCGAGTGTAAGGCTCGGCAGGACGTTCGACCTTTCCTCGGCAGGGAGACAAAGCTTCCCAAGCCTAGGAGGGTCAGGGAAGGGGGCTTGGCAAGAGTTCGAGTGTAAGGCTCGGCAGGACGTTTGACTTTACCTAGGCAGGGAGACCAAGCTTCCCCGGCCTAGTAGGGTCAGGCGAGGGGGCTTGGCCGGAGTTCGAGTGTAAGGCTTGGCAGGACGTTCGACCTTTCCTCGGCAGGGAGACCAAGCTTCCCAAGCCTAGAAGGATGGTCAGGCAAGGGGGCTTGGCCGGAATTCGAGTGTAAGGCTCGGCAGGACGTTCGACCTTACCTTGGCAGAGAGACCAAGCTGACCAAGCCTAGTAAGAGAGTCAGGCAAGGGGGCTTGGCCGGAGTTGGAGTGTAAGGCTCGGCAGGACGTTCGACCTTTCCTCGGCCGGGAGACCAAGCTTCCCAAGGCTAGTACGGTCAGGCAAGAGTGCTTGGCCGGAGTTCGCGAGTAAGGCTCGGCAGGACGTTTGACCTTACCTCGGCAGGGAGACCAAGCTTACCACGGGTAGTAGTGTCAGGCAAGGGGGCTTGTCCGGAGTTGGAGTGTAAGGCTCGGCAGGACGTTCGACCTTTCCTCGGCCGGGAGACCAAGCTTCCCAAGGCTAGTAGGGACAGGCAAGGGGGCTTGGCTGGAGTTCGAGTGTAAGGCTTGGCAGGACATTCGACCTTACCTCCGCAGCGAGACCAAGCCTCCCAATCCTAGTTGGAGAGTAAGGCACGGGGGCATGGCCGGAGTTCAAGTGTAAGGCTCGGCAGGACGTTCGACCTTTCCTCGGCAGGGAGACCAAGCTTCCCAAGGCTAGTAGGGTCAGGCAAGGGGGCTTGGCCGGAGTTCGAGAGTAAGGCTCGGCAGGACATTCGACCTTAGCACAACAGGGAGACCAAGCTTCCCCGGCCTAGCCGGGCCGGGCAAAGGGGGCTTGGCCGGAGTTCGAGTGTAAGGCTCGGCAGGACGTTCGACCTTAGCTCGGCAGGGAGAACAAGCTTACCAAGCCTCGTAGGGTCAGGCAAGGGGGCTTGGTCGGAGTTCGAGTGTAAGGCTCGGCAGGACGTTTGACCTTACCTCAGCAGGCAGACAAAGCTTCCCCAGCCTAGTAGGGTCAGGCAAGGGGGCTTGGCCGGAGTTCGAGTGTAAGGCTCGGCAGGACCTTTGACCTTACCTCGGCAGGGACACCAAGCTTCCCAAGCCTAGTAGGCAAGTCAGGCAAGGGGGCTTGGCCGGACTTCGAGAGTAAGGCTCGGCAGGACGTTCGACCTTACCTCGGCAGGGAGACCAAGCTTCCCAAGGCTAGGAGGGTGGGACAAGTGGGCTTGGCTGGAGTTCGAGTGTAAGGCTCGGCAGGACGTTCGACCTTAACTCGGCAGGCAGACCAAGCTTCCCAAGCCCCGTAGGGTCAGTCAAGGGGGCTTGGCCGGAGTTTGAGTGTAAGGCTCGGCAGGACGTTCGACCCTACCTCGGCAGGATGACCAAGCTTCCAAAGCCTAGGAGGGTGGGGCAAGTGGGCTTGGCCGGAGTTCAAGCGTAAGGATAGGCAGGACGTTCGACCTTACCTCGGCAGCGAGACCAAGCTTCCCAAGCCTAGCAGGCAAGTCAGGCAAGGGGGCTTGGCCGGAGTTTGAGTGTAAGGCTCGGCAGGACGTTCGACCTTACCACGGCAGGGAGACCAATTTTCCCCAGCCTAGTCGGGTCAGGCAAGGGGGCTTGGCCGGAGTTCGAGTGTAAGGCTCGGCAGGACGTTTGACCTTACCTCGGCAGGGAGACCCAGCTTACCAAGGGGAGTAGTGTCAGCCAAGGGGGCTTGGCCGGAGTTCGAATGTAAAGGCTCGGCAGGCCGTTCGACCTTTCCTCGGCGGGGGGACCCAGCTTCCCAAGGCTAGGACGGTCAGGCAAGGGGGCTTGGCCGGAGTTCGAGTGTAAGGCTCGGCAGGACGTTCGACCTTAACTCGGCAGCGAGACCAAGCTACCCTAGACTAGTAGGCAAGACAGGCAAGGGGGCTTGGCCGGAGTTCGAGAGTAAGGCTCGGCAGGACGTTCGACCTTAGCACAACAGGGAGACCAATTTTCCCCAGCCTAGTAGGGTCAGGCAAGGGGGCTTGGCCGGAGTTCGAGTGCAAGGCTTGGCAGGACGTATGACCTAACCTCGGCAGGGAGACCAAGCTTCCCAAGGCTAGGAGGGTGGGGCAAGTGGGCTTGGACGGAGTTCAAGTGTAAGGCTCGGCAGGACGTTCGACCTTAACTCGGCAGGGAGAACAAGCTTACCAAGCCTCGTAGGGTCAGGCAAGGGTGCTTGGCCGGAGTTCAACAGAAAGGCTCGGCAGGACGTTCGACCTTTCCTCGGCAGGGAGACCAAGCTTCCTAAGCCTAGGAGGGTGGGGCAAGTGGGCTTGGCTGGAGTTCAAGCGTAAGGATAGGCAGGACGTTCGACCTTACCTCGGCAAGGAGACCAAGCTTCCAAAGCCTAGGAGGGTCGGGCAAGGGGGCTTGGCCGGAGTTCGATTGTAAGGCTCGGCAGGACGTTCGACCTTACCTCGGCAGGGAGACCGAGCTTCCCAAGCCTAGCAGGCAAGTCAGGCAAGGGGGCTTGGCCGGAGTTTGAGTGTAAGGCTCGGCAGGACGTTCGACCTTACCTCGGCAGGATGACCAATTTTCCCCAGCCTAGTCAGGTCAGGCAAGGGGGCTTGGCCGGAGTTCGAATGTAAGGCTCGGCAGGACGTTCGACCTTTCCTCGGCAGAGAGACCAAGCTTCCCAAGCCTCGTAGGGTCAGGCAAGGGGGCTTGGCCTGAGTTCGAGTGTAGGGCTCGGCAGGACGTTCGAACTTACCACAACAGGGAGACCAAGCTTCCCCGGCCTAGCAGGGCCGGGCAAAGGGGGCTTGGCCGGAGTTCAGGTGTAAGGCTTGGCAGGACGTTTGACCCTACCTCGACAGGGAGACCAAGCTTCCCAAGGCTAGTAGGGTCAGGCAAGGGGGCTTGGCCCGAGTTCGAGTGTAAGGCTCGGCAGGACGTTTCACCTTACCTCGTGCGGGAGACCAGGCTTCCCAAGCCTAGGAGGGTGGGGCACGTGGGCTTGGCCGGAGTTCGAGAGTAAGGCTAGGAAGGACGTTTGACCTTACCTCGGCAAGGAGACCAAGCTTCCCATGCCTAGGAGGGTCGGGCAAGTGGGCTTGGCCGGAGTTCGAGTGTAAGGCTCGGCAGGACGTTCGACCTTACCTCGGCAGCGAGACCAAGCTTCCCAAGCCTAGCAGGCAAGTCAGGCAAGGGGGCTTGGCCGGAGTTTGAGTGTAAGGCTCGGCAGGACGTTCGACCTTACCTCGGCAGGGAGACTAATTTTCCCCAGCCTAGTCGGGTCAGGCAAGCGGGCTTGGCCGGACTTCGAGTGTAAGGCTCGGCAGGACGTTCGACGTTACCTCGGCCGGGAGGCCAAGCTTCCCAAGCCTAGGAGGGTTGGGCAACGGGGCTTGGGCGGAGTTCGAGTGTAAGGCTCGGCAGGACGTTCGACCTTACCTCGACAGGGAGACCAAGCTTCCCAAGCCTAGGAGGGTTGGGCAAGGGGGCTTGGCTGGAGTTCGAGTGTAAGGCTCGGCAGGACGTTCGACCTTTCCTCGGCAGGGAGGCCAAGCTTGCCAAGCCTAGTAGGGTCATGTTAAGGGGGCTTGGCCGGAGTTCGAGAGTAAGGCTCGGCAGGACGTTCGGCCTTACCTCAGCAGGGAGACCAAGCTTCCCAAGGCTAGTAGGGTCAGGCAAGGGGGCTTGGCCGGAGTTCGAGAGTAAGGCTCGGCAGGACATTCGACCTTAGCACAACAGGGAGACCAAGCTTCCCCGGCCTTGCCGGGCCGGGCAAAGGGGGCTTGGCCGGAGTTCGAGTGTAAGGCTCGGCAGGACGTTCGACCTTAACTCGGCAGGGAGAACAAGCTTACGAAGCCTCGTAGGGTCAGGCAAGGGGGCTTGGTCGGAGTTCGAGTGTAAGGCTCGGCAGGACGTTTGACCTTACCTCAGCAGGCAGACCAAGCTTCCCCAGCCTAGTAGGGTCAGGCAAGGGGGCTTGGCCGGAGTTCGAGTGTAAGGCTCGGCAGGACCTTTGACCTTACCTCGGCAGGGACACCAAGCTTCCCAAGCCTAGTAGGCAAGTCAGGCAAGGGGGCTTGGACGGACTTCGAGAGTAAGGCTCGGCAGGACGTTCGACCTTACCTCGGCAGGGAGACCAAGCTTCCCAAGGCTAGGAGGGTGGGACAAGTGGGCTTGGCTGGAGTTCGAGTGTAAGGCTCGGCAGGACGTTCGACCTTAACTCGGCAGGAAGACCAAGCTTCCCAAGCCCCGTAGGGTCAGTCAAGGGGGCTTGGCCGGAGTTTGAGTGTAAGGCTCGGCAGGACGTTCGACCCTACCTCGGCAGGATGACCAAGCTTCCAAAGCCTAGGAGGGTGGGGCAAGTGGGCTTGGCCGGAGTTCAAGCGTAAGGATAGGCAGGACGTTCGACCTTACCTCGGCAGCGAGACCAAGCTTCCCAAGCCTAGCAGGCAAGTCAGGCAAGGGGGCTTGGCCGGAGTTTGAGTGTAAGGCTCGGCAGGACGTTCGACCTTACCACGGCAGGGAGACCAATTTTCCCCAGCCTAGTAGGGTCAGGCAGGGGGGCTTGGCCGGAGTTCGAGTGTAAGGCTCGGCAGGACGTTTGACCTTACCTCGGCAGCGAGACCCAGCTTACCAAGGGGAGTAGTGTCAGGCAAGGGGGCTTGGCCGGAGTTCGAGTGTAAAGCTCGGCAGGACGTTCGACCTTTCCTCGGCAGGGAGACCAAGCTTCCGAGGACTAGGAGGGTCGGGCAAGGGGGCCCAGCCGGAGTTCGAGTGTAAAGCTCGGCAGGACGTTCGACCTTACCTCGAGAGGGAGACCAAGCTTCCCAAGCCTAGGAGGGTTGGGCAAGGGGGCTTGGCCGGAGTTCGAGTGTAAGGCTCGGCAGGACGTTTGACCTTACCACGGCAGGGAGACCAAGCTTCCCCAGCCTAGTAGGAGAGTCAGGCAAGTGGGCTTGGCCGGAGTTCGAATGTAAGGCTCGGCAGGCCGTTCGACCTTTCCTCGGCGGGGGGACCCAGCTTCCCAAGGCTAGGACGGTCAGGCAAGGGGGCTTGGCCGGAGTTCGAGTGTAAGGCTCGGCAGGACGTTCGACCTTAACTCGGCAGCGAGACCAAGCTACCCTAGACTAGTAGGCAAGACAGGCAAGGGGGCTTGGCCGGAGTTCGAGAGTAAGGCTCGGCAGGACGTTCGACCTTAGCACAACAGGGAGACCAATTTTCCCCAGCCTAGTAGGGTCAGGCAAGGGGGCTTGGCCGGAGTTCGAGTGTACGGCTCGGCAGAACGTTCGACCTTACCTCGGCAGGGAGACCAGTTTTCCCCAGCGTAGTCGGGTCAGGCAAGGGGGCTTGGCCGGAGTTCGAATGTAAGGCTCGGCAGGACGTTCGACCTTACCTCGATAGGGAGACCAAGCTTCCCAAGACTAGGAGGGTTGGGCAAGGGGGCTTGGCCGGAGTTCGAGTGTAAGGCTCGGCAGGACGTTCAACCTTTCCTCGGCAGGGAGGCCAAGCTTCCCAAGCCTAGTAGGGTCAGGCAAGGGGGCTTGGCCGGACTTCGAATGTAAGGCTCGGCAGGACGTTCGACCTTACCTCGGCAGCGAGACCAAGCTTCCCTAGACTGGCAGGCAAGTCAGGCAAGGGGGCTTGGCCGGAGTTCGAGAGTAAGGCTCGGCAGGACGTTTGGCCTTACCTCGGCAGGGAGACCAAGCTTACCACGGGTAGTAGTGTCAGGCAAGGGGGCTTGGCCGGAGTTCGAGTGTAAGGCTCAGCAGGATGTTCGACCTTACCTCGGCAGGGAGACCAAGCTTCCGAGGACTAGGAGGGTCGGGCAAGGGGGCATGGCCGGAGTTCGAGAGTAAGGCTCGGCAGGATGTTCGACCTTACCTCGGCAGGGAGACCAAGCTTCCGAGGACTAGGCGGGTCGGGCAAGGGGGCTTGGCCAGAGTTCGAGACTAAGGCTCGGCAGGACGTTCGACATTTCCTCGGCAGGGAGACCAAGCTTCCCAGCCTAGGAGGGTCGGGCAAGCGGGCTTGGACGGAGTTCGAGTGTAAGGCTCGGCAGGACGTTCGACCTTACCTCGGCAGCGAGACCGAGCTTCCCAAGCCTAGCAGGCAAGTCAGGCAAGGGGGCTTGGCCGGAGTTTGAGTGTAAGGCTCGGCAGGACGTTCGTCCTTACCTCGGCAGGATGACCAATTTTCCCCAGCCTAGTCGGGTCAGGCAAAGGGGCTTGGCCGGAGTTCGAATGTAAGGCTCGGCAGGACGTTCGACCTTTCCTCGGCAGAGAGACCAAGCTTCCCAAGCCTCGTAGGGTCAGGTACGGGGGCTTGGCCGGAGTTCGCGTCTAAGGCTCGGCAGGACGTTCGACCTTACCACAACAAGGAGACCAAGCTTCCCCGGCCTAGCTGGGCCAGGCAAGGGGGCTTGGCCGGAGTTCGAGTGTAAGGCTTGGCAGGACGTTTGACCTTACCTCGGTAGGGAGACCAAGCTTCCCAAGGCTAGTAGGGTCAGGTAAGGGGGCTCGGCCGGAGTTCGAGTGTAAGGCTCGGCAGGACGTTCGACCTTACCTCGGCAGGGATACCAAGCTTCCCAAGCCTCGTAGGGTCAGGCAAGGGGGCTTGACCAGATTTCGTGTGTAAGGCTCGGCAGGACAATCGACCTTATCTCGGCAGCGAGACCAAGCTTCCCAAGTCTAGCAGGCAAGTCATGCCAGGGGGCTTGGCCGGAGTTTGAGTGTAAGGCTCGGCAGGACGTTCGACCTTACCTCGGCAGGGAGACCAGTTTTCCCCAGCGTAGTCGGGTCAGGCAAGGGGGCTTGGCCGGAGTTCGAATGTAAGGCTCGGCAGGACGTTCGACCTTACCTCGATAGGGAGACCAAGCTTCCCAAGACTAGGAGGGTTGGGCAAGGGGGCTTGGCCGGAGTTCGAGTGTAAGGCTCGGCAGGACGTTCGACCTTTCCTCGGCAGGGAGGCCAAGCTTCCCAAGCCTAGTAGGGTCAGGCAAGGGGGCTTGGCCGGAGTTCGAATGTAAGGCTCGGCAGGACGTTCGACCTTACCTCGGCAGCGAGACCAAGCTTCCCTAGACTGGCAGGCAAGTCAGGCAAGGGGGCTTGGCCGGAGTTCGAGAGTAAGGCTCGGCAGGACGTTTGGCCTTACCTCGGCAGGGAGACCAAGCTTACCACGGGTAGTAGTGTCAGGCAAGGGGGCTTGGCCGGAGTTTGAGTGTAAGGCTCAGCAGGATGTTCGACCTTACCTCGGCAGGGAGACCAAGCTTCCGAGGACTAGGAGGGTCGGGCAAGGGGGCTTGGCCGGAGTTCGAGAGTAAGGCTCGGCAGGATGTTCGACCTTACCTCGGCAGGGAGACCAAGCTTCCGAGGACTAGGAGGGTCGGGCAAGGGGGCTTGGCCGGAGTTCGAGACTAAGGCTCGGCAGGACGTTCGACATTTCCTCGGCAGGGAGACCAAGCTTCCCAACCTAGGAGGGTCGGGCAAGCGGGCTTGGCCGGAGTTCGAGTGTAAGGCTCGGCAGGACGTTCGACCTTACCTCGGCAGCGAGACCGAGCTTCCCAAGCCTAGCAGGCAAGTCAGGCAAGGGGGCTTGGCCGGAGTTTGAGTGTAAGGCTCGGCAGGACGTTCGTCCTTACCTCGGCAGGATGACCAATTTTCCCCAGCCTAGTCGGGTCAGGCAAGGGGGCTTGGCCGGAGTTCGAATGTAAGGCTCGGCAGGACGTTCGACCTTTCCTCGGCAGAGAGACCAAGCTTCCCAAGCCTTGTAGGGTCAGGTAAGGGGGCTTGGCCGGAGTTCGCGTCTAAGGCTCGGCAGGACGTTCGACCTTACCACAACAAGGAGACCAAGCTTCCCCGGCCTAGCAGGGCCAGGCAAGGGGGCTTGGCCGGAGTTCGAGTGTAAGGCTTGGCAGGACGTTTGACCTTACCTCGGCAGGGAGACCAAGCTTCCCAAGGCTAGTAGGGTCAGGTAAGGGGGCTCGGCCGGAGTTCGAGTGTAAGGCTCGGCAGGACGTTCGACCTTACCTCGGCAGGGATACCAAGGTTCCCAAGCCTAGGAGGGTGGGGCAAGTGGGCTTGGCCGGATTTCGAGTGTAAGGCTAGGCAGGACGTTCGACCTTACCTCGGCAAGGAGACCAAGCTTCCCAAGCCTAGGAGGGTCGGGAAAGTGGGCTTGGCCGGAGTTCGAGTGTAAGGCTCGGCAGGACTTTCGACCTTACCTCGGCAGCGAGACCAAGCTCCCCAAGCCTAGCAGGCAAGTCAGACAAGGCGGCTTGGCCGGAATTTGAGTGTAAGGCTCGGCAGGACGTTTCGACCTTACCTCGGCAGGGAGACTAATTTTCCCCTGCCTAGTCGGGTCAGGCAAGGGGGCTTGGCCGGACTTCGAGTGTAAGGCTCGGCAGAACGTTCGACCTTACCTGGGCAGGGAGACCAAGCTTCCCAAGCCTAGGACGGTTGGGCAACGGGGCTTGGGCGGAGTTCGAGTGTAAGGCTCGGCAGGACGTTCGACCTTACCTCGATAGGGAGACCAAGCTTCCCAAGCCTAGGAGGGTTGGGCAAGGGGGCTTGGCCGGAGTTCGAGTGTAAGGCTCGGCAGGACGTTTGACCTTTCCTCGGCAGGGAGGCCAAGCTTCCCAAGCCTAGTAGGGTCAGGCAAGGGGGCTTGGCCGGAGTTCGAATGTAGGGCTCGGCAGGACGTTCGACCTTACCTCGGCAGCGAGACCAAGCTTCCCTAGACTGGCAGGCAAGTCAGGCAAGGGGGCTTGGCCGGAGTTCGAGAGTAAGGCTCGGCAGGACGTTTGACCTTACCTCGGCAGGGAGACCAAGCTTCCGAGGACTAGGAGGGTCGGGCAAGGGGGCTTGGCCGGAGTTCGCGAGTAAGGCTCGGCAGGATGTTCGACCTTACCTCGGCAGGGAGACCAAGCTTCCGAGGACTAGGAGGGTCGGGCAAGGGGGCTTGGCCGGAGTTCGAGACTAAGGCTCGGCAGGACGTTCGACCTTTCCTCGGCAGGGAGACCAAGCTTCCCAAGCCTAGGAGGGTCGGGCAAGGGGGCTTGGCCGAAGTTCAAGTGTAAGGCTCGGCAGGACGTTCGACCTTACATCGGCAGCGATACCGAGCTTCCCAAGCCTAGCAGGCAAGTCAGGCAAGGGGGCTTGGCCGGAGTTTGAGTGTAAGGCTCGGCAGGACGTTCGTCCTTACCTCGGCAGGATGACCAATTTTCCCCAGCCTAGTCGCGCCAGGCAAGGGGGCTTGGCCGGAGTTCGAATGTAAGGCTCGGCAGGACGTTCGACCTTTCCTCGGCAGCGAGACCAAGATTCCCAAGCCTCGTAGGGTCAGGCAAGGGGGCATGGCCGGAGTTCGAGTGTAAGGCTTGGCAGGACGTTTGACCTTACCTCGGCAGGGAGACCAAGCTTCCCAAGGCTAGTAGAGTCAGGTAAGGGGGCTTGGCCGGAGTTCGAGTGTAAGGCTCGGCAGGACGTTCGACCTTACCTAGGCAGCAAGACCAAGCTTCCCAAGCCTAGGAGGGTGGGGCAAGTGGGCTTGGCCGGATTTCGAGTGTAAGGCTAGGCAGGACGTTCGACCTTACCTCGGCAAGGAGACGAAGCTTCCCAAGCCTAGGAGGGTCGGGCGAGTGAGCTTGGCCGGAGTTCGCGTGAAAGGCTCGGCAGGACGTTCAACCTTACCTCGGCAGGGAGACCAAGCTTCCCAAGCCTAGGAGGGTTGGGCAGCGGGGCTTGGGCGGAGTTCGAGTGTAAGGCTCGGCAGGACGTTCGACCTTACCTCGTGCGGGAGACCAAGCTTCCCAAGCCTGGGACGGTTGGGCAAGGGGGCTTGGCTGGAGTTCGAGTGTAAGGCTCGGCAGGACGTTCGACCTTACCTCGGCTGCGAGACCAAGCTTCCCTAGACTAGCAGGCAAGTCAGGCAAGGGGGCTTGGCCGTAGTTCGAATGTAAGGCTCGGCAGGACGTTCGGCCTTACCTCAGCAGGGGGACCAAGCTTCCCCAGCCTTGTTGGGGCAGGCAAGGGGGCTTGGCCGGAGTTCGAATGTAAGGCTCGGCAGGACGTTCGACCTTTCCTCGGCAGGGAGACCAAGCTTCCCAAGCCTCGTAGAGTCACGCAAGGGGGCTTGGCCGGAGTTCGAGTGTAAGGCTCGGCAGGACGTTCGACCTTACCTCGGCAGGGAGACCAATTTTCCCCAGCCTAGTCGGGTCAGGCAAGGGGACTTGGCCGGAGTTCGAGTGCACGGCTCAGCAGGACGTTCGACCTTACCTCGAGAGGGAGACCAAGCTTCCCAAGCCTAGGAGTGTTGGGCAAGGGGGCTTGGCCGGAGTTCGAGTGTAAGGCTTGGCAGGACGTTCGACCTTTCCTCGGCAGGGAGGCCAAGCTTCCCAAGCCTAGTAGGGTCAGGCAAGGGGGCTTGGACGGAGTTCGAATGTAAGGCTCGGCAGGACGTTCGACCTTACCTCGGCAGCGAAACCAAGCTTCCCTAGACTGGCAGGCAAATCAGGCAAGGAGGCTTGGCCGGAGTTCGAGAGTAAGGCTCGGCAGAACGTTTGACCTTACCTCGGCAGGGAGACCAAGCCTACCAAGGGTAGTAGTGTCAGGCAAGGGGGCTTGGCCGGAGTTCGAGTGTTAGGCTCGGCAGGATGTTCGACCTTACCTCGGCAGGGAGACCAAGCTTCTGAGCACTAGGAGGGTCAGGCAAGGGGGCTTGGCCGGAGTTCGAGAGTAAGGCTCGGCAGGACGTTCGACCTTACCTCGGCAGGGAGACCAAGCTTCCGAGGACTAGGAGGGTCGGGCAAGGGGGCTTGGCCGGAGTTCGAGACTAAGGCTCGGCAGGACGTTCGACATTTCCTCGGCAGGGAGACCAAGCTTCCCAAGCCTAGGAGGGTCGGGCAAGCGGGCTTGGCCGGAGTTCGAGTGTAAGGCTCGGCAGGACGTTCGACCTTACCTCGGCAGCGAGACCGAGCTTCCCAAGCCTAGCAGGCAAGTCAGGCAAGGGGGCTTGGCCGGAGTTTGAGTGTAAGGCTCGGCAGGACGTTCGTCCTTACCTCGGCAGGATGACCAATTTTCCCCAGCCTAGTCGGGTCCGGCAAGGGGGCTTGGCCGGAGTTCGAATGTAAGGCTCGGCAGGACGTTCGACCTTTCCTCGGCAGAGAGACCAAGCTTCCCAAGCCTCGTAGGGTCAGGTAAGGGGGCTTGGCCGGAGTTCGAGTGTAAGGCTCGGCAGGACGTTCGACCATACCACAACAAGGAGACCAAGCTTCCCCGGCCTAGCAGGGCCGGGCAAAGGGGGCTTGGCCGGAGTTCGAGTGTAAGGCTTGGCAGGACGTTTGACCTTACCTCGGCAGGGAGACCAAGATTCCCAAGCCTCGTAGGGTCAGGCAAGGGGGCTTGGCCGGAGTTCGAGTGTAAGGCTCGGCAGGACGTTCGACCTTACCTCGGCAGGGATACCAAGGTTCCCAAGCCTAGGAGGGTGGGGCAAGTGGGCTTGGCCGGATTTCGAGTGTAAGGCTAGGCAGGACGTTCGACCTTACCTCGGCAAGGAGACCAAGCTTCCCAAGCCTAGGAGGGTCGGGAAAGTGGGCTTGGCCGGAGTTCGAGTGTAAGGCTCGGCAGGACTTTCGACCTTACCTCGGCAGCGAGACCAAGCTCCCCAAGCCTAGCAGGCAAGTCAGACAAGGCGGCTTGGCCGGAATTTGAGTGTAAGGCTCGGCAGGACGTTTCGACCTTACCTCGGCAGGGAGACTAATTTTCCCCTGCCTAGTCGGGTCAGGCAAGGGGGCTTGGCCGGACTTCGAGTGTAAGGCTCGGCAGAACGTTCGACCTTACCTGGGCAGGGAGACCAAGCTTCCCAAGCCTAGGACGGTTGGGCAACGGGGCTTGGGCGGAGTTCGAGTGTAAGGCTCGGCAGGACGTTCGACCTTACCTCGATAGGGAGACCAAGCTTCCCAAGCCTAGGAGGGTTGGGCAAGGGGGCTTGGCCGGAGTTCGAGTGTAAGGCTCGGCAGGACGTTTGACCTTTCCTCGGCAGGGAGGCCAAGCTTCCCAAGCCTAGTAGGGTCAGGCAAGGGGGCTTGGCCGGAGTTCGAATGTAGGGCTCGGCAGGACGTTCGACCTTACCTCGGCAGCGAGACCAAGCTTCCCTAGACTGGCAGGCAAGTCAGGCAAGGGGGCTTGGCCGGAGTTCGAGAGTAAGGCTCGGCAGGACGTTTGACCTTACCTCGGCAGGGAGACCAAGCTTCCGAGGACTAGGAGGGTCGGGCAAGGGGGCTTGGCCGGAGTTCGCGAGTAAGGCTCGGCAGGATGTTCGACCTTACCTCGGCAGGGAGACCAAGCTTCCGAGGACTAGGAGGGTCGGGCAAGGGGGCTTGGCCGGAGTTCGAGACTAAGGCTCGGCAGGACGTTCGACCTTTCCTCGGCAGGGAGACCAAGCTTCCCAAGCCTAGGAGGGTCGGGCAAGGGGGCTTGGCCGAAGTTCAAGTGTAAGGCTCGGCAGGACGTTCGACCTTACATCGGCAGCGATACCGAGCTTCCCAAGCCTAGCAGGCAAGTCAGGCAAGGGGGCTTGGCCGGAGTTTGAGTGTAAGGCTCGGCAGGACGTTCGTCCTTACCTCGGCAGGATGACCAATTTTCCCCAGCCTAGTCGCGCCAGGCAAGGGGGCTTGGCCGGAGTTCGAATGTAAGGCTCGGCAGGACGTTCGACCTTTCCTCGGCAGCGAGACCAAGATTCCCAAGCCTCGTAGGGTCAGGCAAGGGGGCATGGCCGGAGTTCGAGTGTAAGGCTTGGCAGGACGTTTGACCTTACCTCGGCAGGGAGACCAAGCTTCCCAAGGCTAGTAGAGTCAGGTAAGGGGGCTTGGCCGGAGTTCGAGTGTAAGGCTCGGCAGGACGTTCGACCTTACCTAGGCAGCAAGACCAAGCTTCCCAAGCCTAGGAGGGTGGGGCAAGTGGGCTTGGCCGGATTTCGAGTGTAAGGCTAGGCAGGACGTTCGACCTTACCTCGGCAAGGAGACGAAGCTTCCCAAGCCTAGGAGGGTCGGGCGAGTGAGCTTGGCCGGAGTTCGCGTGAAAGGCTCGGCAGGACGTTCAACCTTACCTCGGCAGGGAGACCAAGCTTCCCAAGCCTAGGAGGGTTGGGCAGCGGGGCTTGGGCGGAGTTCGAGTGTAAGGCTCGGCAGGACGTTCGACCTTACCTCGTGCGGGAGACCAAGCTTCCCAAGCCTGGGACGGTTGGGCAAGGGGGCTTGGCTGGAGTTCGAGTGTAAGGCTCGGCAGGACGTTCGACCTTACCTCGGCTGCGAGACCAAGCTTCCCTAGACTAGCAGGCAAGTCAGGCAAGGGGGCTTGGCCGTAGTTCGAATGTAAGGCTCGGCAGGACGTTCGGCCTTACCTCAGCAGGGGGACCAAGCTTCCCCAGCCTTGTTGGGGCAGGCAAGGGGGCTTGGCCGGAGTTCGAATGTAAGGCTCGGCAGGACGTTCGACCTTTCCTCGGCAGGGAGACCAAGCTTCCCAAGCCTCGTAGAGTCACGCAAGGGGGCTTGGCCGGAGTTCGAGTGTAAGGCTCGGCAGGACGTTCGACCTTACCTCGGCAGGGAGACCAATTTTCCCCAGCCTAGTCGGGTCAGGCAAGGGGACTTGGCCGGAGTTCGAGTGCACGGCTCAGCAGGACGTTCGACCTTACCTCGAGAGGGAGACCAAGCTTCCCAAGCCTAGGAGTGTTGGGCAAGGGGGCTTGGCCGGAGTTCGAGTGTAAGGCTTGGCAGGACGTTCGACCTTTCCTCGGCAGGGAGGCCAAGCTTCCCAAGCCTAGTAGGGTCAGGCAAGGGGGCTTGGACGGAGTTCGAATGTAAGGCTCGGCAGGACGTTCGACCTTACCTCGGCAGCGAAACCAAGCTTCCCTAGACTGGCAGGCAAATCAGGCAAGGAGGCTTGGCCGGAGTTCGAGAGTAAGGCTCGGCAGAACGTTTGACCTTACCTCGGCAGGGAGACCAAGCCTACCAAGGGTAGTAGTGTCAGGCAAGGGGGCTTGGCCGGAGTTCGAGTGTTAGGCTCGGCAGGATGTTCGACCTTACCTCGGCAGGGAGACCAAGCTTCTGAGCACTAGGAGGGTCAGGCAAGGGGGCTTGGCCGGAGTTCGAGAGTAAGGCTCGGCAGGACGTTCGACCTTACCTCGGCAGGGAGACCAAGCTTCCGAGGACTAGGAGGGTCGGGCAAGGGGGCTTGGCCGGAGTTCGAGACTAAGGCTCGGCAGGACGTTCGACATTTCCTCGGCAGGGAGACCAAGCTTCCCAAGCCTAGGAGGGTCGGGCAAGCGGGCTTGGCCGGAGTTCGAGTGTAAGGCTCGGCAGGACGTTCGACCTTACCTCGGCAGCGAGACCGAGCTTCCCAAGCCTAGCAGGCAAGTCAGGCAAGGGGGCTTGGCCGGAGTTTGAGTGTAAGGCTCGGCAGGACGTTCGTCCTTACCTCGGCAGGATGACCAATTTTCCCCAGCCTAGTCGGGTCCGGCAAGGGGGCTTGGCCGGAGTTCGAATGTAAGGCTCGGCAGGACGTTCGACCTTTCCTCGGCAGAGAGACCAAGCTTCCCAAGCCTCGTAGGGTCAGGTAAGGGGGCTTGGCCGGAGTTCGAGTGTAAGGCTCGGCAGGACGTTCGACCATACCACAACAAGGAGACCAAGCTTCCCCGGCCTAGCAGGGCCGGGCAAAGGGGGCTTGGCCGGAGTTCGAGTGTAAGGCTTGGCAGGACGTTTGACCTTACCTCGGCAGGGAGACCAAGATTCCCAAGCCTCGTAGGGTCAGGCAAGGGGGCTTGGCCGGAGTTCGAGTGTAAGGCTCGGCAGGACGTTCGACCTTACCACAACACGGAGACCAAGCTTCCCCGGCCTAGCAGGGCCGGGCAAAGAGGGCTTGGCCGGAGTTCGAGTGTAAGGCTCGGCAGGACGTTCGACCTTACCTCGGCAGGGAGACCAAGCTTCCCAAGCCTAGGAGGGTGGGGCAAGTGGGCTTGGCCGGATTTCGAGTGTAAGGCTAGGCAGGACGTTCGACCTTACCTCGGCAAGGAGACGAAGCTTCCCAAGCCTAGGAGGGTCGGGCGAGTGAGCTTGGCCGGAGTTCGCGTGAAAGGCTCGGCAGGACGTTCAACCTTACCTCGGCAGGGAGACCAAGCTTCCCAAGCCTAGGAGGGTCAGGCAAGGGGCTTGGGCGGAGTTCGAGTGTAAGGCTCGGCAGGACGTTCGACCTTACCTCGTGCGGGAGACCAAGCTTCCCAAGCCTGGGACGGTTGGGCAAGGGGGCTTGGCTGGAGTTCGAGTGTAAGGCTCGGCAGGACGTTCGACCTTACCTCGGCTGCGAGACCAAGCTTCCCTAGACTAGCAGGCAAGTCAGGCAAGGGGGCTTGGCCGTAGTTCGAATGTAAGGCTCGGCAGGACGTTCGGCCTTACCTCAGCAGGGGGACCAAGCTTCCCCAGCCTTGTTGGGGCAGGCAAGGGGGCTTGGCCGGAGTTCGAATGTAAGGCTCGGCAGGACGTTCGACCTTTCCTCGGCAGGGAGACCAAGCTTCCCAAGCCTCGTAGAGTCACGCAAGGGGGCTTGGCCGGAGTTCGAGTGTAAGGCTCGGCAGGACGTTCGACCTTACCTCGGCAGGGAGACCAATTTTCCCCAGCCTAGTCGGGTCAGGCAAGGGGCCTTGGCCGGAGTTCGAGTGCACGGCTCAGCAGGACGTTCGACCTTACCTCGAGAGGGAGACCAAGCTTCCCAAGCCTAGGAGTGTTGGGCAAGGGGGCTTGGCCGGAGTTCGAGTGTAAGGCTTGGCAGGACGTTCGACCTTTCCTCGGCAGGGAGGCCAAGCTTCCCAAGCCTAGTAGGGTCAGGCAAGGGGGCTTGGACGGAGTTCGAATGTAAGGCTCGGCAGGACGTTCGACCTTACCTCGGCAGGGAAACCAAGCTTCCCTAGACTGGCAGGCAAATCAGGCAAGGAGGCTTGGCCGGAGTTCGAGAGTAAGGCTCGGCAGAACGTTTGACCTTACCTCGGCAGGGAGACCAAGCCTACCAAGGGTAGTAGTGTCAGGCAAGGGGGCTTGGCCGGAGTTCGAGTGTTAGGCTCGGCAGGATGTTCGACCTTACCTCGGCAGGGAGACCAAGCTTCTGAGCACTAGGAGGGTCAGGCAAGGGGGCTTGGCCGGAGTTCGAGAGTAAGGCTCGGCAGGACGTTCGACCTTACCTCGGCAGGGAGACCAAGCTTCCGAGGACTAGGAGGGTCGGGCAAGGGGGCTTGGCCGGAGTTCGAGACTAAGGCTCGGCAGGACGTTCGACATTTCCTCGGCAGGGAGACCAAGCTTCCCAAGCCTAGGAGGGTCGGGCAAGCGGGCTTGGCCGGAGTTCGAGTGTAAGGCTCGGCAGGACGTTCGACCTTACCTCGGCAGCGAGACCGAGCTTCCCAAGCCTAGCAGGCAAGTCAGGCAAGGGGGCTTGGCCGGAGTTTGAGTGTAAGGCTCGGCAGGACGTTCGTCCTTACCTCGGCAGGATGACCAATTTTCCCCAGCCTAGTCGGGTCCGGCAAGGGGGCTTGGCCGGAGTTCGAATGTAAGGCTCGGCAGGACGTTCGACCTTTCCTCGGCAGAGAGACCAAGCTTCCCAAGCCTCGTAGGGTCAGGTAAGGGGGCTTGGCCGGAGTTCGAGTGTAAGGCTCGGCAGGACGTTCGACCATACCACAAGAAGGAGACCAAGCTTCCCCGGCCTAGCAGGGCCGGGCAAAGGGGGCTTGGCCGGAGTTCGAGTGTAAGGCTTGGCAGGACGTTTGACCTTACCTCGGCAGGGAGACCAAGATTCCCAAGCCTCGTAGGGTCAGGCAAGGGGGCTTGGCCGGAGTTCGAGTGTAAGGCTCGGCAGGACGTTCGACCTTACCACAACACGGAGACCAAGCTTCCCCGGCCTAGCAGGGCCGGGCAAAGAGGGCTTGGCCGGAGTTCGAGTGTAAGGCTCGGCAGGACGTTCGACCTTACCTCGGCAGGGAGACCAAGCTTCCCAAGCCTAGGAGGGTGGGGCAAGTGGGCTTGGCCGGATTTCGAGTGTAAGGCTAGGCAGGACGTTCGACTTTACCTCGGCAAGGAGACCAAGCTTCCCAAGCCTAGGAGGGTGGGGCAAGTGGGCTTGGCCGGAGTTCGAGTGTAAGGCTCGGCAGGACGTTCGACCTCTCCGCGGCAGGGAGGCCAAGCTTCCCAAGCCTAGTAGGGTCAGGCAAGGGGGCTTGGCCGGAGTTCGAATGTAAGGCTCGGCAGGACATTCGACCTTACCTCGGCAGCGAGACCAAGCTGCCCTAGACTAGCAGGCAAGTCAGGCAAGGGGGCTTGGCTGGAGTTCGAGAGTAAGGCTCGGCAGGACGTTCGGCCTTACCTCAGCAGGGAGACCAATTTTCCCCAGCCTAGTCGGGTCAGGCAAGGGGGCTTGGCCGGAGTTCGAGTGTAAGGCTCGGCAGGACGTTCGACCTTACCTCGGCAGGGAGACCAAGCTTCCGAGGACTAGGAGGGTCGGGCAAGGGGGCTTGGCCGGAGTTCGAGACTAAGGCTCGGCAGGACGTTCGACCTTTCCTCGGCAGGGAGACCAAGCTTCCCAAGCCTAGGAGGGTCAGGCAAGGAGGCTTGGCCGGAGTTCGAATCTAAGGCTCGGCAGGACGTTCGACCTT
Organism: Vidua macroura; assembly: GCF_024509145.1. Taxonomy (NCBI): domain Eukaryota; kingdom Metazoa; phylum Chordata; class Aves; order Passeriformes; family Viduidae; genus Vidua; species Vidua macroura. The sequence goes on along the minus strand of NW_026530536.1, from coordinate 1,419,731 downwards.
TCCTCGGCAGCGAGACCAAGATTCCCAAGCCTCGTAGGGTCAGGCAAGGGGGCTTGGCTGGAGTTCGAGTGTAAGGCTCGGCAGGACGTTCGACCTTACCACAACAAGGAGACCAAGCTTCCCCGGCCTAGCAGGGCTCGGCAAAGAGGGCTTGGCCGGAGTTCGAGTGTAAGGCTTGGCAGGACGTTTGACCTTACCTCGGCAGGGAGACCAATCTTCCCAAGGCTAGTAGGGTCAGGTAAGGGGGCTTGGCCGGAGTTCGAGTGTAAGGCTCGGCAGGACGTTCGACCTTACCTCGGCAGGGAGACCAAGCTTCCCCAGCCTAGGAGGGTGGGGCAAGTGGGCTTGGCCGGATTTCGAGTGTAAGGCTAGGCAGGACGTTCGACCTTACCTCGGCAAGGAGACCAAGCTTCCCAAGCCTAGGAGGGTCGGGCAAGTGGGATTGGCCGGAGTTCGAGTGTAAGGCTCGGCAGGACGTTCGACCTTACCTCGGCAAGGAGACCAAGCTTCCCAAGCCTAGCAGGCAAGTCAGGCAAGGGGGCGTGGCCGGAGTTCGCGTGAAAGGCTCGGGAGGACGTTCGACCTTACCTCGGCAGGGAGACTAATTTTCCCCAGCCTGGTCGGGTCAGGCAAGGGGGCTTGGCCGGACTTCGACTGTAAGGCTCGGCAGGACGTTCGACCTTACCTCGGCAGGGAGACCAAGCTTCCCAAGCCTAGGAGGGTTGGGCAACGGGGCTTGGGCGGAGTTCGAGTGTAAGGCTCGGCAGGACGTTCGACCTTACCTCGTGCGGGAGACCGAGCTTCCCAAGCCTTGGAGGGTTGGGCAAGGGGGCTTGGCTGGAGTTCGAGTGTAAGGCTCGGCAGGACGTTCGACCTTACCTCGGCAGTGAGACCAAGCTTCCCTAGACTAGCAGGCAAGTCAGGCAAGGGGGCTTGGCCGGAGTTCGAGAGCAAGGCTCGGCAGGACGTTCGGCCTTTCCTCGGCAGGGAGACCAAGCTTCCCAAGCCTCGTAGAGTCACGCAAGGGGGCTTGGCCGGAGTTCGAGTGTAAGGCTCGGCAGGACGTTCGACCTTACCTCGGCAGGGAGACCAATTTTGCCCAGCCTAGTCGGGTCAGGCAAGGGGCCTTGGCCGGAGTTCGAGTGTAAGGCTCAGCAGGACGTTCGACCTTACCGCGGCAGGGAGACCAAGCTTCCCAAGCCTAGGAGGGCTGGGCAAGGGGGCTTGGTTGGAGTTCGAGTGTAAGGCTCGGCAGGACGTTCGACCTTTCCTCGGCAGGGAGGCCAAGCTTCCCAAGCCTAGTAGGCAAGTCAGGCAAGGGGGCTTGGACGGAGTTCGAATGTAAGGCTCGGCAGGACGTTCGACCTTACCTCGGCAGCGAGACCAAGCTTCCGTAGACTGGCAGGCAAGTCAGGCAAGGGGGCTTGGCCGGAGTTCGAGAGTAAGGCTCGGCAGGACGTTTGACCTTACCTCGGCAGGAAGACCAAGCCTACCAAGGGTAGTAGTGTCAGGCAAGTGGGCTTGGCCGGAGTTCGAGTGTTAGGCTCGGCAGGATGTTCGACCTTACCTCGGCAGGGAGACCAAGCTTCCCTAGACTGGCAGGCAAATCAGGCAAGGAGGCTTGGCCGGAGTTCGAGAGTAAGGCTCGGCAGAACGTTTGACCTTACCTCGGCAGGGAGACCAAGCCTACCAAGGGTAGTAGTGTCAGGCAAGGGGGCTTGGCCGGAGTTCGAGTGTTAGGCTCGGCAGGATGTTCGACCTTACCTCGGCAGGGAGACCAAGCTTCTGAGCACTAGGAGGGTCAGGCAAGGGGGCTTGGCCGGAGTTCGAGAGTAAGGCTCGGCAGGACGTTCGACCTTACCTCGGCAGGGAGACCAAGCTTCCGAGGACTAGGAGGGTCGGGCAAGGGGGCTTGGCCGGAGTTCGAGACTAAGGCTCGGCAGGACGTTCGACATTTCCTCGGCAGGGAGACCAAGCTTCCCAAGCCTAGGAGGGTCGGGCAAGCGGGCTTGGCCGGAGTTCGAGTGTAAGGCTCGGCAGGACGTTCGACCTTACCTCGGCAGCGAGACCGAGCTTCCCAAGCCTAGCAGGCAAGTCAGGCAAGGGGGCTTGGCCGGAGTTTGAGTGTAAGGCTCGGCAGGACGTTCGTCCTTACCTCGGCAGGATGACCAATTTTCCCCAGCCTAGTCGGGTCCGGCAAGGGGGCTTGGCCGGAGTTCGAATGTAAGGCTCGGCAGGACGTTCGACCTTTCCTCGGCAGAGAGACCAAGCTTCCCAAGCCTCGTAGGGTCAGGTAAGGGGGCTTGGCCGGAGTTCGAGTGTAAGGCTCGGCAGGACGTTCGACCATACCACAACAAGGAGACCAAGCTTCCCCGGCCTAGCAGGGCCGGGCAAAGGGGGCTTGGCCGGAGTTCGAGTGTAAGGCTTGGCAGGACGTTTGACCTTACCTCGGCAGGGAGACCAAGATTCCCAAGCCTCGTAGGGTCAGGCAAGGGGGCTTGGCCGGAGTTCGAGTGTAAGGCTCGGCAGGACGTTCGACCTTACCACAACACGGAGACCAAGCTTCCCCGGCCTAGCAGGGCCGGGCAAAGAGGGCTTGGCCGGAGTTCGAGTGTAAGGCTCGGCAGGACGTTCGACCTTACCTCGGCAGGGAGACCAAGCTTCCCAAGCCTAGGAGGGTGGGGCAAGTGGGCTTGGCCGGATTTCGAGTGTAAGGCTAGGCAGGACGTTCGACTTTACCTCGGCAAGGAGACCAAGCTTCCCAAGCCTAGGAGGGTGGGGCAAGTGGGCTTGGCCGGAGTTCGAGTGTAAGGCTCGGCAGGACGTTCGACCTCTCCGCGGCAGGGAGGCCAAGCTTCCCAAGCCTAGTAGGGTCAGGCAAGGGGGCTTGGCCGGAGTTCGAATGTAAGGCTTGGCAGGACATTCGACCTTACCTCGGCAGCGAGACCAAGCTGCCCTAGACTAGCAGGCAAGTCAGGCAAGGGGGCTTGGCTGGAGTTCGAGAGTAAGGCTCGGCAGGACGTTCGGCCTTACCTCAGCAGGGAGACCAATTTTCCCCAGCCTAGTCGGGTCAGGCAAGGGGGCTTGGCCGGAGTTCGAGTGTAAGGCTCGGCAGGACGTTCGACCTTACCTCGGCAGGGAGACCAAGCTTCCGAGGACTAGGAGGGTCGGGCAAGGGGGCTTGGCCGGAGTTCGAGACTAAGGCTCGGCAGGACGTTCGACCTTTCCTCGGCAGGGAGACCAAGCTTCCCAAGCCTAGGAGGGTCAGGCAAGGAGGCTTGGCCGGAGTTCGAATCTAAGGCTCGGCAGGACGTTCGACCTTTCCTCGGCAGCGAGACCAAGATTCCCAAGCCTCGTAGGGTCAGGCAAGGGGGCTTGGCTGGAGTTCGAGTGTAAGGCTCGGCAGGACGTTCGACCTTACCACAACAAGGAGACCAAGCTTCCCCGGCCTAGCAGGGCTCGGCAAAGAGGGCTTGGCCGGAGTTCGAGTGTAAGGCTTGGCAGGACGTTTGACCTTACCTCGGCAGGGAGACCAATCTTCCCAAGGCTAGTAGGGTCAGGTAAGGGGGCTTGGCCGGAGTTCGAGTGTAAGGCTCGGCAGGACGTTCGACCTTACCTCGGCAGGGAGACCAAGCTTCCCCAGCCTAGGAGGGTGGGGCAAGTGGGCTTGGCCGGATTTCGAGTGTAAGGCTAGGCAGGACGTTCGACCTTACCTCGGCAAGGAGACCAAGCTTCCCAAGCCTAGGAGGGTCGGGCAAGTGGGATTGGCCGGAGTTCGAGTGTAAGGCTCGGCAGGACGTTCGACCTTACCTCGGCAAGGAGACCAAGCTTCCCAAGCCTAGCAGGCAAGTCAGGCAAGGGGGCGTGGCCGGAGTTCGCGTGAAAGGCTCGGGAGGACGTTCGACCTTACCTCGGCAGGGAGACTAATTTTCCCCAGCCTGGTCGGGTCAGGCAAGGGGGCTTGGCCGGACTTCGACTGTAAGGCTCGGCAGGACGTTCGACCTTACCTCGGCAGGGAGACCAAGCTTCCCAAGCCTAGGAGGGTTGGGCAACGGGGCTTGGGCGGAGTTCGAGTGTAAGGCTCGGCAGGACGTTCGACCTTACCTCGTGCGGGAGACCGAGCTTCCCAAGCCTTGGAGGGTTGGGCAAGGGGGCTTGGCTGGAGTTCGAGTGTAAGGCTCGGCAGGACGTTCGACCTTACCTCGGCAGTGAGACCAAGCTTCCCTAGACTAGCAGGCAAGTCAGGCAAGGGGGCTTGGCCGGAGTTCGAGAGCAAGGCTCGGCAGGACGTTCGGCCTTTCCTCGGCAGGGAGACCAAGCTTCCCAAGCCTCGTAGAGTCACGCAAGGGGGCTTGGCCGGAGTTCGAGTGTAAGGCTCGGCAGGACGTTCGACCTTACCTCGGCAGGGAGACCAATTTTGCCCAGCCTAGTCGGGTCAGGCAAGGGGCCTTGGCCGGAGTTCGAGTGTAAGGCTCAGCAGGACGTTCGACCTTACCGCGGCAGGGAGACCAAGCTTCCCAAGCCTAGGAGGGTTGGGCAAGGGGGCTTGGTTGGAGTTCGAGTGTAAGGCTCGGCAGGACGTTCGACCTTTCCTCGGCAGGGAGGCCAAGCTTCCCAAGCCTAGTAGGCAAGTCAGGCAAGGGGGCTTGGACGGAGTTCGAATGTAAGGCTCGGCAGGACGTTCGACCTTACCTCGGCAGCGAGACCAAGCTTCCGTAGACTGGCAGGCAAGTCAGGCAAGGGGGCTTGGCCGGAGTTCGAGAGTAAGGCTCGGCAGGACGTTTGACCTTACCTCGGCAGGAAGACCAAGCCTACCAAGGGTAGTAGTGTCAGGCAAGTGGGCTTGGCCGGAGTTCGAGTGTTAGGCTCGGCAGGATGTTCGACCTTACCTCGGCAGGGAGACCAAGCTTCCGAGGACTAGGAGGGTCGGGCAAGGGGGCCCGGCCGGAGTTGGAGAGTAAGGGTCTACAGGACATTCGACCTTACCTCAGCAGGGAGACCAAGCTTCCCCAGCCTTGTTGGGTCAGGCAAGGGGGCTTGGCCGGAGTTCGAATGTAAGGCTCAGCAGGACGTTCGACCTTACCTCGGGAGGGAGACCAAGCTTCCCAAGCCTAGTAGGGTCAGGGAAGGGGGCTTGGCCGGAGTTCGAGTGTGAGGCTCGGCAGGACGTTCGACCTTACCTCGGCAGCGAGACCAAGATTCCCTAGACTAGCAGGCAAGTCAGGCAAGGAGGCTTGGCCGGAGTTCGAGAGTAAGGCTCTACAGGACGTTCGACCTTACCTCAGCAGGGAGACCAAGCTTCCCCAGCCTTGTTGGGTCAGGCAAGGGGGCTTGGCCGGAGTTCGAATGTAAGGCTCGGCAGGACGTTCGACCTTTCCTCGGCAGGGAGACCAAGCTTCCCAGGCCTCATAGAGTCACGCAAGGGGGCTTGGCCGGAGTTCGAGTGTAGCGCTTGGCAGGATGTTCGACCTTACCTCAGCGGCGAGACCAAGCTTCCCTAGACTAGTAGGCAAGTCAGGCAAGGGGGCTTGGCCGGAGTTCGAGAGTAAGGCTCGGCAGCACGTTTGACCTTACCTCGGTAGGGAGACCAAGATTACCAAGGGTAGTAGTGTCAGGCAAGGGGGCTTGGCCGGAGTTCGAGTGTAAGGCTCGGCAGGACGTTCGACCTTACCTCGGCAGGGAGACCAAGCTTCCGAGGACTAGGAGGGTCGGGCAAGGGGGCCCGGCCGGAGTTCGAGTGTAAGGCTCGGCAGGACGTTCGACCTTACCTCGGCAGGGAGAACAAGCTTGCCAAGCCTAGTAGGGTCGGGCAAGGGGGCTTGGCCGGAGTTCGAGTGTAAGGCTCGGCAGGACGTTCGACCTTAACTCGGCAGGGAGACCAAGCTTCCCTGGACTAGTAGGCAAGTCAGGCAAGGGGGCTTAGCCGGAGTTCGAGAGTAAGGCTCGGTAGGACGTTCGACCTTACCTCGGCAGGGAGACCAAGATTCCCCGGCCTAGCAGGGCCGGGCAAAGGGGGCTTGGCCGGAGTTCGAGTGTAAGGCTCAGCAGGACGTTCGACCTTACCTCGGCAGGGAGACCAAGCTTCCCATGCCTAGGAGGGTTGGGCAAGGGGGCTTGGCTGGAGTTCGAGTGTAAGGCTCTGCAGGACGTTTGACCTTACCACGGCAGGGAGACCAAGCTTCCCCAGCCTAGTAGGAGAGTCAGGCAAGTGGGCTTGGCCGGAGTTCGAGTGTAAGGCTCGGCAGGCCGTTCGACCTTTCCTCGGCGGGGAGACCAAGCTTCCCAAGCCTCGTAGAGTCACGCAAGGGGTCTTGGCCGGAGTTCGAGTGTAAGGCTTGGCAGGATGTTCGACCTTACCTCGGCAGCGAGACCAAGCTTCCCTAGACTAGTAGGCAAGTCAGGCAAGGGCGCGTGGCTGGAGTTCGAGAGTAAGGCTCGGCAGGACGTTCGACCTTACCTCGGCAGGGAGACCAACCTTCCCAAGCCTTGGACGGTGGGGCAAGTGGGCTTGGCCGGAGTTCGAGTGTAAGGCTTGGCAGGATGTTCGACCTTACCTCGGCAGCGAGACCAAGCTTCCCAAGGCTAGTAGGAGAATCAGGCAAGGGGGCTTGGCCGGAGTTCGAGAGTAAGGCTCGGCAGGACGTTCGACCTTACCTCGGCAGGGAGACCAAGCTTCCCAACCCTAGGAGGTTGGGACAAGTGGGCTTGGCCGGAGTTCGAGTGTAAGCCTCAGCAGGACGTTTGACCTTAACTCGGCAGGCAGACCAAGCATCCCAAGCCCCCTAGGGTCAGTCAAGGGGGCTTGGCCGGAGTTTGAGTGTAAGGCTCGGCAGGACGTTCGACCTTTCCTCGGCAGGGAGACCAAGCTTCCCAAGCCTAGATGGGTGGGGCAAGTGGGCTTGGCCGGAGCTCGAGTATAAGCCTCGGCAGGACGTTCGACCGTAACTCGGCAGGCAGACCAAGCTTCCCAAGCCTCGTAGGTTCAGGCAAGGGGGCTTGGCCGGATTTCGTGTGTAAGGCTCGGCAGGACAATCGAGCTTATCTCGGCAGCGAGACCAAGCTTCCCAAGCCTAGCAGGCAAGTCAGGCAAGGGGGCTTGGCCGGAGTTTGAGTGTAAGGCTCGGCAGGACGTTCGACCTTACCTCGGCAGGGAGACGAATTTTCCTCAGCCTAGTCGGGTCAGGCAAGGGGGCTTGGCCGGAGTTCGAGTGTAAGGCTCGGCAGGACGTTCGACCTTACCTCGATAGGGAGACCAAGCTTCCCAAGCCTAGGAGGGTTGGGCAAGGGGGCTTGGCCGGAGTTCGAGTGTAAGGCTCGGCAGGACGTTCGACCTTACCTCGGCAGGGAGACCAAGCTTCCCAAGCCTAGGAGGGTGGGGCAAGTGGGCTTGGCTGGAGTTCAAGTGTAAGGATAGGCAGGACGTTCGACCTTACCTCGGGAAGGAGACCAAGCTTCCCAAGCCTAGGAGGGTCGGGCAAGGGGGCTTGGCCGGAGTTCGAGTGTAAGGCTCGGCAGGACGTTCGACCTTACCACAACAGGGAGACCAAGCTTCCCCGGCCTTGCAGGGACGGGCAAAGGGGGCTTGGCCGGAGTTCGAGTGTAAGGCTTGGCAGGACGTTTGACCTTACCTCGGCAGGGAGACCAAGCTTTCTAAGGCTAGTCGGGTCAGGTAAGGGGGCTTGGCCCGAGTTCGAGTGTAAGGCTCGGCAGGACGTTCGACCTTACCTCAGCAGGGAGACCAAGCTTCCCCAGCCTTGTTGGGTCAGGCAAGGGGGCTTGGCCGGAGTTCGAATGTAAGGCTCGGCAGGACGTTCGACCTTTCCTCGGCAGGGAGACCAAGCTTCCCAGGCCTCATAGAGTCACGCAAGGGGGCTTGGCCGGAGTTCGAGTGTAGCGCTTGGCAGGATGTTCAACCTTACCTCAGCGGCGAGACCAAGCTTCCCTAGACTAGTAGGCAAGTCAGACAAGGGGGCTTGGCCGGAGTTCGAGAGTAAGGCTCGGCAGCACGTTTGACCTTACCTCGGTAGGGAGACCAAGATTACCAAGGGTAGTAGTGTCAGGCAAGGGGGCTTGGCCGGAGTTCGAGTGTAAGGCTCGGCAGGACGTTCGACCTTTCCTCGGCAGAGAGACCAAGCTTCCGAGGACTAGGAGGGTCGGGCAAGGGGGCCCGGCCGGAGTTCGAGTGTAAGGCTCGGCAGGACGTTCGACCTTACCTCGGCAGGGAGACCAAGCTTGCCAAGCCTAGTAGGGTCGGGCAAGGGGGCTTGGCCGGAGTTCGAGTGTAAGGCTCGGCAGGACGTTCGACCTTAACTCGGCAGGGAGACCAAGCTTCCCTGGACTAGTAGGCAAGTCAGGCAAGGGGGCTTAGCCGGAGTTCGAGAGTAAGGCTCGGAAGGACGTTCGACCTTACCTCGGCAGGGAGACCAAGATTCCCCGGCCTAGCAGGGCCGGGCAAAGGGGGCTTGGCCGGAGTTCGAGTGTAAGGCTCGGCAGGACGTTCGACCTTAACTCGGCAGGGAGACCAAGCTTCCCTGGACTAGTAGGCAAGTCAGGCAAGGGCGCGTGGCCGGAGTTCGAGAGTAAGGCTCGGCAGGACGTTCGACCTTACCTCGGCAGGGAGACCAACCTTCCCAAGCCTTGGACGGTGGGGCAAGTGGGCTTGGCCGGAGTTCGAGTGTAAGGCTTGGCAGGATGTTCGACCTTACCTCGGCAGCGAGACCAAGCTTCCCAAGGCTAGTAGGAGAATCAGGCAAGGGGGCTTGGCCGGAGTTCGAGAGTAAGGCTCGGCAGGACGTTCGACCTTACCTCGGCAGGGAGACCAAGCTTCCCAACCCTAGGAGGTTGGGACAAGTGGGCTTGGCCGGAGTTCGAGTGTAAGCCTCAGCAGGACGTTTGACCTTAACTCGGCAGGCAGACCAAGCTTCCCAAGCCCCCTAGGGTCAGTCAAGGGGGCTTGGCCGGAGTTTGAGTGTAAGGCTCGGCAGGACGTTCGACCTTACCTCGGCAGGGAGACCAAGCTTCCCAAGCCTAGATGGGTGGGGCAAGTGGGCTTGGCCGGAGCTCGAGTATAAGCCTCGGCAGGACGTTCGACCGTAACTCGGCAGGCAGACCAAGCTTCCCAAGCCTCGTAGGTTCAGGCAAGGGGGCTTGGCCGGATTTCGTGTGTAAGGCTCGGCAGGACAATCGAGCTTATCTCGGCAGCGAGACCAAGCTTCCCAAGCCTAGCAGGCAAGTCAGGCAAGGGGGCTTGGCCGGAGTTTGAGTGTAAGGCTCGGCAGGACGTTCGACCTTACCTCGGCAGGGAGACGAATTTTCCTCAGCCTAGTCGGGTCAGGCAAGGGGGCTTGGCCGGAGTTCGAGTGTAAGGCTCGGCAGGACGTTCGACCTTACCTCGATAGGGAGACCAAGCTTCCCAAGCCTAGGAGGGTTGGGCAAGGGGGCTTGGCCGGAGTTCGAGTGTAAGGCTCGGCAGGACGTTCGACCTTACCTCGGCAGGGAGACCAAGCTTCCCAAGCCTAGGAGGGTGGGGCAAGTGGGCTTGGCTGGAGTTCAAGTGTAAGGATAGGCAGGACGTTCGACCTTACCTCGGGAAGGAGACCAAGCTTCCCAAGCCTAGGAGGGTCGGGCAAGGGGGCTTGGCCGGAGTTCGAGTGTAAGGCTCGGCAGGACGTTCGACCTTACCTCGGCAGGATGAACAATTTTCCCCAGCCTAGTCGGGTCAGGCAAGGGGGCTTGGCCGGACTTCGACTGTAAGGCTCGGCAGGACGTTCGACCTTACCTCGGCAGGGAGACCAAGCTTCCCAAGCCTAGGAGGGTTGGGCAACGGGGCTTGGGCGGAGTTCGAGTGTAAGGCTCGGCAGGACGTTCGACATTACCTCGTGCGGGAGACCAAGCTTCCCAAGCCTGGTTGGGTTGGGAAAGGGGGCTTGGCTGGAGTTCGACTGTAAGGCTCGGCAGGACGTTCGACCTTACCTCGGCAGCGAGACCAAGCTTCCCTAGACTAGCAGGCAAGTCAGGCAAGGGGGCTTGGCCGGAGTTCGAGAGTAAGGCTCGGCAGGACGTTCGGCCTTACCTCAGCAGGGAGACCAAGCTTCCCCAGCCTTGTTGGGTCAGGCAAGGGGGCTTGGCCGGAGTTCGAATGTAAGGCTCGGCAGGACGTTCGACCTTTCCTCGGCAGGGAGACCAAGCTTCCCAAGCCTCGTAGAGTCACGCAAGGGGGCTTGGCCGGAGTTCGAGTGTAAGGCTCGGCAGGACGTTCGACCTTACCTCGGCAGGGAGACCAATTTTCCCCAGCCTAGTCGGGTCAGGCAAGGGGCCTTGGCCGGAGTTCGAGTGTAAGGCTCAGCAGGACGTTCGACCTTACCTCGAGAGGGAGACCAAGCTTCCCAAGCCTAGGAGGGTTGGGCAAGGGGGCTTGGCCGGAGTTCGAGTGTAAGGCTCGGCAGGACGTTCCACCTTTCCTCGGCAGGGAGGCCAAGCTTCCCAAGCCTAGTAGGGTCAGGCAAGGGGGCTTGGCCGGAGTTCGAATGGAAGGCTCGGCAGGACGTTCGACCTTACCTCGGCAGGGAGACCAAGCTTCCGAGGACTAGGAGGATCGGGCAAGGGGGCTTGGCCGGAGTTCGAGTTTAAGGCTCGGCAGGACGTTCGACCTTAACTCGGCAGGCAGACCAAGCTTCCCAAGCCTCGTAGGGTCAGGCAAGGGGGCTTGGCCGGAGTTCGAGTGTAAGGCTCGGCAGGACGTTCGACCTTACCTCGGCAGGGAGACCAAGCTTCCCCAGACTAGTAGGGTCAGGCAAGGGGCTTGGCCGGAGTTCGAGTGTAAGGCTTGGCAGGACGTTTGACCTTACCTCGCAGGGAGACCAAGATTCCCAAGGCTAGTAGAGTCAGGTAAGGGGGCTTGGCCGGAGTTCGAGTGTAAGGCTCAGCAGGACGTTCGACCTTACCTCGGCAGGGAGACCAAGCTTCCCATGCCTAGGAGGGTTGGGCAAGGGGGTTTGGCCGGAGTTCGAGTGTAAGGCTCAGCAGGACGTTCGACCTTTCCTCGGCAGGGAGACCAAGGTTCCCAAGCCTCGTAGAGTCACGCAAGGGGGCTTGGCCGGAGTTCGAGTGTAAGGCTTGGCAGGATGTTCGACCTTACCTCGGCAGAGAGACCAAACTTCCCTAGACTAGTAGGCAAGTCAGGCAAGGGGGCTTGGCCAGAGTTCGAGAGTAAGGCTCGGCAGGACCTTCGACCTTACCTCGGCAGGGAGACCAAGCTTCCCAAGCCTAGTCGGGTCGGGCAAGTGGGCTTGGCCGGAGTTCGAGTGTAAGGCTCGGCAGGACGTTCGACCTGAACTCGGCAGGCAGACCAAGCTTCCCAAGCCTGGCAGGCAAGTCAGGCAAGGGGGCTTGGCCGGAGTTTGAGTGTAAGGCTCGGCAGGACGTTCGACCTTACCTCGGCAGGGAGACCAATTTTCCCCAGCCTAGTCGAGTCAGGCAAGGGGGCTTGGCCGGAGTTCGAGTGTAAGGCTCGGCAGGACGTTCGACCTTACCTCGGCAGGGAGACCAAACTTCCCAAGCCTAGGAGGTTTGGGCAAGGGGGCTTGGCCGGAGTTGGAGAGTAAGGCTCGGCAGGACGTTCGACCTTACCTCGGCAGCGAGACCAAGCTTCCACAGCCTTGTTGGGTCAGGCAAGGGGCTTGGCCGGAGTTCGAGTGTAAGGCTCGGCAGGACGTTCGGCCTTACCACAACAAGGAGACAAAGCTTCCCCGGCCTAGCAGGGCCGGGCAAAGGGGGCTTGGCCGGAGTTCGAGTGTAAGGCTTGGCAGGACGTTTGACCTTACCTCGGCAGGGAGACCAAGCTTCCCAAGGCTAGTAGGGTCAGGTAAGGGGGCTTGGCCGGAGTTCGAGTGTAAGGCTCGGCAAGACGTTCGACCTTACCTCGGCAGGGAGACCAAGCTTCCCAAGCCTTGGAGGGTGGGGCAAGTGGGCTTGGCCGGATTTCGAGTGTAAGGCTAGGCAGGACGTTCGACCTTACCTCGGCAAGGAGACCAAGCTTCCCATGCCTAGGAGGGTCGGGCAAGTGGGCTTGGCCGGAGTTCGAGTGTAAGGCTCGGCAGGACGTTCGACCTTACCTCGGCAGCGAGACCAAGCTTCCCAAGCCTAGCAGGCAAGTCAGGCAAGGGGGCTTGGCCGGAGTTCGCGTGAAAGACTCGGCAGGACGTTCGACCTTACCTCGGCAGGGAGACTAATTTTCCCCAGCCTAGTCGGGTCAGGCAAGGGGGCTTGGCCGGACTTCGACTGTAAGGCTCGGCAGGACGTTCGACCTTACCTCGGCAGGGAGACCAAGCTTCCCAAGTCTAGGAGGGTTGGGCAACGGGGCTTGGGCGGAGTTCGAGTGTAAGGCTCGGCAGGACGTTCGACCTTACCTCGGCAGGGAGACTAATTTTCCCCAGCCTGGGAGGGTTGGGCAAGGGGGCTTGGCTGGAGTTCGAGTGTAAGGCTCGGCAGGACGTTCGACCTTACCTCGGCAGCGAGAACAAGCTTCCCTAGACTAGCAGGCAAGTCAGGCAAGGGGGCTTGGCCGGAGTTCGAGAGTAAGGCTCGGCAGGACGTTCGGCCTTTCCTCGGCAGGGAGGCCAAGCTTCCCAAGCCTAGTAGGGTCAGGCAAGGGGGCTTGGCCGGAGTTCGAGTGTTAGGCTCGGCAGGATGTTCGACCTTACCTCGGCAGTGAGACCAAACTTCCCTAGACTAGTAGGCAAGTCAGGCAAGGGGGCTTGACCGGAGTTCGAGAGTAAGGCACGGCAGGACCTTCGACCTTACCTCGGCAGGGAGACCAAGCTTCCCAAGCCTAGGAGGGTGGGGCAAGTGGGCTTGGCCGGAGTTCGAGAGTAAGGCTCGGCAGGACGTTCGACCTTAATTCGGCAGGCAGACCAAGTTCCCAAGCCTGGCAGGCAAGTCAGGCAAGGGGGCTTGGCAGGAGTTTGAGTGTAAGGCTCGGCAGGACGTTCGACCTTACCTCAGCAGGGAGACCAATTTTCCCCAGCCTAGTCGGCTCAGGCAAGGGGCCTTGGCCGGAGTTGGAGTGTAAGGCTCAGCAGGACGTTCGACCTTACCTCGAGAGGGAGACCAAGCTTCCCAAGCCTAAGAGGGTTGGGCAAGGGGGCTTGGCCGGAGTTCGAGTGTAAGGCTCGGCAGGACGTTCGACCTTTCCTCGGCAGGGAGGCCAAGCTTCCCAAGCCTAGAAGGGTCAGGCAAGGGGGCTTGGCCGGAGTTCGAATGTAAGGCTCGGCAGGACGTTCGACCTTACCTCGGCAGCGAGACCAAGCTTCCCCAGCCTTGTTGGGTCAGGCAAGGGGCTTGGCCGGAGTTCGAGTGTAAGGCTCGGCAGGACGTTCGACCTTACCACAACAAGGAGACCAAGCTTCCCCGTCCAAACAGGGCCGGGCAATGGGGGCTTGGCCGGAGTTCGAGTGTAAGGCTTGGCAGGACGTTTGACCTTACCTCGGCAGGGAGACCAAGCTTCCCAAGGCTAGTAGGGTCAGGTAAGGGGGCCTGGCCGGAGTTCGAGTGTAAGGCTCGGCAGGACGTTCGGCCTTACCTCAGCAGGGAGACCAAGCTTCCCCAGCCTTGTTGGGTCAGGCAAGGGGGCTTGGCCGGAGTTCGAATGTAAGGCTCGGCAGGACGTTCGACCTTTCCTCGGCAGGGAGACCAAGCTTCCCAAGCCTCGTAGAGTCACGCAAGGGGGCTTGGCCGGAGTTCGAGTGTAAGGCTCGGCAGGACGTTCGACCTTACCTCGGCAGGGAGACCAATTTTCCCCAGCCTAGTCGGGTCAGGCAAGGGGCCTTGGCCGGAGTTCGAGTGTAAGGCTCAGCAGGACGTTCGACCTTACCTCGAGAGGGAGACCAAACTTCCCAAGCCTAGGAGGGTTGGGCAAGGGGGCTTGGCCGGAGTTCGAGTGTAAGGCTCGGCAGGACGTTCCACCTTTCCTCGGCAGGGAGGCCAAGCTTCCCAAGCCTAGTAGGGTCAGGCAAGGGGGCTTGGCCGGAGTTCGAATGGAAGGCTCGGCAGGACGTTCGACCTTACCTCGGCAGCGAGACCAAGCTTCCCTAGACTGGCAGGCAAGTGAGGCAAGGGGTCTTGGCCGGAGTTCGAGAGTAAGGCTCGGCAGGACGTTTGACCTTACCTCGGCAGGGAGACCAAGCCTACCAAGGGTAGTAGTGCCAGGCAAGGGGGCTTGGCCGGAGTTCGAGTGTTAGGCTCGGCAGGATGTTCGACCTTACCTCGGCAGGGAGACCAAGCTTCCGAGGACTAGGAGGATCGGGCAAGGGGGCTTGGCCGGAGTTCGAGTTTAAGGCTCGGCAGGACGTTCGACCTTAACTCGGCAGGCAGACCAAGCTTCCCAAGCCTCGTAGGGTCAGGCAAGGGGGCTTGGCCGGAGTTCGAGTGTAAGGCTCGGCAGGACGTTCGACCTTACCTCGGCAGGGAGACCAAGCTTCCCCAGACTAGTAGGGTCAGGCAAGGGGCTTGGCCGGAGTTCGAGTGTAAGGCTTGGCAGGACGTTCGACCTTACCTCGCAGGGAGACCAAGATTCCCAAGGCTAGTAGAGTCAGGTAAGGGGGCTTGGCCGGAGTTCGAGTGTAAGGCTCAGCAGGACGTTCGACCTTACCTCGGCAGGGAGACCAAGCTTCCCATGCCTAGGAGGGTTGGGCAAGGGGGTTTGGCCGGAGTTCGAGTGTAAGGCTCAGCAGGACGTTCGACCTTTCCTCGGCAGGGAGACCAAGGTTCCCAAGCCTCGTAGAGTCACGCAAGGGGGCTTGGCCGGAGTTCGAGTGTAAGGCTTGGCAGGATGTTCGACCTTACCTCGGCAGCGAGACCAAACTTCCCTAGACTAGTAGGCAAGTCAGGAAAGGGGGCTTGGCCAGAGTTCGAGAGTAAGGCTCGGCAGGACCTTCGACCTTACCTCGGCAGGGAGACCAAGCTTCCCAAGCCTAGTCGGGTCGGGCAAGTGGGCTTGGCCGGAGTTCGAGTGTAAGGCTCGGCAGGACGTTCGACCTGAACTCGGCAGGCAGACCAAGCTTCCCAAGCCTGGCAGGCAAGTCAGGCAAGGGGGCTTGGCCGGAGTTTGAGTGTAAGGCTCGGCAGGACGTTCGACCTTAACTCGGCAGGCAGACCAAGCTTCCCAAGCCTCGTAGGGTCAGGCAAGGGGGCTTGGCCGGAGTTCGAGTGTAAGGCTCGGCAGGACGTTCGACCTTACCTCGGCAGGGAGACCAAGCTTCCCCAGACTAGTAGGGTCAGGCAAGGGGCTTGGCCGGAGTTCGAGTGTAAGGCTTGGCAGGACGTTTGACCTTACCTCGCAGGGAGACCAAGATTCCCAAGGCTAGTAGAGTCAGGTAAGGGGGCTTGGCCGGAGTTCGAGTGTAAGGCTCAGCAGGACGTTCGACCTTACCTCGGCAGGGAGACCAAGCTTCCCATGCCTAGGAGGGTTGGGCAAGGGGGTTTGGCCGGAGTTCGAGTGTAAGGCTCAGCAGGACGTTCGACCTTTCCTCGGCAGGGAGACCAAGGTTCCCAAGCCTCGTAGAGTCACGCAAGGGGGCTTGGCCGGAGTTCGAGTGTAAGGCTTGGCAGGATGTTCGACCTTACCTCGGCAGCGAGACCAAACTTCCCTAGACTAGTAGGCAAGTCAGGCAAGGGGGCTTGGCCAGAGTTCGAGAGTAAGGCTCGGCAGGACGTTCGACCTTACCTCGGCAGGGAGACCAAGCTTCCCAAGCCTAGTCGGGTCGGGCAAGTGGGCTTGGCCGGAGTTCGAGTGTAAGGCTCGGCAGGACGTTCGACCTGAACTCGGCAGGCAGACCAAGCTTCCCAAGCCTGGCAGGCAAGTCAGGCAAGGGGGCTTGGCCGGAGTTTGAGTGTAAGGCTCGGCAGGACGTTCGACCTTACCTCGGCAGGGAGACCAATTTTCCCCAGCCTAGTCGAGTCAGGCAAGGGGGCTTGGCCGGAGTTCGAGTGTAAGGCTCGGCAGGACGTTCGACCTTACCTCGGCAGGGAGACCAAACTTCCCAAGCCTAGGAGGTTTGGGCAAGGGGGCTTGGCCGGAGTTCGAGTGGAAGGCTCGGTAGGACGTTCCACCTTTCCTCGGCAGGGAGGCCAAGCTTCCCAAGCCTAGTAGGGTCAGGCAAGGGGGCTTGGCCGGAGTTCGAATGTAAGGCTCGGCAGGACGTTCGACCTTACCTCGGCAGCGAGACCAAGATTCCCTAGACTAGCAGGCAAGTCAGGCAAGGGGGCTTGGCCGGAGTTCGAGAGTAAGGCTCGGCAGGACGTTTGACCTTACCTCGGCAGGGAGGCCAAGCTTCCGAGGACTAGGAGGATCGGGCAAGGGGGCTTGGCCGGAGTTCGCGTGAAAGGCTCGGAAGGACGTTCGACCTTACCTCGGCAGGGAGACCAAGCTTCCCAAGCCTAGGAGGGTGGGGCAAGTGGGCTTAGCCGGAGTTCGAGTGTAAGGCTCGGCAGGACGTTCGACCTTAACTCGGCAGGCAGACCAAGCTTCCCAAGCCTCGTAGGGTCAGGCAAGGGGGCTTGGCCGGAGTTCGAGTGTAAGGCTCGGCAGGACGTTCGACCTTACCTCGGCAGGGAGACCAAGCTTCCCCAGACTAGTAGGGTCAGGCAAGGGGGCTTGGGCGGATTTGGAGTGTAAGGCTCGGCAGGGAGTTCGACCTTACCTCAGCAGGGAGACCAAGGGTCCCCGGCCTAGTAGGGTCAGGCAAGGGGCTTGGCCGGAGTTCGAGTGTAAGGCTCGGCAGGACGTTCGACCTTACCTCGGCAGGGACACCAAGCTTCCCAAGCCTAGTAGGCAAGTCAGGCAAGGGGGCTTGGCCAGAGTTGGAGAGTAAGGCTCGGCAGGACGTTCGACCTTACCTCGGCAGCGAGACCAAGCTTCCACAACCTTGTTGGGTCAGGCAAGGGGCTTGGCCGGAGTTCGAGTGTAAGGCTCGGCAGGACGTTCGACCTTACCACAACAAGGAGACAAAGCTTCCCCGGCCTAGCAGGGCCGGGCAAAGGGGGCTTGGCCGGAGTTCGAGTGTAAGGCTTGGCAGGACGTTTGACCTTACCTCGGCAGGGAGACCAAGCTTCCCAAGGCTAGTAGGGTCAGGTAAGGGGGCTTGGCCGGAGTTCGAGTGTAAGGCTCGGCAAGACGTTCGACCTTACCTCGGCAGGGAGACCAAGCTTCCCAAGCCTTGGAGGGTGGGGCAAGTGGGCTTGGCCGGATTTCGAGTGTAAGGCTAGGCAGGACGTTCGACCTTACCTCGGCAAGGAGACCAAGCTTCCCATGCCTAGGAGGGTCGGGCAAGTGGGCTTGGCCGGAGTTCGAGTGTAAGGCTCGGCAGGACGTTCGACCTTACCTCGGCAGCGAGACCAAGCTTCCCAAGCCTAGCAGGCAAGTCAGGCAAGGGGGCTTGGCCGGAGTTCGCGTGAAAGACTCGGCAGGACGTTCGACCTTACCTCGGCAGGGAGACTAATTTTCCCCAGCCTAGTCGGGTCAGGCAAGGGGGCTTGGCCGGACTTCGACTGTAAGGCTCGGCAGGACGTTCGACCTTACCTCGGCAGGGAGACCAAGCTTCCCAAGTCTAGGAGGGTTGGGCAACGGGGCTTGGGCGGAGTTCGAGTGTAAGGCTCGGCAGGACGTTCGACCTTACCTCGGCAGGGAGACTAATTTTCCCCAGCCTGGGAGGGTTGGGCAAGGGGGCTTGGCTGGAGTTCGAGTGTAAGGCTCGGCAGGACGTTCGACCTTACCTCGGCAGCGAGACCAAGCTTCCCTAGACTAGCAGGCAAGTCAGGCAAGGGGGCTTGGCCGGAGTTCGAGAGTAAGGCTCGGCAGGACGTTCGGCCTTTCCTCGGCAGGGAGGCCAAGCTTCCCAAGCCTAGTAGGGTCAGGCAAGGGGGCTTGGCCGGAGTTCGAGTGTTAGGCTCGGCAGGATGTTCGACCTTACCTCGGCAGTGAGACCAAACTTCCCTAGACTAGTAGGCAAGTCAGGCAAGGGGGCTTGACCGGAGTTCGAGAGTAAGGCACGGCAGGACCTTCGACCTTACCTCGGCAGGGAGACCAAGCTTCCCAAGCCTAGGAGGGTGGGGCAAGTGGGCTTGGCCGGAGTTCGAGAGTAAGGCTCGGCAGGACGTTCGACCTTAATTCGGCAGGCAGACCAAGCTTCCCAAGCCTGGCAGGCAAGTCAGGCAAGGGGGCTTGGCAGGAGTTTGAGTGTAAGGCTCGGCAGGACGTTCGACCTTACCTCAGCAGGGAGACCAATTTTCCCCAGCCTAGTCGGCTCAGGCAAGGGGCCTTGGCCGGAGTTGGAGTGTAAGGCTCAGCAGGACGTTCGACCTTACCTCGAGAGGGAGACCAAGCTTCCCAAGCCTAAGAGGGTTGGGCAAGGGGGCTTGGCCGGAGTTCGAGTGTAAGGCTCGGCAGGACGTTCGACCTTTCCTCGGCAGGGAGGCCAAGCTTCCCAAGCCTAGAAGGGTCAGGCAAGGGGGCTTGGCCGGAGTTCGAATGTAAGGCTCGGCAGGACGTTCGACCTTACCTCGGCAGCGAGACCAAGCTTCCCCAGCCTTGTTGGGTCAGGCAAGGGGCTTGGCCGGAGTTCGAGTGTAAGGCTCGGCAGGACGTTCGACCTTACCTCGGCAGGGAGACCAAGCTTCCCAAGCCTAGGAGGGTGGGGCAAGTGGGCTTAGCCGGAGTTCGAGTGTAAGGCTCGGCAGGACGTTCGACCTTAACTCGGCAGGCAGACCAAGCTTCCCAAGCCTCGTAGGGTCAGGCAAGGGGCTTGGCCGGAGTTCGAGTGTAAGGCTCGGCAGGACGTTCGACCTTACCTCGGCAGGGACACCAAGCTTCCCAAGCCTAGTAGGCAAGTCAGGCAAGGGGGCTTGGCCAGAGTTGGAGAGTAAGGCTCGGCAGGACGTTCGACCTTACCTCGGCAGCGAGACCAAGCTTCCACAACCTTGTTGGGTCAGGCAAGGGGCTTGGCCGGAGTTCGAGTGTAAGGCTCGGCAGGACGTTCGACCTTACCACAACAAGGAGACAAAGCTTCCCCGGCCTAGCAGGGCCGGGCAAAGGGGGCTTGGCCGGAGTTCGAGTGTAAGGCTTGGCAGGACGTTTGACCTTACCTCGGCAGGGAGACCAAGCTTCCCAAGGCTAGTAGGGTCAGGTAAGGGGGCTTGGCCGGAGTTCGAGAGTAAGGCTCGGCAAGACGTTCGACCTTACCTCGGCAGGGAGACCAAGCTTCCCAAGCCTTGGAGGGTGGGGCAAGTGGGCTTGGCCGGATTTCGAGTGTAAGGCTAGGCAGGACGTTCGACCTTACCTCGGCAAGGAGACCAAGCTTCCCATGCCTAGGAGGGTCGGGCAAGTGGGCTTGGCCGGAGTTCGAGTGTAAGGCTCGGCAGGACGTTCGACCTTACCTCGGCAGCGAGACCAAGCTTCCCAAGCCTAGCAGGCAAGTCAGGCAAGGGGGCTTGGCCGGAGTTCGCGTGAAAGACTCGGCAGGACGTTCGACCTTACCTCGGCAGGGAGACTAATTTTCCCCAGCCTAGTCGGGTCAGGCAAGGGGGCTTGGCCGGACTTCGACTGTAAGGCTCGGCAGGACGTTCGACCTTACCTCGGCAGGGAGACCAAGCTTCCCAAGTCTAGGAGGGTTGGGCAACGGGGCTTGGGCGGAGTTCGAGTGTAAGGCTCGGCAGGACGTTCGACCTTACCTCGGCAGGGAGACTAATTTTCCCCAGCCTGGGAGGGTTGGGCAAGGGGGCTTGGCTGGAGTTCGAGTGTAAGGCTCGGCAGGACGTTCGACCTTACCTCGGCAGCGAGACCAAGCTTCCCTAGACTAGCAGGCAAGTCAGGCAAGGGGGCTTGGCCGGAGTTCGAGAGTAAGGCTCGGCAGGACGTTCGGCCTTTCCTCGGCAGGGAGGCCAAGCTTCCCAAGCCTAGTAGGGTCAGGCAAGGGGGCTTGGCCGGAGTTCGAGTGTTAGGCTCGGCAGGATGTTCGACCTTACCTCGGCAGTGAGACCAAACTTCCCTAGACTAGTAGGCAAGTCAGGCAAGGGGGCTTGACCGGAGTTCGAGAGTAAGGCACGGCAGGACCTTCGACCTTACCTCGGCAGGGAGACCAAGCTTCCCAAGCCTAGGAGGGTGGGGCAAGTGGGCTTGGCCGGAGTTCGAGAGTAAGGCTCGGCAGGACGTTCGACCTTAATTCGGCAGGCAGACCAAGCTTCCCAAGCCTGGCAGGCAAGTCAGGCAAGGGGGCTTGGCAGGAGTTTGAGTGTAAGGCTCGGCAGGACGTTCGACCTTACCTCAGCAGGGAGACCAATTTTCCCCAGCCTAGTCGGCTCAGGCAAGGGGCCTTGGCCGGAGTTGGAGTGTAAGGCTCAGCAGGACGTTCGACCTTACCTCGAGAGGGAGACCAAGCTTCCCAAGCCTAAGAGGGTTGGGCAAGGGGGCTTGGCCGGAGTTCGAGTGTAAGGCTCGGCAGGACGTTCGACCTTTCCTCGGCAGGGAGGCCAAGCTTCCCAAGCCTAGAAGGGTCAGGCAAGGGGGCTTGGCCGGAGTTCGAATGTAAGGCTCGGCAGGACGTTCGACCTTACCTCGGCAGCGAGACCAAGCTTCCCCAGCCTTGTTGGGTCAGGCAAGGGGCTTGGCCGGAGTTCGAGTGTAAGGCTCGGCAGGACGTTCGACCTTACCACAACAAGGAGACCAAGCTTCCCCGTCCAAACAGGGCCGGGCAATGGGGGCTTGGCCGGAGTTCGAGTGTAAGGCTTGGCAGGACGTTTGACCTTACCTCGGCAGGGAGACCAAGCTTCCCAAGGCTAGTAGGGTCAGGTAAGGGGGCCTGGCCGGAGTTCGAGTGTAAGGCTCGGCAGGACGTTCGACCTCACCTCGGCAGGGAGCCCAAGCTTCCCAAGCCTAGCAGGCAAGTCAGGCAAGGGGGCTTGGCCGGAGTTCGCGTGAAAGGCTCGGCAGGACGTTCGACCTTACCTCGGCAGGGAGACTAATTTTCCCCAGCCTAGTCGGGTCAGGCAAGGGGCCTTGGCCGGAGTTCGCGTGAAAGGCTCGGCAGGACGTTCGACCTTGCCTCGGCAGGGAGACTAATTTTCCCCAGCCTAGTCGGGTCAGGCAAGGGGGCTTGGCCGGACTTCGACTGTAAGGCTCGGCAGGACGTTCGACCTTACCTCGGCAGGGAGACCAAGCTTCCCAAGCCTAGGAGGGTTGGGCAACGGGGCTTGGGCGGAGTTCGAGTGTAAGGCTCGGCAGGACGTTCGACCTTACCTCGTGCGGGAGACCAAGCTTCCCAAGCCTGGGAGGGTTGGGCAAGGGGGTTTGGCTGGAGTTCGAGTGTAAGGCTCGGCAGGACGTTCGACCTTACCTCGGCAGCGAGACCAAGCTTCCCTAGACTAGCAGGCAAGTCAGGCAAGGGGGCTTGGCCGGAGTTCGAGAGTAAGGCTCGGCAGGACGTTCGGCCTTACCTCAGCAGGGAGACCAAGCTTCCCCAGCCTTGTTGGGTCAGGCAAGGGGGCTTGGCCGGAGTTCGAATGTAAGGCTCGGCAGGACGTTCGACCTTTCCTCGGCAGGGAGACCAAGCTTCCCAAGCCTCGTAGAGTCACGCAAGGGGGCTTGGCCGGAGTTCGAGTGTAAGGCTCGGCAGGACGTTCGACCTTACCTCGGCAGGGATACCAATTTTCCCCAGCCTAGTCGGCTCAGGCAAGGGGCCTTGGCCGGAGTTGGAGTGTAAGGCTCAGCAGGACGTTCGACCTTACCTCGAGAGGGAGACCAAGCTTCCCAAGCCTAAGAGGGTTGGGCAAGGGGGCTTGGCCGGAGTTCGAGTGTAAGGCTCGGCAGGACGTTCGACCTTTCCTCGGCAGGGAGGCCAAGCTTCCCAAGCCTAGAAGGGTCAGGCAAGGGGGCTTGGCCGGAGTTCGAATGTAAGGCTCGGCAGGACGTTCGACCTTACCACAACAAGGAGACCAAGCTTCCCCGTCCTAACAGGGCCGGGCAAAGGGGGCTTGGCCGGAGTTCGAGTGTAAGGCTTGGCAGGACGTTCGACCTTACCTCGGCAGCGAGACCAAGCTTCCCAAGCCTAGCAGGCAAGTCAGGCAAGGGGGCTTGGCCGGAGTTCGCGTGAAAGGCTCGGCAGGACGTTCGACCTCTACCTCGGCAGGGAGACTAATTTTCCCCAGCCTAGTCGGGTCAGGCAAGGGGGCTTGGCCGGACTTCGACTGTAAGGCTCGGCAGGACGTTCGACCTTACCTCGGCAGGGAGACCAAGCTTCCCAAGCCTAGGAGGGTTGGGCAACGGGGCTTGGGCGGAGTTCGTGTGTAAGGCTCGGCAGGACGTTCGATCTTACCTCGTGCGCGAGACCAAGCTTCCCAAGCCTAGGAGGGTTGGGCAACGGGGCTTGGGCGGAGTTCGAGAGTAAGGCTCGGCAGGACGTTCGGCCTTACCTCAGCAGGGAGACCAAGCTTCCCCAGCCTTGTTGGGTCAGGCAAGGGGGCTTGGACGGAGTTCGAATGTAAGGCTCGGCAGGACGTTCGACCTTTCCTCGGCAGGGAGACCAAGCTTCCCAAGCCTCGTAGAGTCACGCAAGGGGGCTTGGCCGGAGTTCGAGTGTAAGGCTCGGCAGGACGTTCGACCTTACCTCGGCAGGGAGACCAATTTTCCCTAGACTAGCAGGCAAGTCAGGCAAGGGGGCTTGGCCGGAGTTCGAGAGTAAGGCTATGCGGGACGTTCGACCTAACCTCGGCAGGGAGACCAAGCTTCCCAAGCCTAAGAGGGTTGGGCAAGGGGGCTTGGCCGGAGTTCGAGTGTAAGGCTCGGCAGGACGTTCCACCTTTCCACGGCAGGGAGGCCAAGCTTCCCAAGCCTAGAAGGGTCAGGCAAGGGGGCTTGGCCGGAGTCCGAATGTAAGGCTCGGCAGGACGTTCGACCTTACCTCGGCAGCGAGACCAAGCTTCGCTAGACTGGCAGGCAAGTCAGGCAAGGGGGCTTGGCCGGAGTTCGAGTGTTAGGCTCGGCACGATGTTCCACCTTACCTCGGCAGGGAGACCAAGCTTCCGAGGACTAGGAGGATCGGGCAAGGGGGCTTGGCCGGAGTTCGCGTGAAAGGCTCGGAAGGACGTTCGACCTTACCTCGGCAGGGAGACCAAGCTTCCCAAGCCTCGGAGGGTGGGGCAAGTGGGCTTGGCCGGAGTTCGAGTGTAAGGCTCGGCAGGACGTTCGACCTTAACTCGGCAGGCAGACCAAGCTTCCCAAGCCTCGTAGGGTCAGGCAAGGGGGCTTGGCCGTAGTTCGAGTGTAAGGCTCGGCAGGACGTTCGACCTTACCTCGGCAGGGAGACCAAGCTTCCCCAGACTAGTAGGGTCAGGCAAGGGGGCTTGGCCGGAGTTCGAGTGTAAGGCTCGGCAGGACGCTCGACCTTACCTCAGCAGGGAGACCAAGGGTCTCCAGCCTAGTAGGGTCAGGCAAGGGGCTTGGCCGGAGTTCGAGTGTAAGGCTCGGCAGGACGTTCGACCTTACCTCGGCAGGGACACCAAGCTTCCCAAGCCTAGTAGGCAAGTCAGGCAAGGGGGCTTGGCCGGAGTTGGAGAGGAAGGCTCGGAAGGACGTTCGACCTTACCTCGGCAGCGAGACCAAGCTTCCCCAGACTAGTAGGGTCAGGT
Organism: Vidua macroura; assembly: GCF_024509145.1. Taxonomy (NCBI): domain Eukaryota; kingdom Metazoa; phylum Chordata; class Aves; order Passeriformes; family Viduidae; genus Vidua; species Vidua macroura. The sequence goes on along the minus strand of NW_026530536.1, from coordinate 1,396,058 downwards.
AAGGGGCTTGGCCGGAGTTCGAGTGTAAGCCGCGGCAGGACGTTCGACCTTTCCTCGGCTGGGAGGCCAAGCTTCCTAAGCCTAGTAGGGCCAGGCAAGGGGGCTTGGCCGGAGTTCGAATGTAAGGCTCGGCAGGACGTTCGACCTTACCTCGGCAGCGAGACCAAGATTCCCTAGACTAGCAGGCATGTCAGGCAAGGGGGCTTGGCCGGAGTTCGAGAGTAAGGCTCGGCAGGACCTTCGACCTTACCTCAGCAGGGAGACCAAGTTTCCCCAGACTTGTCGGGTCAGGCAAGGGGGCTTGGCCGGAGTTCGAATCTAAGGCTCGGCAGGACGTTCGACCTTACCTCGGCAGGGAGACCAAGCTTCCGAGGACTAGGAGGGTCGGGCAAGGGGGCCCAGCCGGACTTAGAGTGTAAGGCTCGGCAGGACGTTCGACCTTACCTCGGCAGGGAGACCAAGCTTCCCAAGCCTAGGAGGGTTGGAAAGGGGGCTTGGCCGGAGTTCGAATGTAAGGCTCGGCAGGACGTTCGACCTTTCCTCGGCAGGGAGACCAAGGTTCCCAGGCCTCGTAGAGTCACGCAAGGGGGCTTGGCCAGAGTTCGAGTGTAACGCTTGGCAGGATGTTCGAACTTACCTCAGCAGGGAGACCAAGCTTCCCTTGACGAGTAGGCAAGTCAGGCAAGGTGGCTTGGCCGGAGTTCGAGAGTAAGGCTCGGCAGCACGTTTGACCTTACCTCGGCAGGGAGACCAAGCTTACCAAGGGTAGTAGTGTCAGGCAAGGGGGCTTGGCCGGAGTTCGAGTGTAAGGCTCGGCAGGACATTCGACCTTACCTCGGCAGCGAGACCAAGCTTCCCAAGCCTAGCAGGCAATTCAGGCAAGGGGGCTTGGCCGGAGTTTGAGTGTAAGGCTCGGCAGGACGTTCGACCTTACCTCGGCAGGGAGACCGAGCGTCCCCAGCCTAGTCGGGTCAGGCAAGGGGGCTTGGCCGGAGTTCGAGTGTAAGGCTCGGCAGGACGTTTGACCTCACCTAGGCAGGGAGAACAAGCTTCCCCAGCCTAGTAGGGTCAGGCAAGGGGGCTTGGCCAGAGTTCGAGTGTAAGGCTCGGTAGGACGTTCGACCTTACCTCAGCAGGGAGACCAAGCGTCCCCAGCCTAGTAGGGTCAGGCAAGGGGCTTGGCCGGAGTTCGAGTGTAAGGCTCGGCAGGACGTTCGACCTTACCTCGGCAGGGAGACCAAGCTTCCCAAGCCTAGTAGGCAAGTCAGGCAAGGGGCCTTGGCCGGAGTTCAAGAGTAAGGCTCGGCAGGACGTTCGACCTTACCTCGGCAGGGACACCAAGCTTCCCAAGCCTAGTAGGCAAGTCAGGCAAGGGGCCTTGGCCGGAGTTCAAGAGTAAGGCTCGGCAGGACGTTCGACCTTACCTCAGCAGGGAGACCAAGCTTCCCCAGCCTAGTAGGGTCAGGCAAGGGGGCTTGGCCAGAGTTCAAGAGTAAGGCTCGGCAGGACGTTCGACCTTACCTCAGCAGGGAGACCAAGCTTCCCCAGCCTAGTAGGGTCAGGCAAGGGGGCTTGGCCAGAGTTTGAGTGTAAGGCTCGGCAGGACGTTCGACCGTTCCTCGGCAGGGACACCAAGCTTCCCAAGCCTCGTAGAGTCACGCAAGGGGGCTTGGCCGGAATTCGAGTGTAAGGCTTGGCAGGATGTTCGACCTTACCTCGGCAGCGAGACCAAGCTTCCCTAGACTAGTAGGAGGGTCAGGCAAGGGGGCTTGGCCGGAGTTCGAGAGTAAAGCTCGGCAGGACGTTCGACCTTACCTTGGCAGGGAAACCAAGCTTCCCAAGGCTAGGAGGGTGGGGCAAATGGGCTTGGCCGAAGTTCGATTGTAAGGCTCGGCAGGACGTGCGACCTTAACTCGGCCGGCAGACCAAGCTTCCCAAGCCTCGTAGGGTCAGGCAAGCGGGCTTGGCTGGAGTTCGAGTGTAAGGCTCGGAAGGACGTTCGACCTTACCTCGGCAGGGAGACCAAGCTTCCCAAGCCTAGTAGGGTGGGGCAAGTGGGCTTGGCCGGAGTTCGAGTGTAAGGCTAGGCAGGACGTTCGACTTTACCTCGGCAAGGAGACCAAGTTTCCCAAGCCCAGGAGGGTCGGGCAAGGGGGCTTGGCCGGAGTTCGAGTGTAAGGCTCGGCAAGACGTTCGACCTTGCCTAGGCAGCGAGACCAAGCTTCCCTAGACTAGTAGGAGGGTCAGGCAAGGGGGCTTGGCCGGAGTTCGAGAGTAAGGCTCGGCAGGACGTTCGACCTTACCTTGGCAGGGAGACCAAGCTTCCCAAGCCTAGGAGGGTGGGGAAAGTGGGCTTGGCCGGAGTTCGAGTGTAAGGCTCGGCAGGACGTTCGACGTTTCCTCGGCAGCGAGACCAAGCTTCCCAAGCCTAGCAGGCAAGTCAGGCAAGGGGGCTTGGCCGGAGTTTGAGTGTAAGGCTCGGCAGGACGTTCGACCTTACCTCGGCAGGATGACCAATTTTCCCCAGCCTAGTCGGGTCAGGCAAGGGGGCTTGGCCGGAGTTCGAGTGTAAGGCTCGGCAGGACGTTTGACCTTACCTAGGCAGGGAGACCAAGCTTCCCCAGCATAGTAGGGTCAGGCAAGAGGGCTTGGCCGGAGTTCGAGTGTAAGGCTCGGCAGGACGTTCGACCTTACCTCAGCAGGGACACCAAGCTTCCCAAGCCTCGCAGAGACACGCAAGGGGGCTTGGCCGGATTACGAGTGTAAGGCTTGGCAGGATGTTCGACCTTACCTCGGCAGCGAGACCAAGCTTCCCTAGACTAGTAGGAGGGTCAGGCAAGGGGGCTTGGCCGGAGTTCGAGAGTAAGGCTAGGCAGGACGTTCGACCTTACCTCGGCAAGGAGACCGAGCTTCCCAAGCCTAGGAGGGTCGGGCAAGGGGGCTTGGCCGGAGTTCGAGTGTAAGGCTCGGCAGGACGTTTGACCTTGCCTCGGCAGAGAGACAAAGCTTCCCAAGCCTAGCAGGCAAGTCAGGCACGGGGGCTTGGCCGGAGTTTGTGTGTAAGGCTCGGCAGGACGTTCGACCTTACCTCGGTAGGATGACCAATTTTCCTCCACCTAGTCGGGTCAGGCAAGGGGGCTTGGCCGGAGTTCGAGTGTAAGGCTTGGCAGGACGTTTGACCTTACCTAGGCAGGGAGACCAAGCTTCCCCAGACTAGTCGGCAAGTCAGGCAAGGGGGCTTGGCCGGAGTTCGAGAGTAAGGCTCAGCAGGACGTTCGACCTTACCTCGGCAGGGAGACCAATTTTCCCCAGCCTAGTCGGGTGAGGCAAGGGGGCTTGGCCGGAGTTCGAGTGTAAGGCTCGGCAGGATGTTCGACCTTACCTCGGCAGCGAGACCAAACTTCCCAAGCCTAGGAGGGTGGGGCAAGTGGGCTTGGCCGGCGTTCGAGTGTAAGGCTCCGCAGGACGTTCGACCTTACCTCGGCAGGGAGACTAATTTTCCCCAGCCTAGTCGGGTCAGGCAAGGGGGCCTGGCCGGAGTTCGAGTGTAAGGCTCGGCAGGACGTTTGACCTTACCTCGGCAGGGAGACAAAGATTCCCCAGCCTAGTAGGGTCAGGCAAGGGGGCTTGGCCGGACTTCGAGTGTAAGGCTCGGCAGGACGTTCGACCTTCATTCGGCAAGCAGACCAAGCTTCCTAAGGGTAGTAGGGTCAGGTAAGGGGGCTTGGCCGGATATCGAGTGTATGGCTCGGCAGGACGTTCGACCTTACCTCGGCAGGGAGACCAAGCTTCCCCGGGCTAGCAGGGCCGGGAAAAGGGGGCTTTGCCGGAGTTCGAGTGTAAGGCTCAGCAGGACGTTCGACCTTACCTCGGCAGGGAGACCAAGCTTCCCATGCCTAGGAGGGTTGGGCAAGGGGGCTGTGCTGGAGGTCGAGTGTAAGGCTCGGCAGGACGTTCGACAATTCCTCGGCAGGGAGACCAAGCTTCCGTAGCCTCGTAGAGTCACGCATGGGGGCTTGGCCGGAGTTCGAGTGTAAGGCTCGGAAGGACGTTCGACCTTACCTCGGCAGGGAAACCAAGCTTCCCAAGCCTCGTAGGGTGGGGCAAGTGGGCTTGGCCGGAGTTCGAGTGTAAGGCTCGGCAAGACGTTCGACCTTGCCTAGGCAGCGAGACCAAGCTTCCCTAGACTAGTAGGAGGGTCAGGCAAGGGGGCTTGGCCGGAGTTCGAGAGTAAGGCTCGGCAGGACGTTCGACCTTACCTTGGCAGGGAGACCAAGCTTCCCAAGCCTAGGAGGGTGGGGCAAGTGGGCTTGGCCGGAGTTCGAGTGTAAGGCTCGGCAGGACGTTCGACCTTAACTCGCCCGGCAGACCAAGCTTCCCAAGCCTCGTAGGGTCAGGCAAGCGGGCTTGGCTGGAGTTCGAGTGTAAGGCTCGGAAGGACGTTCGACCTTACCTCGGCAGGGAGACCAAGCTTCCCAAGCCTAGTCGGGTCAGGCAAGGGGGCTTGGCCGGAGTCCGAGCGTAAGGCTAGGCAGGACGTTCGACCTTACCTCGGCAAGGAGACCGAGCTTCCCAAGCCTACGACGGTCGGGCAAGGGGGCTTGGCCGGAGTTCGAGTGTAAGGCTAGGCAGGTCGTTCGACCTTACCTCGGCAAGGAGACCAAGCTTCCCAAGCCTAGGAGGGTCGGGCAAGGGGGCTTGGCCGCAGTTCGAGTGTAAGGCTCGGTAAGACGTTCGACCTTGCCTCGGCAACGAGAGCAAGCTTCCCTAGACTAGTAGGAGGGTCAGGCAAGGGGGCTTGGCCGGAGTTCGAGAGTAAGGCTCGGCAGGACGTTCGACCTTACCTGGGCAGGGAGACCAAGCTTCCCAAGCGTAGGAGGGTGGGGCAAGTGGGCTTGGCCGGAGTTCGAGTGTAAGGCTCGGCAGGACGTTCGACCTTGACTCGGCCGGCAGACCAAGCTTCCCAAGCCTCGTAGGGTCAGGCAAGCAGGCTTGGCTGGATTTCGAGTGTAAGGCTCGGAAGGACGTTCGACCTTACCTCGGCAGGGAGACCAAGCTTCCCAAGCCTAGGAGGGTGGGGCAAGTGGGCTTGGCCGGAGTCCGAGTGTAAGGCTCAGCAGGACGTTTGACCTTGCCTCGGCAGAGAGACAGAGCTTCCCAAGCCTAGCAGGCAAGTCAGGCACGGGGGCTTGGCCGGAGTTTGTGTGTAAGGCTCGGCAGGACGTTCGACCTTACCTCGGTAGGATGACCAATTTTCCCCCACCTAGTCGGGTCAGGCAAGGGGGCTTGGCCGGAGTTCGAGTGTAAGGCTTGGCAGGACGTTTGACCTTACCTAGGCAGGGAGACCAAGCTTCCCCAGACTAGTCGGCAAGTCAGGCAAGGGGGCTTGGCCGGAGTTCGAGTGTAAGGCTCGGCAGGATGTTCGACCTTACCTCGGCAGCGAGACCAAACTTCCCAAGCCTAGGAGGGTGGGGCAAGTGGGCTTGGCCGGCGTTCGAGTGTAAGGCTCGGCAGGACGTTCGACCTTACCTCGGCAGGATGACCAATTTTCCCCAGCCTAGTCGGGTCAGGCAAGGGGGCTTGGCCGGAGTTCGAGTTTGAGGCTCGGCAGGACGTTTGACCTTACCTCGGCAGGGAGACCAAGCTTCCCAAGTCTAGTAGGGTCAGGCAAGGGGGCTTGGCCGGAGTTCAAGTGTAAGGCTCGGCAGGACGTTCGACCTTACCTCGGCAGGGAGACTAATTTTCCCCAGCCTAGTCGGGTCAGGCAAGGGGGCCTGGCCGGAGTTCGAGTGTAAGGCTCGGCAGGACGTTTGACCTTACCTCGGCAGGGAGACAAAGATTCCCCAGCCTAGTAGGGTCAGGCAAGGGGGCTTGGCCGGACTTCGAGTGTAAGGCTCGGCAGGACGTTCGACCTTCACTCGGCAAGCAGTCCAAGCTTCCTAAGGGTAGTAGGGTCAGGTAAGGGGGCTTGGCCGGATATCGAGTGTACGGCTCGGCAGGACGTTCGACCTTACCTCGGCAGGGAGACCAAGCTTCCCCGGGCTAGCAGGGCCGGGAAAAGGGGGCTTTGCCGGAGTTCGAGTGTAAGGCTCAGCAGGACGTTCGACCTTACCTCGGCAGGGAGACCAAGCTTCCCATGCCTAGGAGGGTTGGGCAAGGGGGCTGTGCTGGAGTTCGAGTGTAAGGCTCGGCAGGACGTTCGACCTTACCTCGAGAGGGAGACCAAGCTTCCCAAGCCTGGGAGGGTTGGGCAAGGGGGCTTGGCCGGAGTTCGACAGCAAGGCTCGGCAGGACGTTTGACCTTACCTCGGCAGGGAGAACAAGCTTCCCAAGCCTAGTAGGGTCAGGCAAGGAGGCTTGGCCGGAGTTCGAGAGTAAGGCTCAGCAGGACGTTGGACCTTACCTCGGCAGGGAGACCAAGCTTCCCAAGCCTAGGAGGGTGGGGCAAGTGGGCTTGGCCGGAGTTCGTGTGTAAGGCTCGGCAGGAGGTTCGGCCTTAACTCGGCAGGCAGAAAAAACTTCCCTAGACTAGCAGGCATGTCAGGCAAGGGGGCTTGGCCGGAGTTCGAGAGTTAGGCTCGGCAGGACGTTTGACCTTACCTCGGCAGGGAGACCAAGCTTCACAAGGGTAGTAGCGCCAGGCAAGGGGGCTTGGCCGGAGTTCGAGTGTAAGGCTCGGCAGGACGTTCGACCTTACCTCGGCAGCGAGACCAAGCTTCCCAAGCCTAGTAGGCAAGTCAGGCAAGGGGGCTTGGCCGGAGTTCGAGTGTAAGGCTCGGCAGGACGTTCGACCTTACCTCGGCAGCGAGACCAAGCTTCCCAAGCCTAGTAGGCAAGTCAGGCAAGGGGGCTTGGCCGGAGTTCGAGAGTAAGGCTCGGCAGGACGTTCGACCTTTCCTCGGCAGGGAGACCAAGCTTCCCTAGCCTCGTAGAGTCACGCAAGGTGGCTTGGCCGGAGTTCGAGTGTAAGTCTTGGAAGGGTGTTCGACCTTACCTCGGCAGTGAGACCAAACTTCCCTAGACTAGTAGGCAAGTCAGGCAAGGGGGCTTGGCCGGAGTTCGATAGTAAGGCTCGGCAGGACGTTCGACCTTACCTTGGCAGGGAGACCAAGATTCCCAGGCCTAGGAGGGTGGGGCAAGTGGGCTTGGCCGGAGTTCGAGTGTAAGGCTCGGCAGGATGTTCGACCTTAACTCGGCCGGCAGACCAAGCTTCCCAAGCCTGGTAGGGTCAGGCAAGGGGGCTTGGCCAGAGTTCGAGTGTAAGGCTCGGCAGGACGTTCGACCTTACCTCGGCAGGGAGACCAAGCTTCCGAGGACTAGGAGGGTCGGGCAAGGGGGCTTGGCCGGAGTTCGAGAGTAAGGCTCGGCAGGACGTTCGACCTTACCTCGGCAGGGAGACCAAGCTTCCCAAGCCTAGGAGGGTGGGGCAAGTGGGCTTGGCCGGAGTTCGAGTGTAAGGCTCGGCAGGACGTTCGACCTTACCTCGGCAGGCAGACCAAGTTTCCCAAGCCTCGTAGGGTCAGGCAAGGGGGCTTGGCCGGAGTTCGTGTGTAAGGCTCGGCAGGATGTTCGACCTTACCTCGGCAGGATGACCAATTTTCCCCAGCCTAGTCGGGTCAGGAAAGGGGGCTTGGCCGGAGTCCGTGTGTAAGGCTCGGCAGGACGTTCGACCTTACCTCGAGAGGGAGACCAAGCTTCCCAAGCCTAGGAGGGTTGGGCAAGGGGGCTTGGCCGGAGTTCGACAGTAAGGCTCGGCAGGACGTTTGACCTTACCTCGGCAGGGAGACCAAGCTTCCCAAGCCTAGTAGGGTCAGGCAAGGAGGCTTGGCCGGAGTTCGAGAGTAAGGCTCGGCAGGACGTTCGACCTTACCTCGGCAGGGAGACCAAGCTTCCCAAGCCTAGGAGGGTGGGGCAAGTGGGCTTGGCCGGAGTTCGTGTGTAAGGCTCGGCAGGAGGTTCGGCCTTAACTCGGCAGGCAGAAAAAACTTCCCTAGACTAGCAGGCATGTCAGGCAAGGGGGCTTGGCCGGAGTTCGAGAGTGAGGCTCGGCAGGACGTTTGACCTTACCTCGGCAGGGAGACCAAGCTTCACAAGGGTAGTAGTGTCCGGCAAGGGGGCTTGGCCGGAGTTCGAGTGTAAGGCTCGGCAGGACGTTCGACCTTACATCGGCAGGGAGACCAAGCTTCCCAAGCCTAGGAGGTTGGGGCAAGTGGGCTTGGCCGGAGTTCGAGTGTAAGGCTCGGCAGGACGTTCGACCTTACCTCGGCAGCGAGACCAAGCTTCCCAAGCCTAGCAGGCAAGTCAGGCAAGGGGGCTTGGCCGGAGTTCGAGTGTAAGGCTCGGCCGGACGTTTGACCTTACCTAGGCAGGGAGACCAAGCTTCCCCAGCCTAGTCGGGTCAGGCAAGGGGCTTGGCCGGACTTCGAGTGTAAGGCTTGGCAGGATGTTCGACCTTATCTCGGCAGCGAGACCAAGCTTCCCTAGACTAGTAGGTGGGTCAGGCAAGGGGGCTTGGCCAGAGTTCGAGAGTAAGGCTCGGCAGGACGTTCGACCTTACCTTGGCAGGGAGACCAAGCTTCCCAAGCCTAGGAGGATGGGGCAAGTGGGCTTGGCCGGAGTTCGAGTGTAAGGCTCGGCAGGACGTTCGACCTTAACTCGGCCGGCAGGCCGAGCTTCCCAAGCCTCATAGGGTCAGGCAAGGGGGCTTGGCCAGAGTTCGAGCGTAAGGCTCGGCAGGACGTTCGACCTAACCTCGGCAGGCAGATCAAGCTTCCGAGGACTAGGAGGTTCGGGAAAGGGGGCTTGGCCGGAGTTCGAGAGTAAGGCTCGGCAGGACGTTCGACCTTACCTCGGCAGGGAGACCAAGCTTCCCAAGCCTAGGAGGTTGGGGCAAGTGGGCTTGGCCGGAGTTCGAGTATAAGGCTCGGCAGGACGTTCCACCTTACCTCGGCAGGGACACCAAGCTTCCCAAGCCTAGTAGGCAAGTCAGGCAAGGGGGCTTGGCCGGAGTTCGAGAGTAAGGCTCGGCAGGACGTTCGACCTTACCTCAGCAGGGAGACCAAGCTTCCCCAGGCTTGTTGGGTCAGGCAAGGGGCTTGGCCGGAGTTCGAGTGTAAGGCTTGGCAGGACGTTTGACCTTACCTAGGCAGGGAGACCAAACTTCCCAAGGCTAGTAGGGTCAGGTAAGGGGGCTTGGCCGGAGTTCGAGTGTTAGGCTCAGCAGGACGTTCGACCTTACCTCAGCAGGGAGACCAAGCGTCCCCAGCCTAGTAGGGTCAGGCAAGGGGCTTGGCCGGCGTTCGAGTGTAAGGCTCAGCAGGGCGTTCGACCTTACCTCGGCAGGGACACCAAGCTTCCCATGCCTAGGAGGGTTGGGCAAGGGGGCTTGGCTGGAGTTCGAGTGTAAGGCTAGGCAGGACGTTCGACCTTTCCTCGGCAGGGAGGCCAAGCTTCCCTAGCCTCGTAGAGTCACGCAAGGGGGCTTGGCCGGAGTTCGAGTGTAAGGCTTGGCAGGGTGTTCGACCTTACCTCGGCAGCGAGACCAAACTTCCCTAGACTAGTAGGCAAGTCAGGCAAGGGGGCTTGGCCGGAGTTCGAGAGTAAGGCTCGGCAGGACCTTCGACCTTACCTCGGCAGGGAGACCAAGCTTCCCAAGCCTAGGAGGGTGGGGCAAGTGGGCTTTGCCGGAGTTCGAGTGTAAGGCCCGGCAGGACGTTCGGCCTTAACTCGGCAGGCAGACCAAGCTTCCCAAGCCTAGCAGGCAAGTGAGGCAAGGGGGCTTGGCTGGAGTTTGAGTGTAAGGCTCGGCAGGACGTTTGACATTACCTCGAGAGGGAGACCAAGCTTCCCAAGCCTAGGAGGGTTGGGCAAGGGGGCTTGGGCGGTGTTCGAGGGTAAGGCTCGGCAGGACGTTCGACCTTTCCTCGGCAGGGAGACCAAGATTCCCTAGATTAGCAGGAAAGTCAAGCAAGGGGGCTTGGCCGGAGTTTGAGAGTAAGTCTCGGCAGGACGTTCTACCTTACTTCAGCCGGGAGACAAAGTTTCCCCGGGCTTGTTGGGTCAGGCAAGGGGGCTTGGCTGGAGTTCGAAAGTAATGCTCGGCAGGACGTTCGACCTTTCCTCGACAGGGAGACCAAGCTTCCCAGGCTTCGTAGAGTCACGCAAGGGGGCTTGGCTGGAGTTCGAGTGTAACGCTTGGCAGGATGTTCGACCTTACCTCAGCAGCGAGACCAAGCTTCCCTAGATTAGTAGGCAAGTCAGGCAAGGGGGCTTGGCCGGAGTTCGAGAGTAAGGCTCGGCAGCACGTTTGACCTTACCTCGGCAGGGAGACCAAGCTTACCAAGGGTAGTAGTGTCAGGCAAGGGGGCTTGGCCGGAGTTCGAGTGTAAGGCTCGGCAGGACGTTCGACCTTACCTTGGCAGGGAGACCAAGCTTCCGAGGACTAGGAGGGTTGGGCAAGGGGGCCCAGCCGGAGTTAGAGTGTAAGGCTCGGCAGGACGTTCGACCTTACCTCGGCAGGGAGACCAAGCTTCCCAAGCCTAGGAGGGTTGGGCAAGGGGGCTTGGCCGGAGTTCGAGTGTAAGGCTTGGCAGGACGTTCGACCTTACCTCGGCCGGCAGACCAAGCTTCCCAAGCCTAGGAGTGTTGGGCAAGGGGGCTTGGCCGGAGTTCGAGTGTAAGGCTCGGCAGGACGTTCGACCTTTCCTCGGCAGGGAGACCAAGATTCCCAAGGCTAGTACGGTCAGGCAAGGGGGCTTGGCCGGAGTTCGAGTGTAAGGCTCAGCAGGACGTTCGACCTTAACTCGGCAGCGAGACCAAGCTTCCCTAGACTAGTAGGCAAGTCAGGCAAGGGGGCTTGGCTGGAGTTCGAGAGTAAGGCTCGGTAGGACGTTCGACCTTACCACAACAGGGAGACCAAGCTTCCCCGGCCTAGCAGGGCCGGGCAAAGGGGGCTTGGCCGGAGACCGAGTATAAGGCTTGGCAGGACGTTTGACCTGACTTCGGCAGGGAGACCAAGCTTCCCAAGCTAGTAGGATCAGGTAAGGGGGCTTGGCCGGAGTTCGAGTGTAAGGCTCAGCAGGACGTTCGACCTTACCTCGGCAGGGAGACCAAGCTTCCCATGCCTAGGAGGGTTGGGCCAGGGGACTTGGCTGGAGTTCGAGTGTAAGGCTCGGCAGGACATTCGACCTTTCCTCGGCTGGGAGACCAAGCTTCCCTAGCCTCGTAGAGTCACGCAAGGGGGCGTGGCCTGTGTTTGAGTGTAAGGCTTAGCAATATGTTCGACCTTACCTCGGCAGCGAGACCAAACTTCCCTTGACTAGTAGGCAAGTCAGGCAAGGGGGCTTGGCCGGAGTTCGAGAGTAAAGCTCGGCAGGACGTTCGACCTTACCTCGACAGGGAGACCAAGGTTCCCAAGTCTAGGAGGGTGGGGCAAGTGTGCTTGGCCGGAGTTCGAGTGTAAGGCTCGGCAGGACGTTCAACCTTAACTCGGCAGGCAGACCAAGCTTCCCAAGCCTCGTAGGTTCAGGCAAGGGGGCTTGGCCGGAGTAAGAGTGTAAGGCTCGGCAGGACGTTCGACCTTACCTCGGCAGGGAGACCAAGCTTCCCAAGCCTAGGAGGGTGGGGAAAGTGGGCTTGGCCGGAGTTCGAGTGTAAGGCTAGACAGGTCGTTCGACCTTACCTCGGCAAGGAGACCAAGCTTCCCAAGCCTAGGAGGGTCGGGCAAGGGGGCTTGGCCGGAGTTCGAGAGTGAGGCTCGGCAGGACGTTCGACCTTACCTCGGCAGCGAGACCAAGCTTCCCAAGCCTAGCCGGCAAGTCAGGCAAGGGGGCTTGGCCGGAGTTCGAGTGTAAGGCTCGGCAGGACGTTTGACCTTACCTAGGCAGGGAGACCAAGCTTCCCCAGCCTAGTAGGGTCAGGCAAGGGGGCTTGGCCAGAGTTCGAGTGCAAGGCTCGGCAGGACGTTTGACCTTACCTAGGCAGGGAGACCAAGCTTCCCCAGCCTAGTAGGGTCAGGCAAGGGGGCTTGGCCGGAGTTCGAGTGTAAGGCTCGGCAGGACGTTCGACCTTACCTCAGCAGGGAGACCAAGCGACCCCAGCCTAGTAGGGTCAGGCAAGGGGCTTGGCCGGAGTTCGAGTGTAAGGCTCGGCAGGACGTTCGACCTTACCTCGGCCGGGAGACCAAGCTTCCGAGGACTAGGAGGGTCAGGCAAGGGGGCTTGGCTGGAGTTCGAGTGTAAGGCTCGGCAGGACATTCGACCTTTCCTCGGCTTGGAGACCAAGCTTCCCTAGCCTCGTAGAGTCACGCAAGGGGGCGTGGCCTGTGTTTGAGTGTAAGGCTTAGCAATATGTTCGACCTTACCTCGGCAGCGAGACCAAACTTCCCTTGACTAGTAGGCAAGTCAGGCAAGGGGGCTTGGCCGGAGTTCGAGAGTAAACCTCGGCAGGACGTTCGACCTTACCTCGGCAGGGAGACCAAGGTTCCCAAGCCTAGGAGGGTGGGGCAAGTGTGCTTGGCCGGAGTTCGAGTGTAAGGCTCGGCAGGACGTTCAACCTTAACTCGGCAGGCAGACCAAGCTTCCCAAGCCTCGTAGGTACAGGCAAGGGGGCTTGGCCGGAGTAAGAGTGTAAGGCTCGGCAGGACGTTCGACCTTACCTCGGCAGGGAGACCAAGCTTCCCAAGCCTAGGAGGGTGGGGTAAGTGGGCTTGGCCGGAGTTCGAGTGTAAGGCTAGGCAGGTCGTTCGACCTTACCTCGGCAAGGAGACCAAGCTTCCCAAGCCTAGGAGGGTCGGGCAAGGGGGCTTGGCCGGAGTTCGAGAGTGAGGCTCGGCAGGACGTTCGACCTTACCTCGGCAGCGAGACCAAGCTTCCCAAGCCTAGCAGGCAAGTCAGGCAAGGGGGCTTGGCCGGAGTTCGAGTGTAAGGCTCGGCAGGACGTTCGACCTTAACTCGGCCGGGAGACCGAGCTTCCGAAGCCTCGTAGGGTCAGGCAAGCGGGCTTAGCTGGAGTTCACCTGAAAGGCTCGGAAGGACGTTCGACCTTACCTCGGCAGGATGACCAATTTTCCCCAGCCTAGTCGGGTCAGGCAAGGGGGCTTGGCCGGAGTTCGAGTGCAAGGCTCGGCAGGACGTTTGACCTTACCTAGGCAGGGAGACCAAGCTTCCCCAGCCTAGTAGGGTCAGGCAAGGGGGCTTGGCCGGAGTTCGAGTGTAAGGCTCGGCAGGACGTTCGACCTTACCTCAGCAGGGAGACCAAGCGTCCCCAGCCTAGTAGGGTCAGGCAAGGGGGCTTGGCCGGAGTTCGAGTGTAAGGCTTGGCACGATGTTCGACCTTACCTCGGAAGGAAGACCAAGCTTCCCTAGATTAGTAGGAGGGTCAGGCAAGGGGGCTTGGCCGGAGTTCGAGAATAAGGCTCGGCAGGACGTTCGACCTTACCTTGGCAGGGAGACCAAGCTTCCCAAGCGTAGGAAGGTGGGGCAAGTGGGCTCGGCCGGAGTTCGAGTGTAAGGCTCGGCAGGACGTTCGACCTTAACTCGGCCGGGAGACCAAGCTTCCGAAGCCTCGTAGGGTCAGGCAAGCGGTCTTAGCTGGAGTGCGCGTGAAAGGCTCGGAAGGACGTTCGACCTTACCTCGGCAGCGAGACCAAGCTTCCCAAGCCTAGCAGGCAAGTCAGGCAAGGGGGCTTGGCCGGAGTTCGAGTGTAAGGCTCGGCAGGACGTTCGACCTTACCTCGGCAGGATGACCAATTTTCCCCAGCCTAGTCGGGTCAGGCAAGGGAGCTTGGCCGGAGTTCGAGTGCAAGGCTCGGCAGGACGTTTGACCTTACCTAGGCAGGGAGACCAAGCTTCCCCAGCCTAGTAGGGTCAGGCAAGGGGGCTTGGCCGGAGTTCGAGTGTAAGGCTCGGCAGGACGTTCGACCTTACCTCGGCCGGGAGACCAAGCTTCCGAGGACTAGGAGGGTCAGGCAAGGGGGCTTGGCCGGAGTTTGAGTGTAAGGCTCGGCAGGACGTTCGACCGTTCCTCGGCAGGGAGACCAAGCTTCCCAAGCCTCGTAGAGTCACGCAAGGGGGCTTGGCCGGAGTTCGAGTGTAAGGCTTGGCACGATGTTCGACCTTACCTCGGAAGGGAGACCAAGCTTCCCTAGATTAGTAGGAGGGTCAGGCAAGGGGGCTTGGCCGGAGTTCGAGAGTAAGGCTCGGCAGGACGTTCGACCTTACCTTGGCAGGGAGACCAAGCTTCCCAAGCGTAGGAAGGTGGGGCAAGTGGGCTCGGCCGGAGTTCGAGTGTAAGGCTCGGCAGGACGTTCGACCTTAACTCGGCCGGGAGACCAAGCTTCCGAAGCCTCGTAGGGTCAGGCAAGCGGGCTTAGCCGGAGTTCGCGTGAAAGGCTCGGAAGGACATACGACCTTACCTCGGCAGGGAGACCAAGCTTCCCAAGCCTAGGAGGGTGGGGCAAGTGGGCTTGGCCGGAGTTCGAGTGCAAGGCTCGGCAGGACGTTCGACCTTACCTCGGCAAGGAGACCAAGCTTCCCAAGCCTAGGAGGGTTGGGCAAGGGGGCTTGGCCTGAGTTCGAGTGTAAGGCTCGGCAGGGCGTTCGACCTTACCTCGGCAGCGAGACCAAGCTTCCGAGGACTAGGAGGGTCGGGCAAGGGGGCTTGGCCGGAGTTCGAAAGTAAGGCTCGGCAGGACGTTTGACCTTACCTCGGCAGGGAGACCAAGCTTACCAAGGGTAGTAGTGTCAGGCAAGGGGGCTTGGCCGGAGTTCGAGTGTAAGGCTCGGCAGGACGTTCGACCTTACCTCGGCAGGGAGACCAAGCTTCCGAGGACTAGGAGGGTGGGGCAAGTGGGCCCGGCCGGAGTTCGAGTGTAAGGCTCGGCAGGACGTTTGACCTTACCTCGGCAGGGAGACCAAGCGTCCCAAGCCTAGTAGGGTCAGGCAAGGGGCTTGGCCGGAGTTCGAGTGTAAGGCTCGGCAGGACGTTCGACCTTACCTCGGCCGGGAGACCAAGCTTCCGAGGACTAGGAGGGTCCGGCAAGGGGGCTTGGCCGGAGTTTGAGTGTAAGGCTCGGCAGGACGTTCGACCGTTCCTCGGCAGGGAGACCAAGCTTCCCAAGCCTCGTAGAGTCACGCAAGTGGGCTTGGCCGGAGTTCGAGTGTAAGGCTTGGCACGATGTTCGACCTTACCTCGGAAGGAAGACCAAGCTTCCCTAGATTAGTAGGAGGGTCAGGCAAGGGGGCTTGGCCGGAGTTCGAGAATAAGGCTCGGCAGGACGTTCGACCTTACCTTGGCAGGGAGACCAAGCTTCCCAAGCGTAGGAAGGTGGGGCAAGTGGGCTCGGCCGGAGTTCGAGTGTAAGGCTCGGCAGGACGTTCGACCTTAACTCGGCCGGGAGACTAAGCTTCCGAAGCCTCGTAGGGTCAGGCAAGCGGGCTTAGCTGGAGTTCGCGTGAAAGGCTCGGAAGGACGTTCGACCTTACCTCGGCAGCGAGACCAAGCTTCCCAAGCCTAGCAGGCAAGTCAGGCAAGGGGGCTTGGCCGGAGTTCGAGTGTAATTCTCGGCAGGACGTTCGACCTTACCTCGGCAGGATGACCAATTTTCCCCAGCCTAGTCGGGTCAGGCAAGGGGGCTTGGCCGGAGTTCGAGTGCAAGGCTCGGCAGGACGTTTGACCTTACCTAGGCAGGGAGACCAAGCTTCCCCAGCCTAGTAGGGTCAGGCAAGGGGGCTTGGCCGGAGTTCGAGTGTAAGGCTCGGCAGGACGTTCGACCTTACCTCAGCAGGGAGACCAAGCGTCCCCAGCCTAGTAGGATCAGGCAAGCGGCTTGGCCGGAGTTCGAGTGTAAGGCTTGTCAGGACGTTCGACCTTACCTCGGCCGGGAGACCAAGCTTCCGAGGACTAGGAGGGTCAGGCAAGGGGGCTTGGCCGGAGTTTGAGTGTAAGGCTCGGCAGGACGTTCGACCGTTCCTCGGCAGGGAGACCAAGCTTCCCAAGCCTCGTAGAGGCACGCAAGGGGGCTTGGCCGGAGTTCGAGTGTAAGGCTTGGCACGATATTCGACCTTACCTCGGAAGGGAGACCAAGCTTCCCTAGATTAGTAGGAGGGTCAGGCAAGGGGGCTTGGCCGGAGTTCGAGAGTAAGGCTCGGCAGGACGTTCGACCTTACCTTGGCAGGGAGACCAAGCTTCCCAAGCGTAGGAAGGTGGGGCAAGTGGGCTCAGCCGGAGTTCGAGTGTAAGGCTCGGCAGGACGTTCGACCTTAACTCGGCCGGGAGACCAAGCTTCCGAAGCCTCGTAGGGTCAGGCAAGCGGGCTTAGCTGGAGTTCGCGTGAAAGGCTCGGAAGGACGTTCGACCTTACCTCGGCAGCGAGACCAAGCTTCCGAGGACTAGGAGGGTCGGGCAAGGGGGCTTGGCCGGAGTTCGAGAGTAAGGCTCGGCAGGATGTTTGACCTTACCTCGGCAGGGAGACCAAGCTCACCAAGCGTAGTAGTGTCAGGCAAGGGGGCTTGGCCGGAGTTCGAGTGTAAGTCTCGGCAGGACGTTCCACCTTACCTCGGCAGGGAGACCAAGCTTCCGAGGACTAGGAGGGTCGGGCAAGGGGGCTCGGCCGGAGTTTGAGAGTAAGGCTCGGCAGGACGTTCGACCTTACCTCGGCAGGGAGACCAAGCTTCCCAAGCCTAGGAGGGTGGGGCAAGTGGGCTTGGCCGGAGTTCGAGTGTAAGGCTTGGCAGGACGTTCGTCCTTAACTCGGCAGGCAGACCAAACTTCCCAATCCTCGTAGGGTCGCGCAAGGGGGCTTGGCCGGAGTTCGAGTGAAAGGCTCGGAAGGACATACGACCTTACCTCGGCAGGGAGACCAAGCTTCCCAAGCCTAGGAGGGTGGGGCAAGTGGGCTTGGCCGGAGTTCGAGTGCAAGGCTCGGCAGGACGTTCGACCTTACCTCGGCAAGGAGACCAAGCTTCCCAAGCCTAGGAGGGTTGGGCAAGGGGGCTTGGCCTGAGTTCGAGTGTAAGGCTCGGCAGGGCGTTCGACCTTACCTCGGCAGCGAGACCAAGCTTCCGAGGACTAGGAGGGTCGGGCAAGGGGGCTTGGCCGGAGTTCGAAAGTAAGGCTCGGCAGGACGTTTGACCTTACCTCGGCAGGGAGACCAAGCTTACCAAGGGTAGTAGTGTCAGGCAAGGGGGCTTGGCCGGAGTTCGAGTGTAAGGCTCGGCAGGACGTTCGACCTTACCTCGGCAGGGAGACCAAGCTTCCGAGGACTAGGAGGGTGGGGCAAGTGGGCCCGGCCGGAGTTCGAGTGTAAGGCTCGGCAGGACGTTTGACCTTACCTCGGCAGGGAGACCAAGCGTCCCAAGCCTAGTAGGGTCAGGCAAGGGGCTTGGCCGGAGTTCGAGTGTAAGGCTCGGCAGGACGTTCGACCTTACCTCGGCCGGGAGACCAAGCTTCCGAGGACTAGGAGGGTCCGGCAAGGGGGCTTGGCCGGAGTTTGAGTGTAAGGCTCGGCAGGACGTTCGACCGTTCCTCGGCAGGGAGACCAAGCTTCCCAAGCCTCGTAGAGTCACGCAAGGGGGCTTGGCCGGAGTTCGAGTGTAAGGCTTGGCACGATGTTCGACCTTACCTCGGAAGGAAGACCAAGCTTCCCTAGATTAGTAGGAGGGTCAGGCAAGGGGGCTTGGCCGGAGTTCGAGAATAAGGCTCGGCAGGACGTTCGACCTTACCTTGGCAGGGAGACCAAGCTTCCCAAGCGTAGGAAGGTGGGGCAAGTGGGCTCGGCCGGAGTTCGAGTGTAAGGCTCGGCAGGACGTTCGACCTTAACTCGGCCGGGAGACCAAGCTTCCGAAGCCTCGTAGGGTCAGGCAAGCGGGCTTAGCTGGAGTTCGCGTGAAAGGCTCGGAAGGACGTTCGACCTTACCTCGGCAGCGAGACCAAGCTTCCCAAGCCTAGCAGGCAAGTCAGGCAAGGGGGCTTGGCCGGAGTTCGAGTGTAATTCTCGGCAGGACGTTCGACCTTACCTCGGCAGGATGACCAATTTTCCCCAGCCTAGTCGGGTCAGGCAAGGGGGCTTGGCCGGAGTTCGAGTGCAAGGCTCGGCAGGACGTTTGACCTTACCTAGGCAGGGAGACCAAGCTTCCCCAGCCTAGTAGGGTCAGGCAAGGGGGCTTGGCCGGAGTTCGAGTGTAAGGCTCGGCAGGACGTTCGACCTTACCTCAGCAGGGAGACCAAGCGTCCCCAGCCTAGTAGGATCAGGCAAGCGGCTTGGCCGGAGTTCGAGTGTAAGGCTTGGCAGGACGTTCGACCTTACCTCGGCCGGGAGACCAAGCTTCCGAGGACTAGGAGGGTCAGGCAAGGGGGCTTGGCCGGAGTTTGAGTGTAAGGCTCGGCAGGACCTTCGACCGTTCCTCGGCAGGGAGACCAAGCTTCCCAAGCCTCGTAGAGGCACGCAAGGGGGCTTGGCCGGAGTTCGAGTGTAAGGCTTGGCACGATATTCGACCTTACCTCGGAAGGGAGACCAAGCTTCCCTAGATTAGTAGGAGGGTCAGGCAAGGGGGCTTGGCCGGAGTTCGAGAGTAAGGCTCGGCAGGACGTTCGACCTTACCTTGGCAGGGAGACCAAGCTTCCCAAGCGTAGGAAGGTGGGGCAAGTGGGCTCAGCCGGAGTTCGAGTGTAAGGCTCGGCAGGACGTTCGACCTTAACTCGGCCGGGAGACCAAGCTTCCGAAGCCTCGTAGGGTCAGGCAAGCGGGCTTAGCTGGAGTTCGCGTGAAAGGCTCGGAAGGACGTTCGACCTTACCTCGGCAGCGAGACCAAGCTTCCGAGGACTAGGAGGGTCGGGCAAGGGGGCTTGGCCGGAGTTCGAGAGTAAGGCTCGGCAGGATGTTTGACCTTACCTCGGCAGGGAGACCAAGCTCACCAAGCGTAGTAGTGTCAGGCAAGGGGGCTTGGCCGGAGTTCGAGTGTAAGTCTCGGCAGGACGTTCCACCTTACCTCGGCAGGGAGACCAAGCTTCCGAGGACTAGGAGGGTCGGGCAAGGGGGCTCGGCCGGAGTTTGAGAGTAAGGCTCGGCAGGACGTTCGACCTTACCTCGGCAGGGAGACCAAGCTTCCCAAGCCTAGGAGGGTGGGGCAAGTGGGCTTGGCCGGAGTTCGAGTGTAAGGCTTGGCAGGACGTTCGTCCTTAACTCGGCAGGCAGACCAAACTTCCCAGTCCTCGTAGGGTCGCGCAAGGGGGCTTGGCCGGAGTTCGAGTGTAAGGCTTGGCACGATGTTCGACCTTTCCTCGGAAGGGAGACCA
Organism: Vidua macroura; assembly: GCF_024509145.1. Taxonomy (NCBI): domain Eukaryota; kingdom Metazoa; phylum Chordata; class Aves; order Passeriformes; family Viduidae; genus Vidua; species Vidua macroura. The sequence continues at coordinate 1,376,765 of NW_026530536.1, read as the reverse complement.
AGCTTCCCTAGATTAGTAGGAGGGTCAGGCAAGGGGGCTTGGCCGGAGTTCGAGAGTAAGGCTCGGCAGGACGTTCGACCTTACCTTGGCAGGGAGACCAAGCTTCCCAAGCGTAGGAAGGTGGGGCAAGTGGGCTTGGCCGGAGTTCGAGTGTAAGGCTCGGCAGGACGTTCGACCTTACCTCGGCAGCGAGACCAAGCTTCCGAAGCCTCGTAGGGTCAGGCAAGCGGGCTTAGCCGGAGTTCGCGTGAAAGGCTCGGAAGGACGTTCGACCTTACCTCGGCAGGGAGACCAAGCTTCCCAAGCCTAGGAGGGTGGGGCAAGTGGGCTTGGCCGGAGTTCGAGTTTAAGGCTAGGCAGGACGTTCGACCTTACCTCGGCAAGGAGACCAAGCTTCCCAAGCCTAGTAGGGTCAGGCAAGGGGGCTTGGCCTGAGTTCGAGTGTAAGGCTCGGCAGGGCGTTCGACCTTACCTCGGCAGCGAGACCAAGCTTCCGAGGACTAGGAGGGTCGGGCAAGGGGGCTTGGCCGGAGTTCGAGAGTAAGGCTCGGCAGGACGTTTGACCTTACCTCGGCAGGGAGACCAAGCTTACCAAGGGTAGTAGTGTCAGGCAAGGGGGCTTGGCCGGAGTTCGAGTGTAAGGCTCGGCAGGACGTTCGACCTTACCTCGGCAGGGAGACCAAGCTTCCGAGGACTAGGAGGGTGGGGCAAGGGGGCCCGGCCGGAGTTCGAGTGTAAGGCTCGGCAGGACGTTTGACCTTACCTCGGCAGGGAGACCAAGCGTCCCAAGCCTAGTAGGGTCAGGCAAGGGGCTTGGCCGGAGTTCGAGTGTAAGGCTCGGCAGGACGTTCGACCTTACCTCGGCCGGGAGACCAAGCTTCCGAGGACTAGGAGGGTCAGGCAAGGGGGCTTGGCCGGAGTTTGAGTGTAAGGCTCGGCAGGACGTTCGACCGTTCCTCGGCAGGGAGACCAAACTTCCCAAGCCTCGTAGAGTCACGCAAGGGGGCTTGGCCGGAGTTCGAGTGTAAGGCTTGGCACGATGTTCGACCTTACCTCGGAAGTGAGACCAAGCTTCCCTAGATTAGTAGGAGGGTCAGGCAAGGGGGCTTGGCCGGAGTTCGAGAATAAGGCTCGGCAGGACGTTCGACCTTACCTTGGCAGGGAGACCAAGCTTCCCAAGCGTAGGAAGGTGGGGCAAGTGGGCTCGGCCGGAGTTCGAGTGGAAGGCTCGGCAGGACGTTCGACCTTAACTCGGCCGGGAGACCAAGCTTCCGAAGCCTCGTAGGGTCAGGCAAGCGGGCTTAGCTGGAGTTCGCGTGAAAGGCTCGGAAGGACGTTCGACCTTACCTCGGCAGGATGACCAATTTTCCCCAGCCTAGTCGGGTCAGGCAAGGGGGCTTGGCCGGAGTTCGAGTGCAAGGCTCGGCAGGACGTTTGACCTTACCTAGGCAGGGAGACCAAGCTTCCCCAGCCTAGTAGGGTCAGGCAAGGGGGCTTGGCCGGAGTTCGAGTGTAAGGCTCGGCAGGACGTTCGACCTTACCTCAGCAGGGAGACCAAGCGTCCCAAGCCTAGTAGGGTCAGGCAAGGGGCTTGGCCGGAGTTCGAATGTAAGGCTCGGCAGGACGTTCGACCTTACCTCGGCCGGGAGACCAAGCTTCCGAGGACTAGGAGGGTCAGGCAAGGGGGCTCGGCCGGAGTTTGAGTGTAAGGCTCGGCAGGACGTTCGACCGTTCCTCGGCAGGGAGACCAAGCTTCCCAAGCCTCGTAGAGTCACGCAAGGGGGCTTGGCCGGAGTTCGAGTGTAAGGCTTGGCACGATGTTCGACCTTACCTCGGAAGGGAGACCAAGCTTCCCTAGATTAGTAGGAGGGTCAGGCAAGGGGGCTTGGCCGGAGTTCGAGAGTAAGGCTTGGCAGGACGTTCGACCTTACCTTGGCAGGGAGACCAAGCTTCCCAAGCGTAGGAAGGTGGGGCAAGTGGGCTCGGCCGGAGTTCGAGTGTAAGGCTCGGCAGGACGTTCGACCTTAACTCGGCCGGGAGACCAAGCTTCCGAAGCCTCGTAGGGTCAGGCAAGCGGGCTTAGCCGGAGTTCGCGTGAAAGGCTCGGAAGGACGTTCGACCTTACCTCGGCAGGGAGACCAAGCTTCCCAAGCCTAGGAGGGTGGGGCAAGTGGGCTTGGCCGGAGTTCGAGTTTAAGGCTAGGCAGGACGTTCGACCTTACCTCGGCAGCGAGACCAAGCTTCCGAGGACTAGGAGGGTCGGGCAAGGGGGCTTGGCTGGAGTTCGAGAGTAAGGCTCGGCAGGACGTTTGACCTTACCTCGGCAGGGAGACCAAGCTTACCAAGGGTAGTAGTGTCAGGCAAGGGGGCTTGGCCGGAGTTCGAGTGTAAGGCTCGGCAGGACGTTCGACCTTACCTCGGCAGGGAGACCAAGCTTCCGAGGACTAGGAGGGTGGGGCAAGGGGACCCGGCCGGAGTTCGAGTGTAAGGCTCGGCAGGACGTTTGACCTTACCTCGGCAGGGAGACCAAGCTTCCGAAGCCTCGTAGGGTCAGGCAAGCGGGCTTAGCTGGAGTTCGCGTGAAAGGCTCGGAAGGACGTTCGACCTTACCTCGGCAGGATGACCAATTTTCCCCAGCCTAGTCGGGTCAGGCAAGGGGGCTTGGCCGGAGTTCGAGTGCAAGGCTCGGCAGGACGTTTGACCTTACCTAGGCAGGGAGACCAAGCTTCCCCAGCCTAGTAGGGTCAGGCAAGGGGGCTTGGCCGGAGTTCGAGTGTAAGGCTCGGCAGGACGTTCGACCTTACCTCAGCAGGGAGACCAAGCGTCCCAAGCCTAGTAGGGTCAGGCAAGGGGCTTGGCCGGAGTTCGAATGTAAGGCTCGGCAGGACGTTCGACCTTACCTCGGCCGGGAGACCAAGCTTCCGAGGAATAGGAGGGTCAGGCAAGGGGGCTCGGCCGGAGCTTGAGTGTAAGGCTCGGCAGGACGTTCGACCGTTCCTCGGCAGGGAGACCAAGCTTCCCAAGCCTCGTAGAGTCACGCAAGGGGGCTTGGCCGGAGTTCGAGTGTAAGGCTTGGCACGATGTTCGACCTTACCTCGGAAGGGAGACCAAGCTTCCCTAGATTAGTAGGAGGGTCAGGCAAGGGGGCTTGGCCGGAGTTCGAGAGTAAGGCTCGGCAGGACGTTCGACCTTAGCTTGGCAGGGAAACCAAGCTTCCCAAGCGTAGGAAGGTGGGGCAAGTGGGCTCGGCCGGAGTTCGAGTGTAAGGCTCGGCAGGACGTTCGACCTTAACTCGGCCGGGAGACCAAGCTTCCGAAGCCTCGTAGGGTCAGGCAAGCGGGCTTAGCCGGAGTGCGCGTGAAAGGCTCGGAAGGACGTTCGACCTTACCTCGGCAGGGAGACCAAGCTTCCCAAGCCTAGGAGGGTGGGGCAAGTGGGCTTGGCCGGAGTTCGAGTTTAAGGCTAGGCAGGACGTTCGACCTTACCTCGGGAAGGAGACCAAGCTTCCCAAGCCTAGGATGGTTGGGCAAGGGGGCTTGGCCTGAGTTCGAGTGTAAGGCTCGGCAGGGCGTTCGACCTTACCTCGGCAGCGAGACCAAGCTTCCGAGGACTAGGAGGGTCGGGCAAGGGGGCTTGGCTGGAGTTCGAGAGTAAGGCTCGGCAGGAGGTTTGACCTTACCTCGGCAGGGAGACCAAGCTTCCGAAGCCTCGTAGGGTCAGGCAAGCGGGCTTAGCTGGAGTTCGCGTGAAAGGCTCGGAAGGACGTTCGACCTTACCTCGGCAGGGAGACCAAGCTTCCCAAGCCTAGGAGGGTGGGGCAAGTGGGCTCAGCCGGAGTTCGAGTTTAAGGCTAGGCAGGACGTTCGACCTTACCTCGGCAAAGAGACCAAGCTTCCCAAGCCTAGGAGGGTCGGGCAAGGGGGCTTGGCCTGCGTTCGAGTGTAAGGCTCGGCAGGGCGTTCGACCTTAACTCGGCCGGGAGACCAAGCTTCCGAAGCCTCGTAGGGTCAGGCAAGCGGGCTTAGCTGGAGTTCGCGTGAAAGGCTCGGAAGGACGTTCGACCTTACCTCGGCAGGGAGACCAAGCTTCCCAAGCCTAGGAGGGTGGGGCAAGTGGGCTCAGCCGGAGTTCGAGTTTAAGGCTAGGCAGGACGTTCGACCTTACCTCGGCAAAGAGACCAAGCTTCCCAAGCCTAGGAGGGTCGGGCAAGGGGGCTTGGCCTGCGTTCGAGTGTAAGGCTCGGCAGGGCGTTCGACCTTACCTCGGCAGCGAGACCAAGCTTCCGAGGACTAGGAGGGTCGGGCAAGGGGGCTTGGCCGGAGTTCGAGAGTAAGGCTCGGCAGGATGTTTGACCTTACCTCGGCAGGGAGACCAAGCTCACCAAGCGTAGTAGTGTCAGGCAAGGGGGCTTGGCCGGTGTTCGAGTGTAAGTCTCGGCGGGACGTTCCACCTTACCTCGGCAGGGAGACCAAGCTTCCGAGGACTAGGAGGGTCGGGCAAGGGGGCTCGGCCGGAGTTTGAGAGTAAGGCTCGGCAGGACGTTCGACCTTACCTCGGCAGGGAGACCAAGCTTCCCAAGCCTAGGAGGGTGGGGCAAGTGGGCTTGGCCGGAGTTCGAGTGTAAGGCTTGGCAGGCCGTTCGTCCTTAACTCGGCAGGCAGACCAAACTTCCCAATCCTCGTAGGGTCGCGCAAGGGGGCTTGGCCGGAGTTCGAGTATAAGCCTCGGCAGGACGTTCGACCGTAACTCGGCAAGCAGACCAAGCTTCCCAAGCCTAGGAGGGTGGGGCAAGTGGGCTTGGCCGGAGTTCGAGTTTAAGGCTAGGCAGGACGTTCGACCTTACCTCGGCAAGGAGACCAAGCTTCCCAAGCCTAGGAGGGTTGGGCAAGGGGGCTTGGCCTGAGTTCGAGTGTAAGGCTCGGCAGGGCGTTCGACCTTACCTCGGCAGCGAGACCAAGCTTCCGAGGACTAGGAGGGTCGGGCAAGGGGGCTTGGCCGGAGGTCGAGAGTAAGGCTCGGCAGGACGTTTGACCTTACCTCGGCAGGGAGACCAAGCTTACCAAGGGTAGTAGTGTCAGGCAAGGGGGCTTGGCCGGAGTTCGAGTGTAAGGCTCGGCAGGACGTTCGACCTTACCTCGGCAGGGAGACCAAGCTTCCGAGGACTAGGAGGGTGGGGCAAGGGGGCCCGGCCGGAGTTCGAGTGTAAGGCTCGGCAGGACGTTTGACCTTACCTCGGCAGGGAGACCAAGCGTCCCAAGCCTAGTAGGGTCAGGCAAGGGGCTTGGCCGGAGTTCGAGTGTAAGGCTCGGCAGGACGTTCGACCTTACCTCGGCCGGGAGACCAAGCTTCCGAGGACTAGGAGGGTCAGGCAAGGGGGCTTGGCCGGAGTTTGAGTGTAAGGCTCGGCAGGACGTTCGACCGTTCCTCGGCAGGGAGACCAAACTTCCCAAGCCTCGTAGAGTCACGCAAGGGGGCTTGGCCGGAGTTCGAGTGTAAGGCTTGGCACGATGTTCGACCTTACCTCGGAAGGGAGACCAAGCTTCCCTAGATTAGTAGGAGGGTCAGGGAAGGGGGCTTGGCCGGAGTTCGAGAATAAGGCTCGGCAGGACGTTCGACCTTACCTTGGCAGGGAGACCAAGCTTCCCAAGCGTAGGAAGGTGGGGCAAGTGGGCTCGGCCGGAGTTCGAGTGTAAGGCTCGGCAGGACGTTCGACTTTAACTCGGCCGGGAGACCAAGCTTCCGAAGCCTCGTAGGGTCAGCCAAGCGGGCTTAGCTGGAGTTCGCGTGAAAGGCTCGGAAGGACGTTCGACCTTACCTCGGCAGGATGACCAATTTTCCCCAGCCTAGTCGGGTCAGGCAAGGGGGCTTGGCCGGAGTTCGAGTGTAAGGCTCGGCAGGACGTTTGACCTTACCTAGGCAGGGAGACCAAGCTTCCCCAGCCTAGTAGGGTCAGGCAAGGGGGCTTGGCCGGAGTTCGAGTGTAAGGCTCGGCAGGACGTTCGACCTTACCTCAGCAGGGAGACCAAGCGTCCCCAGCCTAGTAGGGTCAGGCAAGGGGCTTGGCCGGAGTTCGAATGTAAGGCTCGGCAGGACGTTCGACCTTACCTCAGCAGGGAGACCAAGCTTCCGAGGACTAGGAGGGTCAGGCAAGGGGGCTTGGCCGGAGTTTGAGTGTAAGGCTCGGCAGGACGTTCGACCGTTCCTCGGCAGGGAGACCAAGCTTCCCAAGCCTCGTAGAGTCACGCAAGGGGGCTTGGCCGGAGTTCGAGTGTAAGGCTTGGCACGATGTTCGACCTTACCTCGGAAGGTAGACCAAGCTTCCCTAGATTAGTAGGAGGGTCAGGCAAGGGGGCTTGGCCGGAGTTCGAGAATAAGGCTCGGCAGGACGTTCGACCTTACCTCGGCAGGGAGACCAAGCTTCCCAAGCGTAGGAAGGTGGGGCAAGTGGGCTTGGCCGGAGTTCGAGTGTAAGGCTCGGCAGGACGTTCGACCTTAACTCGGCCGGGAGACCAAGCTTCCCAAGCCTAGCAGGCAAGTCAGGCAAGGGGGCTTGGCCGGAGTTCGAGTGTAAGGCTCGGCAGGACGTTCGACCTTACCTCCGCAGGGAGACAAATTTTCCCCAGCCTAGTCGGGTCAGGCAAGGGGGCTTGGCCGGAGTTCGAGTGTACGGCTCGGCAGGACGTTCGACCTTACCTCGGCAGGATGACAAATTTCCCCAGCCTAGTCGGGTCAGGTAAGGGAGCTTGGCCGGAGTTCGAGTGCAAGGCTCGGCTGGACGTTTGACCTTACCTAGGCAGGGGGACCAAGCTTCCCCAGCCTAGTAGGGTCAGGCAAGGGGGCTTGGCCGGAGTTCGAGTGTAAGGCTCGGCAGGACGTTCGACCTTACCTCGGCAGGATGACCAATTTTCCCCTGCCTAGTCGGGTTAGGCAAGGGGGCTTGGCCGGAGTTCGAGTGTAAGGCTCGGCCGGACGTTCGACCTTACCTCGGCAGGGAGACCAAGCTTCCCCAGCCTAGTAGGGTCAGGCAAGGGGGCTTGGCCGGAGTTCGAGTGTAAGGCTCGGCAGGACGTTCGACCTTACCTCAGCAGGGAGACCAAGCGTCCCCAACCTAGTAGGGTCAGGCAAGGGGCTTGGCCGGAGTTCGAGTGAAAGGCTCGGCAGGACGTTCGACCTTAGCTCGGCCGGGAGACCAAGCTTCCGAGGACTAGGTGGGTCAGGCAAGGGGGCTTGGCCGGAGTTTGAGTGTAAGGCTCGGCAGGAAGTTCGACCGTTCCTTGGCAGGGAGACCAAGCTTCCCAAGCCTCGTAGAGGCACGCAAGGGGGCTTGGCCGGAGTTTGAGTGTAAGGCTTGGCACGATGTTCGACCTTACCTCGGAAGGGAGACCAAGCTTCCCTAGATTAGTAGGAGGGTCAGGCAAGGGGCTTGGCCGGAGTTCGAGAGTTAAGGCTCGGCAGGACGTTCGACCTTACCTTGGCAGGGAGACCAAGCTTCCCAAGCGTAGGAAGGTGGGGCAAGTGGGCTCAGCCGGAGTTCGAGTGTAAGGCTCGGCAGGACGTTCGACCTTAACTCGGCCGGGAGACCAAGCTTCCGAAGCCTCGTAGGGTCAGGCAAGCGGGCTTAGCTGGAGTTCGCGTGAAAGGCTCGGAAGGACGTTCGACCTTACCTCGGCAGGGAGACCAAGCTTCCCAAGCCTAGGAGGGTGGGGCAAGTGGGCTCAGCCGGAGTTCGAGTTTAAGGCTAGGCAGGACGTTCGACCTTACCTCGGCAAGGAGACCAAGCTTCCCAAGCCTAGGAGGGTTGGGCAAGGGGGCTTGGCCTGAGTTCGAGTGTAAGGCTCGGCAGGGCGTTCGACCTTACCTCGGCAGCGAGACCAAGCTTCCGAGGACTAGGAGGGTCGGGCAAGGGGGCTTGGCCGGAGGTCGAGATTAAGGCTCGGCAGGACGTTTGACCTTACCTCGGCAGGGAGACCAAGCTTACCAAGGGTAGTAGTGTCAGGCAAGGGGGCTTGGCCGGAGTTCGAGTGTAAGGCTCGGCAGGACGTTCGACCTTACCTCGGCAGGGAGACCAAGCTTCCGAGGACTAGGAGGGTGGGGCAAGGGGGCCCGGCCGGAGTTCGAGTGTAAGGCTCGGCAGGACGTTTGACCTTACCTCGGCAGGGAGACCAAGCGTCCCAAGCCTTGTAGGGTCAGGCAAGGGGCTTGGCCGGAGTTCGAGTGTAAGGCTCGGCAGGACGTTCGACCTTACCTCGGCCGGGAGACCAAGCTTCCGAGGACTAGGAGGGCCAGGCAAGGGGGCTTGGCCGGAGTTTGAGTGTAAGGCTCGGCAGGACGTTCGACCGTTCCTCGGCAGGGAGACCAAACTTCCCAAGCCTCGTAGAGTCACGCAAGGGGGCTTGGCCGGAGTTCGAGTGTAAGGCTTGGCACGATGTTCGACCTTACCTCGGAAGGGAGACCAAGCTTCCCTAGATTAGTAGGAGGGTCAGGCAAGGGGGCTTGGCCGGAGTTCGAGAATAAGGCTCGGCAGGACGTTCGACCTTACCTTGGCAGGGAGACCAAGCTTCCCAAGCGTAGGAAGGTGGGGCAAGTGGGCTCGGCCGGAGTTCGAGTGTAAGGCTCGGCAGGACGTTCGACTTTAACTCGGCCGGGAGACCAAGCTTCCGAAGCCTCGTAGGGTCAGCCAAGCGGGCTTAGCTGGAGTTCGCGTGAAAGGCTCGGAAGGACGTTCGACCTTACCTCGGCAGGATGAGCAATTTTCCCCAGCCTAGTCGGGTCAGGCAAGGGGGCTTGGCCGGAGTTCGAGTGTAAGGCTCGGCAGGACGTTTGACCTTACCTAGGCAGGGAGGCCAAGCTTCCCCAGCCTAGTAGGGTCAGGCAAGGGGGCTTGGCCGGAGTTCGAGTGTAAGGCTCGGCAGGACGTTCGACCTTACCTCAGCAGGGAGACCAAGCGTCCCCAGCCTAGTAGGGTCAGGCAAGGGGCTTGGCCGGAGTTCGAATGTAAGGCTCGGCAGGACGTTCGACCTTACCTCGGCCGGGAGACCAAGCTTCCGAGGACTAGGAGGGTCAGGCAAGGGGGCTTGGCCGGAGTTTGAGTGTAAGGCTCGGCAGGACGTTCGACCGTTCCTCGGCAGGGAGACCAAGCTTCCCAAGCCTCGTAGAGTCACGCAAGGGGGCTTGGCCGGAGTTCGAGTGTAAGGCTTGGCACGATGTTCGACCTTACCTCGGAAGGTAGACCAAGCTTCCCTAGATTAGTAGGAGGGTCAGGCAAGGGGGCTTGGCCGGAGTTCGAGAATAAGGCTCGACAGGACGTTCGACCTTACCTCGGCAGGGAGACCAAGCTTCCCAAGCGTAGGAAGGTGGGGCAAGTGGGCTCGGCCGGAGTTCGAGTGTAAGGCTCGGCAGGACGTTCGACCTTAACTCGGCCGGGAGACCAAGCTTCCCAAGCCTAGCAGGCAAGTCAGGCAAGGGGGCTTGGCCGGAGTTCGAGTGTAAGGCTCGGCAGGACGTTCGACCTTACCTCCGCAGGGAGACAAATTTTCCCCAGCCTAGTCGGGTCAGGCAAGGGGGCTTGGCCGGAGTTCGAGTGTACGGCTCGGCAGGACGTTCGACCTTACCTCGGCAGGATGACAAATTTCCCCAGCCTAGTCGGGTCAGGTAAGGGAGCTTGGCCGGAGTTCGAGTGCAAGGCTCGGCTGGACGTTTGACCTTACCTAGGCAGGGGGACCAAGCTTCCCCAGCCTAGTAGGGTCAGGCAAGGGGGCTTGGCCGGAGTTCGAGTGTAAGGCTCGGCAGGACGTTCGACCTTACCTCGGCAGGATGACCAATTTTCCCCTGCCTAGTCGGGTTAGGCAAGGGGGCTTGGCCGGAGTTCGAGTGTAAGGCTCGGCCGGACGTTCGACCTTACCTCGGCAGGGAGACCAAGCTTCCCCAGCCTAGTAGGGTCAGGCAAGGGGGCTTGGCCGGAGTTCGAGTGTAAGGCTCGGCAGGACGTTCGACCTTACCTCAGCAGGGAGACCAAGCTTCCCCAGCCTAGTAGGGTCAGGCAAGGGGGCTTGGCCGGAGTTCGAGTGTAAGGCTCGGCAGGACGTTCGACCTTACCTCAGCAGGGAGACCAAGCGTCCCCAGCCTAGTAGGGTCAGGCAAGGGGCTTGGCCGGAGTTCGAGTGTAAGGCTCGGCCGGACGTTCGACCTTACCTCGGCAGGGAGACCAAGCTTCCCAAGCCTAGGAGGGTGGGGTAAGTGGGCTTGGCCGGAGTTCGAGTGTAAGGCTCGGCAGGACGTTCGACCTTACCTCGGCAGGGAGACCAAGCTTCCGAGGACTAGGAGGGTCGGGCAAGGGGGCTTGGCCGGAGTTCGAGAGTAAGGCTCGGCAGGACGGTCGACCTTACCTCGGCAGGGAGAACAAGCTTCCCAAGCCTAGGAGGGTGGGGCAAGTGTGCTTGGCCGGAGTTTGAGTGTAAGGCTCGGCAGGACGTTCAACCTTAACTCGGCAGGCAGACCAAGCTTCCCAAGCCTCGTAGGTTCAGGCAAGGGGGCTTGGCCGGAGTTCGAGTATAAGCCTCGGCAGGACGTTCGACCGTAACTCGGCAAGCAGACCAAGCTTCCCAAGCCTAGGAGGGTGGGGCAAGTGGGCTTGGCCGGAGTTCGAGTTTAAGGCTAGGCAGGACGTTCGACCTTACCTCGGCAAGGAGACCAAGCTTCCCAAGCCTAGGAGGGTTGGGCAAGGGGGCTTGGCCTCAGTTCGAGTGTAAGGCTCGGCAGGGCGTTCGACCTTACCTCGGCAGCGAGACCAAGCTTCCGAGGACTAGGAGGGTCGGGCAAGGGGGCTTGGCCGGAGGTCGAGAGTAAGGCTCGGCAGGACGTTTGACCTTACCTCGGCAGGGAGACCAAGCTTACCAAGGGTAGTAGTGTCAGGCAAGGGGGCTTGGCCGGAGTTCGAGTGTAAGGCTCGGCAGGACATTCGACCTTACCTCGGCAGGGAGACCAAACTTCCGAGGACTAGGCGGGTGGGGCAAGGGGGCCCGGCCGGAGTTCGAGTGTAAGGCTCGGCAGGACGTTTGACCTTACCTCGGCAGGGAGACCAAGCGTCCCAAGCCTAGTAGGGTCAGGCAAGGGGCTTGGCCGGAGTTCGAGTGTAAGGCTCGGCAGGACGTTCGACCTTACCTCGGCCGGGAGACCAAGCTTCCGAGGACTAGGAGGGTCAGGCAAGGGGGCTTGGCCGGAGTTTGAGTGTAAGGCTCGGCAGGACGTTCGACCGTTCCTCGGCAGGGAGACCAAACTTCCCAAGCCTCGTAGAGTCACGCAAGGGGGCTTGGCCGGAGTTCGAGTGTAAGGCTTGGCACGATGTTCGACCTTACCTCGGAAGGGAGACCAAGCTTCCCTAGATTAGTAGGAGGGTCAGGCAAGGGGGCTTGGCCGGAGTTCGAGAATAAGGCTCGGCAGGACGTTCGACCTTACCTTGGCAGGGAGACCAAGCTTCCCAAGCGTAGGAAGGTGGGGCAAGTGGGCTCGGCCGGAGTTCGAGTGTAAGGCTCGGCAGGACGTTCGACTTTAACTCGGCCGGGAGACCAAGCTTCCGAAGCCTCGTAGGGTCAGGCAAGCGGGCTTAGCTGGAGTTCGCGTGAAAGGCTCGGAAGGACGTTCGACCTTACCTCGGCAGGATGACCAATTTTCCCCAGCCTAGTCGGGTCAGGCAAGGGGGCTTGGCCGGAGTTCGAGTGTAAGGCTCGGCAGGACGTTTGACCTTACCTAGGCAGGGAGACCAAGCTTCCCCAGCCTAGTAGGGTCAGGCAAGGGGGCTTGGCCGGAGTTCGAGTGTAAGGCTCGGCAGGACGTTCGACCTTACCTCAGCAGGGAGACCAAGCGTCCCCAGCCTAGTAGGGTCAGGCAAGGGGCTTGGCCGGAGTTCGAATGTAAGGCTCGGCAGGACGTTCGACCTTACCTCGGCCGGGAGACCAAGCTTCCGAGGACTAGGAGGGTCAGGCAAGGGGGCTTGGCCGGAGTTTGAGTGTAAGGCTCGGCAGGACGTTCGACCGTTCCTCGGCAGGGAGACCAAGCTTCCCAAGCCTCGTAGAGTCACGCAAGGGGGCTTGGCCGGAGTTCGAGTGTAAGGCTTGGCACGATGTTCGACCTTACCTCGGAAGGTAGACCAAGCTTCCCTAGATTAGTAGGAGGGTCAGGCAAGGGGGCTTGGCCGGAGTTCGAGAATAAGGGTCGGCAGGACGTTCGACCTTACCTCGGCAGGGAGACCAAGCTTCCCAAGCGTAGGAAGGTGGGGCAAGTGGGCTCGGCCGGAGTTCGAGTGTAAGGCTCGGCAGGACGTTCGACCTTAACTCGGCCGGGAGACCAAGCTTCCCAAGCCTAGCAGGCAAGTCAGGCAAGGGGGCTTGGCCGGAGTTCGAGTGTACGGCTCGGCAGGACGTTCGACCTTACCTCGGCAGGATGACAAATTTCCCCAGCCTAGTCGGGTCAGGTAAGGGAGCTTGGCCGGAGTTCGAGTGCAAGGCTCGGCTGGACGTTTGACCTTACCTAGGCAGGGGGACCAAGCTTCCCCAGCCTAGTAGGGTCAGGCAAGGGGGCTTGGCCGGAGTTCGAGTGTAAGGCTCGGCAGGACGTTCGACCTTACCTCGGCAGGGAGACCAAGCTTCCCCAGCCTAGTCGGGTCAGGCAAGGGGGCTTGGCCGGAGTTCGAGTGTAAGGCTCGGCAGGACGTTCGACCTTACCTCAGCAGGGAGACCAAGCGTCCCCAGCCTAGTAGGGTCAGGCAAGGGGGCTTGGCCGGAGTTCGAGTGTAAGGCTCGGCAGGATGTTCGACCTTACCTCAGCAGGGAGACCAAGCGTCCCCAGCCTAGTAGGGTCAGGCAAGGGGCTTTGCCGGAGTTCGAGTGTAAGGCTCGGCAGGACGTTCGACCTTACCTCGGCAGGGAGACCAAGCTTCCGAGGACTAGGAGGGTCGGGCAAGGGGGCTTGGCCGGAGTTCGAGAGTAAGGCTCGGCAGGACGTTCGACCTTACCTCGGCAGGGAGAACAAGCTTCCCAAGCCTAGGAGGGTGGGGCAAGTGGGCTTGGCCGGAGTTCGAGTGTAAGGCTTGGCAGTACGTTCGACCTTAACTCGGCAGGCAGACCAAGTTTCCCAAGCCTCGTAGGGTCAGGCAAGGGGGCTTGGCCGGAGTTTGAGTGTAAGGCTCGGCAGGACGTTCGACCCTACCTCGGCAGGATGACCAATTTTCCCCAGCCTAGTCGGGTCAGGCAAGGGGGCTTGGCCGGAGTTCGAGAGTAAAGCTCGGCAGGACGTTCGACCTTACCTCGGCAGGGACACCAAGCTTCCCAAGCCTAGTAGGCAAGTCAGGCAAGGGGGCTTGGCCGGAGTTCGAGAGTAAGGCTCGGCAGGACGTTCGACCTTACCTCAGCAGGGAGACGAAGCTTCCCCAGCCTTGTTGGGTCGGGCAAGGGGCTTGGCCGGAGTTCGAGTGTAAGGCTTGGCAGGACGTTTGACCTTGCCTCAGCAGGGAGACCAAGCTTCCCAAGGCTAGTAGGGTCAGCAAAGGGGGCTTGGCCGGAGTTCGAGTGTTAGGCTCAGCAGGACGTTCGACCTTACCTCGGCAGGGAGACCAAGCTTCCCATGCCTAGGAGGGTTGGGCAAGGGGGCTTGGCTGGAGTTCGAGCGTAAGGCTAGGCAGGACGTTCGACCTTTCCTCGGCAGGGAGACCAAGCTTCCGAAGCCTCGTAGGGTCAGGCAAGCAGGCTTAGCCGGAGTTCGCGTGAAAGGCTCGGAAGGACGTTCGACCTTACCTCGGCAGGGAGACCAAGCTTCCCAAGCCTAGGAGGGTGGGGCAAGTGGGCTTCGCCGGAGTTCGAGTTTAAGGCTAGGCAGGACGTTCGACCTTACCTCGGCAAGGAGACCAAGCTTCCCAAGCCTAGGAGGGTCGGGCAAGGGGGCTTGGCCTGAGTTCGAGTGTAAGGCTCGGCAGGGCGTTCGACCTTACCTCGGCAGCGAGACCAAGCTTCCGCGGACTAGGAGGGTCGGGCAAGGGGGCTTGGCCGGAGTTCGAGAGTAAGGCTCGGCAGGACGTTTGACCTTACCTCGGCAGGGAGACCAAGCTTACCAAGGGTAGTAGTGTCAGGCAAGGGGGCTTGGCCGGAGTTCGAGTGTAAGGCTCGGCAGGATGTTCGACCTTACCTCGGCAGGGAGACCAAGCTTCCGAGGACTAGGAGGGTCGGGCAAGGGGGCCCGGCCGGAGTTAGAGTGTAAGGCTCGGCAGGACGTTCGACCTTACCTCAGCAGGGAGACCAAGCGTCCCCAGCCTAGTAGGGTCAGGCAAGGGGCTTGGCCGGAGTTCGAGTGTAAGGCTCGGCAGGACGTTCGACCTAACCTCAGCAGGGAGACCAAGCTTCCCCAGCGTAGTCGGGTCAGGCAAGGGGGCTTGGCCGGAGTTCGAGTGTAAGGCTCGGCAGGACGTTCGACCTTACCTTGGCAGGGAGACCAAGATTCCCAAGCCTAGGAGGGTGGGGCAAGTGGGCTTGGCTGGAGTTCGAGTGTAAGGCTCGGCAGGACGTTCGACCTTAACTCGGCAGCGAGACCAAGCTTCCCTAGACTAGTAGGCAAGTCAGGCAAGGGGGCTTGGCCGGAGTTCGAGAGTAAGGCTCGGTAGGACGTTCGACCTTTCCACAACAGGGAGACCAAGCTTCCCCGGCCTAGCAGGGCCAGGCAATGGGGGCTTGGCCGGAGTTCGAGTGTAAGGCTCAGCAGGACGTTCGACCTTACCTCGGCTGGGAGACCAAGCTTCCCTTGCCTCGTAGAGACACGCAAGGGGGCCGTGGACGGTGTTTGAGTGTAAGGCTTGGCAATATGTTCGACCTTACCTCGGCAGCGAGACCAAACTTCCCTTGACTAGTAGGCAAGTCAGGCAAGGGGGCTTGGCCGGAGTTCGAGAGTAAGGCTCGGCAGGACGTTCGACCTTACCTCGGCAGGCCGACCAAGCTTCCCAAGCCTCGTAGGTTCAGGTAAGGGGGCTTGGCCGGAGTAAGAGTGTAAGGCTCGGCAGGACGTTCGACCTTAACTCGGCCGGGAGACCAAGCTTCCCAAGCCTAGGAGGGTGGGGTAAGTGGGCTTGGCCGGAGTTCGAGTGTAAGGCTAGGCAGGTCGTTCGACCTTACCTCGGCAAGGAGACCAAGCTTCCCAAGCCTAGGAGGGTCGGGCAAGGGGGCTTGGACGGAGTTCGAGAGTAAGGCTCGGCAGGACGTTAGACCTAACCTCGGCAGCGAGACCAAGCTTCCCAAGCCTAGCAGGCAAGTCAGGCAAGGGGGCTTGGCCGGAGTTCGAGTGTAAGGCTCGGCAGGACGTTCAACCTTACCTCGGCAGGATGACCAATTTTCCCCAGCCTAGTCGGGTCAGGCAAGGGGGCTTGGCCGGAGTTCGAGTGCAAGGCTCGGCAGGACGTTTGACCTTACCTAGGCAGGGAGACCAAGCTTCCCCAGCCTAGTAGGGTCAGGCAAGGGGGCTTGGCCGGAGTTCGAGTGTAAGGCTTGGCAGGACGTTCGACCTTACCTCAGCAGGGAGACCAAGCGTCCCCAGCCTAGTAGGGTCAGGCAAGGGGCTTGGCCGGAGTTCGAGTGTAAGGCTCGGCAGGACGTTCGACCTTACCTCGGCCGGGAGACCAAGCTTCCGAGGACCAGGAGGGTCAGGCAAGGGGGCTTGGCCGGAGTTTGAGTGTAAGGCTCGGCAGGACGTCCGACCGTTCCTCGGCAGGGAGACCAAGCTTCCCAAGCCTCGTAGACTCACGCAAGGGGGCTTGGCCGGAGTTCGAGTGTAAGGCTTGGCACGATGTTCGACCTTCCCTCGGAAGGGAGACCAAGCTTCCCTATATTAGTAGGAGGGTCAGGCAAGGGGGCTTGGCCGGAGTTCGAGAGTAAGGCTCGGCAGGACGTTCGACCTTACCTCGGCCGGGAGACCAAGCTTCCGAGGACCAGGAGGGTCAGGCAAGGGGGCTTGGCCGGAGTTCGAGTTTAAGGCTAGGCAGGACGTTCGACCTCACCTCGGCAAGGAGACCAAGCTTCCCAAGCCTAGGAGGGTCGGGCAAGGGGGCTTGGCCGGAGTTCGAGTGTAAGGCTCGGCAGGACGTTCGTCCTTAACTCGGCAGGCAGACCAAATTTCCCAATCCTCGTAGGGTCGCGCAAGGGGGCTTGGCCGGAGTTCGAGTATAAGCCTCGGCAGGACGTTCGACCGTAACTCGGCAAGCAGACCAAGCTTCCCAAGCCTAGGAGGGTGGGGCAAGTGGGCTTGGGCGTTGTTCGAGTGTAAGGCTAGGCAGGACGTTTGACCTTACCTCGGCAGGATGACCAAGCTTCCCATGCCTAGGAGGGTTGGGCAAGGGGGCTTGGCTGGAGTTCGAGTGTAAGACTTGGCAGGATGTTCGACCTTACCTCGGCAGGCAGACCAAGCTTCCCAAGCCTAGGAGGGTGGGGCAAGTGGGCTTGGCCGGAGTTCGAGGGTAAGGCTCGGCAGGACGTTCGGCCTTAACTCGGCAGGCAGACCAAGCTTCCCAAGCCTAGCAGGCAAGTCAGGCAAGGGGGCTTGGCCGGAGTTCGAGTGTAAGGCTCGGCAGGATGTTCGACCTTACCTCAGCAGGGAGACCAGACTACCCAAGACTAGTAGGAGGGTCAGGCAAGCGGGCTGGTGCGGAGTTGGAGTGTAAGGACCGGCAGGACGTTCGACCTTACCTCGTCAGGGAGACCAAGCTTCCCAAATATAGTAGGGTCAGGTAAGGGGGCTTGGCCAGAGTTCGAGTGTAAGGCTCGGCGGGACGTGCGACCTTACCTGGGCCGGGAGACCAAGCTTCCCATGCCTAGGAGGATGGGGCAAGGGGACTTGGCTGTAGTTCGAGTGTAAGTCTTGGCAGGACGTTCGACCTTACCTCGGAAGGGAGACCAAGCTTCCCCAGCCTAGTAGGGTCTGGCAAGGGGCTTGGCCGAAGTTCGAGTGTAATGCTCGGCAGGAGGTTCGACCTTACCTCGGCAGGGAGACCAAGCTTCCGACGGCTAGTAGGAGGATCAGACAAGGGGGCTTGGCCATAATTCCAGTGTAAGGCTCGGCAGGACGTCTGACATTACCGCGGTAGGGATACCAAGTTTCCCAAGCCTAGCAGGGTCAGTGAAGGGGGCTTGGCCTGAGTCCGAGTGTAAGGCTCGGCAGGACGTTCGACCTTGCCTCGGCAGGGAGACCAAGCTTCCTAAGCCTAGTAGGAGAGTCAGGCATGGGGGGCTTGGCCGGAGTCCGAGTGTAAGGCTCGGCAGAACGATCGACCTTAACTCGGCAGGGAGACCAAGCTACCCAAGCCTAGTAGGGTCAGGCACGGGGGCTTGGCCAGAGTTCCAGTGTAAGGCTCGGCAGGACGTTCGACCTTACCTCGGCTCGGAGACCAAGCTTCCCAAGCCTAGTAGGGTCAGGGAAGGGGGCTTGGCCGAAGTTCGAGTGTAAGGCTCGACAGGACGTTCGACCTTACCTCGGCAGGGAGACCAAGCTTCCCTCGGCTACTGGAGGGTCAGGCAAGGGGGCTTGGCCATAATTCCAGTGTAAGGCTCGGCAGGACGTTCGACCTTACCTCGGCAGGGAGACCAAGCTTCCTAAGCCTAGTAGGAGAGTCAGGCAGGGGGGCTTGGCCGGAGTTTGAGTGTAAGCTTCGGTAGGACATTCGACCTTACCTCGGCCGGGAGACCAAGTTTCCCAAGCCTAGTAGGAGGGTCAGGCAAGGGGGCTTGGCCAGAATTCCAGTATAAGGCTCGGCAGGACGTTTGACCTTACCTCAGCAGGGAGACCAAGCTTCCTAAGCCTAGTAGGAGAGTCAGGCAAGGGGGCTTGGCCGGAGTTCGAGTGTAAGGCTTGGCAGGACGTTTGACCTTACCTCGGCAGGGAGACCAAGTTTCCCATTCCTTGTAGGATCAGGGAAGGGGGCTTAGCCTGAGTCCGAGTGTAAGGCTCGACAGGACGTTCGACCTTACCTCGGCAGGGAGACCAAGCTTCCCACGGGTAGTAGGAGGGTCAGGCAAGGGGGCTTGGCCATAATTCCAGTGTAAGGCTCGGCAGGATGTTTGACCTTACTGCGGCAGGGATACCCAGTTTCCCAAGCCTAGTAGGGTCAGTGAAGGGTGCTTGGCCTGAGTTCGAGTGTAAGGCTCGGCAGTACGTTCGACTTTACCTCGGCAGGGAGAGCAACCTACCCAAGTCTAGTAGGAGGCTCAGGCAAGGGGGCTTGGCCGGAGTTCGAGTGTAATGCTCGGCAGGCCGTCCGACCTTACCTCGGCAGGGAGACCAAGCTTCCCAAGCCTAGTAGGGTCAGGCAAGGGGACTTGGCCGGACTTAGAAAGTAAGGCTCGGCAGGACGTCCGACCTTACCTCGGCTGGGAGACCAAGGTTCCCAAGCCTAGTAGGAGAGTCAGGCAAGGGGGCTTGGCCAGAATTCGAGTGTAATGCTCGGCAGGACGTCCGACCTTACCTTGGCAGGGAGACCAAGCTTCCCAAGCCTAGTAGGAGAGTCAGGCAAGCGGTCTTGGCCAGAATTTGAGAGTAAGGCTCGGCAGGAAGTTCAACCTTACCTCGGCAGGGAGACCAAGCTTCCCAAGCTGAGTAGGGACAGGCAAGGGGGCTTGGCCGGAGTCCGAGTGTAAGGCTCGGCAGGACGTCCGAACTTACCTCGGCAGGGAGACCAAGCCTCCCGAGCCTAGTAGGAGGGTCAGGCAAGGAGGCTTGGCCAGAATTCAAGTGTAATGCTCGGCCGGACGTCCGACCTTACCTCGGCAGGGAGACCAAGCTTCCCAAGCCTAGTAGGGTCAGGGAAGGGGGCTGGGCCAGAATTCGAGTGTAATGCTCGGCAGGACGTTCGACCTTACCTCGGCAGGGAGACCAAGCTTCCCAAACCTAGTAGGAGAATCAGGCAAGGGGGCTTGGCCAGAATTCGAGTGTAAGGCTCGGCAGGATGTTCGAACTTACCTCGGCAGGGAGACCAAGGTTCCCAAGCCTAGTAGGGTCAGGCAAGGGGGCTTGGCTGGAGTTCGAGTGTGAGCCTCGGCAGGACACTCGATCATACCTTGCCTGGGAGACCAAGTTTCCCAAGCCTAGTAGGGTCAGGGAATGGGGCTTGGCCTGAGTCCGAGTATAAGGCTCGGCAGGACGTTCGACCTTTCCTCGGCAGGGGGACCAAGCTTCCTAAGCCTAGTAGGAGAGTCAGGCATGGGGGGCTTGGCCGGAGTTTGAGTGTAAGCTTCGGCAGGACATTCGACCTTACCTCGGCCGGGAGACCAAGTTTCCCAATCCTAGTAGGAGGGTCAGGCCAGGGGGCTTGGCCAGAATTCGAGTATAAGGCTCGGCAGGACGTTCGACCTTACCTCGGCAGGGAGACCGAGCATCCTAAGCCGAGTAGGAGAGTCAGGCATGGGGGCCTTGCCCGAAGTTCGAGTGTAAGGCTCGGCAGTCGACCTTGCCTTGGCAGGGAGACCAAGCTACCTAAGCCTAGTAGGGTCAGGGAAGGGGGCTTGGCCAGAATTCGAGTGTAATGCTCGGCAGGACGTTCGACCTTACCTCGGCAGGGAGACCAAGCTTCCCAAGCCTAGTAGGTGAGTCAGGCAAGCGGTCTTGGCCAGAATTCGAGTGTAAGGCTCGGCAGGACGTTTGACCTTACCTCGGCAGGGAGACCAAGCTTCCCAAGCTGAGTAGGGTCAGGCAAGGTGGCTTGGCCGGTGTCCGAGTGTAAGGCTCGGCAGGACGTCCGAACTTACCTCGGCAGGGAGACCAAGCTTCCCAAGCCTAGTAGGGTCAGGCAAGGGGGCTTGGCTGGAGTTCGAGTGTAAGCCTCGGCAGGACATTCGATCTTACCTCGCCTGGGAGACCAAGTTTCCCAAGCCGAGTAGGGTCAGGGAATGGGGCTTGGCCTGAGTCCGAGTGTAAGGCTCGGCAGGACGTTCGACCTTACCTCGGCAGGGAGAGAAGCTTCCCAAGCCTAGTAGGAGGGTCAGGCAAGGGGGCTTGGCTGGAGTTTGAGTCTAAGGTTCGGCAGGGCTTTCGACCTTACCTCGGCAGGGAGACCAAGCTTACCAAGCCTAGCAGGAGCGTCAGGCAAATGGGCTCGGCCATAATTCGAGTGTAAGGCTCGGCGGGATGTTCGACCTTTACCTCGGCAGGGTGACCAGATTTCCCAAGCCTAGTAGGAGAGTCAGGCTAGCAGGCTTGTCCGGAGTTCTAGTGTAAGGCCCGGCAGCACGTTCGACCTTACCGTGGCAGGGAGACCAAGTTTCCCAAGCCTAGTACGCGGGTCAGGTAAGGGGGCTTGGCCAGAATTCGAGTGTAAGGCTCGGCAGGACGTCCGACCTTACCTCGGAAGGGAGACCAAGCTTCCCCAGCCTAGTAGGGTCAGGCAAGGGGGCTTGTCTAGAGTTCGAGTGTAAGGCTCGGCAGGACGTTCGACCTTACCTCGGCAGGGAGACCAAGTTTCCCAAGCCTACTAGGAGGGTCAGGCAAGGGGGCTTGGCCAGAATTCGCGGATAAGGCTCGGCAGGACATTCGACCTTACCTCGGCAGGAAGACCAAGCTTCCTAAGCCTAGTAGGAGAGTCAGGCATGGGGGCCTTGGGCAGAGTTGGAGTGTAAGGCTCGGCAGGACATTCGACCTTGCCTTGGCAGTGAGACCAAGCTACCCAAGCCTAGTAGGGTCAGGGAAGGGGGCTTGGCCAGAATTCGAGTGTAATGCTCAGCAGGACGTTCGACCTTACCTCGGCAGGGAGACCAAGCTTCCCAAGCCTAGTAGGAGAGTCAGGCAAGCGGTATTGGCCAGAATTCGAGAGTAAGGCTCGGCAGGACGTTCGACCTTACCTCGGCAGGGAGGCCAGGCTTCCCAAGCTGAGTAGGGACAGGCAAGGGGGCTTGGCCGGAGTCCGAGTGTAAGGCTCGGCAGGAAGTTCGACCTAACCTCAGCAGGTTGACCAGACTTCCCAATCCTAGTAGGAGAGTCAGGCAAGCAGGCTTGTCCAGAGTTCTAGTGTAAGGCCCTGTAGCACATTCGACCTTACCGTGGCAGGGAGACTAAGTTTCCCAAGCCTAGTTGGAGCGTCAGGCAAGGGGGCTTGGCCAGAATTCGAGTGTAAGGCTCGGCAGGACGTTCGACCTTACCACGGCAGGGAGACCAAGCTTCCCAAGCCTAGCAGGAGGGTCAGGCAAGGGGGCTTGGCCAGAGTTCGAATGTAAGGCTCAGCTGGATGTTAGACCTTACCTCGGCAGGGAGACCAGACTTCCCAAGCCTAGTAGGAGAGTCAGGCAAGGGGGCTTGGCCGGAGTTCGAGTGTAAGGCTTGGCAGGACGTTTGACCTTACCTTGGCCGGGAGACCAAGCTTCCTAAGCCTAGTAGGAGAGCCAGGCAAGGGGGCTTGTCCAGAATTCGAGTGTATGGCTCGGCAGGACGTTCGACCTTACCTCAGCAGGGAGACCAAGTTTCCCATTCCTTGTAGGGTCAGGGAAGGGGGCTTAGCCAGAGTCCGAGTGTAAGGCTCGGCAGGACGTTCGACCTTACCTCGGCAGGGAGACCAAGCTTCCCACGGCTAGTAGGAGGGTCAGGCAAGGGGGCTTGGCCATAATTCCAGTGTAAGGCTCGGCAGGACGTTTGACCTTACTGCGGCAGGGATACCAAGTTTCCCAAGCCTAGTAGGGTCAGTGAAGGGTGCTTGGCCTGAGTCCGAGTGTAAGGCTCGGCAGGACGTTCGACTTTACCTCGGCAGGGAGAGCAACCTACCCAAGTCTAGTTGGAGGGTCAGGCAAGGGCGCTTGGCCGGAGTTCGAGTGTAAGGCTCGGCAGGACGTTCGACCTTACCTCGGCACGGAGACCAAGCTTCCCAAGCCTAGTAGGGTCAGGGAAAGGGGCTTGGCCAGAATTCGAGTGTAATGCTCGGCAGGCCGTCCGACCTTACCTCGGCAGGGAGACCAAGCTTCCCAAGCCTAGTAGGAGAGTCAGGCAAGCGGTCTTGGCCAGAATTTGAGAGTAAGGCTCGGCAGGACGTTCGACCTTACCTCGGCAGGGAGACCAAGCTTCCCAAGCCTAGTAGGAGCGTCAGGCAAGGGGGCTTGGCCGGAGTCCGAGTGTAAGGCTCGGCAGGACGTCCGAACTTACCTCGGCAGGGAGACCAAGCCTCCCGAGCCTAGTAGGAGGGTCAGGCAAGGGGGCTGTGCCAGAATTCAAGTGTAATGCTCGGCAGGACGTCCGACCTTACCTCGGCAGGGAGAACAAGCTTCCCAAGCCTAGTAGGGTCAGGCAACGGGACTTGGCCGGAGTTAGAATATAAGGCTCGGCAGGACGTTCGACCTTACCTCGGCAGGGAGACCAAGCTACCCAAGCCTAGTAGGAGTATCCGGCAAGCGGTCTTGGCCAGAAATCGAGTGTAATGCTCGGCAGGATGTTCGAACTTGCCTCGGCAGGGAGACCAAGCTTCCCACGGCTAGTAGGAGGGTCAGGCAAGGGGGCTTGGCCGGAGTTCGAGTGTAAGGCTCGGCAGGATGTTCGACCTTACCTCGGCACGGAGACCAAGCTTCCCAAGCCTAGTAGGGTCAGGGAAGGGGGCTTGGCCAGAATTCGAGTGTAATTCTCGGCAGGACGTCCGACCTTACCTCGGCAGGGAGACCTAGCCTCCCAAGCCTAGTAGGGTCAGGCAAGGGGACTTGGCCGGAGTTAGAATGTAAGGCTCGGCAGGACGTCCGACCTTACCTCGGCAGGGAGACCAAGCTTCCCAAGCCTAGTAGGGTCAGGGAAGGGGGCTTGGCCAGAATTCGAGTGTAATGCTCGGCAGGACGTCCGACCTTACCTTGGCAGGGAGACCAAGCTTCCCAAGTCTAGTAGAGTCAGGCATGGGGACTTGGCCGGAGTTTGAGTGTAAGGCTCGGCAGGATGTTCGACCTTACCTTGGCAGCGAGACCAAGCTTCCCTAGACTAGTAGGAGGGTCAGGGAATGGGGCTTGGCCGGAGTTCGAGAGTAAGGCTCGGCAGGACGTTTGACCTTACCGCGGCAGGGAGACCAAGTTTCCCATTCCTTGTAGGGTCAGGGAAGGGGGCTTAGCCTGAGTCCGAGTGTAAGGCTCGGCAGGACGTTCGACCTAACCTCGGCAGGGAGACCAAGCTTCCCAAGCCTAGCAGGAGGGTCAGGCAAGGGGGCTTGGCCATAATTCCAGTGTAAGGCTCGGCAGGACGTTTGACCTTACTGCGGCAGGGATACCAAGTTTCCCAAGCCTAGTAGGGTCAGTGAAGGGTGCTTGGCCTGAGTCCGAGTGTAAGGCTCGGCAGGACGTTCGACTTTACCTCGGCAGGGAGAGCAATCTACCCAAGTCTAGTTGGAGGGTCAGGCAAGGGCGCTTGGCCGGAGTTCGAGTGTAAGGCTCGGCAGGACGTTCGACATTACCTCGGCACGGAGACCAAGCTTCCCAAGCCTAGTAGGGTCAGGGAAGGGGGCTTGGCCAGAATTCGAGTGTAATGCTCGGCAGGCCGTCCGACCTTACCTCGGCAGGGAGACCAAGCTTCCCAAGCTGAGTAGGGACAGGCAAGGGGGCTTGGCCGGAGTCCGAGTGTAAGGCTCGGCAGGACGTCCGAACTTACCTCGGCAGGGAGGCCAAGCCTCCCGAGCCTAGTAGGAGGGTCAGGCAAGGAGGCTTGGCCAGAATTCGAGTGTAATGCTCGGCAGGACGTCCGAACTTACGTCGGCAGGGAGGCCAAGCTTCCCAAGCCTAGTAGGGTCAGGCAAGGGGGCTTGGCTGGAGTTCAAGTGTTATCCTCGGCGGGACATTCGATCTTACCTCGCCTGGGAGACCAAGTTTCCCAAGCTGAGTAGGGTCAGGGAATGGGGCTTGGCCTGAGTCCGAGTGTAAGGCTCGGCAGGACGTTCGACCTAACCTCGGCAGGGAGACCAAGCTTCCCAAGCCTAGCAGGAGGGTCAGGAAAATGGGCACGGCCATAATTCGAGTGTAAGGCTCGGCAGGATGTTCGACCTTACCTCGGCAGGTTGACCAGACTTCCCAATCCTAGTAGGAGAGTCAGGCAAGCAGGCTTGTCCGGAGTTCTAGTGAAAGGCCCTGTAGCACATTCGACCTTACCGTGGCAGGGAGACTAAGTTTCCCAAGCCTAGTAGGACGGTCAGGCAAGGGGGCTTGGCCAGAATTCGAGTGTAAGGCTCGGCAGGACGTTCGACCTTACCACGGCAGGGAGACCAAGCTTCCCAAGCCTAGTAGGAGCGTCAGGCAAGGGGGCTTGGCCGGAGTTCGAGTGTAAGGCTTGGCAGGACGTTCGACCTTACCTCGGCAGGGAGACCAAGCTTCCCAAGCCTAGTAGGAGCGTCAGGCAAGGGGGCTTGGCCGGAGTTCGAGTGTAAGGCTTGGCAGGACGTTCGACCTTACCTCGGCAGGAAGACCAAGCTTCCTGAGCCTAGTAGGAGAGCCAGGCAAGGGGGCTTGGCCAGAATTCGGGTGTATGGCTCGGCAGGACGTTCGACCTTAACTCGGAAGGGAGACCAAGTTTCCCATTCCTAGTAGGGTCAGGGAAGGGGGCTTAGCCTGAGTCCGAGTGTAAGGCTCGGCAGGACGTTCGACCTTACCTCGGCAGGGAGACCAAGCTTCCCACGGCTAGTAGGAGAGCCAGGCAAGGGGGCTGGGCCAGAATTCGGGTGTATGGCTCGGCAGGACGTTCGACCTTAACTCGGAAGGGAGACCAAGTTTCCCATTCCTAGTAGGGTCAGGGAAGGGGGCTTGGCCAGAATTCGAGTGTAATGCTCGGCAGGACGTCCGACCTTACCTCGGCAGGGAGACCAAGCTTCCCAAGCCTAGTAGGGTCAGGCAAGGGGACTTGGCCGGAGTTAGAATGTAAGGCTCGGCAGGACGTCCGACCTTACCTCGGCAGGGAGACCAAGGTTCCCAAGCCTAGTAGGGTCAGGGAAGGGGGCTTGGCCAGAATTCGAGTGTAATGCTCGGCAGGACGTCCGACCTTACCTTGGCAGGGAGACCAAGCTTCCCAAGTCTAGTAGAGTCAGGCAAGGGGACTTGGCCGGAGTTCGAGTGTAAGGCTCGGCAGGACGTCCGACCTTACCTCGGCAGGGAGACCAAGTTTCCCATGCCTAGTAGGGTCAGGGAAGGGGGCTTAGCCTGAGTCCGAGTGTAAGGCTCGGCAGGATGTTCGACGTTACCTTGGCAGCGAGACCAAGCTTCCCTAGAGTAGTAGGAGGGTCAGGCAAGGGGGCTTGACCGGAGTTCGAGAGTAAGGCTCGGCAGGACGTTTGACCTTACCGCGGCAGGGATACCAAGTTTCCCAAGCCTAGTAGGGTCAGTGAAGGGTGCTTGGCCTGAGTTCGAGTGTAAGGCTCGGCAGGACGTCCGACCTTACCTTGGCAGGGAGACCAGGCTTCCCAAGCCTAGTAGGAGAGTCAGGCAAGCGGTCTTGGCCAGAATTTGAGAGTAAGGCTCGGCAGGACATTCGACCTTACCTCGGCAGGGAGACCAAGCTTCCCAAGCTGAGTAGGGACAGGCAAGGGGGCTTGGCCGGAGTCCGAGTGTAAGGCTCGGCAGGACGTTCGACCTTACCTTGGCAGGGAGACCAAGCCTCCCGAGCCTAGTAGGAGGGTCAGGCAAGGGGGCTGTGCCAGAATTCAAGTGTAATGCTTGGCAGGACGTCCGACCTTACCTCGGCAGGGAGACCAAGCTTCCCAAGCCTAGTAGGGTCAGGCAAGGGGGCTTGGCTGGAGTTCGAGTGTAACCCTCGGCAGGACATTCGATCTTACCTCGCCTGGGAGACCAAGTTTCCCAAGCTGAGTAGGGTCAGGGAATGGGGCTTGGCCTGTGTCCGACTGTAAGGCTTGGCAGGACGTTCGACCTAACCTCGGCAGGGAGACCAAGCTTCCCAAGCCTAGCAGGAGGGTCAGGCAAATGGGCACGGCCATAATTCGAGTGTAAGGCTCGGCAGGATGTTCGACCTTACCTCGGCAGGTTGACTAGACTTCCCAATCCTAGTAGGAGAGTCAGGCAAGCAGGCTTGTCCGGAGTTCTAGTGTAAGGCCCTGTAGCACATTCGACCTTACCGTGGCAGGGAGACGAAGTTTCCCAAGCCTAGTAGGAGGGTCAGGCAAGGGGGCTTGGCCAGAATTCGAGTGTAAGGCTCGGCAGGACGTTCGACCTTACCACGGCAGGGAGACCAAGCTTCCCAAGCCTAGTAGGAGCGTCAGGCAAGGGGGCTTGGCCGGAGTTCGAGTGTAAGGCTTGGCAGGACGTTCGACCTTACCTCGGCAGGGAGACCAAGCTTCCTAAGCCTAGTAGGAGAGCCAGGCAAGGGGGCTTGGCCAGAATTCGGGTGTATGGCTCGGCAGGACGTTCGACCTTAACTCGGCAGGAAGACCAAGCTTCCTGAGCCTAGTAGGAGAGCCAGGCAAGGGGGCTTGGCCAGAATTCGGGTGTATGGCTCGGCAGGACGTTCGACCTTAACTCGGAAGGGAGACCAAGTTTCCCATTCCTAGTAGGGTCAGGGAAGGGGGCTTAGCCTGAGTCCGAGTGTAAGGCTCGGCAGGACGTTCGACCTTACCTCGGCAGGGAGACCAAGCTTCCCACGGCTAGTAGGAGAGCCAGGCAAGGGGGCTGGGCCAGAATTCGGGTGTATGGCTCGGCAGGACGTTCGACCTTAACTCGGAAGGGAGACCAAGTTTCCCATTCCTAGTAGGGTCAGGGAAGGGGGCTTGGCCAGAATTCGAGTGTAATGCTCGGCAGGACGTCCGACCTTACCTCGGCAGGGAGACCAAGCTTCCCAAGCCTAGTAGGGTCAGGCAAGGGGACTTGTCCGGAGTTAGAATGTAAGGCTCGGCAGGACGTCCGACCTTACCTCGGCAGGGAGACCAAGCTTCCCAAGCCTAGTAGGGTCAGGGAAGGGGGCTTGGCCAGAATTCCAGTGTAATGCTCGGCAGGACGTCCGACCTTACCTTGGCAGGGAGACCAAGCTTCCCAAGTCTAGTAGAGTCAGGCAAGGGGACTTGGCCGGAGTTCGAGTGTAAGGCTCGGCAGGACGTCCGACCTTACCTCGGCAGGGAGACCAAGTTTCCCATGCCTAGTAGGGTCAGGGAAGGGGGCTTAGCCTGAGTCCGAGTGTAAGGCTCGGCAGGATGTTCGACTTTACCTTGGCAGCGAGACCAAGCTTCCCTAGACTAGTAGGAGGGTCAGGCAAGGGGGCTTGACCGGAGTTCGAGAGTAAGGCTCGGCAGGACGTTTGACCTTACCGCGGCAGGGATACCAAGTTTCCCAAGCCTAGTAGGGTCAGTGAAGGGTGCTTGGCCTGAGTTCGAGTGTAAGGCTCGGCAGGACGTCCGACCTTACCTTGGCAGGGAGACCAGGCTTCCCAAGCCTAGTAGGAGAGTCAGGCAAGCGGTCTTGCCCATAATTCCAGTGTAAGGCTCGGCAGGACGTTTGACCTTACTGCGGCAGGGATACCAAGTTTCCCAAGCCTAGTAGGGTCAGTGAAGGGTGCTTGGCCTGAGTCCGAGTGTAAGGCTCGGCAGGACGTTCGACTTTACCTCGGCAGGGAGAGCAACCTACCCAAGTCTAGTTGGAGGGTCAGGCAAGGGCGCTTGGCCGGAGTTCGAGTGTAAGGCTCGGCAGGACGTTCGACATTACCTCGGCACGGAGACCAAGCTTCCCAATCCTAGTAGGGTCAGGGAAGGGGGCTTGGCCAGAATTCGAGTGTAATGCTCGGCAGGCCGTCCGACCTTACCTCGGCAGGGAGACCAAGCTTCCCAAGCTGAGTAGGGACAGGCAAGGGGGCTTGGCCGGAGTCCGAGTGTAAGGCTCGGCAGGACGTCCGAACTTACCTCGGCAGGGAGGCCAAGCCTCCCGAGCCTAGTAGGAGGGTCAGGCAAGGAGGCTTGGCCAGAATTCGAGTGTAATGCTCGGCAGGACGTCCGAACTTACGTCGGCAGGGAGACCAAGCTTCCCAAGCCTAGTAGGGTCAGGCAAGGGGGCTTGGCTGGAGTTCAAGTGTTATCCTCGGCGGGACATTCGATCTTACCTCGCCTGGGAGACCAAGTTTCCCAAGCTGAGTAGGGTCAGGGAATGGGGCTTGGCCTGAGTCCGAGTGTAAGGCTCGGCAGGACGTTCGACCTAACCTCGGCAGGGAGACCAAGCTTCCCAAGCCTAGCAGGAGGGTCAGGAAAATGGGCACGGCCATAATTCGAGTGTAAGGCTCGGCAGGATGTTCGACCTTACCTCGGCAGGTTGACCAGACTTCCCAATCCTAGTAGGAGAGTCAGGCAAGCAGGCTTGTCCGGAGTTCTAGTGAAAGGCCCTGTAGCACATTCGACCTTACCGTGGCAGGGAGACTAAGTTTCCCAAGCCTAGTAGGACGGTCAGGCAAGGGGGCTTGGCCAGAATTCGAGTGTAAGGCTCGGCAGGACGTTCGACCTTACCACGGCAGGGAGACCAAGCTTCCCAAGCCTAGTAGGAGCGTCAGGCAAGGGGGCTTGGCCGGAGTTCGAGTGTAAGGCTTGGCAGGACGTTCGACCTTACCTCGGCAGGGAGACCAAGCTTCCCAAGCCTAGTAGGAGCGTCAGGCAAGGGGGCTTGGCCGGAGTTCGAGTGTAAGGCTTGGCAGGACGTTCGACCTTACCTCGGCAGGAAGACCAAGCTTCCTGAGCCTAGTAGGAGAGCCAGGCAAGGGGGCTTGGCCAGAATTCGGGTGTATGGCTCGGCAGGACGTTCGACCTTAACTCGGAAGGGAGACCAAGTTTCCCATTCCTAGTAGGGTCAGGGAAGGGGGCTTAGCCTGAGTCCGAGTGTAAGGCTCGGCAGGACGTTCGACCTTACCTCGGCAGGGAGACCAAGCTTCCCACGGCTAGTAGGAGAGCCAGGCAAGGGGGCTGGGCCAGAATTCGGGTGTATGGCTCGGCAGGACGTCCGACCTTACCTCGGCAGGGAGACCAAGTTTCCCATGCCTAGTAGGGTCAGGGAAGGGGGCTTAGCCTGTGTCCGAGTGTAAGGCTCGGCAGGATGTTCGACGTTACCTTGGCAGCGAGACCAAGCTTCCCTAGACTAGTAGGAGGGTCAGGCAAGGGGGCTTGACCGGAGTTCGAGAGTAAGGCTCGGCAGGACGTTTGACCTTACCGCGGCAGGGATACCAAGTTTCCCAAGCCTAGTAGGGTCAGTGAAGGGTGCTTGGCCTGAGTTCGAGTGTAAGGCTCGGCAGGACGTCCGACCTTACCTTGGCAGGGAGACCAGGCTTCCCAAGCCTAGTAGGAGAGTCAGGCAAGCGATCTTGGCCAGAATTTGAGAGTAAGGCTCGGCAGGACGTTCGACCTTACCTCGGCAGGGAGACCAAGCTTCCCAAGCTGAGTAGGGACAGGCAAGGGGGCTTGGCCGGAGTCCGAGTGTAAGGCTCGGCAGGACGTTCGACATTACCTTGGCAGGGAGACCAAGCCTCCCGAGCCTAGTAGGAGGGTCAGGCAAGGGGGCTGTGCCAGAATTCAAGTGTAATGCTTGGCAGGACGTCCAACCTTACCTCGGCAGGGAGACCAAGCTTCCCAAGCCTAGTAGGGTCAGGGAAGGGGACTTGGCCAGAATTCGAGTGTAATGCTCGGCAGGACGTTCGACCTTACCTCGGCAGGGAGACCAAGCTACCCAAGCCTAGTAGGAGAATCCGGCAAGCGGTCTTGGCCAGAATTCGAGTGTAATGCTCGGCAGGATGTTCGAACTTACCTCGGCAGGGAGACCAAGCTTCCCAAGCCTAGTAGGGTCAGGCAAGGGGGCTTGGCTGGAGTTCGAGTGTAACCCTCGGCAGGACATTCGATCTTACCTCGCCTGGGAGACCAAGTTTCCCAAGCTGAGTAGGGTCAGGGAATGGGGCTTGGCCTGTGTCCGACTGTAAGGCTTGGCAGGACGTTCGACCTAACCTCGGCAGGGAGACCAAGCTTCCCAAGCCTAGCAGGAGGGTCAGGCAAATGGGCACGGCCATAATTCGAGTGTAAGGCTCGGCAGGATGTTCGACCTTACCTCGGCAGGTTGACTAGACTTCCCAATCCTAGTAGGAGAGTCAGGCAAGCAGGCTTGTCCGGAGTTCTAGTGTAAGGCCCTGTAGCACATTCGACCTTACCGTGGCAGGGAGACGAAGTTTCCCAAGCCTAGTAGGAGGGTCAGGCAAGGGGGCTTGGCCAGAATTCGAGTGTAAGGCTCGGCAGGACGTTCGACCTTACCACGGCAGGGAGACCAAGCTTCCCAAGCCTAGTAGGAGCGTCAGGCAAGGGGGCTTGGCCGGAGTTCGAGTGTAAGGCTTGGCAGGACGTTCGACCTTACCTCGGCAGGGAGACCAAGCTTCCTAAGCCTAGTAGGAGAGCCAGGCAAGGGGGCTTGGCCAGAATTCGGGTGTATGGCTCGGCAGGACGTTCGACCTTAACTCGGAAGGGAGACCAAGTTTCCCATTCCTAGTAGGGTCAGGGAAGGGGGCTTAGCCTGAGTCCGAGTGTAAGGCTCGGCAGGACGTTCGACCTTACCTCGTCAGGGAGACCAAGCTTCCCACGGCTAGTAGGAGGGTCAGGCAAGGGGGCTTGGCCGGAGTTCGAGTGTAAGGCTCGGCAGGATGTTCGACCTTACCTCGGCACGGAGACCAAGCTTCCCAAGCCTAGTAGGGTCAGGGAAGGGGGCTTGGCCAGAATTCGAGTGTAATGCTCGGCAGGACGTCCGACCTTACCTCGGCAGGGAGACCAAGCCTCCCAAGCCTAGTAGGTTCAGGCAAGGGGACTTGGCCGGAGTTAGAATGTAAGGCTCGGCAGGACGTCCGACCTTACCTCGGCAGGGGGACCAAGCTTCCCAAGCCTAGTAGGGTCAGGGAAGGAGGCTTGGCCAGAATTCGAGTGTAATGCTCGGCAGGACGTCCGACCTTACCTTGGCAGGGAGACCAAGCTTCCCAAGTCTAGTAGAGTCAGGCAAGGGGACTTGGCCGGAGTTCGAGTGTAAGGCTCGGCAGGATGTTCGACCTTACCTTGGCAGCGAGACCAAGCTTCCCTAGACTAGTAGGAGGGTCAGGCAAGGGGGCTTGGCCGGAGTTCGAGAGTAAGGCTCGGCAGGACGTTTGACCTTATCGCGGCAGGGATACCAAGTTTCCCAAGCCTAGTAGGAGAGTCAGGCAAGCGGTCTTGGCCAGAATTTGAGAGTAAGGCTCAGCAGGACGTTCGACCTTACCTCGGCAGGGAGACCAAGCTTCCCAAGCTGAGTAGGGACAGGCAAGGGGGCTTGGCCGGAGTCCGAGTGTAAGGCTCGGCAGGACGTCCGAACTTACCTCGGCAGGGAGACCAAGCCTCCCGAGCCTAGTAGGAGGGTCAGGCAAGGGGGCTGTGCCAGAATTCAAGTGTAATGCTCGGCAGGACGTCCGACCTTACCTCGGCAGGGAGACCAAGCTTCCCAAGCCTAGTAGGGTCAGGGAAGGGGGCTTGGCCAGAATTCGAGTGTAATGCTCGGCAGGACGTTCGACGTTACCTCGGCAGGGAGACCAAGCTACCCAAGCCTAGTAGGAGTATCCGGCAAGCGGTCTTGGCCAGAATTCGAGTGTAATGCTCGGCAGGATGTTCGAACTTACCTCGGCAGGGAGACCAAGCTTCCCAAGCCTAGTAGGGTCAGGCAAGGGGGCTTGGCTGGAGTTCGAGTGTAACCCTCGGCAGGACATTCGATCTTACCTCGCCTGGGAGACCAAGTTTCCCAAGCTGAGTAGGGTCAGGGAATGGGGCTTGGCCTGAGTCCGAGTGTAAGGCTCGGCAGGACGTTCGACCTAACCTCGGCAGGGAGACCAAGCTTCCCAAGCCTAGCAGGAGGGTCAGGCAAATGGGCACGGCCATAATTCGAGTGTAAGGCTCGGCAGGATGTTCGACCTTACCTCGGCAGGTCGACTAGACTTCCCAATCCTACTAGGAGAGTCAGGCAAGCAGGCTTGTCCGGAGTTCTAGTGTAAGGCCCTGTAGCACATTCGACCTTACCGTGGCAGGGAGACGAAGTTTCCCAAGCGTAGTAGGAGAGTCAGGCAAGGGGGCTTGCCCAGAATTCGAGTGTAAGGCTCGGCAGGACGTTCGACCTTACCCCGGCAGGGAGACCAAGCCTCCCAAGCCTAGCAGGAGGGTCAGGATAGGGGGCTTGGCCGGAGTTCGAGTGTAAGGCTTGGCAGGACGTTCGACCTTACCTCGGCAGGGAGACCAAGCTTCCTAAGCCTAGTAGGAGCGCCAGGCAAGGGGGCTTGGCCAGAATTCGAGTGTAAGGCTCGGCAGGACGTTCGACCTTACCTCGGCAGGGAGACCAATCTTCCCCAACATAGTAGGGTCAGGCAAGGGGGCTTGGCCATAATTCCAGTGTAAGGCTCGGCAGGACGTTTGACCTTACTGCGGCAGGGATACCAAGTTTCCCAAGCCTAGTAGGGTCAGTGAAGGGTGCTTGGCCTGCGTCCGAGTGTAAGGCTCGGCAGGACGTTCGACCTTACCTCGGCAGGGAGAGCAACCTACCCAAGTCTAGTAGGAGGGTCAGGCAAGGGGGCTTGGCCGGAGTTCGAGTGTAAGGCTCGGCAGGACTTACGACCTTACCTCGGCACGGAGACCAAGCTTCCCAAGCCTAGTAGGGTCAGGGAAGGGGGCTTGGCCAGAATTCGAGTGTAATGCTCGGCAGCACGTCCGACCTTACCTCGGCAGGGAGACCAAGCTTCCCAAGCCTAGTAGGGTCAGGCAAGGGGACTTGTCCGGAGTTAGAATGTAAGGCTCGGCAGGACGTTCGACCTTACCTCGGCAGGGAGACCAAGCTTCCCAAGCCTAGTAGGGTCAGGGAAGGGGGCTTGGCCAGAATTCGAGTGTAATGCTCGGCAGGACGTCCGACCTTACCTTGGCAGGGAGACCAAGCTTCCCAAGCCTAATAGAGTCAGGCAAGGGGACTTGGCCGGAGTTCGAGTGTAAGGTTCGGAAGGACGTCCGACCTTACCTCGGCAGGGAGACCAAGTTTCCCATGCCTAGTAGGGTCAGGGAAGGGGGCTTAGCCTGAGTCCGAGTGTAAGGCTCGGCAGGATGTTCGACCTTACCTCAGCAGGGAGACCAAGCTTCCCAAGCTGAGTAGGGACAGGCAAGGGGGCTTGGCCGGAGTTCGAGTGTAAGGCTCGGCAGGACGTCCGAACTCACCTCGGCAGGCAAACCAAGCCTCCCAAGCCTAGTAGGAGGGTGCGGCAAGGGGGCTTGGCCGGAGTTCAAGTGTAAGGCTCGGTAGGATGTTCGAACTTACCTCGGCAGGGAGACCAAGTTTCCCAAGCCTAGTAGGGTCAGGCAAGGGGGCTTGGCTGGAGTTCGAGTGTAAGCCTCGGCAGGACATTCGATTTTACCTCGGCAGGGAGACCAAGCTTCCCAAGCCTAGCAGGAGGGTCAGGCAAGGGGGCTTGGACAGAGTTCGAATGTAAGGCTCAGCCGGATGTTCGTCCTTACCTCGGCGGGGAGACCAGACTTCCCAAGCCTAGTAGGAGAGTCAGGCAAGCGGTCTTGGCCAGAATTCGAGTGTAAGGCTCGGCAGGATGTTCGACCTTACCTCGGCAGGGAGACCAAGCTTCCCAAGCCTAGTAGGGTCAGGAAGGGGGCTTGGCTGGAGTTCACGTGTAATGCTCGGCAGGACGTCCGACCTTACCTCGGCAGGGAGACCAAGCTTCCCAAGCCTAGTAGGTGGGTCAGGGGAGGGGGCTTGGCCAGAATAAGAGTGTAATGCTCGGCAGGACGTTCGACCTTGCCTCGGCAGGGAGACCAAGCTTCCCAAGCCTAGTAGGAGAATCAGGCAAGCGGTCTTGGCCAGAATTCGAGTGTAAGGCTCGGCAGGATGTTCGAACTTACCTCGGCAGGGAGACCAAGCTTCCCAAGCCTAGTAGGGTCAGGCAAGGGGGCTTGGCTGGAGTTCAAGTGTAAGCCTCGGCAGGACATTCGATCTTACCTCGCCTGGGAGACCAAGTTTCCCAAGCGGAGTAGGGTCAGGGAATGGGGCTTGGCCTGAGTCCGAGTGTAATGCTCGGCAGGACGTTCGACCTAACCTCGGCAGGGAGACCAAGCTTCCCAAGCCTAGCAGGAGGGTCAGGCAAATCGGCACGGCCATAATTCGAGTGTAAGGCTCGGCAGGATGTTCGACCTTACCTCGGCAGGTTGACCAGACTTCCCAAGCCTAGTAGGAGAGTCAGGCAAGGGGGCTCGGCCGGAGTTCAAGTGTAAGGCTTGGCAGGACGTTTGACCTTGCCTCGGCAGGGAGACCAAGCTTCCTAAGCCTAGTAGGAGAGCCAGGCAAGGGGGCTTGGCCAGAATTCGAGTGTATGGCTCGGCAGGACGTTCGACCTTACCTCGGCAGGGAGACCAAGTTTCCCATCCCTTGTAGGGTCAGGGAAGGGGGCTTAGCCAGAGTCCGAGTGTAAGGCTCGGCAGGACGTTCGACCTTACCTCGGCAGGGAGACCAAGCTTCCCACGGCTAGTAGGGTCAGTGAAGGGTGCTTGGCCTGAGTCCGAGTGTAATGCTCGGCAGGCCGTCCGACCTTACCTCGGCAGGGAGACCAAGCTTCCCAAGCCTAGTAGGGTCAGGCAACGGGACTTGGCCGGAGTTAGAATATAAGGCTCGGCAGGACGTCCGACCTTACCTCGGCAGGGAGGCCAAGCTTCCCAAGCCCAGTAGGGTCAGGGAAGGGGGCTTGGCCAGAATTCGAGTGTAATGCTCGGCAGGATGTCCGACCTTACCTTGGCAGGGATACCAAGCTTCCCAAGCCTAGTAGGCGAGTCAGGCAAGCGGTCTTGGCCAGAATTTGAGAGTAGGGCTCGGCAGGACGTTCGACCTTACCTCGGCAGGGAGACCAAGCTTCCCAAGCTGAGTAGGGACAGGCAAGGGGGCTTGGCCGGAGTCCGAGTGTAAGGCTCGGCCGGACGTCCGAACTTACCTCGGCAGGGAGACCAAGCTTCCGAAGCCTAGTAGGAGAATCAGGCAAGCGGTCTTGGCCAGAATTCGAGTGTAAGGCTCGGCAGGATGTTCGAAATTACCTCGGCAGGGAGACCAAGCTTCCCAAGCCTAGTAGGGTCAGGAAGGGGGCTTGGCTGGAGTTCAAGTGTAATGCTGGGCAGGACGTCCGACCTTACCTCGGCAGGGAGACCAAGCTTCCCAAGCCTAGTAGGGTCAGGGAAGGGGGCTTGGCCAGAATTCGAGTGTAATGCTCGGCAGGACGTTCGACCTTACCTCGGCAGGGAGACCAAGCTTCCCAAGCCTAGTAGGAGAATCAGGCAAGCGGTCTTGGCCAGAATTCGAGTGTAAGGCTCGGCAGGATGTTCGAACTTACCTCGGCAGGGAGACCAAGCTTCCCAAGCTTAGTAGGGTCAGGCAAGGGGGCTTGGCTGGAGTTCAAGTGTAAGCCTCGGCAGGACATTCGATCTTACCTCGCCTGGGAGACCAAGTTTCCCAAGCGGAGTAGGGTCAGGGAATGGGGCTTGGCCTGAGTCCGAGTGTAAGGCTCGGCAGGACGTTCGACCTAACCTCGGCAGGGAGACCAAGCTTCCCAAGCCTAGCAGGAGGGTCAGGCAAATCGGCACGGCCATAATTCGAGTGTAAGGCTCGGCAGGATGTTCGACCTTACCTCGGCAGGTTGACCAGACTTCCCAATCCTAGTAGGAGAGTCAGGCAAGCAGGCTTGTCCGGAGTTCTAGTGTAAGGCCCTGTAGCACATTCGACCTTACCTCGGCAGGGAGACCAAATTTCCCAAGCCTAGTAGGAGGGTCAGGCAAGGGGGCTTGGCCAGAATTCGAGTGTAAGGCTCGGCAGGACGTTCGACCTTACCACGGCAGGGAGACCAAGCTTCCCAAGCCTAGTAGGGTCAGGCAAGGGGGCTTGGCTGGAGTTCGAGTGTAAGCCTCGGCAGGACATTCGATTTTACCTCGGCAGGGAGACCAAGTTTCCCAAGCCTAGCAGGAGGGTCAGGCAAGGGGGCTTGGACAGAGTTCGAATGTAAGGCTCAGCCGGATGTTCGTCCTTACCTCGGCGGGGAGACCAGACTTCCCAAGCCTAGTAGGAGAGTCAGGCAAGGGGGCTTGGCCGGAGTTCGAGTGTAAGGCTTGGCAGGACGTTTGACCTTGCCTCGGCAGGGAGACCAAGCTTCCTAAGCCTAGTAGGAGAGCCAGGCAAGGGGGCTTGGCCAGAATTCGAGTGTATGGCTCGGCAGGACGTTCGACCTTACCTCGGCAGGGAGACCAAGTTTCCCATTCCTTGTAGGGTCAGGGAAGGGGGCTTAGCCAGAGTCCGAGTGTAAGGCTCGGCAGGACGTTCGACCTTACCTCGGCAGGGAGACCAAGCTTCCCACGGCTAGTAGGAGGGTCAGGCAAGGGGGCTTGGCCATAATTCCAGTGTAAGGCTCGGCAGGACGTTTGACCTTACTGCGGCAGGGATACCAAGTTTCCCAAGCCTAGCAGGGTCAGTGAAGTGTGCTTGGCCTGAGTCCGAGTGTAATGCTCGGCAGGCCGTCCGACCTTACCTCGGCAGGGAGACCAAGCTTCCCAAGCCTAGTAGGGTCAGGCAACGGGACTTGGCCGGAGTTAGAATATAAGGCTCGGCAGGACGTCCGACCTTACCTCGGCTGGGAGACCAAGCTTCCCAAGCCCAGTAGGGTCAGGGAAGGGGGCTTGGCCAGAATTCGAGTGTAATGCTCGGCAGGATCTCCGACCTTACCTTGGCAGGGAGACCCAGCTTCCCAAGTCTAGTAGGCGAGTCAGGCAAGCGGTCTTGGCCAGAATTTGAGAGTAAGGCTCGGCAGGACGTTCGACCTTACCTCGGCAGGGAGACCAAGCTTCCCAAGCTGAGTAGGGACAGGCAAGGGGGCTTGGCCGGAGTCCGAGTGTAAGGCTCGGCAGGACGTCCGAACTTACCTCGGCAGGGAGACCAAGCTTCCGAAGCCTAGTAGGAGAATCAGGCAAGCGGTCTTGGCCAGAATTCGAGTGTAAGGCTCGGCAGGATGTTCGACCTTACCTCGGCAGGGAGACCAAGCTTCCCAAGCTGAGTAGGGACAGGCAAGGGGGCTTGGCTGGAGTTCACGTCTAATGCTCGGCAGGACGTCCGACCTTACCTTGGCAGGGAGACCAAGCTTCCCAAGCCTAGTAGGTGGGTCAGGGAAGGGGGCTTGGCCAGAATTCGAGTGTAATGCTCGGCAGGACGTTCGACCTTGCCTCGGCAGGGAGACCAAGCTTCCCAAGCCGAGTAGGAGAATCAGGCAAGCGGTCTTGGCCAGAATTCGAGTGTAAGGCTCGGCAGGATGTTCGAACTTACCTCGGCAGGGAGACCAAGCTTCCCAAGCCTAGTAGGGTCAGGCAAGGGGGCTTGGCTGGAGTTCAAGTGTAAGCCTCGGCAGGACATTCGATTTTACCTCGGCAGGGAGACCAAGTTTCCCAAGCCTAGCAGGAGGGTCAGGCAAGGGGGCTTGGACAGAGTTCGAATGTAAGGCTCAGCCGGATGTTCGTCCTTACCTCGGCGGGGAGACCAGACTTCCCAAGCCTAGTAGGAGAGTCAGGCAAGGGGGCTTGGCCGGAGTTCGAGTGTAAGGCTTGGCAGGACGTTTGACCTTGCCTCGGCAGGGAGACCAAGCTTCCTAAGCCTAGTAGGAGAGCCAGGCAAGGGGGCTTGGCCAGAATTCGAGTGTATGGCTCGGCAGGACGTTCGACCTTACCTCGGCAGGGAGACCAAGTTTCCCATTCCTTGTAGGGTCAGGGAAGGGGGCGTAGCCAGAGTCCGAGTGTAAGGCTCGGCAGGACGTTCGACCTTACCTCGGCAGGGAGACCAAGCTTCCCACGGCTAGTAGGAGGGTCAGGCAAGGGGGCTTGGCCATAATTCCAGTGTAAGGCTCGGCAGGACGTTTGACCTTACTGCGGCAGGGATACCAAGTTCCCCAAGCCTAGTAGGGTCAGTGAAGGGTGCTTGGCCTGAGTCCGAGTGTAATGCTCGGCAGGCCGTCCGACCTTACCTCGGCAGGGAGACCAAGCTTCCCAAGCCTAGCAGGAGGGTCAGGCAAATCGGCACGGCCATAATTCGAGTGTAAGGCTCGGCAGGATGTTCGACCCTACCTCGGCAGGTTGACCAGACTTCCCAATCCTAGTAGGAGAGTCAAGCAAGCAGGCTTGTCCGGAGTTTTAGTGTAAGGCCCTGTAGCACATTCGACCTTACCTCGGCAGGGAGACCAAATTTCCCAAGCCTAGTAGGAGGGTCAGGCAAGGGGGCTTGGCCAGAATTCGAGTGTAAGGCTCGGCAGGACGTTCGACCTTACCACGGCAGGGAGACCAAGCTTCCCAAGCCTAGTAGGAGCGTCAGGCAAGGGGGCTTGGCCGGAGTTCGAGTGTAAGGCTTGGCAGGACGTTCGACCTTACCTCGGCAGGGAGACCAAGCTTCCTAAGCCTAGCAGGAGGGTCAGGCAAGGGGGCTTGGACAGAGTTCGAGTGTATGGCTCGGCAGGACGTTCGACCTTACCTCGGAAGGGAGACCAAGCTTCCCATTCCTAGTAGGGTCAGGGAAGGGGGCTTAGCCTGAGTCCGAGTGTAAGGCTCGGCAGGACGTTCGACCTTACCTCGGCAGGGAGACCAAGCTTCCCAAGCCTAGTAGGGTCAGGCAACGGGACTTGGCCGGAGTTAGAATATAAGGCTCGGCAGGACGTCCCACCTTACCTCGGCTGGGAGACCAAGCTTCCCAAGCCCAGTAGGGTCAGGGAAGGGGGCTTGGCCAGAATTCGAGTGTAATGCTCGGCAGGATGTCCGACCTTACCTTGGCAGGGAGACCAAGCTTCCCAAGTCTAGTAGGCGAGTCAGGCAAGCGGTCTTGGCCAGAATTTGAGAGTAAGGCTCGGCAGGACGTTCGACCTTACCTCGGCAGGGAGACCAAGCTTCCCAAGCTGAGTAGGGACAGGCAAGGGGGCTTGGCCGGAGTCCGAGTGTAAGGCTCGGCAGGACGTCCGAACTTACCTCGGCAGGGAGACCAAGCTTCCGAAGCCTAGTAGGAGAATCAGGCAAGCGGTCTTGGCCAGAATTCCAGTGTAAGGCTCGGCAGGATGTTCGAACATACCTCGGCAGGGAGACCAAGCTTCCCAAGCCTAGTAGGGTCAGGAAGGGGGCTTGGCTGGAGTTCAAGTGTAATGCTCGGCAGGACGTCCGACCTTACCTCGGCAGGGAGACCAAGCTTCCCAAGCCTAGTAGGGTCAGGGAAGGGGGCTTGGCCAGAATTCGAGTGTAATGCTCGGCAGGACGTTCGACCTTGCCTCGGCAGGGAGACCAAGCTTCCCAAGCCTAGTAGGAGAATCAGGCAAGCGGTCTTGGCCAGAATTCGAGTGTAATGCTCGGCAGGATGTTCGAACTTACCTCGGCAGGGAGACCAAGCTTCCCAAGCCTAGTAGGGTCAGGCAAGGGGGCTTGGCTGGAGTTCAAGTGTAAGCCTCGGCAGGACATTCGATCTTACCTCGCCTGGGAGACCAAGTTTCCCAAGCTGAGTAGGGTCAGGGAATGGGGCTTGGCCTGAGTCCGAGTGTAAGGCTCGGCAGGACGTTCGACCTAACCTCGGCAGGGAGACCAAGCTTCCCAAGCCTAGCAGGAGGGTCAGGCAAATCGGCACGGCCATAATTCGAGTGTAAGGCTCGGCAGGATGTTCGACCTTACCTCGGCAGGTTGACCAGACTTCCCAAGCCTAGTAGGAGAGTCAGGCAAGGGGGCTCGGCCGGAGTTCGAGTGTAAGGCTTGGCAGGACGTTTGACCTTGCCTCGGCAGGGAGACCAAGCTTCCTAAGCCTAGTAGGAGAGCCAGGCAAGGGGGCTTGGCCAGAATTCGAGTGTATGGCTCGGCAGGACGTTCGACCTTACCTCGGCAGGGAGACCAAGTTTCCCACGGCTAGTAGGGTCAGTGAAGGGTGCTTGGCCTGAGTCCGAGCGTAATGCTCGGCAGGCCGTCCGACCTTACCTCGGCAGGGAGAACAAGCTTCCCAAGCCTAGTAGGGTCAGGCAACGGGACTTGGCCGGAGTTAGAATATAAGGCTCGGCAGGACGTCCGACCTTACCTCGGCAGGGAGACCAAGCTTCCCAAGCCCAGTAGGGTCTGGGAAGGGGGCTTGGCCGGAGTTAGAATGTAAGGCTCGGCAGGACGTCCGACCTTACCTTGGCAGCGAGACCAAGCTTCCCTAGACTAGTAGGAGGGTCAGGCCAGGGGGCTTGGCCGGAGTTCGAGTGTAAGGCTCGGCAGGACGTCCGACCTTACCTTGGCAGGGAGACCAAGCTTCCCAAGCCTAGTAGGAGAGTCAGGCAAGCGGTCTTGGCCAGAATTTGAGAGTAAGGCTCGGCAGGACGTTCGACCTTACCTCGGCAGGGAGACCAAGCTTCCCAAGCTGAGTAGGGACAGGCAAGGGGGCTTGGCCGGAGTCCGAGTGTAAGGCTCGGCAGGACGTCCGAACTTACCTCGGCAGGGAGACCAAGCCTCCCGAGCCTAGTAGGAGGGTCAGGAAAGGGGGCTTGGCCAGAATTCAAGTGTAATGCTCGGCAGGACGTCCGACCTTACCTCGGCAGGGAGACCAAGCTTCCCAAGCCTAGTAGGGTCATGGAAGGGGGCTTGGCCAGAATTTGAGTGTAATGCTCGGCAGGACGTCCGACCTTACCTCGGCAGGGAGACCAAGCTTCCCAAGCCTAGTAGGGTCAGGCAAGGGGACTTGGCCGGAGTTAGAATGTAAGGCTCGGCAGGACGTCCGACCTTACCTCGGCAGGGAGACCAAGTTTCCCATGCCTAGTAGGGTCAGGGAAGGGGGCTTAGCCCGAGTCCGAGTGTAAGGCTCGGCAGGATGTTCGACCTTACCTTGGCAGCGAGACCAAGCTTCCCTAGACTAGTAGGAGGGTCAGGCAAGGGGGCTTGGCCGGAGTTCGAGAGTAAGTCTCGGCAAGGCGTTTGACCTTACCGCGGCAGGGATACCAAGTTTCCCAAGCCTAGTAGGGTCAGTGAAGGGTGCTTGGCCTGAGTCCGAGTGTAAGGCTCGGCAGGACGTTCGACCTTACCTCGGCAGGGAGACCAAGCTTCCCAAGCCTAGTAGGTGAGTCAGGCAAGGGGGCTTGGCCGGAGTTCGAGTGTAAGGCTCGGCATGACGTTCGACCTTACCTCGGCAGGGAGACCAAGCAACCCAAGCCTAGTAGGGTCAGGCAAGGGGGCTTGGCCAGAGTTCGAGTGTAAGGCTCGGCAGGACGTTCGACTTTACCTCGGTAGGAGACCAAGCGTCCCAAGCCTAGTAGGGTCAGGGAAGGGGACTTGGCCGGAGTTCGAGTGTAAGGCTCGGCAGGACGTTCGACCTTACCTCGGCAGGGAGACCAAGCTTCCGAAGCCTAGTAGGAGAGTCAGGCAAGCGGTCTTGGCCAGAATTCGAGTGTAAGGCTCGGCAGGACGTTCGACCTTACCTCGGCAGGGAGACCAAGCTTCCCAAGCTGAGTAGGGACAGGCAAGGGGGCTTGGCCGGAGTTCGAGTGTAAGGCTCGGCAGGACGTCCGAACTCACCTCGGCAGGCAAACCAAGCCTCCCAAGCCTAGTAGGAGGGTGCGGCAAGGGGGCTTGGCCGGAGTTCAAGTGTAAGGCTCGGTAGGATGTTCGAACTTACCTCGGCAGGGAGACCAAGCTTCCCAAGCCTAGTAGGGTCAGGAAAGGGGGCTTGGCTGGAGTTCGAGTGTAAGCCACGGCAGGACATTCGATTTTACCTCGGCAGGGAGACCAAGTTTCCCAAGCTGAGTAGGGTCAGGGAATGGGGCTTG
Organism: Vidua macroura; assembly: GCF_024509145.1. NCBI lineage: Eukaryota > Metazoa > Chordata > Aves > Passeriformes > Viduidae > Vidua > Vidua macroura. The sequence goes on along the minus strand of NW_026530536.1, from coordinate 1,334,972 downwards.
GCCTGAGTCCGAGTGTAAGGCTCGGCAGGACGTTCGACCTTACCTCGGCAGGGAGGCCAAGCTTCCCAAGCCTAGTAGGAGAATCAGGCAAGCGGTCTTGGCCAGAATTCGAGTGTAAGGCTCGGCAGGATGTTCGAACTTACCTCGGCAGGGAGACCAAGCTTCCCAAGCCTGGTAGGGTCAGGCAAGGGGGCTTGGCTGGAGTTCAAGTGTAACCCTTGGCAGGACATTCGATCTTACCTCGCCTGGGAGACAAAGTTTCCCAAGGTGAGTAGGGTCAGGGAATGGGGCTTGGCCTGAGTCCGAGTGTAAGGCTCGGCAGGACGTTCGACCTTACTGCGGCAGGGATACCAAGTTTCCCAAGCCTAGTAGGGTCAGTGAAGGGTGCTTGGCCTGAGTCCGAGTGTAAGGCTCAGCAGGACGTTCGACCTTACCTTGGCAGGGAGACCAAGCTTCCCAAGCCTAGTAGGTGAGTCAGGCAAGGGGGCTTGGCCGGAGTTCGAGTGTAAGGCTCGGCAGGACGTCCGACCTTACCTTGGCAGGGAGACCAAGCTTCCCAAGCCTAGTAGGAGAGTCAGGCAAGCGGTCTTGGCCAGAATTTGAGAGTAAGGCTCGGCAGGACGTTCGACCTTACCTCGGCAGGGAGACCAAGCTTCCCAAGCTGAGTAGGGTCAGGCAAGGGGGCTTGGCCGGAGTCCGAGTGTAAGGCTCGGCAGGACGTCCGAATTTACCTCGGCAGGGAGACCAAGCCTCCCGAGCCTAGTAGGAGGGTCAGGCAAGGGGGCTTGGCCAGAATTCAAGTGTAATGCTCGGCAGGACGTCCGACCTTACCTCGGCAGGGAGACCAAGCTTCCCAAGCCTAGTAGGGTCAGGGAAGGGGGCTTGGCCAGAATTCGAGTGTAATGCTCGGCAGGACGTTCGACCTTACCTCGGCAGGGAGACCAAGCTACCCAAGCCTAGTAGGAGAATCAGGCAAGCGGTCTTGGCCAGAATTCGAGTGTAAGGCTCGGCAGGATGTTCGAACTTACCTCGGCAGGGAGACCAAGCTTCCCAAGCCTAGTAGGGTCAGGCAAGGGGGCTTGGCTGGAGGTCGAGTGTGACCCTCGGCAGGACATTCGATCTTACCTCGCCTGGGAGACCAAGCTTCCCACGGCTAGTAGGAGGGTCACGCAAGGGGGCTTGGCCATAATTCTAGTGTAAGGCTCGGCAGGACGTTCGACCTTACCTCGGCAGGGATACCAAGTTTCCCAAGCCTAGTAGGGCCAGTGAAGTGTGCTTGGCCTGAGTCCGAGTGTAAGGCTCGGCAGGACGTTCGACCTTACCTCGGCAGGGAGAGCAACCTACCCAAGTCTAGTAGGAGGGTCAGGCAAGGGGGCTTGGCCGGAGTTCGACTGTAAGGCTCGGCAGGACGTTCGATCTTACCTCGCCTGGGAGACCAAGCTTCCCAAGCCTAGTAGGGTCAGGCAAGGGGGCTTGGCCAGAGTTCGAGTGTAAGGCTCGGCAGGACGTTCGACTATACCTCGCCAGGAGACCAAGCGTCCCAAGGCTAGTAGGGTCAGGGAAGGGGGCTTGGCCAGAATTCGAGTGTAAGGCTCGGCAGGACGTTCGACCTTACCTCGGCAGGGAGACCAAGCTTCCGAAGCCTAGTAGGAGAGTCAGGCAAGCGGTCTTGGCCAGAATTCGAGTGTAAGGCTCGGCAGGACGTTCGACCTTACCTCGGCAGGGAGACCAAGCTTCCCAAGCTGAGTAGGGACAGGCAAGGGGGCTTGGCCGGAGTTCGAGTGTAAGGCTCGGCAGGACGTCCGAACTCACCTCGGCAGGCAAACCAAGCCTCCCAAGCCTAGTAGGAGGGTGCGGCAAGGGGGCTTGGCCGGAGTTCAAGTGTAAGGCTCGGTAGGATGTTCGAACTTACCTCGGCAGGGAGACCAAGCTTCCCAAGCCTAGTAGGGTCAGGCAAGAGGGCTTGGCTGGAGTTCGAGTGTAAGCCTCGGCAGGACATTCGATTTTACCTCGGCAGGGAGACCAAGTTTCCCAAGCTGAGTAGGGTCAGGGAATGGGGCTTGGCCTGAGTCCGAGTGTAAGGCTCGGCAGGACGTTCGACCTTACCTCGGCAGGGAGACCAAGCTTCCCACGGCTAGTAGGAGGGTCACGCAAGGGGGCTTGGCCATCATTCCAGTGTAAGGCTCGGCAGGACGTTTGACCTTACCTCGGCAGGGATACCAAGTTTCCCAAGCCTAGTAGGGCCAGTGACGGGTGCTTGGCCGGAGTTCGAGTGTAAGGCTCGGCAGGACATTCGACCTTACCTCGGCAGGGAGAGCAACCTACCCAAGTCTAGTAGGAGGGTCAGGCAAGGGGGCTTGGCCGGAGTTCGAGTGTAATGCTCGGCAGGATGTTCGACCTTACCTCGGCAGGGAGACCAAGCTTCCCAAGCTGAGTAGGGACAGGCAAGGGGGCTTGGCTGGAGTTCGAGTGTAAGGCTCGGCAGGACGTCCGAACTCACCTCGGCAGGCAAACCAAGCCTCCCAAGCCTAGTAGGAGGGTGCGGCAAGGGGGCTTGGCTGGAGTTCAAGTGTAAGGCTCGGTAGGATGTTCGAACTTACCTCGGCAGGGAGACCAAGCTTCCCAAGCCTAGTAGGTGAGTCAGGCAAGGGGGCTTGGCCGGAGTTCGAGTGTAAGGCTCGGCAGGACGTCCGACCTTACCTTGGCAGGGAGACCAAGCTTCCCAAGCCTAGTAGGAGAGTCAGGCAAGCGGTCTTGGCCAGAATTTGAGAGTAAGGCTCGGCAGGACGTTCGACCTTACCTCGGCAGGGAGACCAAGCTTCCCAAGCTGAGTAGGGTCAGGCAAGGGGGCTTGGCCGGAGTCCGAGTGTAAGGCTCGGCAGGACGTCCGAATTTACCTCGGCAGGGAGACCAAGCCTCCCGAGCCTAGTAGGAGGGTCAGGCAAGGGGGCTTGGCCAGAATTCAAGTGTAATGCTCGGCAGGACGTCCGACCTTACCTCGGCAGGGAGACCAAGCTTCCCAAGCCTAGTAGGGTCAGGGAAGGGGGCTTGGCCAGAATTCGAGTGTAATGCTCGGCAGGACGTTCGACCTTACCTCGGCAGGGAGACCAAGCTACCCAAGCCTAGTAGGAGAATCAGGCAAGCGGTCTTGGCCAGAATTCGAGTGTAAGGCTCGGCAGGATGTTCGAACTTACCTCGGCAGGGAGACCAAGCTTCCCAAGCCTAGTAGGGTCAGGCAAGGGGGCTTGGCTGGAGGTCGAGTGTGACCCTCGGCAGGACATTCGATCTTACCTCGCCTGGGAGACCAAGCTTCCCACGGCTAGTAGGAGGGTCACGCAAGGGGGCTTGGCCATAATTCTAGTGTAAGGCTCGGCAGGACGTTCGACCTTACCTCGGCAGGGATACCAAGTTTCCCAAGCCTAGTAGGGCCAGTGAAGTGTGCTTGGCCTGAGTCCGAGTGTAAGGCTCGGCAGGACGTTCGACCTTACCTCGGCAGGGAGAGCAACCTACCCAAGTCTAGTAGGAGGGTCAGGCAAGGGGGCTTGGCCGGAGTTCGACTGTAAGGCTCGGCAGGACGTTCGACCTTACCTCGGCAGGGAGACCAAGCTTCCCAAGCCTAGTAGGGTCAGGCAAGGGGGCTTGGCCAGAGTTCGAGTGTAAGGCTCGGCAGGACGTTCGACTATACCTCGCCAGGAGACCAAGCGTCCCAAGCCTAGTAGGGTCAGGGAAGGGGGCTTGGCCAGAATTCGAGTGTAAGGCTCGGCAGGACGTTCGACCTTACCTCGGCAGGGAGACCAAGCTTCCGAAGCCTAGTAGGAGAGTCAGGCAAGCGGTCTTGGCCAGAATTCGAGTGTAAGGCTCGGCAGGACGTTCGACCTTACCTCGGCAGGGAGACCAAGCTTCCCAAGCTGAGTAGGGACAGGCAAGGGGGCTTGGCCGGAGTTCGAGTGTAAGGCTCGGCAGGACGTCCGAACTCACCTCGGCAGGCAAACCAAGCCTCCCAAGCCTAGTAGGAGGGTGCGGCAAGGGGGCTTGGCCGGAGTTCAAGTGTAAGGCTCGGTAGGATGTTCGAACTTACCTCGGCAGGGAGACCAAGCTTCCCAAGCCTAGTAGGGTCAGGCAAGAGGGCTTGGCTGGAGTTCGAGTGTAAGCCTCGGCAGGACATTCGATTTTACCTCGGCAGGGAGACCAAGTTTCCCAAGCTGAGTAGGGTCAGGGAATGGGGCTTGGCCTGAGTCCGAGTGTAAGGCTCGGCAGGACGTTCGACCTTACCTCGGCAGGGAGACCAAGCTTCCCACGGCTAGTAGGAGGGTCACGCAAGGGGGCTTGGCCATCATTCCAGTGTAAGGCTCGGCAGGACGTTTGACCTTACCTCGGCAGGGATACCAAGTTTCCCAAGCCTAGTAGGGCCAGTGACGGGTGCTTGGCCGGAGTTCGAGTGTAAGGCTCGGCAGGACATTCGACCTTACCTCGGCAGGGAGAGCAACCTACCCAAGTCTAGTAGGAGGGTCAGGCAAGGGGGCTTGGCCGGAGTTCGAGTGTAATGCTCGGCAGGATGTTCGACCTTACCTCGGCAGGGAGACCAAGCTTCCCAAGCTGAGTAGGGACAGGCAAGGGGGCTTGGCTGGAGTTCGAGTGTAAGGCTCGGCAGGACGTCCGAACTCACCTCGGCAGGCAAACCAAGCCTCCCAAGCCTAGTAGGAGGGTGCGGCAAGGGGGCTTGGCTGGAGTTCAAGTGTAAGGCTCGGTAGGATGTTCGAACTTACCTCGGCAGGGAGACCAAGCTTCCCAAGCCTAGTAGGAGAATCAGGCAAGCGGTCTTGGCCAGAATTCGAGTGTAAGGCTCGGCAGGATGTTCGAACTTACCTCGGCAGGGAGACCAAGCTTCCCAAGCCTAGTAGGGTCAGGCAAGGGGGCTTGGCTGGAGTTCAAGTGTAACCCTCGGCAGGACATTCGATCTTACCTCGCCTGGGAGACCAAGTTTCCCAAGCTGAGTAGGGTCAGGGAATGGGGCTTGGCCTGAGCCCGAGTTTAAGGCTCGGCAGGACGTTCGACCTAACCTCGGCAGGGAGACCAAGCTTCCCAAGCCTAGCAGGAGGGTCAGGCAAATCGGCACGGCCATAATTCGAGTGTAAGGCTCGGCAGGATGTTCGACCTTACCACGGCAGGTTGACCAGACTTCCCAAGCCTAGTAGGAGAGTCAGGCAAGCAGGCTTGTCCGGAGTTCTAGTGTAAGGCCCTGTAGCACATTCGACCTTACCGCGGCAGGGAGACTAAGTTTCCCAAGCCTAGTAGGAGGGTCAGGCAAGGGGGCTTGGCCAGAATTCGAGTGTAAGGCTCGGCAGGACGTTCGACCTTACCACGGCAGGGAGACCAAGCTTCCCAAGCCTAGTAGGAGAGTCAGGCAAGGGGGCTTGGCTGGAGTTCGAGTGTAAGGCTTGGCAGGGCGTTCGACCTTACCTCAGCAGGGAGACCAAGCTTCCTAAGCCCAGTAGGAGAGCCAGGCAAGGGGGCTTGGCCAGAATTCGAGTGTATGGCTCGGCAGGACGTTCGACCTTACCTCGGAAGGGAGACCAAGTTTCCCATTCCTAGTAGGGTCAGGGAAGGGGGCTTAGCCTGAGTCCGAGTGTAAGGCTCGGCAGGACGTTCGACCTTACCTTGGCAGGGAGACCAAGCTTCCCAAGCCTAGTAGGTGAGTCAGGCAAGGGGGCTTGGCCGGAGTTCGAGTGTAAGGCTCGGCAGGACGTTCGACCTTACCTCGGCAGGGAGACCAAGCTTCCCAAGCCTAGTAGGAGCGTCAGGCAAGCGGTCTTGGCCAGAATTTTAGAGTAAGGCTCGGCAGGACGTTCGACCTTACCTCGGCAGGGAGACCAAGCTTCCCAAGCTGAGTAGGGACAGGCAAGGGGGCTTGCCCGGAGTCCGAGTGTAAGGCTCGGCAGGACGTCCGAACTTACCTCGGCAGGGAGACCAAGCCTCCCGAGCCTAGTAGGAGGGTCAGGCAAGGGGGCTTGGCCAGAATTCAAGTGTAATGCTCGGCAGGACGTCCGACCTTACCTCGGCAGGGAGACCAAGCTTCCCAAGCCTAGTAGGGTCAGGGAAGGGGGCTTGGCCAGAATTCAAGTGTAATGCTCGGCAGGAGGTTCGACCTTACCTCGGCAGGGAGACCAAGCTTCCCAAGCCTAGTAGGGTCAGGCAAGGGGGCTTGGCTGGAGTTCGAGTGTAACCCTCGGCAGGACATTCGATCTTACCTCGCCTGGGAGACCAAGTTTCCCAAGCTGAGTAGGGTCAGGGAATGGGGCTTGGCCTGAGTCCGAGTGTAAGGCTCGGCAGGATGTTCGACCTAACCTCGGCAGGGAGACCAAGCTTCCCAAGCCTAGCAGGAGGGTCAGGGAAATGGGCACGGCCATAATTCGAGTGTAAGGCTCGGCAGGATGTTCGACCTTACCTCGGCAGGTTGACTAGACTTCCCAATCCTACTAGGAGAGTCAGGCAAGCAGGCTTGTCCGGAGTTCTAGTGTAAGGCCCTGTAGCACATTCGACCTTACCGTGGCAGGGAGACTAAGTTTCCCAAGCCTAGTAGGAGGGCCAGGCAAGGGGGCTTGGCCAGAATTCGAGTGTAAGGCTCGGCAGGACGTTCGACCTTACCACGGCAGGGAGACCAAGCTTCCCAAGCCTAGCAGGAGGGTCAGGATAGGGGGCTTGGCCGGAGTTCGAGTGTAAGGCTTGGCAGGACGTTCGACCTTGCCTCGGCAGGGAGACCAAGCTTCCTAACCCTAGTAGGAGAGCCAGGCAAGGGGGCTTGGCCAGAATTCGAGTGTAAGGCTCGGCAGGACGTTCGACCTAACCTCGGCAGGGAGACCAAGTTTCCCACGGCTAGTAGGAGGGTCAGGCAAGGGGGCTTGGCCATAATTCCCGTGTAAGGCTCGGCAGGACGTTTGACCTTACTGCGGCAGGGATACCAAGTTTCCCAAGCCTAGTAGGGCCAGTGAAGGGTGCTTGGCCTGAGTCCGAGTGTAAGGCTCGGCAGGACGTTCGACCTTACCTCGGCAGGGAGACCAAGCTTCCCAAGCCTAGTAGGGTCAGGCAAGGGGACTTGGCCGGAGTTAGAATGTACGGCTCGGCAGGACGTCCGACCTTACCTCGGCAGGGAGACCAAGTTTCCCATGCCTAGTAGGGTCAGGGAAGGGGGCTTGGCCAGAATTCGAGTGTAAGGCTCGGCAGGACGTCCGACCTTACCTTGGCAGGGAGACCAAGCTTCCCAAGCCTAGTAGAGTCAGGCAAGGGGACTTGGCCGGAGTTCGAGTGTAAGGTTCGCCAGGACGTCCGACCTTACCTCGGCAGGGAGACCAAGTTTCCCATGCCTAGTAGGGTCAGGGAAGGGGGCTTAGCCTGAGTCCGAGTGTAAGGCTCGGCAGGATGTTCGACCTTACCTTGGCAGCGAGACCAAGCTTCCCTAGACTAGTAGGAGGGTCAGGCAAGGGGGCTTGGCCGGAGTTCGAGAGTAAGGCTCGGCAGGACGTTTGACCTTACCACGGCAGGGATACCAAGTTTCCCAAGCCTAGTAGGGTCAGTGAAGGGTGCTTGGCCTGAGTCCGAGTCTAAGGCTCGGCAGGACGTTCGACCTTACCTCGGCAGGGAGACCAAGCTTCCCAAGCCTAGTAGGAGAGTCAGGCAAGGGGGCTTGGCCGGAGTTCGAGTGTAAGGCTCGGCAGGACGTTCGACCTTACCTCGGCAGGGAGACCAAGCAACCCAAGCCTAGTAGGGTCAGGCAAGGGGGCTTGGCCAGAGTTCGAGTGTAATGCTCGGCAGGACGTTCGACCTTACCTCGGCAGGGAGACCAAGCTTCCGAAGCCTAGTAGGAGAGTCAGGCAAGCGGTCTTGGCCAGAATTCGAGTGTAAGGCTCGGCAGGACGTTCGACCTTACCTCGGCAGGGAGACCAAGCTTCCCAAGCTGAGTAGGGACAGGCAAGGGGGCTTGGCCGGAGTTCGAGTGTAAGGCTCGGCAGGACGTCCGAACTCACGTCGGCAGGCAAACCAAGCCTCCCAAGCCTAGTAGGAGGGTGCGGCAAGGGGGCTTGGCCGGAGTTCAAGTGTAAGCCTCGGCAGGACATTCGATTTTACCTCGGCAGGGAGACCAAGTTTCCCAAGCTGAGTAGGGTCAGGGAATGGGGCTTGGCCTGAGTCCGAGTGTAAGGCTCGGCAGGACGTTCGACCTTACCTCGGCATGGAGACCAAGCTTCCCAAGCTTAGCAGGAGGGTCAGGCAAATGGGCTCGGCCATAATTCGAGTGTAAGGCTCGGCGGGATGATCGACCTTACCTCGGCAGGTTGACCAGAGTTCCCAAGCCTAGTAGGAGAGTCAGGCAAGCAGGCTTGTCCGGAGTTCTAGTGTAAGGCCCTGTAGGACATTCGACCTTACCGTGGCAGGGAGACTAAGTTTCCCAAGCCTAGCAGGAGGGTCAGGCAAGGGGGCTTGGCCAGAATGCGAGTGTAAGGCTGGGCAGGACATCCGACCTTACCACGGCAGGGAGACCAAGCTTCCCAAGCCCAGCAGGAGGGTCAGGCAAGGGGGCTTGGACAGAGTTCGAATGTAAGGCTCAGCCGGATGTTCGTCCTTACCTCGGCAGGGAGACCAGACTTCCCAAGCCTTTTAGGAGAGTCAGGCAAGGGGGCTTGGCCGGAGTTAGAGTGTAAGGCTCGGCAGGACGTTCGACCTTACCTCGGCAGGGAGACCAAGCTTCCGAAGCCTAGTAGGGTCTGGCAAGGGGCTTGGCCGAAGTTCGAGTGTAAGACTCGGCAGGACGTTCGACCTACCTTGTGGTAGATAGGGACAGGCGAACGGAAGATCTCGGGATGTGACGGAAAGCTAGACCCTTCCCCCCTTCTTCCTGCTATAGTTAATCAATTACCCCTAAAGCATGCAGCCCCTCCTAAACCCAGTAGTTTTCCACTCCTTACTAACCCTATCCAGACCCACCATCTTCTTCTGATGTAGTGAAGCCCCCTTGACTATTTAACCCCATGAGATAAGATAATTAACGCCATTTGACCATCCACCACATTGGTGTCTGTGCATGTCTGTGGCCCGAGTGACCTGGGGGAGGCCGGGTTGCCGTGCTGTGTCTTGAACCAGGTCGCCAGCCTTCTCATCAGAAGGCGACATATGGTGCCGAAACCCGGGAGGTAGCGGGAATCTCCTGGACAAGAGACAGCGGCCAGAACGGCCAAGCCGATTCTAGGCTGGGGAGACGTCCCCGGATCAGCGAACCACATGGAGGCCATCGCGAAGGTCGTAAGTTCGATTTATAAGCAGTGGGGAATTAAGTGTAAGCTCAAGGATTTTTACCTCGCTATTGCGAGACTCCTTGAACTCGGGACGATTGAACGTCCCGTGGATATACTACACCCGGAGGTGTGGGGGAAATGTACGGCCGCGTTAGCCAAGGATACAAAGACCTCAGGCAGCGGAAAAAGCCTCAAGGCTTGGGGAAGAGTCGAGCGGGCTCTGCGCGAAGCGTTAGAGGAACAAGAAACATGGAGCGCGGCGAGCGCATGTTTATTAGCTACACCCAAACTGGGGGTAGGAGCGGCAACGCAAACCGCCCCCGACAGCGAGGTACCCGGGAGCGGGGACCCGGGGGGATCGGGCGCGTTCCCCCCCTCCCCGAGCCCGAGCCCAACCCCCCCCGCGGGACCTCCCGAAATACTCGCGGATCCCCCGTACGTTCCTTCACCGCGGATCGGCGACTCGGCGCCGGGGGCGCGGCAGCGCACGCAGTCCGTTTGGGAGGGACTGGCTAGGGAAGCCAGAGACGCTGAGGGACGAGCGGCGCCGCCGCCGCCGCCCTACCCCGCCGAACATGGCGCCAGCGACCCAGAGGCTGGGCGGGGCGCGCATGCTCCCTGCGGGAAGACCCCGAATACCCGGATTCTCGCTAGTGCGCAGCCGCAAGGAAAGGAGGAGGAGGGGGGCGGCAGAGAGCGCATGCCCAATCAGGAGCCATGCTCACCGCTGCTACCATCTAAGGGAGAGACCTCCCCATGCGGGCGGCAGGGCAAGCCCAGGGGGCGGGAATGGCACCACCCCCGAAGGGAGGGGGAGGGACGGGGCCGGAGCTGCACGAAAAGGCACCGGGACCCGGAAACGCGCTGGCACTCGACTTCCGGCTCTGAGTCGAGCTCCATCAGCTCCGACAGCTCGGGAGAGCTAACGGACGCTGATAGGGACTCAGAAACGGAAAAAGCGAAGCTGACGCGGTTTGAAACAAAACCAAATAAAGCCTTAAGCCACATCGAAAGGCAATCACAATGCGAACCAGCCCAGTTTACCGACTGGGCTAGAATAAAGATAGCTTGTGCAAAATGGGCTCCTTCCGGGGCAGTAAAAGCCTTCCCGGTGAGGATCACCGGACCAGAGGGAAACCAACAACGGGTATATAATCTGGTAAACCCCAAAGGGCAGCCATGCCCAGTGCTGGACATCAAGGACTGCTTCTCTTCAATACAGCCACAACCCGGGGGACTAACGAGAATTGCGAGTTTCTGTTTACAGGACATGCTCGTGGGTCGTCCCCGTAACGCGTACATCCCGGTTCCAGAGAAAAGCGACGAACCACCAAAACGCCAGACAGCACCCAAGAATCCTACACCGGTGAGACCCAGACAGCAACGGTGGCACTGTGTGATCTTGCTATTAGGGCTCATCGCCGGGGGGCGAGCCAACCCAGACTATCACCCCCATCAGCCATTCAGGTGGGTCATGCAGCATCTTTCAAGTGACAAGGTGTTCAAAGAAATCACCACGGCAGGCACCCCATCCTTCGTGTCCCATATCACCGACCTGTTTCCAGGACGACCAAAACTACGACCCCATCACCCGCACATCATGTACATGTACCTGTCCTACTGGTGTCCAGCCTCCAACCCTGGGAAGAAGTACTGTAACTACCCGGGGTGGGGATATTGTGGACACTGGGGCTGTGAAACCATTGTCACAGATGCCAGACTATCGGGAGAAGGGTGGGAACCACAAGAGCCCGATAGATTCTTGCAGTTCACCTGGACACCTACCGGCTGTAAAAAGCCCGCCTTCAAGGGAGGGGTCTATGACAACTATCATACACAACCCAAATATCGGAAGTGCACAGACTATAACATGACGGTCCTGCAGCCAGAACACCCTAGTTGGGCCACAGGCAGAACGTGGACAGTAGTCCTCAAGGCGCCAAAAGAGTGGGTGAATGTGCGAATTATCAGGCTCCAACCACCGGCACCCCGACCGGTAGGACCCAATATGGTTATTAAGGACGTGCTGAAAGGGGGAAACGTTACCCATCCCAAACCACTACCCACAAAGGCCACTGATATCCCGACCGGCCATGCAGATGCCTTCCAAATAGGCCGCTTAGCCGAGTCGGACTCAGACCCAATCTTCCGCATGCTAGAGGCTACCTTTCTATCCTTGAACGAATCCAACCCAAACCTAACCAATTCTTGCTGGCTTTGTTACGATGTTAAACCTCCTTTCTACGAAGGAGTCGCTCTAGACACCCCCTTCAGTTACTCCACAGCCGAAGGCCCTCACCAGTGCAGATGGGACACCCCCCGTAGGGGAATCACCCTGAGTCAAGTCACAGGCCAGGGCAAATGCTTTGGCAATGCAGCCTTGGCGAAGCAGAAAGGCAACCTCTGCACCGAAGTCGTCAAGCCCAACAGAAAGATTAACAAGTGGGCGGTCCCATCCGCATCTGGGATGTGGGTTTGTCAGAAATCTGGGGTAAGTCCTTGCGTGTTCCTTGCCAAATTCAATGACGCTACCGATTTCTGTGTCCAAGTTCTAATTGTTCCTAGGGTCCTGTACCACTCAGACGAGGAGGTGTACCACATCTTCGAGGAGCCCGGCCGACTCCACAAAAGAGAAATAATAACGGGAGTGACTATCGCAATGCTGCTCGGCCTGGGAGCAGCTGGCACAGCCACAGGTGTCTCGGCCCTCGCGACCCGACACCAAGGGCTTGCTCAGCTGCAAATGACCATCGATGAGGACCTGCAGAGGATCGAGAAATCCATCTCCTTTCTAGAGAAATCAGTCTCCTCGCTTTCAGAAGTGGTCTTACAGAACAGGCAGGGACTGGACCACTTGTTCATGCAGCAAGGAGGTCTGTGTGCCGCCTTGAAAGAGGAATGCTGCTTCTATGCAGACCACACAGGAGTCGTTAAAGACTCCATGGCGGAACTCCGAGATAGACTGGCTCAAAGAAAGAAAGACAGGGAAACCCAACAGAGCTGGTTCGAGTCCTGGTTCAATCAATCACCATGGCTCACCACTCTAATTTCCACCCTAGTAGGTCCGCTAGCGATACTGCTTTTAACCTTCACATTCGGACCTTGCCTGCTAAACAGGCTGGTCTCATTTGTTCAAGCTCGCCTAGAACGGACCAACATCCTGTTCATAGGCCGGCAACAAATGCTGTGAACCAAAAACCGAGGACGCTGCCAGTCGCAGAGGTTCTCCAAACTTCCCTTGCGAAGATTACTCAGGTTTACCAAAAAACCCTTTTCCCTTATCACCTTACAACTTTATACCTCACCTTAGTGCCTATGTTTATAACTACCTCATTCATTAGTAAAAAAGGGGGGGGAGATGTGGTAGATAGGGACAGGCGAACGGAAGATCTCGGGATGTGACGGAAAGCTAGACCCTTCCCCCCTTCTTCCTGCTATAGTTAATCAATTACCCCTAAAGCATGCAGCCCCTCCTAAACCCAGTAGTTTTCCACTCCTTACTAACCCTAGCCAGACCCACCATCCCCTTCTGACGTAGTGAAGCCCCCTTGACTATTTAACCCCATGAGATAAGATAATAAACGCCATTTGACCATCCACCACATTGGTGTCTGTGCATGTCTGTGGCCCGAGTGACCTGGGGAAGGACGGGTTGCCGTGCTGTGTCTTGAACCAGGTCGCCAGCCTTCTCATCAGAAGGCGACACTACCTCGGCCGGGATACCAAGCTTCCTAAGCCTAGTAGGAGAGTCAGGCATGGGGGGCTTGGGCGGAGTTCGAGTGTAAGGCTCGGCAGGACATTCGACCTTGCCTTGGCAGGGAGACCAAGCTTCCCAAGCCTAGTAGGAGAGTCAGGCAAGGGGGCTTGGCCGGAGTTTGAGTGTAAGGCTCGGCAGGACGTTCGACCTTACCTCGGCAGGGAGGCCAAGTTTCCCAAGCCTAGTAGGGTCAGGCAAGGGGGCTTGGCTGGAGTTCGAGTGTAGGGCTCGGCAGGACATTCGACCTTACCTAGGCAGGGGGACCAACCTGCCCAAGTCTAGTAGGAAGGTCAGGCAAGGGGGCTTGGCCAGAGTTCGAGTGTAAAGCTCGACAGGACGTCCGACCTTGCCACGGCAGGGAGACCAAGCATCCCAAGCCTGGTAGGAGGGTCAGCCAAGGGGGCTCGGCCAGAATTCGAGTATAAAGCTCGGCAGGACGTTCGACCTTACCTCGGCAGGGAGACCAAGCTTCCTAAGCCTAGTAGGAGAGTCAGGCATGGGGGGCTTGGGCAGAGTTCGAGTGTAAGGCTTGGCAGGACATTCGACCTTGCCTTGGCAGGGAGACCAAGCTTCCCAAGCCTAGTAGGAGAGTCAGGCAAGGGAGCTTGGCCGGAGTTCGAGTGTAAGGCTCGGCAGGACCTTCGACCTTACCTCGGCAGGGAGACCAAGCTGCCCATGCCTAGGAGGGTCAGGCAAGGGGACTTGGCCCCAGTTCGAGTGTAAGTCTTGGCAGGACATTCAACCTTACCTCGGAAGGGAGACCAAGCTTCCCAAGCCTAGTAGGGTCTGGCAAGGGGCTTGGCCGAAGTTCGAGTGTAAGGCTCGGCAGGACGTTCGACCTTACCTCGGCAGGGAGACCAAGCTTCCCACGGCTAGAAGGAGGGTCAGGCAAGGGGGCTTGGCCATAATTCCAGTGTAAGGCTCGGCAGGACGTTTGACCTTACCGTGGCAGGGATACCAAGTTTCTCAAGCCTAGCAGGGTCAGTCAAGGGGGCTTGGCCTGAGTCCGAGTGTAAGGCTCGGCAGGACGTTCGACCTTACCTCGGCAGGGAGACCAAGCTTCCTAAGCCTATTAGGAGAGTCAGGCATGGGGGGCTCGGGCGGAGTTCGAGTGTAAGGCTCGGCAGGACATTCGACCTTGCCTTGGCAGGGAGAACAAGCTTCCCAAGCCTAGTAGGAGAGTCAGGGAAGCGGTCTTGGCCAGAATTCGAGTGTAAGGCTCGGCAGGACGTTCGACCTTACCTCGGCAGGGAGACCAAGCTTCCCAAGCTGAGTAGGGACAGGCAAGGGGGCTTGGCCGGAGTCCGAGTGTAAGGCTCGGCAGGACGTCCGAACTTACCTCGGCAGGGAGACCAAGCCTCCCAAGCCTAGTAGGAGGGTCAGGCAAGGGGGCTTGGCCGGAGTTCGAGTGTAAGGCTCGGCAGGATTTTCGAACTTACCTCGTCAGGGAGACCAAGCTTCCCAAGCCTAGTAGGGTCAGGCAAGGGGGCTTGGCTGGAGTTCGAGTGTAAGCCTCGGCAGGACATTCGATCTTACCTCGCCTGGGAGACCAAGTTTCCCATGCCTAGTAGGGTCAGGGAATGGGGCTTGGCCTGAGTCCGAGTGTAAGGCTCGGCAGGACGTTCGACCTTACCTCGGCAGGGAGAGAAGCTTCCCAAGTCTAGTAGGAGGGTCAGGCAAGGGGGCTTGGCTGGAGTTCGAGTGTAAGGCTCGGCAGGACGTTCGACCTTACCTAGGCAGGGAGACCAACCTGCCCAAGTCTAGTAGGAGGGTCAGGCAAGGGGGCTTGGCCAGAGTTCGAGTGTAAAGCTCGACAGGACGTCCGACCTTGCCACGGCAGGGAGACCAAGCATCCCAAGCCTAGTAGGAGGGTCAGCCAAGGGGGCTTGGCCAGAATTCGAGTATAAGGCTCGGCAGGACGTTCGACCTTACCTCGGCAGGGAGACCAAGCTTCCTAAGCCCAGTAGGGGAGTCAGGCATGGGGGGCTTGGATGGAGTTCGATTGTAAGGCTCGGCAGGACATTCGACCTTGCCTTGGCAGGGAGACCAAGCTTCCCAAGCCTAGTAGGAGGGTCAGGCAAGGGGGCTTGGCCGGAGTTTGAGTGTAAGGCTTGGCAGGACGTTCGACCTTACATCGGCAGGGAGACCAAGCTTCCCAAGCCTAGTAGGGTCACGGAAGGGGGCTAAACCTGAGTCCGAGTGTAAGGCTCGGCAGGACGTTCGACCTTACCTCGGCAGGGAGACGAAGTTTCCCAAGCCTAGTAGGGTCAGTGAAGGGTGCTTGGCCTGAATCCGAGTGTAAGGCTCGGCAGGACGTTCGACCTTACCTCGGCAGGGCGACCAACCAACCCATGTCTAGTAGGAGGGTCAGGCAAGGGGGCTTGGCCAGAGTTCGAGTATAAGGCTCGGCAGGACGTTTGACCTTACCTCGGCAGGGAGACAAATTTTCCAAAGCCTAGTAGGAGGGTCAGCCAAGGGGGCTTGGCCAGAATTCGAGTATAAGGCTCGGCAGGACGTTCGACCTTACCTCGGCAGGGAGACCAAGTTTCCCAAGCCTAGTAGGAGGGTCAGGCAAGGGGGCTTGGCCAGAATTCGAGTATAAGGCTCGGCAGGACGTTCGACCTTACATCGGCAGGGAGACCAAGTTTCCCAAGCCTAGTAGGGTCAGGGAAGGGGGCTAAACCTGAGTCCGAGTGTAAGGCTCGGCAGGACGTTCGACCTTACCTCGGCAGGGAGACGAAGTTTCCCAAGCCTAGTAGGGTCAGTGAAGGGTGCTTGGCCTGAATCCGAGTGTAAGGCTCGGCAGGACGTTTGACCTTACCTCGGCAGGGAGACAAATTTTCCAAAGCCTAGTAGGAGGGTCAGCCAAGGGGGCTTGGCCAGAATTCGAGTATAAGGCTCGGCAGGACGTTCGACCTTACCTCGGCAGGGAGACCAAGTTTCCCAAGCCTAGTAGGAGGGTCAGCCAAGGGGGCTTGGCCAGAATTCGAGTATAAGGCTCGGCAGGACGTTCGACCTTACCTCGGCAGGGAGACCAAGCTACCGAAGCCGAGTAGGGTCAGGCAAGGGGACTTGGCCGTAGTTCGAGTGTAAGGCTCGGCAGGACGTTCGACCTTACCTCGGCAGGGAGACCAAGCTTCCCACGGCTAGTAGGAGGGTCAGGCAAGGGGCCTTGGCCGTAATTCCAGTGTAAGGCTCGGCAGGACGTTTGACCTTACCGCGGCAGGGATACCAAGTTTCCCAAGCCTAGTAGGAGGGTCAGGCAAGGGGGCTTGGCCAGAATTCGAGTATAAGGCTCGGCAGGACGTTCGACCTTACCTCGGCAGGGAGACAGAGCTTCCTAAGCCTAGTAGGAGAGTCAGGCATGGGGGGCTTGGGCGGAGTTCGAGTGCAAGGCTCGGCAGGACATTCGACCTTGCCTTGGCAGGGAGACCAAGCTTCCCAAGCCTAGTAGGAGAGTCAGGCAAGGGGGCTTGGCCGGAGTTTGAGTGTAAGGCTCGGCAGGACGTTCGACCTTACCTCGGCAGGGAGGCCAAGTTTCCCAAGCCTAGTAGGGTCAGGCAAGGGGGCTTGGCTGGAGTTCGAGTGTAGGGCTCGGCAGGACATTCGACCTTACCTAGGCAGGGGGACCAACCTGCCCAAGTCTAGTAGGAAGGTCAGGCAAGGGGGCTTGGCCAGAGTTCGAGTGTAAAGCTCGACAGGACGTCCGACCTTGCCACGGCAGGGAGACCAAGCATCCCAAGCCTGGTAGGAGGGTCAGCCAAGGGGGCTTGGCCAGAATTCGAGTATAAAGCTCGGCAGGACGTTCGACCTTACCTCGGCAGGGAGACCAAGCTTCCTAAGCCTAGTAGGAGAGTCAGGCATGGGGGGCTTGGGTGGAGTTCAATTGTAAGGCTCGGTAGGACATTCGACCTTGCCTTGGCAGGGAGACCAAGCTTCCCAAGCCTAGTAGTAGGGTCAGGCAAGGGGGCTTGGCCAGAGTTTGAGTGTAAGGCTTGTCAGGACGTTCGACCTTACATCGGCAGGGAGACCAAGTTTCCCAAGCCTAGTAGGGTCAGGGAACGGGGGCTAAGCCTGAGTCCGAGTGTAAGGCTCGGCAGGACATTCGACCTTACCTCGGCAAGGAGACCAAGCTTCCCAAGCCTAGTAGGTGAGTCAGGCAAGCGGGCTTGGCCGGAGTTCGAGTGTAAGGCTCAGCAGGACGTTCGACCTTACCTCGCCTGGGAGACCAAGTTTCCCAAGCCTAGTAGGGTCAGGGAATGTGGCTTGGCCTGAGTCCGAGTGTAAGGCTCGGCAGGACGTTCGACCTTACCTCGGCAGGGAGAGAAGCTTCCCAAGCCTAGTAAGAGGGTCAGGCAAGGGGGCTTGGCTGGAGTTTGAGTGTAAGGCTCGGCTGGGCGTTCGACCTTACCTCGGCAGGGAGACCAAGCTTTCCAAGCCTAGGGGGAGGGTCAGGCAAATGGGCTCGGCCATAATTCGAGTGTAAGACTCGGAGGGATGTTCGACCTTACCTCGGCAGGGTGACCAGACTTCCGAAGCCTAGTAGGAGAGTCAGGCAAGCGGGCGTGTCCGGAGTTCTAGTGTAAGGCCCGGCAGCACGTTTGACCTTACCGTGGCAGGGAGACCAAGTTTCCCAAGCCTAGTAGGAGGGTCAGGCAAGGGGGCTTGGCCGTTGTTCGAGTGTAAGGCTTGGCAGGATGTTAGACCTTACCTCGGAAGAGAGACCAAGCTTTCCCAGCCTAGTAGGGTCAGGCAAGGGGGATTGGCCATAATTCCAGAGCAAGGCTCGGCAGGACGTTCGACCTTACCGCGGCCGGGATACCAAGTTTCCCAAGCCTAGTAGGGTCAGTGAAGGGGGCTTGACCTGAGTCCGAGTGTAAGGCTCGGCAGGACGTTCGACCTTACCTCGGCAGGGAGACCAACCTACCGAAGTCTGGTAGGAGGGTCAGGCAAGGGGGCTTGGCCAGAGTTCGAGTGTAAGGCTCGGCAAAACGTTCGACCTTACCTCGGCAGGGAGACCAAGTTTCCCAAGCCTAGTAGGCGGGTCAGGCAAGGGGGCTTGGCCAGAATTCGAGTGTAAGGCTCGGCAGGACGTTCGACCTTACCTTGGCAGGGCGACCAAGCTTCCCAAGCCTTGTAGGTGAGTCAGGCAAGGGGGCTTGGGCGGAGTTCGAGTGTAAGGCCCGGCAGGACGTTCGACCTTACCTCGGCAGGGAGACTAAGCTTCCCAAGCCTAGTAGGAGAGTCAGGCAAGCAGGCTTGTCCGGAGTTCGAGTCTATGGCTCAGCAGGATTTTCGACATTACCTGGGCAGGGAGACCAAACTTCCCAAGCATTGCAGGGTCAGGCAACGACGCTTGGCCGGAGTTCAAGTGTAGGGCTCGGCAGGACGTTCGACCTTACCCCGGCAGGGAGACCAAGTTTCCCAAGCCTAGTAGGGTCAGGGAAGGGGGCTTAGCCTGAGTCCGAGTGTAAGGCTCGGCAGGACGTTCAACCTTACCTCGGCAGGGAGACCAAGCTTCCCAAGCCTAGTAGGTGAGTCAGGCAAGGGGGCTTGGCCGGAGTTCGACTGTATTTCTCGGCAGGACGTCCGACCTTACCTCGGCAGGGAGACACAGCTACCCAAGCCTAGTAGGGTCAGTGTGGTAGATAGGGACAGGCGAACGGAAGATCTCGGGATGTGACGGAAAGCTAGACCCTTCCCCCCTTCTTCCTGCTATAGTTAATCAATTACCCCTAAAGCATGCAGCCCCTCCTAAACCCAGTAGTTTTCCACTCCTTACTAACCCCAACCAGACCCACCATCCCCTTCTGACGTAGTGAAGCCCCCTTGACTATTTAACCCCATGAGATAAGATAATTAACGCCATTTGACCATCCACCACATTGGTGTCTGTGCATGTCTGTGGCCCGAGTGACCTGGGGGAGGCCGGGTTGCCGTGCTGTGTCTTGAACCAGGTCGCCAGCCTTCTCATCAGAAGGCGACATATGGTGCCGAAACCCTCGGGTAGCGGGAATATCCTGGACAAGAGACAGCGGCCAGAACGGCCAAGCCGATTCTAGGCGGGGGAGACGTCCCCGGACCAGCGAACCACATGGAGGCCATCGCGAAGGTCGTAAGTTCGATTTATAAGCAGTGGGGAATTAAGTGTAAGCTCAAGGATTTTTACCTCGCTATTGCGAGACTCCTTGAACTCGGGACGATTGAACGTCCCGTGGATATACTACACCCGGAGGTGTGGGGGAAATGTACAGCCGCGTTAGCCAAGGATACAAAGACCTCAGGCAGCGGAAAAAGCCTCAAGGCTTGGGGAAAAGTCGAGCGGGCTCTGCGCAAAGCGTTAGAGGAACAAGAAACATGGAGCGCGGCGAGCGCATGTTTATTAGCTACACCCAAACTGGGGGTAGGAGCGGCAACGCAAACCGCCCCCGACAGCGAGGTACCCGGGAGCGGGGACCCGGGGGGATCGGGCGCGTCCCCCCCCTCCCCGAGCCCGAGCCCAACCCCCCCCGCGGGACCTCCCGAAAAACCCGCGGACCCCCCGTACGTCCCTTCACCGCGGATCGGCGACTCGGCGCCGGGGGCGCGACAGCGCACGCAGTCCGTTTGGGAGGAACTGGCTAGGGAAGCCAGAGACGCTGAGGGACGAGCGGCGGCGCCGCCGCCGCCCTATCCCGCCAAACATGGCGCCGATGACCGAGAAGATGAGCGGGGCGTGCATGCTCCCTGCGGGAAGACCCCGAATACCCGGATTCTCGCTAGTGCGCAGCCGCGAGGAAAGGAGGAGGAGGGGGGCGGCAGAGAGCGCATGCCCAATCGGGAGCCATGCTCAGCGCCACTACCATCTAAGGGAGAGACCTCCCCCTGTGGGCGGCAGGGCAAGCCCAGGGGGCGGGAACGGCACCACCCCCGAAGGGAGGGGGAGGGACGGTGCCGGAGCCGCACGAAACGGCACCGGGACCCGGAAACGCGTTGGCACTCGACTTCCGGCTCTGAGTCGAGCTCCATCAGCTCCGACAGCTCGGGAGAGCTGACGGACGCTAATGGGGACTCAGAAACGGAAAAAGCGGAGCTAACGCGGTTTGAAACAAAACCAAATAAAGCCTTGAGCCACATCGAAAGGCAATCACAATGCGAACCAGCCCAGTTTACCGACTGGGCTAGAATAAAGATAGCTTGTGCAAAATGGGCTGCTTCCGGGGCAGTAAAAGCCTTCCCGGTGAGGATCACCGGACCCGAGGGAAACCAACAACGAGTATATAATCCGGTAAACCCCAAAGACGTACAGGCAATTGTCAAAGCAATCTCAGAGAAAGGGATCAACTCGGCTATGGTCTCCACCCTCGTGGACGGCCTTTTTGGTAATGACGACTTGCTCCCCTTTGATATCAAACAGATAAGTCGCATGATACTCGGTGGTGCGGGAATGATCGTGTTTAAACAGGAATGGGAAGACAATTGTACGAGGGCTCTAACCCAGGCTTCTGGGGTGGGGCAGCCACTGCATGGTTCGAGCCTATCCAGGCTGCTGGGGAAGCATGACGAGATGGTTACACCTCAGCAGCAAGCCGCACTGATGCGGGCTGAGGAAGTCAGGGCCACCACTCGAGCTGCTAGGGAGGCTATTCGGGCTGCCTCTCTGGTCGTGGCCAAGCCGTCACCGTGGTCCACTATAAGACAGGCAGAGAGCGAAAGCTTCACACAGTTTGTAGACCGCCTGCAGGCAGCAGTAGACTCCTCTACCCTGCCTGCAGAGGCAAAGGGTCCCGTGGTGGCAGACTGCTTGCGCCAGCAATGTAACTCCGTCACCAAAGACATTCTGCGCTCCCTGCCAGCCGGGGCCAGCCTAGCCGATATGATCAGGCACGTCGTAAGAGAAGAACACCTAACACCCATCCAGGCAGCCGTTCACACCCTAACCAGTGCCATGGCGTGCTTCAAGTGCGGTCAGGCAGGCCACATCGCCGTGAGCTGTCCCCAGCCGGCACCGCAGTCCGCGGCTGTGCCCCCATCTCAGGCACGCCCGAGAGGGCCCTGCTGGAGCTGTGGGAAGAAGGGGCACTTCGCTAAGGACTGCAGGTCCCGGCCTCAGGGAAACGGGAAAGGGAGGGGGCACACTGGCCGCACTCAGCCTCCTCCCGCTGTGAATGCGAAGCGGCTCATTTATGTCAACCCCCAGTGGGGAGGGGGGCCCTCATACCCCATGCCCCCACAGGAGGCAGCCAGCCTTGCACCCCCACCAGCGACACAATCGCAGAGCTTTGCAGCGCCGCCAGTGGCACCGTCGTGTCCACCGCTGCCACAAGCCACGCTTGTGCCACAGGGCCAGCAGGGGACGCCCCAGAGCGGGACCCCTGGGTGGCCTTGGCCATGAAAATAGGGAAGGAACCCCTGAAGATGTGGGGGACATGCCGCCTTTACGGCAGTCAGGATCCCCACATCATAGGGCTTCAGTTCTGGGCGGACACGGGATCCGACTGCACGGTTTTCCCCCAAGCGCTTTGGCCTCAGCATTGGCAATGCAAAGAGGTCCCCCCAGTGAACGGAGTGGGAGGGCCATCCCGGGCGTGGAAAAGCACCCAGCTGGTGGCCATAACACTCCACACGAAAAAGGGGCCGGAACGGACAGTGGCAATCTACCCCTACATTCTACAAAGCTCTCCACCCCTGATAGGAAGGGATGTCCTCGCCATGTTAGGAGCCAGAATTACAAATTTATCCTGAGGGCCACTGCCGTACACCCACCACTGCCAATCAGACTGACCTGGAAATCGTCAGACCCCATATGGGTCGAGCAGTGGCCCCTGTCAAAGCCTCGAATGGCAGCCTTGCTGGAACTGGTCAGCCGCGAGCTGCAGAAGGGTCACATAGAACCCTCCACCAGCCCGTGGAACACCCCCGTATTTGTAATCCCCAAAAGGTCCGGAGAGGGTCATCGCCTCATCCACGACCTGAGGGAGGTGAACAGGGCAATCCAACCCATGGGTCCAGTCCAGACACTGCTGCCCACGAACTCAGCCATCCCCAAAGGGCAGCCATGCGCAGTGCTGGACATCAAGGACTGCTTCTTTTCAATACCCCTGCACGCTGAGGACAAGGAACGGTTCGCTTTTTCCATCGTGTTCCCAAACGGCGAGCGACCTAACCTCCGCTTCCAATGGAAGGTGTTACCGCAAGGTCTCGTGGACAGCCCGACCATATGCCAAATCACCGTGGACAGAGCACTGGTGCCAGTCCGACAGTCCTACCCCGCTGCGACCATCGTTCAATACATGGACGACATCCTCGTTGCTTCACCGTCGACGAGCCAGGTGGATCACCTGGTGACCGCGATCACGGAAACTCTCCAGGCCAATGGCTTTGAGATCGCGAACACGAAGATCAAGAGAGGACCCTGCGTGACCTTCCTGGGAGTGGGGATCATGGACTCCTACGTGACGCCTCCCAAGGTGAAGGTCCGCCGAGACATCAAGACGCTCCATGACGTGCAGCGCCTTGTGGGTTCTCTGCAGTGGCTCCGCAACGTCATCCTGGTTCCACCCGAGGTCATGGAACCCCTATATGACCTCCTGAAAGGAAAGCACCCCTGAGACCCCAAGGAACTGACGCCGCAAGCAGCAAGCTCCCTCGACTTCATCGAGCACCAGATGTCTACTGGCACGCTTGCCAGGTGGGACCCAGATGCGCCACTCGATCTGTACGTCCACTTCACACAAAAGGGAGGAGTGGGAGCACTAGCCCAAGGACCTTCCGAAAAGTCCCGGCCGATCCAATGGGTGGTTCTCGGAAGACCAACTCGTGCGTTTTCCCCGGGAGTTGAATGCATCGCCAACCTCATCATGAAAGGTAGGAGACTCGCTCTGAGACACCTGGGAACCGAGCCGACAAGAATCCACCTCCCCTTTCGCAAGCGGCCAACCACGGAGTCGACCTCAATATCGGAGCACCTGGCCCTTGCTCTCACCGGCTTCGGAGGAGAAATCTCCTACGCCACGAGGCCACCTTGGACTCAGCTGCTGACCATTGTCGATATAGACATGCCGCCAAAGGTCATGGACCGACCGCAGCCGGGACCGACGGTCTTCACAGACGCTTCCTCCACGACTTCTACTGCAGCGGCAGTGTGGCAGGAAGGAGAGCAATGGCATTGCGTCAAAACAAGTGACCCCACACTGTCAGTGCAACAACTGGAAGCAGCAGCAGTGGTCTTGGCATGCGGACTCTTCCAAGACGAACACCTCAACATCGTAACAGACTCTATATTTGTGGCAAAGCTTTGCCTGGCCATGTCAGGACCAGGCGTGTCAACGTCAGCAGCGGCCTCAATGCTGGAGGAGGCGCTCTCCTCGCGACGGGGCACCGTGTCTGTCATCCATGTCAACAGCCACAACCCAGTCAAGGGCTTCTTCCAGACCGGCAACGACAAGGCGGACGCCGCAGCAAAGGGAGTGTGGACACTGCAGGAAGCTCGGCAGCTGCACGAGTCGCTCCACATCGGAGCCAAAGCACTGGCGAAGAGATGCGGGATCTCGACCGTGGACGCAAAACATGTAGTGGCCACTTGCCCTCACTGCCAGAAGTCACCCCTGTGGACCAGTGGGGTCAACCCAAGAGGTCTCAAGGCCTCGGAAATCTGGCAGTCGGACTTCACCTTATGTCAACTGCTAAAGCCCCGAGCATGGATTGCAGTGACAGTGGACACTTACAGCGGAGCGATCGTAGCCACACAGCACCCAGAAGCTAACTCTAAGGCCACGATGCAGCACTGGCTGACAGCTATGGCATGGCTTGGTATCCCCAAGCAGATCAAAACTGACAACGGTTCCAATTTCATTTCCAAACCAGTGCAAGAATTCGCCTCGAAATGGGGCATCACCTTAGTACAAGGTATCCCATATAACAGTACCGGGCAAGCCATAGTTGAGCGAGCAAACCAGACCCTGAAAGCTAAGCTAGAAGTATTGGCAAAGGCAGAGGGCTTTACCAATTCCGTTCCCCCAGGAGACCAAGCGCGTATACTGGCAACAGCTTTGCTAGCACTGAATCAGTTCCCTAGAGGAGATGAGGCAGACAGTCCGGTTCGAAAGCACTGGGCCACTCGAGCCCTAGAGGAGGGCCCACAGGTTGTAATCAAAAACGAACTGGGCGAATGGGAACGGGGCTGGAGACTGGTACTCACGGGACGGGGGTATGCGGCGGTTAAAAAAGAGGGCAAGATCAAGTGGTGCCCACTTAAGTCAATCAAGCCAGACCTTCAGAATGAGATTAACGAGAATTGCGAGTTTCTCTTTACAGGACATGCTCGTGGGTCGTCCCCGTAACGCGTACATCCCGGCTCCAGAGAAAAGCGACGAACCACCAAAACGCCAGACAGCACCCAAGAATCCTACACCGTTCTAATTGTTCCTAGGGTCCTGTACCACTCAGACGAGGAGGTGTACCACATCTTCGAGGAGCTCAAAGAAAGAGAGACAGGGAAACCCAACAGAGCTGGTTCGAGTCCTGGTTCAATCAATCACCATGGCTCACCACTCTAATTTCCACCCTAGTAGGTCCGCTAGCGATACTGCTTTTAACCTTCACATTCGGACCTTGCCTGCTAAACAGGCTGGTCTCATTTGTTCAAGCTCGCCTAGAACGGGCCAACATCCTGTTCATAGGCCGGCAACAAATGCTGTGAACCAAAAACCGAGGACGCTGCCAGTCGCAGAGGTTCTCCAAACTTCCCTTGCGAAGATTATTCAGGTTTACCAAAAAACCCTTTTCCCTTATCACCTTACAACTTTATACCTCACCTTAGTGCCTATGTTTATAACTACCTCATTCATTAGTAAAAAAGGGGGGGGGGAGATGTGGTAGATAGGGACAGGCGAACGGAAGATCTCGGGATGTGACGGAAAGCTAGACCCTTCCCCCCTTCTTCCTGCTATAGTTAATCAATTACCCCTAAAGCATGCAGCCCCTCCTAAACCCAGTAGTTTTCCACTCCTTACTAACCCCAACCAGACCCACCATCCCCTTCTGACGTAGTGAAGCCCCCTTGACTATTTAACCCCATGAGATAAGATAATAAACGCCATTTGACCATCCACCACATTGGTGTCTGTGCATGTCTGTGGCCCGAGTGACCTGGGGAAGGACGGGTTGCCGTGCTGTGTCTTGAACCAGGTCGCCAGCCTTCTCATCAGAAGGCGACAGGTCAGGCAAGGGGGCTTGGCCAGAGTTCGAGTGTAAGGCTCGGCAGGACGTTCGACCTTACCTTGGCAGGGAGACCAAGCTTCCCAAGCCTAGCAGGGGGGTCAGGCAAGGGGGCTTGGCCGGAGTTTGAGTATAAGGCTCGGCAGAATGTTCGACCTTAACTCGGCAGGGAGACCAAGCTTCCCAAGCCTAGTAGGGTCAGGCAAGGGGGCTTGGCTGGAATTTGAGTCTAATGCTCGGCAGCACATCCGACCTTACCTCGGCAGGGAGACCAAGCTTCCCAAGCCTAGTAGGGTCAGGGAAGGGGACTTCGCCAGAGTTCGAGTGTAAGGCTCGGCAGGACGTTCGACCTTACCTCGGCAGGGAGACCAAGTTTCCCAAGCCTAGTGGGAGAGTCAGGCAAGCGGTCTTGGCCAGAATTCGAGTGTAAGGCTCAGCAGGACGTTCGACCTTACCTCGGCAGGGAGACCAAGCTTCCCAAGCCGAGTAGGGACAGGCAAGGGGGCTTGGCCGGAGTCCGAGTGTAAGGCTCGGCAGGACGTTCGACCTTACCTGGGCAGGGAGACCAAGCCTCCCAAGCCTAGCAGGAGGGTCAGCCAAGGGGGCTTGGCCAGAGTTCGAATGTAAGGCTCAGACGGATGTTCGGCCTTGCCTCGGCAGGGAGACCAGACTTCCCAAGCCTAGTAGGAGAGTCAGGCAAGGGGGCTTGGCCGGAGTTCGAGTGTAAGGCTCGGCAGGACGTTCGACCTTACCTGGGCAGGGAGACCAAGCTTCCGAAGCCTAGTAGGGTCAGGCAAGGGGACTTGGCCGGAGTTCGAGTGTAAGGCTTGGCAGGACCTTCGACCTTACCTCGGAAGAGAGACCAAGCTTTCCCAGCCTAGTAGGGTCTGGCAAGGGGCTCGGCCGAGGTTCGAGTGTAAGGCTCGGCAGGACGTTCGACCTTACCCCGGCAGCGAGACCAAGCTTCCCACGGCTAGTAGGAGGGTCAGGCAAGGGGGCTTGGCCATAATTCCAGTGCAAGGCTCGGCAGGAAGTTCGACCTTACCGCGGCAGGGATTCCAAGTTTCCCAAGCCTAGTAGGGTCAGTGAAGGGGGCTTGGCCTGAGTCCGAGTGTACGGCTCGGCAGGACATTCGACCTTACCTCGGCAGGGAGACCAACCTACCCAAGTCTACTAGGAGGGTCAGGCAGGGGGGCTTGGCCGGAGTTCGAGTGTAAGGCTCGGCAGGACGTTCGACCTTACCTCGGCAGGGAGACCAAGTTTCCCAAGCCTAGTAGGCGGGTCAGGCAAAGGGGCTTGGCAAGAATTCGAGTGTAAGGCTCGGCAGGACGTTCGACCTTACCTCGGCAGGGAGACCAAGCTTCCCAAGCCGAGTAGGGACAGGCAAGGGGGCTTGGCCGGAGTCCG
This sequence comes from Vidua macroura, assembly GCF_024509145.1. Lineage (NCBI taxonomy): Eukaryota > Metazoa > Chordata > Aves > Passeriformes > Viduidae > Vidua > Vidua macroura. The sequence goes on along the minus strand of NW_026530536.1, from coordinate 1,308,326 downwards.
AGTGTAAGGCTTGGCAGGACGTTCGACCTTACCTCGGCAGGGAGACCAAGCTTCCCAAGCCTAGCAGGGGGGTCAGGCAAGGGGGCTTGGCCGGAGTCCGAGTGTAAGGCTTGGCAGGACGTTCGACCTTACCTCGGCAAGGGGACCAACCTTCCCAAGCCTAGCAGGGTCAGGCAAGGGGACTTGGCCAGAGTTCGAGTGTAAGGCTCGGCAGGACGTTCGACCTTACCTTGGCAGGGAGACCAAGCTTCCCAAGCCTAGCAGGGGGGTCAGGCAAGGGGGCTTGGCCGGAGATCGAGTATAAGGCTCGGCAGGATGTACGACCTTACCTCGGCAGGGCGACCAAGCTTACCAAGCCTAGAAGGAGGGTCAGGCAAGGGGGCTTGGCTGGAGTCCGAGCGTAAGGCTCGGCAGGACGTCCGAACTTACCTCGGCAGGGACACCAAGCTTCCCAAGCCTAGTAGGGTCAGGCAAGGGAACTTGGCGGTAGTTCGAGTGTAAGGCTTGGCAGGACGTTAGACCTTACCTCGGAAGAGAGACCAAGCTTTCCCAGCCTAGTAGGGTCAGGCAAGGGGGATTGGCCATAATTCCAGTGCAAGGCACGGCAGGACATTCGACCTTACCGCGGGAGGGATACCAAGTTTCCCAAGCCTAGTAGGGTCAGTGAAGGGGGCTTGACCTGAGTCCGAGTGTAAGGCTCGGCAGGACGTTCGACCTTACCTCGGCAGGGAGACCAACCTACCGAAGTCTAGTAGGAGGGTCAGGCAAGGGGGCTTGGCCAGAGTTCGAGTGTAAGGCTCGGCAGGACATGCGACCTTACCTCGGCAGGGAGACTAAGCTTCCCAAGCCTAGTAGGAGAGTCAGGCAAGCAGGCTTGTCCGGAGTTCGAGTCTATGGCTCAGCAGGATGTTCGACATTACCTGGGCAGGGAGACCAAACTTCCCAAGCATTGCAGGGTCAGGCAACGACGCTTGGCCGGAGTTCAAGTGTAAGGCTCGGCAGGACGTTCGACCTTACCTCGGCAGGGAGACCAAGCTTCCCAAGCCGAGTAGGGACAGGCAAGGGGGCTTGGCCGGAGTCCGAGTGTAAGGCTCGGCAGGACGTTCGACCTTACCTCGGCAGGGAGACCAAGTTTCCCATGCCTAGTAGGGTCAGGGAAGGGGGCTTAGCCTGAGTCCGAGTGTAAGGCTCGGCAGGATGTTCGACTTTACCTTGGCAGCGAGACCAAGCTTCCCTAGACTAGTAGGAGGGTCAGGCAAGGGGGCTTGGCCGGAGTTCGAGAGTAAGGCTCGGCAGGACGTTTGACCTTACCGCGGCAGGGATACCAAGTTTCCCAAGCCTAGCAGGGGGGTCAGGTAAGGGGACTTGGCCGGAGTTCGAGTATAAGGCTCGGCAGGATGTTCGACCTTAACTCGGCAGGGAGACCAAGCTTCCCAAGCCTAGTAGGGTCAGGCAAGGGGGCTTGGCTGGAATTTGAGTCTAATGCTCGGCAGCACATCCGACCTTACCTCGGCAGGGAGCCCAAGCTTCCCAAGCCTAGTAGGGTCAGGCAAGGGGACTTGGCCAAAATTCCAGTGCAAGGTTCGGCAGGACGTTCGACCTTACCGCGGCAGGGATTCCAAGTTTCCCAAGCCTAGTAGGGTCAGTGAAGGGGGCTTGGCCTGGGTCCGAGTGTAAGGCTCGGCAGGACATTCGACCTTACCTCGGCAGGGAGACCAACCTGCCCAAGGCTCGTAGGAGGGTCAGGCAAGGGGGCTTGGCCGGAGTTCGAGTGTAAGGCTTGGCAGGACGTTCGACCTTACCTCGGCAGGGAGACCAAGTTTCCCAAGCCTAGTAGGTGGGTCAGGCAAGGGGGCTTGGCAAGAATTCGAGTGTAAGGCTCGGCAGGACGTTCCACCTTACCTCGGTAGGGAGACCAAGGTTCCTAAGCCTAGTAGGAGAGTCAGGCATGGGGGGCTTGGGCGGAGTTCGAGTGTAAGGCCCGGCAGGACGTTCGACCTTACCTCGGCAGGGAGACCAAGCTTCCCAAGCCTAGTAGGAGAGTCAGGCAAGCAGGCTTGTCCGGAGTTCGAGTCTATGGCTCAGCAGGATTTTCGAACTTACCTGGGCAGGGAGACCAAGCTTCCTAAGCCTAGTAGGAGAGTCAGGCAAGGGGGCTTGGGCGGAGTTCGAGTGTAAGGCTCGGCAGGACGTTCGACCTTGCCTCGGCAGGGAGACCAAGCTTCCCAAGCCTAATCGGAGGGTCAGGCAAGGGGGCTTGGCCAGAATTCGAGTGTAAGGCTCGGCAGGATGTTCGACCTTACCTCGGCAGGGAGACCAGACTCCCCAAGCCTAGTAGGAGTGTTAGGCAAGGGGGCTTGGCCGGAATTGGAGTGTAAGGCCCGGCAGGACGTTCGACCTTACCTCGGCAGGGAGACTAAGCTTCCCAAGCCTAGTAGGAGAGTCAGGCAAGCAGGCTTGTCCGGAGTTCGAGTCTATGGCTCAGCAGGATGTTCGACCTTACCTGGGCAGGGAGACCAAACTTCCCATGCATTGCAGGGTCAGGAAACGACGCTTGGCCGGAGTTCAAGTGTAAGGCTCGGCAGGACGTTCGACCTTACCTCAGCAGGGAGACCAAGCTTCCCAAGCCTAGGAGGCGGGTGAGGCAAGGGGGCTTGGCCGGAATTCGATTGTAAGGGTCGGCAGGACGTTCGACCTTTCTTCGGCAGGGAGACCAAGCTTCCTAGGCCTAGTAGGGTCAGGCAAGGGGGCTTGGCCGGAGATCGAGTGTAAGACTCGGCTGGACGTTTGACCTTACCTCGGCAGGGAGACCAAGCTTCCCAAGCCTAGCAGGAGAGTCAGGGAATGGGGCTTGGCCATAATTCAAGTGTAATGCCCGGCAGGACGTTCAACCTTACCTGGGCAGGGAGACCAAACTTCCCAAGCCTAGTAGGAGGGTCAGGTATGGGGGCTTGGCCAGAATTCGAGTGTAAGGCTTGGCAGGACGTTCGACCTTACCTCGGCTGGGAGACCAAGCTTCCTAAGACTAGTAAGAAGGTTAGGCAAAAGGCCAAGTAAGAGTTGGGGTGAGACTTAGCAGGGGTGCAATCCTAGAAAATCCAACCAGAAGTCCATGATTTCGGCCGGAGAGCAAGAGAACAGAGGACAATAGATGTGAATGTGACTAGTGATTGTCCTAGCCAAGAAACAATGTAAAGTGTCCAGAAGGTAGTACCAAGAGTGGGGGTTTAGTTAAAAGAGACTAAATTCAGGCAAGGGATTCAAAATGCTAAGTTGTGGTAAGGGAGCTTTAGTTGCCTCTCAGTATATTCCATTTTACATAGATATACCATTTAAAATATTTTCTTTCCCTTTCTTTCTGCGGCCTGAAAATTGGACGAGGTTATAGTAAAGGAGCAGATCCTTCCAAAGAGAAAGCAAAGCGAATTCCCCCTAACAGCCCCTTAGGGCAATTGTTAGACCAATGGGATTCTCTGGGAGCCACGAAGGGTCTAAACAAGAGTAAGATGATACATTACAGTATAGAAGTATGGCCGAAGTTAGAATTACAGGGAGAGTGGCCATGGTATGGAACCCAAGATCTATGGATGTGTAATCAGTTAAACCAACACCTGAAAACCCGAGAGGACCTTGATATAGAACAACTATCTTATGCAGCTTGCTGGCTGGAGAATTCTATAAATAATGAGACTGTGAGAATATGCAAGTTACAGAGAAATAGAGAAGAAGACAAAGAGAATGGAGAAGAACAGACAAGAAAAAGAAAAAGATGGGACCCCCTTGATTACCTACCCCCTTCTACTCCTGTTACCTCTCCAACAGTTTCCCCAGTTAATCCTTCGGCCCCTCCTATTATTCCTTTCCCCAGTTTTCCCACTTCTATTCCAACCACCTCCCCAACTCCCTCTTCCCCTTCCCCAACGGGAGCTCCCTTGCCTAGTGTGCCTGCCTCAACTACTATCTCCCTACCTGGGGCCTTAGAAGGAGGGCCATATTGTAACACCCGATCCAAAGCACCACGGGTAGAAAGGCTCTTTCCCCTTAGGGAAGTCCCTATGGGTGGAGCAGCTGGAGGAGTTGGGTTTGTAGATGCACCTCTGACAGCTTCCGAAGTCCGGGGATTTAAGAAAGAGCTACGAAATTTAGTAGAAGACCCCATTGGAATATCTAACCAGTTAGACCAATTTCTAGGGCCGAATATTTATACCTGGGGAGAGCTTAACTCTATTCTAAGTATTCTGTTCTCTCCAGAAGAGGTCCGGATAATCCGAAGAGCAGGGGTGAAGATATGGGAAAGAGAAAATAGATTGGGGCCCCCAGGGGACCAAAAGATACCCTTAGTAGACCCCAACTGGAATCCCAACCAGGAAGAAGGAAGGCAAAACATGAGAGACTATAGGTCCCTCATGATAAGAGGGATCAAAGAGTCTATCCCTAGGGGAAGCAACACGAAATTGGCCTTTGATAGTACGCAGGAGAAGGATGAGACGCCAGCAATGTGGCTTAACCGACTAAAATGAAATTTCCAGTTATATTCAAATATAGACCCAGATAGCCCAGAGGGCCAAGTCCTCTTGAAGGTCCAGTTTGTCACCAAATCCTGGCCCGATATTAGACGGAAGCTAGAAAAGATGGAGGACTGGCAAGAAAAGAATATGAATGAGCTGCTCAAAGAAGCCCTGAGACTTTATTTAAGGAGGGAAGAAGAAAAAGCCAAAACTAAGGCTAGAATTATGGTTGCGGTTGCTCGAGAAAGTATAAGAGCAGAGAGATCACCAGCACTGCCGTCTAAGTCAAGTGAGAATAGACCAGGGCCATTACCAAAAATTAGATACCAACCAACACCATCATATGGAGCAAATAAGAACTTTAATGAGTTCAGGAAACCTGAGGCCTCACAAAGCAACAGGAGGTGCTATTACTGTGGCGAGATAGGACACCTTAAAAGGAATTGTAAGAAGTTTCAGTTTGATGAGGTAATGCATAAAGAACAAGAAGTCTTAGAAGAGATTTCAAGGGGAGATGACTAGGGGTGTCAGGGGCTCTATAAGTTAGGGGACCCAATGAACCATCAAGAAGAGCCCTTGGTAAACTTTGAGGTGGGTCCCCACTATGAAGAATTTGAGTTCTTAGTTGACACAGGGGCAGATAAGTCCAGTATAAACAAGTTACCAGTAGGAATCACCATTGGGAAGAAGGTCTGTGAGGTTTTAGGGGCAGAGGGAAGACCATTTAAAGCATCTATAGTTGACAATATAGAAATCAAGGGGAATTCAAGACAGTGTTTGGCAGACTTTATCTATCTGCCCAATTTAGGAAGTGACCTCTTGGGAAGAGACTTGCAAGTTCAACTGGGGGTAGGGATCATCCCAAGAGATGGGAGGATGGTAGTCCAGGTCATGAGGCTGACCCAGAGAGACATAGAGGAAATAGACCCCAGAGTATGGCAGAAGAAAGTAAGTGTGGATACTTGAACATCACACCAATAAAAATAGAAATGCAAAAAGATACACCCCCTATCCGAGTCAAACAATACCCAATATCCCCTGAGGGCAGGAGAGGATTAGCCCCAGTGATTGAATGACTATTAGAGCAAGGTATTCTAGAATCCTGCATGTCCCCCCATAACACTCCTATACTAGCCGTAAGAAAAGCAGAGGGGAAATACAGACTAGTTCAAGACTTAAGGGAAGTAAACAAGAGGACTATTACCAGACACCCTGTGGTATCCAACCCCTATACCCTTTTAAGCCAAATTCCAAGGGAGCATGCCTGGTTCACAGTAATAGATTTGAAAGATGCCTTCTGGGCATGTCCGCTGGCAGAGGAATGTCGTGACTGGTTTGCATTTGAGTGGGAAGATCCTGACAGAAGGAGAAAGCAACAGCTAAGATGGACACGCCTCCCACAGTGGTTTACAGAATCCCCAAACCTCTTTGGGCAAGCACTAGAGGAACTACTAGGGCAGTTCACCCCTGAAGAAAACATTCAGATCTTACAGTATGTAGATGACTTATTAGTATCTGGAAATGAGCGAGACCGGGTCAAAACCACCAGTGTTCGACTCCTAAATTTCCTGGGAGAAAACAGCCTAAAAGTATCCCAAGAAAAACTACAATTTGTAGAATCTGAAGTGACCTACCTAGGTCACATAATTGGAGGAGGGTATAAGAAACTAAGTCCTGAGAGAATCTCAGGTATCCTGTCTATCTCAGCTCCCAAGACCAAGAGAGATGTAAGGAAGCTACTAGGCCTGTTTGGTTATTGTAAACTGTGGTTAGATCAATACACCAAAACCATGAAGTTCCTTTATGATAAATTAGTAGACTCTGAGCCTGTAAAGCGGACAGAAGAGGATGAGGAACAGCTACGAGGCTTGAAAGATAAACTATCCTTGACACCTGTTCTAAGCCTGCCTGACCTTAAGAAAGAGTTTAACCTGTTCGTGAGCACAGAAGGGGGAATTGCATATGGGGTATTAACCCAGGAATGGGGAAGACATAAAAAAACCAATAGCCTACCTCTCAAAACTACTAGACCCAGTAGCCAGAGGATGGCCAACTTGCCTACAAGTAATTGCAGCTGCAGCTATCCTGATAGAAGAAGCCCAAAAATTGACTCTGCAAGGGAAAATTAAAGTCCACACCCCCCACGATCTCAAAACAGTGCTAAGCCAAAAAGCTCAGCAGTGGTTGACTGACTCTAGAATATTGAGGTATGAGATCATCTTAATGAACACAGGGGACTTAGAGTTAGTCACCTCCAAATGTCTAAACCCTGCACAATTTCTTACCGGAGAACCCCTGGCAGATCTAGAACATGACTGTGTTGAACTCACAAATCTACAGACCAAAGTGAGAGAGGATTTAGAAGACGTACCCTTGCCATACGGGAGATCCCTTTTTATAGATGGGTCCTCAAGAGTAGTAGGAGGGAAAAGAGCCTCAGGATATGCTGTCATAGATGGGGAAGACATGAAAGTCATGGAAAAAGGGAAACTGCCCTCGAACTGATCAGCCCAGTGTTGTGAAGTCTATGCTTTGAAAAGAGGATTAGACCTGTTAGAGGGAGATCAAGGAACTATTTACCCAGACTCGCGATATGCGTTTGGGATCATCCACACCTTCGGAAAAATTTGGGAGGAGCGTGACTACTTAAACTCCAAAGGGAAGAACCTAGTACATGAGAAACTGATAAAACTAGTATTAGAATCCTTACGAAAGCCCGCAGAGATAGCTGTGGTGCATATAAAGGGACATCAGAAAGGACACACCCGTGAAGAAAAGGGAAACCGATTAGCAGATCAGATAGCTAAAGAAGCAGACTTAGACCCAAGAAACCCAGTAAAACCTTTTAAAATAGAAGTAGGACCAAGTAGAGAAAGAAAAGAAGAAGAGCCGAGGTTCAGTGAAAAAGAATTAAAAACAATAAAATAACTAGAATTACATCAAGGGAAACAAGGAGAATGGTTAACTACTGATGGCCGTAGGTTCCTAAATAAAGCCCTAGCTCGAAGAGTGCTAGTAGAGTTACATGAATTGACCCACTGGGGAATCCAAGGTTTGTGCGACCACTTTTTATGGGAAAATTTATGTCTTGGAGTATATGATCTGGCGAAGGCAGTCACAAGAGGGTGTGCGATTTGCCTGAAAACTGACCAAAAGGTAATGAGAAAAAGAGCATGTGGGGGAGGAAAACTTGCTTTGAGACCTTTTCAAAACATACAAGTAGATTTCACGGAAATGCCCTCTGTGCAGGGGCACAAACATTTACTAGTGATCGTGGATCACCTCACTCACTGGGTGGAGGCTTTCCCAACCAGAAAAGAAGCCGCGCAGGAAGTTGCAAGAATAATCCTAGAAAACATGATACCACGATACAGGCTAGTCAATAACATTGACTCGGACCAAGGTCCACATTTTGTCGCTCAAAGTTTACATCAAGTAACAAAAGCCCTGGGGATAAGGTGGAGATTGCACACCCCATGGCATCCTCAAAGCTCTGGAAGAGTAGAAAGGATGAATAGAACTCTTAAAAATGTGTTAACTAAATTAATTGAAGAAACAAAGATGAATTGGCTCAGGTGTTTACCTCTCGCTCTCTTGCACATCAGAACCAGACCTCGGCCCGACATAGGGGTCTCTCCTTATGAAATGATGTTTGGACTCCCTTTTTTAATCACCCCTTTCAGTACAGCAGATTATCTGGAAGGGAAGGCAGCAACTCAGAAATATTTAGAGGTCATAGGAAAATCCCTAAAAGGCCTCAGGAAGAAGGGGTATCTCCCCCAAACTTCCCCTCTAGACACCAATGCGCACAACATCAGTCCTGGGGATTGGGTGTTGATAAAGTCCTGGTACACTACCACTCCATTAACCCCCAAATTCGAAGGACCTTTCCAGGTACTACTCACCACACACACTGCGGTGCGGACTCAAGAAAAAGGTTGGACGCATGTCACCAGAGTCAAAGGACCAGTGCCACCCCCGGACGTTAGACCAGACCCAACAGTGTCACCTGCCTCCTCTTGTGCATGGACAGTAATTAAGAAACCAGAGGACTTAAAATTAACTTTAAGGAAGACTTGCCAGAGACTGATATATAGAAAGGTGTTAACTGTTTCTGAGTTAACGTACCATAGTAAAGGTTTAAGTACTTGGTAATTGCTTAATAAGACTAAGTGTCCTTTAGCCAAAGGAGTTAACTAAAAAAAAAAAAAAAAAAAAAAAAAAAAAATTTATTAAGTCTTACTTGGTTTCTAAAGAACACTAGAATTACCATCAGACATGAGTAAAAGCATACAAATGCCAAAAGAAGTTAGCCCTCAAAAGCCAAAGACTGTAAGTTGATGCGGGCTTAAGCCCGATCAAAGAAATAAAGGAGGGATTTGTAATGAACAGTGTCCACGTGTTCCCCAGAGACGCAGGCAGGGCCTTCTTAGTTCCCATGGCAACACTAAAAATAAACTACTAACTCTAGCTAAGTACCGATATTGAAATGCTAATTAGCTAATTGCTCTGTTTGTTTTCTCTAAACTACCTGGAGATAACTGGCCTCCCACCCCTCCACGCTGCCATTCTGGGACTAACATGCAAATAAAAAAAACCTTAGGATCATGGGAGTATTTTTAGGAGATAAAAAGGAATATAAATCAAAAACTGAACACAGTAGGGGAGTCTAGACAAATGCCCTAGCTGAGGAAGAGGGAAACACATCCCCTGATTGACTTTTAACCGTCGCCATCACCTAAGAAAGAATAGACTATATTAGGCTCTGAGAAGCAGGGAGACAGAGAGTCAGAGAGAGCCCTGGTGCTGCCACCACGGAAGGAGCGGGTACAGCTGTTGTTCGGGACTTCAGCAACAGACTCTGCACGCCACGCCTCCTCACCCTCTGGCCACCGGTGTGCCACAAGGAAAGAAGAAGGGACAGCTGCTGCTCTGGACTTCAGTGACAGACTCTGCACACCTCCTTCCTTTCGGCTGCCTGGGAAAGCTGCGACCACGGGGGCGAGTTCTGCGTTGAGCCCCCTGCCCAGCTGATCTTTTAATAAAGAGCTGAACATTAATAAAGGCATTAGCCCTGTTCATTTCACAAGGACAAAGGATAGGAAAGTATTTGTTGGCACAGGGCGGATAAAGGGGGGATGAATGTGTGCGAATGAGAGGCAGGCTGGTTACCCCAGACCTGATAAGCGAGAGCAGTAGTCTCCCATGCTGCATTTCCGTCTTTTTTGCGAGAAAAGCAGCCAGTAAAGAGACGAAGCGAGTGATAAAAAGAGTGAGAGAATCCCCCCTGGGGAAACCAGGACTGGGTCTCAGGGAAAGAGTGGGACCCCTTGGTGGGGGAGCAAAATAAAAGGTCATTAATTGGGAAGAAAAAAAATAATAAAAGGTAAAAAGAGGGTTTTCTTGGCATAATCTATTGGGGAAAAACAAAAGGTAAAATGTGTAGAAGGGGCCCCTAAAAAAATCTGATGGATTGAGGGATAAGAATGCCCAAGAACATCCAAGATTAAACCTGCTGGGTTGACGGATTAATATTCCAAGAGCATCCAGGGTTGATTCAAACCTGCTGGGTTGAGATATTAATATTTGAGAGCACCCAAAATTAAGTTTGCTGGGTTAAGATATTAATATTCGAGAGCACCCAGAATTAAGTTTGCTGGGTTGAGATATTAATATTCAAGAGCACCCAGGACTGAGTAAAAATTTTGCCGGTTTGAGGATAAGCCTGAGAGGATCTGGGGTTGGGAACAACACAGCTGGATTGAGGGGTATCCAAGAACACCGGGACTGGCCAGTGACACCTAAAAGTGCAGCAGGTGTGTTGAAAAATAAAAGCTACCTTGTTGTTGTGGTTGTTTTGTTGTGTGTGAGAATAAGTGAAAAATAAAGCGGAGTAAATGTGGATGAATGAAGGTATATGTAATGTAGATTGTTTATTTTAAGCTTTATTATAGTTCCTCAGAGGAAAGTGTTGTATTGAAAAGTAGTGTGAGAAAAGGGAGGTTTTTTTTGAGAATACTGCCGAGAGAAAAGTGGTATTCAGGTGGTGAGAGGAAAGTGAAAAACAGAGGCAGGGGGTGAATAGATAAGATCTTGAAAAATGGGACCGAAATCCGGTAAGGAGAATACAGGAAAGAAAAAAAAGAGTAAAAAATTATCAACAGAGATACTCCAAGATAGTCCCCTGGGAGTTATGTTAGCAAACTGAGAAAAAAACCCTTGTAAAAGAAAAAAGGACAAAGTAAAAATAATACAATTTTGTATGCTTGAATGGCCAACAAAGGAAATAAGATCTGACCACGTTTATTGGCCTAGATATAGTTCTTTTGAAAGATGGATTTGTCAGGCTCTAAATGTATTTTGTAAACTCAAAGGAACCGTTTAATCCAGAAGAAAGAGAATATGCCACATGTTAGACAGGGGATTTTAAGAAAATAAAAATCTTTAAGGTATCAGAAATCCCCGAAACAAAACAAGAAAAGAAAAAAGGGAAAGAGAAGGGAGGGGAGCAAGAGGGAAAAAGAGGAAAAGAAAACGAATGGGATCCTTCTACCCCCTCCCTTCCCATTCGCGCCTGCACCACCTGCGGCCCCAGCGAGCTGCTCCTGTTATAAATTGAGGCGAATAATTTGTTCAGCCTTTCGAGACTCAATCAGAAATTTATTGGTTACAGCAAGCGATGGCAAGCAAACAGCGCTGGGTGCAGCCGGGGAGTCAGCGCTCTGCCAACGGCTCACACCGTTTCCCCCTTCCCACCATCTTTTTATACTCTCTTTCTTCCGTGTCCGCTCTATCTCTGGGTGTACTCTGCGCTTGCGCCCTCTGTTGCTAGGGGGTCTTCTTTTACTCTCTGGTGGTCGTTTGAGGAAGGCTCCTCTCTTCTTCCTCGGTGAAAGTCCACGACCCTGTAATGGTCTTTTCCATATAAGGTTATATGTTATATGCGTCTAAGCTCAAATCCTGTTACCTACACAAGGCTTCCCCTTTGGTTTTCTGTTATTTACACAAGGCTTTCCCCTTTTTGTCTTGATGAACAAAGAGTCTTTTCTAACTTATCACAATCCCCCCTTTTCTTTTTCTTTATTTTGTTCAACAAACCTTTTTAGTTCTTGTAAGCTAAGGGCTAAGGTTTCATTAGTCTCAGGATCCTCCGGTATGGGTTCATATTTGGCCCTTATCAACATGAGGTGAGCAGCCTCCAATCTCCCCTTTACTATGTCTATGATCCTATTAAAAATACACGGGCCAAAGGTTAGTCCCAAAATCAGTGAAATTAGGGGCCCTGCAATTGTGGAGAATAGGGTAGTCAGCCACGGGGAACTGTTGAACCAGGTTTCATACCAACTTTGTTGGGCTTCTCTTTCCCTTTTTCCTTTCTCTAATCCTTCCCTTAGTTTTGTCATTGTATCCCTGACTACCCCTGTGTAATCTGCATAGATACAACACTCCTCTCCGAGCGCTGCACATAGCCCTCCTTGCTGGTGGAACAGGAGGTCCAATCCTCTCCTATTTTGCAAAACCACTTCAGATAGGGATCTCACTGATTTCTCTAAGGCTGATATTGATTGCTCTATTTGCTCTAAGTCCTCATCCACTGCTACTCTTAGAGAGTGAAATTCTTTCATTTGTTTTACTAAGGAGGCCACTCCCGTGCTTACACCCGCTCCCCCCATGAGCATTAAAGCAGCCACTGTAAATGTAGTAAAAGGTTCTCGTTTTTGTAGATGGTGTGCTGGGGTAGTTTGTAGGTTATATACATAGTCTTGAGGGTGATAGATAATTTTTGGGATTATGACTACTTGTATGCAGCAATCTGAGGTCCCATCGAAATTTTCCAGGGAGATGCAGGGTGTGAGTCCTCCTTTTGCACAGATCCACTTTGTGTTCTTAGCAGGGAGTAACCACTTGGCTGGCTTATCCTCTCGTTTTGCTGTAGTCATTGTTTCGCACAGGAATTCCATGTGCTGGGGCACTTGGCCAATGCATCTCCTCTTCCCTGTTACTGAGGCCAATGTGATTCCTTGCCCCCGCAAATCTTTCCAATTACATGAAGGGGGGTTACTGCCATTTGCACATCTTGCCTTTTCTGATATTCCAACAGCTTCATAAAATGGGGGTTTAACATCAAAGCAAAGCCAACAATGCTCTGTAAGCCGGGGGTTAGTTACATTCAAGACCCGGTACGCTCCCTCTACCAGCTTTCAAAGGGTGTTAAATCGAGGATCCTCGCCAGGGGGTGCTATTGTCTGCGTAACAACAGTTGAATTTTCCATTGCTGAGTTACTTTGATTACTGATTATTTCAACATAACTTGGCTCTCCATCTTTAGCTATTACCGGGTTAGGGCCTACTGGTCGGGTATCTGGTGAGATAGGCTCCTTCTTTATGGTGAACATGTTGCCTCTGTCCTTACCGGGTTCCACGTACTGAAAACCCCATGTCCGTCCCACTGTCCATCCTGGATCTGATGGTTTAGTTACATTCAGATACACAAATTAGCAATTCCCCTGATTGACTATGCCGCCCGATCAGTCCTTCTGTGGAGCTTTACAGCCATGGGGTCCCCAAGAAACAGTAAGCCATTGATCTCCTTCTACTGACCAATCTGATGCTATTGTTTCACAGGCCCAATACCCACAGAAGTATTCCCCAGGATAATTGCAATATCCCTTTCCTGGATTTGATGCTGGACACATATAGAAACCTATTTTATTTAGACATGGTTCGATGGGGGCCAATGTGCATAATGACGATGTAAAACTAGGAGATCCGGATGATATCCGAGTTTGAATTTCCTTCCCATCTACTCAGGTTAGTATCCATTTAAAGGGTTGATGTGAAAATTGAGAATATCCTCCTGGCAATAACATAATCAGAGTTACAATAATGATAACTTGCCAAGGAGGATGGAGTCCTGTTTTTGCACTTAACTCATAATTCCCTACCATTCCCCTTTTAGCTTGTTGCCCTTTGTGTCTACCTGGTGTGGTTGAGTCGGTACCTTTGGGGAGATTATCAATACCCAGTCGGGAGTATTTCTGTATTATTCCACTTGGGATTGGGAAGAGCCTGTTTCTGTCCCCTCTGTCTCGCCCGCCGACTCAGGTGCTTCGAGCCGCGGGGATTACCATCTTCTCGGCAGCAGCGGTACTCTCCAGCACATCCATTCCCTTTTCCCCTTCTAGCCTTATACTGCTCCCAGTTCTTATCCTTGACCGGGGATAAGGCACACGGGACCTTCTCTCAGTTCTTTCCGACAACACCGGTTTACAATATGGGCAACAAGGGGGTCAGGTTCATTCAGGTGGAAACAAGAGCTCTCAGGGTTAACCCCTTTTCTGTAAACCTCCCACCTCCCTTTGATTTGAGCCTTACCCACTTATTCTTCAATTCCCCTAACTCTAATATGATTCTTGTTAATCCTCGCTCTAGCTTGTAGCAGCTGGAGCAAATCCCAGTAGGTGGCTTTCCTTTGCAACAATGGACCCACCACCGTTCTTGGCAACTTTTACAAACAAAGCACACAAAAGGATAACATTTCTTTACATACTACTCTATAATCATCAGCCAAGGGGTAAGTGTCTCCTTTCTGTTCCTCTTCTTGGTCTATTTGGATTACCCACACTGAGTCCGTTAGTTCTTCTTCAAGGTGACCTTCAGGTTTCCGGGTTGGCTCGTTACTCTCCAATGGTCAGCTGTTGTGATCGGCCCTTTAACTCGACTCGCGTGAGTACATCCCTTTTGGGCGGTCCAAATTGCTGTCTCTGTGGTGAGTAAAACAACGAAGGGGCCTTCCCAACGAGGTGTTAAAGAATTTTCTTTCCATGATTTAATGAGTACTCTATCTCCAGGCTTAATCATATGTATTGTTAGGTCTAACGGAGGTCTTTGAGTCAACAGCTCCTTTTCCCTCAATTCTCTCCTTCTGTTCATAATTTGCACAATATAGGTATTGATCTGAGAATCTTTCAAACAAGGGTGATCTACAGGGGCCTCCATGTCATAGGGCATTCCGAATAGCATTTCAAAAGGGGATATCCCCACATCAGTGCGGGGTTGAGTGCGGATATTTAATAGAGCCAAGGGCAAACACTTGACCCAAGACATCTTTGTTTCTAGCATTAATTTAGTTAACTGTTTCTTGATTTCCCCATTCATCTGCTCCACTCTCCCAGAACTTTGTGGGTGCCATGGGGTATGGTACTTCCACTGGGTCCCCAGGGCGGTGAGAACATCTTTTGCTATTTTTGAAGTAAAGTGGGGGCCCCTATCAGAATCTAGGATCTCTATCATCCTGTATCTAGGTATGATTTGTTCTAGAAGTATCTTAACCACCGCATGAAATGTTGCTCTGGCAGTGGGGAATGCGTCTACATAGTGTGTCAAGTGATCTATTAATACCAACAACTACTTGTATCTCCCTATTTTGGGTAGTTCAGTAAAGTCCATTTGTATATGAGAGAAAGGTCTTTGTGCTAACTCTCTCGCACCCATTGGTCTCTCTCTTTGTTGCTGCTTGTTTACCTTTTGACAGGTCAGGCAGCGTTGGGTTACCTGTTTAGCCAGATTATAGATCCCTATACACATGTATTTGATGGCAAACTGATCAACTAAGGCCTGGGTGCCCCAATGGGTTTTATCATGTATAGCCTGCAGGATTCTCATGGCTACTCCTTTCGGGAGTACTTCTCGACCATCGGGTAATACCCACTTGCCTTCCTCCTTTTCCCATATTCCCATTTGGTCTAATTTTTCTTTTTCTTGTACTGTGAATGCTAATAAATATTTCTTTGAGCCATGATACCAGCAATGTTTCTTTTGGGGGTTACCACAAGCACATCTGATGGAATCATCTCCAAACATTTTCCAACCTGACCAACATGGTGTTGTTCCTAAATCATCCCCACAAGCGGAGCGATCCTCCCTTTGCGTAACCTCAAGCTTATGTTTTAAAGTCAGTAGCGCAGCTTTCTTGGCCTCTTGATCAACTCAATTGTTTCCCCTAATGGAGGCTCCTATTCCTGTCTGATGGCCACGGACATGCACCACTGCTATCCTTTCTGGATATCTGAGAGCTTGTAAAACTCATCAGATTAATTCCTCATTTATTAACCCCTTTCCTTGTGAGTTAATTAATCCTCTCTCTTCCCAAATTTTACCAAAAGTGTGTACTACCCCATAAGCATATTTAGAGTCAGTGTAGATGGTTCCGGATTTTCCTTTTAACAATTCTAATGCTCTGAGTACTGCATATAATTCACATGCTTGTGCTGACCAGCTAGGGCTAAGGGGGCCAGCTTCTATTATCCTGAAGGTTTTTCCATCCACCACAGCGTATCCAGATTTCCGTTTCCCCTCAACAACCCGAGAGGATCCATCCACATATAACCGGGCCCCTGAGGCTAGTTCTTCCTCTTCCAAATCTGGTCGTATTTTGGTTTGTTCCTCAATTTGTTGGAGGCAATCATGTGCCAGTTCAGTAGTTGGTTCCCCGTATAGGAATTGAGCAGCATTTTGTAAACTGGTAGTTTCTATAGTCAATTTAGGGGATGATATTAGGATGCCCTCATATTTTAGCAGCCTGGCATCTGTTATCCATTTTTCAGCTTTTTGTTGCAAGACTCCCTGGATGTTATGAGGGGATAAGACCCGCAGCTCACTTCCAAAGGTTATTTTCCCTGCTTCTTCTACTAAGAGAGCAGCAGCTACTATTACTTGTAAGCAGGTGGGCCACCCTCTACTAACAGGGTCTAAAAGTTTTGAGAGATACGCCACTGGTTTTTTGTTCCTGGCCCAGTCCTGGGCCAGCACCCCATATGCAGTTCCCTCTGCCACATTAATAAATAGGAAGAATGGTCTTTTTAGATCAGGGAGACTGAGGACTGGTGCATTTACCAATTCAACCTTTAGGGCCTTTAGTCGGTCCTCATCCTCAGGTGTCCACTTGAGTAATCCTTTCTTAGTTAATTTTTCATACAGAAATTTAACTTTCCCACTAAAGTTCACTATCCACTGTCGACAGTATCCAAAAAGTCCTAACAACTGCCATATCCGTCTCTTATTCTGTGGGGCTTGTAATGAGAGTATACCTTGGACCCTTTCAGCATCCACTTTCTTAGTTCCTTTGGTTAACTTATGTCCCAAGTATTTAACTTCTTCCTCTACAAACTGTAGCTTAGACTTTGAAACCTTAAGTCCCTTCAAACTCAGGAAGTTTAGTAGCTTTATGCTTTCCTTTCTTACTATCTCCTCCTCCTTGCCTGCGATTAATAAATCATCTACATATTGTACCAAAGCTGTTCCTTCACCTAAGGAATAATCTGCCAATATTTGTTCTAATGCTTGTCCAAATAAATTAGGGGATTCTGTAAACCCCTGAGGGAGGACAGTCCATCTCAATTGTTGCTTTCGATGGGTATCCGGGTCTTCCCATTCAAAGGCAAAATAATTTCTGGAGGCTTCTTTAAGAGGGCAGGCCCAGAAAGCGTCTTTTAAGTCTATTACACTGTACCATTTATTTTCAGGGCCTAATTGACTTAAAAGTGTATATGGGTTAGCTACTACGGGAAATCTTTCAACAGTTCTTTTATTAATTTCTCTTAAGTCATGAACTAGCCTATAACTACCATTTGGTTTCTTTACAGGTAAGATGGGTGTGTTAAAAGGAGACATGCATGGTTCGAGGAGACCTTGTTTTAAGAGTCTCTCATTTTCGGGTTTTAACCCTTGCCTCCCTTCTTTAGACAGAGGGTATTGTTTTATTTTCACGGGTATTTCAGGGTCCCGGATGGTTACTCCAAAAGGTTCAATATTCAATCTTCCTACAGTATCGGGGGTGTACCACACTTCTGGATTGATTTCAGCTTCATCCACGGTCTTTAGGGGACACAGTTTTACGCTCAATTTCTCCTCTATTACTTCCACTCCTATTCCTAATTCAATCATCAAGTCCCGTCCGAGTAGATTATAATCCACCTTGGGAACTAATAAAAAGGATCCCACCCCCAATTTAGAATCAGTCTCCAAAAGGACATCTTTTATCACAGGTACTCCAAAAGGCTCCCCTTTTGCCCCAAATACCTGTACTGTGTCAGATGAAATTTTACACCCCCGGGGAAGGGTCTGGACGGTTGATCTTTCCGCCCCCGAGTCCACAAGGAACTCGTATTCTTGCTGCTGGGGACCTATCTTTAGCTTTACCAGGGGCTCCGTTCTTTCTCTTGTCCCCAGCAGATAGAGCCCCTGACACTCCTAGTCTTCACGAAACTGTTTTTCATCAGCCATCCTTTGTCGGCATTCCCACCTAACGTGACCCCTCCTCCCACAGTAAAAGCAGGCAATTCCTCTCTCCTCCTTCCTCTCATCAATCCCATCAGTCCGCCCTGGAATTCGCTTATTTCCCCGCACGGCTGCCCCCTTCTGTAAAGGGGGGGCAGCTTTCTGCCCTTCCCGAACTGCCACTACCATCATCCTAACTTGCTTTTTATGAGTTTCATCCTCCCTCCTTACATAAACTTTCTGCGCCTCTCGCAATAATTCATCCAATCCTCTTCCTTGCCAATCCTCCAATTTTTCTAGCTTCTTCCGAATGTCCACCCATGAGTTCGCTACAAACTGTGTTTTTAGCAAGGCCTCCCCTACTGGGGTATCAGGGTCCACTCCAGAGTATAACTGAAAGATTTTTCTCAGTCTTTCCAACCATTCTGTGGGGTCTTCATCTTTTTTTTGCTGTTCTCGAAAAGCCCTGTGAATATTCTGTCCTCGAGGGACAGCTCTTCTTATTCCTTGTATTATAATGTTCCGCAAATCTACCATATGGGCTCTGTGTTGTGGATCCTGGTTGTTCCAGCCAGGGCGTTGCATAGGCCACTTGGTGTCTGCGAGGGGCCCTTGCTGGTGTTCATCATCCCATATATACATCCCTACATCTCTAATCATCCTCCTTTCCTCAGAGGTAAATAATATACCTAAAATAGATTGCATCTCATCCCAAGTATAAACATTCGGACCCAGAAATTGGTCTAACCTTTCGGCAACTCCAAGGGGGTCCTCTAAGAGATGTCCCATTTCCTTTTTGAACTCCCTCACATCTCCCGAGTTCAAGGGTACAGACACATATCCAACTCCTAAGATTTGAGCTGGTTGCCCCGGTTGCCCTGCATTAGGGTTAGGGACCATCCCCATTCCTGCTTCTCGGAGTGGGAACAATCCCAATTCCTCCCGCCTTTTCCTAGTCTGGCTTCTAGTTACCCACTGGTTATTTCCCTGGAGCTCAGCGTTCAACCCATCCCCCTCCGAGTCATCTTTTGCCAAGTCGTTTTGTGCCGGGGCAGAGAGGTCAGGATGTTGTGGTGAATGTGGAGGCAGGGGTGGGTAAAGATTCCGGGGAGGAGAACGGGGAGGGGGGGCTGGTGGTAGAGGAGGTGATGGAGGGGGAGGAGGTATGTAGGGTGGAGGGGTGGAATCGGGTAGGTCTGTATCCTCTTTCAATCTTTTTTTTTCCTCCCTAGTACTAAGTGCAAACAACTTAGTGCGAGTTTCCCCCATTATCCAGAGGGAGGCGTACTCGCTCTCCTCTAAGTTAAAGGGCTCTTTAGAATTCACATAAATATTTAAAGCCTGACATATCCAATCCTCAAATGAGCCAAACACTGGCCAGTACAAATGGTCTCCTCTTATTTGTTTCCCTCCCCACACCTCTATGCAGTAGTGCACCATTTTCACCTTGTCCTTTCCTTTCCTGGTGGTGAAGGCATCCCAACTTTTAATCATTAGTCCTTATGGATTATCTGGAGGAATCTGGGGAAGCTTTACAGGGTTTCCCCCACCCATGGGACCAGAGGGCTTGCTTTTCCTCTGTCCCATCTTCCAGAGTGCCTTCACACACACACCTCCACGCTTCCCTCAATTCGTGGCCCAGCCCGTCGCCGGGTGTGGGAAACGCACTACTATGAGGTCCACACTCACGTCATCTCACAGAGACGTCTCACTCATCACACTCTGGGATCCCAACCCCAACCGAGCGGCCCCCGTTCCCTTTAAACGGAGCAACCTCAGTAGCCCCGAAGGACCACTGAAAGGTACTTACACAGTCCTGTGTCTTCGCCCGGGAGTTCGTGCACAAAGATTAAGGGGTCTCGATGGTATGCCCTTCTCACACCCCGCTCCCTGCTCGGAGTTCCGTTCCCTTAGAAACCGCAGCTCCAGCTCAAAAGAACTCCCTGTCCCTAGAAGATGCTCCTTATAAAAATACTAGAAGTACAGTTAAGAGACAACTTCCTCCTGATTCTTCCTCACCACACGAAAATAAGGCTACAGAAAAAGACTGGGGTAAAGAAATTGGTCTATTCCCACTGAGAGAGGTCCCGATAGGAGGGTGTGGGACTAGATTTGTGTATGCTCCCCTGACTTCTTCTGAGGTCAGAAACTTTAAAAAGGAAATTGTGAAAAATGCGTATTTTATTATTGGCTTTTCGCAAATGTTACAATGAATATTATATGTGTAATGTTGGAAAGTTATGCTGTATTCATTCTCTCAAGTAGTGTGTTGAATGTATTTTTAGGTTATAACATAATGTTAAAATAGAAACTATACTATGTAAGATACTTTTTTAACTAGCTCAAGAAAGAGATGAGATAATCAAGGAATTCTTCGCACAAAAATAACAATTACAGAAACCCCTAAATTTTCCAGAGGAGAGGAATTTATGGTTTTCTTTATCAATAGAAACTAACTTCTTCAAGCCTGACTTAGACTGAAAGGCGCCTGGGGATTAACAGAAACTTTTTGACAAATACCAGAAGAATTTCTTGTTTTAAATAAAATATATGCATAATCATGAAGTGTTTTGTATATGCAACAGGCTATTGCTTTTAAGGTTATTCTCTGTTCACAAGGCATGCTTGTCGTGGCTTAAGTGCCCGAGAGCATCTGGACATCTGTAATTCTTTGCTTTTTATTGTCTTGTAATTGTCCTAACTCTAAATTTTTATTACTCTAATTGTATTACTATTTTATAACCATTTTTTTATTATTAAACTTTAAAATTTTTAAAAACCAAGTGAATGGCGTTTTTCACAGAAATCAAAGGGAATTTAGAGGACCCCATAGGCACAGCTGAACAACTTGACCAATTTTTAGGTCCAAACATTTATACTTGGAAAGAAATGCAGTCTATATTAAAGATACTATTTTCTCAGGAAGAAACTGAAATTATCAGAATTGCAGGCATAAAAGCCTGGAATAAAGAAAATCCACAGGGGCCTCCTGGATAGGAGAAAATGCCAACTGCACCTCCTGAGTGGGGTCAAAACAATGAGGAGGGGAGAAAACATATGAATGAGTATCGTAATTTAATAATCAAAAGAATAAAAAGGGCAGCACCTCGAGGGCAAAATGCTAAAAAGGCTTTTGAGACACAGCAGGGAAAAGAAGAGACCCCAACCGAATGGTTAGACAGACTCAAGAGAAATATAAAACAGTATTCCAGAATAGATCCTAAAACTGATGTGAGAAAAGCTTTGTTAAGAATTAACTTTGTTACAAATGCTTGGCCAGATATTAGAAAAAAAATAGAGAAAATTGAGGATTGGCATGATAAACCATTAGAGGACTTATTGAAGGAAACTCAGAAAGTTTATGTCCGGAGGGATGAAGAAAAAGCAAAACTGAAGGCAAAAATTATGGCAGTCACCATGAAAGAAAACAATTACAAGAAAAATCAAAAACACACAGGCACTACTCCTAAATATGACAGTCGTAGAGACAAGGGAACAGAAAAGAATAGAACCCCAATACAAACCAAGCCTCAAGAGCATTCCAGGAATGTCTGTTTTTACTGTCAGGGTGAAAGACATTATAGGAGGAACTGTCCTAAACAGGCAAAAGATCTGAAAATCTTCAAAGAGATGAACACAGAAGAAGAATAGGGGGGTCAAAAGCTCTATTTTCTAGGGGACAAATACCATGTAGAGCCTGTGATAACTTTAAAAACAGGTCCCCAAGAAGAAGAATTAGAATTTGTGGTAGATACAGGAGCAGAAAGAACCTGTTTATTAAATATTCCAAAAAGTTATAGTGCAAGTAAAGATACTGTAAAAGTAACAGGAGCAAAAAGGGAGAGTTTCACTGTTCCTGTCATCAAAAATGTGATAATAGAGAGAAAAACTAGATTTTAGATGGGGGATGTCTTGTTGGTCCCGAGAGCAGGTAGTAATTTATTAGGACGAGATTTTCAAGTGAAATTAGGAATAAGAGTTATACCAAAAGATGGGAAGATGACAGCTAAAGTGCTAAAATTAGACCAAGAGGATGAAAAGAAAATTAAAAAAGAAGTTTGGGCTGGTAAAGGAAATAGGGGAGGATTAAATATTGATCCCATAAAGGTTACAATTGAGAGAGAAGATTGTCCCATACGTGTGTGTCAGTATCCTATCTCATTAGAAGGATGAGAAGGTTTGAAGCTAGTAATAGAAGGGCTAATAAAGGATAGGACATTAGAATCTTGTATATCTCCCCGTAATACCCCTATTCTCCCAGTAAAGAAGCCTGATAGGAGTTACAGACTGGTACAAGATTTAAGAGAGGTAAACAAAAGAACTCATACTCGCTACCCAATGGTACCAAATCCCTATACTCCTCTAAGTAAGGTCCCTCCCCAGCATCAGTGGTTTAGTGTAGTGGATCTTAAAGATGCTTTTTGGGCTTGCCCATTAGCCAAAGAGAGCCGAGATATCTTTACCTTTGAATGGGAGGATCCACAAACTGGGAGAAAGCAGCAATTAAGATAGATGAAATTACCACAAGGCTTCACAAAGTCCCCAAACTTATTTGGACAAGCTTTAGAAACAATATTACAAGCTTTCCGCACTCCTCCTGAGATAGAAATTATCCAATATGTGGATGATCTTTTACTATCAGAGGAAGTTGAAGCTGAAGTCAGAGAGGCTACTATAAAACTTTTGAATTTTCTTGGGGAAAAAGGACTAAAGGTATCAAAAGGGAAGCTGCAATTTGTAGAACCAGAGGTAAAATATCTTAGACACTTAATAAGTAAGGGTAGTTGGAAGCTCAACCCAGAAAGAATTCCAGGAATTTTATCCCTTCCCCCTCCCTCTTCCAAGAGGCGGATCAGAAAACTACTCGGGTTATTGGGATATTGTAGATTATGGATTGAGGGATACACACAGGCAGTAAAATTTTTGTATGAAAAATTGACAGAGGGAGATGATATAAAATAGACCAAAGAAGATGATGATAAATTAGGAGAACTGAAGTTAAAACTAGCCTCAATACCAGCTTTAAGCTTGCCTTCACTAGCGAAACCCTTTCATTTGTATGTGAATGCAAAAAAGGGGGTAGCTCATGGAGTTTTAGTTCAGGAGTGGGGAGGAGTAAAAAGACCAGTGGCTTATTTATCAAAGATGTTGGATCCAGTGAGCCACGGCTGGACAGTATGTATTCAAGCTATAGCAGCTACTACAATCCTGGTGGAAGAAAGTCGTAAACTGACTTTTGGAGGTAAACTAATTGTGTGCACACCTCATGCAGCACGAAATGTGTTAAATCAAAAGGCTGAAAAATGGTTGACAGACTCTAGGATGTTAAAATATGAAGCAGTCTTGATAGACAGTGATGACTTGACACTAAAAGTAAATAGAAGTTTAAATCCAGCTCAATTTTTATATGGGGAACCAACAAATACATGATTGTCTAGAAATTATCCAATACCAAACAAAAGTTCGAGAAGACCTTGAAGAACAAGCCCTTTCAGAAGGGGAAATAATTTATGTGGATGGTTTCTCCAGGTGTCTACAAGGAAAAAGAATGTCAGGTTATGCAGTAGTTGATGGGAAAAACATGCAAACTATTGAAAAGGGGAAATTACCTTCAAACTGGTCAGCTCAAACCTGTGAATTATATGCTCTAAAAAGGGCACTGGAATATTTAGCACACAAAAAGGGAACTATATATACTGATTCAAGGTATGCCTTTAGAGTAGTACATGCCTTTGGGAAAATTTAGGAAGAAAGAGGATTGCTTAATTCAAGAGGAAAAGAATTAGTACATGAGGGGCTCATTTTAGAGGTTTTAGAAGCATTAAAATTACCGGAAGAGATAGCTGTAGTACATATTAAGGGTCACCAAAAGGGAGTGACTCCAGAAGTAAGAGGAAATAATTTGGCAGACCAAGAAGCTAAGGATGCAGCAGAAACTAGAGCTGAAAGAGTTATGCTAATATTAACTCCAAATGAGAAGAAATTATAAATTCCAAAATTTAGTGAAGCAGAAGAAAAATAATTAAACAAGATAGGAAGTGAACAAGATGAATCAGGGAAATAGAAACTTCCTAATAGAAGACAATAACTTAATAAAATACTTACTAGAAGAATATTAGAAGACATGCATCAGAAAACTCACTGGGGTACTCAGGCCTCTTAGACCATTTCAAAGTATCCAAGTATATTTTACTGAACTTCCTCAAGTTCAAAGATGGAAGTATTTATTAGTAATAACAGACCATCTAACTCATTGGGTGGAAGCGGTTCCCACTGTCAAGGCCACAGCCAATGTGGTAAGTAAAACCCTTTTGGAACAGATTATTCCAAGATATAGAATGGTTAATAGGATAGACAGAGGAACACATTTTACGTCAAAAGTGTTACAACAATTAATTCAGACCTTGAGGATAAAATGGGAGTTACACAACTCGTGGCTCGAGAGAGTGGAAAAAACCCTGTTCTAATCATATTTTGGTTGCAATTACTCTGGGCTGGTATAGAGAAGTTACTGGCTATGTTGTTTGAATTCATAATGTCTCTTGGGCTGGAGGCCTGCATGTGTTTCTGGTCCCTAGGGTTTTTTGAGGTCTTAATACCTCTATGGTCCTTAGGTTTATTTCCTTATCCAGAAGTAGCTTCGGTATTGTCCCTAATACGTAGTTTTTGCAGTAGAGTATTACGGCTTGGGGGTCCCCGGGGGTCCATCTGGCCCCCGGGGCAGCAGACGCTGTAGGGGTCCCGGATAGCACTGTGCTGATGAGGCGCAGCCTGTCTGGGCCCTTGGGCTAGCTCCGAGCCGCTGCCTACTTTAGCGAGCACTTGTGGAGTGATTTCAGCTCTTAGTGATTTCAGCTCTGTGCTCGCAAAGTGCCTCAGCAGATGCAGGGAAGGAGAGAGGTGAAGGCTTTGTGGAGCTCTGCGGAGATGTCTTTATTGGCAGCTTCTGCAAAGGGTTTGAGTGACAGCTCTTCCGTCCAAATTGGGCAATGGTATGGGTTTATATAGGCTGTTGAGGGATCAGGATTTGTCCTATGGCTGAGGTCGAGGAGAATACGACCTATAGCCTTACAGAGAGATAACAGGGATCTGATGTGCGGAAGAGGCGTAGCTCTGGTCCACTCATCATGACTCTGCATTTCTTTTCTTAGGCTAGTGACCGCCATGGAGGCCTTGCAGGGCCTCTGACTGCTACAGTAGAGGGGCACTGACCAGAATATCCATCGGGCTGGGCTTGGTTGTAATGGCTTGCAGGAGGTTTATAAAGGTGCTGGAGTCTGTTCCAGGAATGTATGGTTCATGGTTATGGCTGTGCACGCAGTTTGTTAGAGGAGAAGCAGGAGATGAGGCTTTTCAGCCTTTGCTTTCCTTCTTCTCCTCTGAATCTGTTACATCCCTATTGGAGAATGTTCAGTTTCCCCTGAATGTTAAAGAGACCATCTTTCTGGTATTTAATTTGGTACGCTTTCTCTATACAGTCTGCAGCTTCTCTAGAATGAGGGCTGAGATTTCTAGAAGGGCTGATGAGACCCCTGACCCAGGAGTAGACCCAGGTGTGAGAAATCCTGAGTGGTGTGGGAAATGGGAGGATATGGGCCAAATCTTAAAGGAGTTTTCTGACCCTATAGTCTGGGACTTTCCATGTGAACAAATTCAGAACCCAGCTGAGGTGGCAAAGTACCTGAAAGAGAAGTGCCATGATACCCCTAAGGAGAAAAAGATCACTGCAGTGAGCTGGGCCCTGGCATATGCTTATCGCACTCTGCTAGATACTGTAGGGCAGCAGACAGAGGAAGGGGGGCAGGGAGATAAACCAGCAGCTATCCCAGTCACTCAGGCTGCAGCCAACAGCCCAGGCTCGAAGCCAGCAGCTAAATCAGACTGTAAGCCTCAACCAATGGCTGTTGCTACTAGCACGAGAAGTGGAAAGTGCGCAGAGAAGACCGATCGACCAGTGGATGACAATGATGATTATGATGCAGGAGAAGGACCCTCAACGCCTCCTGACATAAAATCAGGAGTCAAAGCAACTGGTACAAGATCAGAGGCCAATATTGAGTCCTTTTCCCTAAAGGACCTCCGTGGCCTAAGAAAGGATTACACTTGACGACCTGATGAGTCTATAATTAGTTGGTTGGTCCGTCTTTGTGATGCTGCAGGTGAAGCCACAATTCTGGATGGCACTGAAGCGAGGCATTTGGGATCCCTGTCACATGATCCTGTCATCGACCAAGGGATGATGAGGGGAGCTAACCCTCACAGCCTCTGGGCACGGGTCCTGGAAAGTGTAGCACAAAGATACCTGTGTGCAGATGATCTTTACATGCAGCAGACCCAGTGGAAGACTATAGAACAAGGGATCCAACACCTGAGAGAAATGGCAGTGGCAGAGATTATCTTCTCAGATGAAATAACAACTAGGAATCCAGACATGGTACCATGTACATCTGTGATGTGGCGAAAAATTGTACGGCTTGGGCCACATGAATACGCTTCTGCTTTAGCAATAATGAAGCGGGATGACAGGGATGAGACCGTGCTCGATATGGCAAAGAAGCTCCGAGCATATGCAGATGCTGTGCATGGCCCGACACATGCCAGAATTGCAGCAGTGGAAACACGTCTACAGAAATTAGAAGACAGGATAGAGGAGAATCATAAGAAACTCAGGGAGGAGATTAAAGAGGACCTTCTCCAAATATCGGCAGTACAAATTAGAGGCCCTGGTATCCAACGCAGACGTTCCCCAGATGGGGAGAGAAGGTACACCCCACGAGCTGAGCTGTGGTTCTTCTTGCATGATTGCAGAGAAAACATGAGGAGATGGGACGGAAAATCTACTGCTGCTCTGGCACAACGGGTGCGTGAATTGAAGGAAGGTAAGACTCAGAGAGGAAGTTCCACCAAAAGGAAAGCAGCCCCAATTGCCCGTAGCCTAGCCTCCAGGTATGATGATGATGATGACATGTCCGATCCCCTGGAAGGAACCTCTAAGACATATGCCCAAGGAAAGAAGGATAACCAAGCTTAGAGGGGCCCTGACTCTAGCCAGGTAGAGGTGAGGGAAAACCGAGTTTTCTGGACTATGTGCATCTGTTGGCCTGGCACATCAGAACCACAGAAATATAAGGCTTTGGTTGATACTGGTGCGCAATGCACATTGGTTCCATCAAGACATGTGGGGGCAGAATCTGTCTCCATCGCTGGCGTGACAGGGGGATCACAGGACTTTACCTTGGTGGAAGCTGAGGTGAGCCTGACCGGAAATGAGTGGAAGAAACACCCTATTGAGACTGGCCCAGAGGCCCCATGCATTTTGGGTATAGATTACCTCCGAAGGGGGTATTTTAAAGACCCAAAAGGACTCAGGTGGGCATTTGGGATAGCAGCTGCAGTGACAGAGGGCATCCAGCAATTGAACACCTTGCCTGGACTGTCCGAGAATCCAACTACAGTAGGACTTCTGAAGGGAGAAGAGCAAAAGGTACCAATTGCCACTTCAACAGTGCATCGCCGACAGTACAGAACAACTCGAGATGCTGTGGTTCCCATCCATAAGATGATTCGAGAGCTGGAGAGCCAAGGGGTGGTCAGCAAAACCCACTCACCCTTCAACAGCCCCATTTAGCCTGTGCGTAAATCTAAAAAAGAATAGAGATTGACAGTAGACTGCCGTGCATTAAATGAAGTGACTCCACCACTGAGCACTGCTGTGCCGGACATGCTGGAACTCCAGTACGAGCTGGAGTCCAAGGCAGCACAGTGGTACGCCACTATTGACATTGCTGATGCATTTTTCTCCATTCCTCTGGCAGCAGAATGCAGGCCTCAATTTGCCTTTACGTGGAGGGGAGTGCAGTACACCTGGAACCGAGTGCCCCAGGGGTGGAAGCACAGTCCTACCATCTGCCATGGACTGATCCATGCTGCACTAGAAAAGGGTGAGGATCCAGAACATTTACAGTATATTGATGATATCATTGTGTGGGGGAACACAGCAGCAGAAGTGTTTGAGAAAGGAGAGGAAATCGTCTGAATCCTCCTGGAAGCTGGTTTCGCCATCAAGAAGAGTAAAGTTAAGGGACCTGCTCGAAAGATCCAGTTCCTGGGAGTGAAGTGGCAAGATGGACGGCGTCAGAGCCCGACAGATGCAATCAACAAAATCACTGCTATGTCTCCACCTACCAACAAGAAGGAAACACAAGCTTTCCTAGGTGCCATAGGCTTTTGGAGAACGCACATTCCAGAGTACAGACAGATTGTGAGCCCTCTCTACCTAGTCACCTGCAAGAAGAACGATTTCCACTGGGGCCCTGAACAGCAACAAGCCTTCACCCAGATCAAGCAGGAAATCGCTCATGCAGTAGACCTTAGCCCAGTCAGGATGGGACCAGAGGTGAAGAATGTGCTCTACTCTGCAGCCGGGAACCATGGTCTGTCCTGGAGCCTTTATCAGAAAATGCCTAGTGAGACTCAGGGTCGACCACTAGAATTCTAGAGCCAGAGCTACAAAGGCTCTGAAACAAACTACGCTCCCATAGAGAAGAAAATCTTAGCCGCCTATGAAGGAGTTCAAGCTGCCTCAGAAGTAATTGGCACTGAAATGCAGCTGCTTCTAGCACCCCGGCTACCAGTGCTGAGGTAGATGTTTGAAAGGAAAGTTCCTTCCACACATCACGCCACCAACACCACATAGAGCAAATGGATTGCCCTCATCACCCAGCATGCCCGTCTTGGAAATCCGAGTCGCCCTGGGATTCTAGAAATTATAACAAGCTGGCCTGAAGGAGAGACTTTTAGATTATCTTCTGAAGAAGAAGAGGAGCAAGTGGCACGTACTGAAGAAACCCCACCATATAATAAACTACCAGAGACTAAAAGACGATATGCCCTCTTCACTGAAGGTTCCTGCCAAATTATAAAGACTAACCAGAAATAGAAAACTGCAGTATGGAACCCCACATGATGAATTACACAAACTAACAAGGGACAAAGTAGATCGAGTCAAGTTGCAGAGCTTAAAGCCATCCAGCTAGCGTTAGATATTACCAAACGAGAGAAGTAGCTGAGGCTCTATCTCTACACCAATTCATAGATTGTAGCTAATACTCTGTGGGGATGGCTAGATCGCTGGAAAAAGACCAACTGGCAGCGCAGAGGGAAACCCATCTGGGCCACTGAAATTTAGCAGGACATTGCCACCCAAGTAGAGAAGCTGACCGTGAAGATTCGACACGTAGATGCGCACGTACCCAAGAGTCGAGCTAATAAAGAACATCACAACAATGAGCAGGTGGACCAAGCTGCCAAAGTGAAAGTATCACAGGTAAATCTAGACTAGCAGTGCAAGGGAGAATCATTCCTAATTCGTTGGGCCCATGATGCCTCTGGTCATCAGAAAGGAGATACAACATACCGATGGGCTCGTGACCGAGGGGTAGACCTTACTATAGGCAGCATCTCACAGGTCATCCACAACTGTGAGACCTGTGCTGCAATCAAACAGGCCAAGCGAATGAAGCCTCTGTGGTACAGTGAGCAATGCTTGAAGTACAGGTATGGGGAAGCCTAGCAAATTGACTACATCACACTTCCCCAAACCTGCCAAAGCAAGCGCTATGTGCTAACCATAGTAGAAGCAACCACAAAATGGTTGGAAACCTACCCTGTGCCTCATGCTACTGCCCAAAACACCACCTTAGGCCAAGAAAAGCAAGTCCTGTAGAGACATAGCACCCCTGAGAGAATTGAGTCGGACAACAAAAGCTATTTCAAGAACAGCCTTATAAAAATCTAGGCCAGAAAACATAGTATTGAATAGATATATCGTATCCCCTATCATGCACCAGCTGCCAGAAAAGTTGAATGATACAACGGACTGCTTAAGACTACCCCGAAGGCACTTAGCGGGGGGACCTTCAGAAATTAGGAATTGAACTTAACAAAAGCCACCTAGATGGTCAACACCCAAAGGTCCATCAATCGAGCTGGTCCTGCCCAGTCTGAACCCCTGCACACAATAGATAGAAACAAAGTTCCCATGATACACATAAAAAGTATTTTAGGAAAGACTGTTTAGATTAATCCCACCGCAGGCAGGGGCAAACCCATCCGTGAGATTGTTTTTGCTCAAAGACCTAATTACACTTAGTAGGTAATGCAGAAAGATGGAGAAACCCGTTGTATACCACAAGGAGACCTAATTTTAAGTAAGAACTGTCTGTAAATTTTCATTCTGAATTTTATATATATATATATCTGTAAGAAAGTATTGGTTTGGGTATGATGTAGATGGTAATAGAATAAGGGGTAGATTATGTCCTAGGTTACAATATAAAGATGTATTCTATCCCCATTTCCAAGAGTTGTTGAAACCAAGAGGGGCATTGTTTTTTCCTTATCTCCTGTTAATGCACACATCAATGCCTTGCCACATGACTCAGAGATAACTCCCTCCGGGAGCCATTTCTGTTTAATGGGCAATCAAGGATCCACTGCATGACTCATACAATGATAGCAGCCCATTGTGAGATGCTCTGCCCAGGGGGGAGGAGCTAAGCATCCCCACCTGGCTATAATCTAGGGTTTGGGACAGAACAAGCAGCCCTTACCCACTGGTTTCCAGAAGACAAGAGCTACCAGATCTTTTCTGCGGGATCACCACTTCAACAAGATTATTTCATCTAGACTACTACCACCACCCTAACTAGCAGGGTGTCAGGTTGTATTCTGACTCTGTCAGTGGTTTTTCTTTTGTATTATTGCATGTATTTTCTTGGGTTTTGTTTATTGTTGTTGGTGTTTTTTTTCCTTTTCTTAATATTTATAAATTTTCTTAATATATATAAATTTCTGACTTGGAGTCTCTCACTAGTTTTGCTTTCAAACCAGAACAATCAACTTCTAAGAAATCAGAAAGAAAAGAATATGAATTATGAAGCAAATTAAACATGATAAAAGGTAGCAGAAGTCCTAAAGATTGGAGGCTTGTCTCCCCCTTACGCACAGATTTTTGATGCACTGAACTGATACTGCAATGCAGCAAAATCGACTACCATTTGTGCAATAGATGATTAGAAAAGAACCTTGTAGATACAAAGTAATCAACATGTTTCTTCAAGAAATAGAATTTGAACAATGGAGATAATAACTTAATGTAGCCTGTTGAATTGTGGAAGAGAATATAATTGCTAGTTCCCGGATATTTTTTAAAATGTTCTGAAAATATACCATATTACATACAACATAAAAATCATTTTGGTATCCTTTGTATAACCACATTAGTTTCATCTGTTTCAATTTCCTGGTAATTTTCAGATTCCCCTGCTAAATTTAAGACAGTATCAGGACACATATATCTGAGGCGGATGAAGTGTCAAGGTGAACAGTACCCTATTGTGTCAGATATGTCACACTCTGCAAAGTATTTATGACACCAAGATCTGATTAGAACAGCACTGAAACCTAAGTTGCAAGCCATAAAAAGTGTCAGTTGACACTAAAAATGCTCTCTGCTGAGCAAATTGAGCCATAGTAAACATAGCTGTGCAATATATACATATGGATGCCAGTTCATTTTCTTAATTTACATTCTTTCCCAAAGCTGTCTTTTCTTTGTGGCTGCATCTTCTCTCAAACTCCCATAACTTTGAGAGGTGTAAATGCTAGCTGAGATGATTAGTCTTACAAGATCAATAGAAAGTAGATGGATCTGTCATTTGCTAGATGTTCCCTGTTGTTCTGCCACTACGTGCATTTGGAAAAAGTTCCTTTCTAGATTTCTTGTAGACCCCCTTTAGATACTTGAAGAGTGCTGTAAGTTCTCCTCAGTGCCTTCTCTTCTCCAGCTGAACGGACCCAATTCTCTCAGCCTACCTTCATAGGAGAGGTGTTCCAGACCTCTGATCACCCTCATGGCCTCCTCTGAATTTGTTCCAATGGGTTCACATCTTTCCTGTCTTGGGATTCCCAGACCATGACAGTTCAGTTTAGGCAACCCACTTGAGTCTATGCCTTTCTTATTTTCTGTTTCCCGTGTGGAGTACTCCAGTATTCAAAGAGGTTTATGGAAATCACAGTTTATGCAAACTTAATCATTTGCATTGTAAATTCTACTGCTGGAACTGAGCAGTTACATTTCACAATTTTGAGCATCATCTAACTGAAGTCTTTTGGTTGAATGCCTGCCTAGCTCTGTAAGTTTAATGCAACTGCACCACAGAATGCTAATGCTGCAAAGAGAAAGTATGTTAAAAACAACAAACAAGTCAATATGAATTCATAAAGCAAAATGACATTTCACGCCAATACATCATTTAATAAAAGTTGTTTTAATTACCACACAGTATATAAATAGAATTTAAATTAGAAAAATGTATTAAAAGTGATATGCTAGAAATGATAAATGATAAATCATAGGGGAACCTATAAACCAATTGCCAAACTCAGAGAGAAATGTCAATGAATTAATAGATACTTCTGATGGCTTTAACTCATAAATACAAACCTAGATGCTTCCTTAAAGAAAAAAGAAAAGGATATTTTTCCTGTAGTGATACATATTGGCTGATTCTTTACAACCTTGATATTTAATATGTGTAATAATCCTATTATCTTCAAATTTTTCAGAGCACTACTTGCATACCAATAAAATAGTCTGCTTGTTCCATTACAAAGTTTTACTGTATCTTGATTAGTAATCACTACATTGTAATGATTATTCTGTGATTTTTTTTTCTACTAATACTCTTTTTTTTTCAGCCTTCTGACTTCTGAATTCAAAGACCAAGGTATGAAATACCTTGAGGTATATGCTCATGGGACAACACGACTTTTCCATTTTCTTTTGGCATCCCCTACTGGCGTACAGCTGTGAAGACTCCTCCATGACACTGAAGATCTCAAAACAGCTCCTATGCTTCTTTGGCTAAATCCTTTTGAATGTTAATAACAGCTAAAGAAATTGCAGGTTAATGGCAAAATATTTCTATTCTCTTCAAGCAACATAATTTCATTGCTTCAATGAATATACCATCTCCTTAAACAGTACATTTAATTACACTACTTTGCTTGTTTCACATAGTTTATTTTATCTCTTTATTTTGATTTTGGTTTGTATTGCTAAATATTAATACTTCCCATTCATCTTAAAATGCAATTATGATTTTCAGTTAGATGGAATAATATTATCATCTGTGTCCTGTCAGGTTATCTATTGGACAGAGCTAGTCTCTTCCTTTTTTGATAGACTACTTTGACTCTTCACCTATGGATATTCTCAGTTCAGTCAGAGAGAAAAGGAGAGAGATTTCTGCCAGGCTAAGCCTGGGAAAGAGTCTGAAAGGAATGTAAACAATTATTATCTCTCTCACTGTTCATATTGTTTATAGATATGTTCTGCTACACTGACCTAAGTCCAAGTGTACCAATCATGTGAAAGGTTTTCACTTTGAGACCAATCATATTTCATCTTAGCAATCCTGGTTATAAAAGAGGAATGCTACTTGTTAATAAAGTTCTTTTCTTGCCTTCTGACTTGGAGTCTTCATTATTCCCGTCCTGCCTCAACAATGACATTCACCCACACATATCTTTATATTTTCTTTTAGATTTCTTCAAAGATAAAGTTCACTGATATTTAAATAAACATAAAAATCCCTATTATCTAACCTTCCCCCCCCCAGTGGTTTGGGGTTTTTTAACTGGAGGTTATTAGTATTTTTCTAGAGATAATGATTAGAATATG
Organism: Vidua macroura; assembly: GCF_024509145.1. NCBI lineage: Eukaryota > Metazoa > Chordata > Aves > Passeriformes > Viduidae > Vidua > Vidua macroura. The sequence goes on along the minus strand of NW_026530536.1, from coordinate 1,274,795 downwards.
CCTTTTTTGTAGATGGGATTTATGAAGCATAAACAGCTCAGTGACTTGCTAAATAGGTAATACCTGCCTGGAGCAGAGAGTACAGGAGTCTTTGTTCACAAGTGCACATTTTAATTTTATACAATCTATTTTCTTCCAGTTATAGGCTACAAAGTAAGAGGATTTAATTTCATATATAATGAACGTATTTGCCATGCACCTTCACTTTCAATACAAAAGTCTTGAAAGTGTGCCTTATATTGAAGTCAAGGATAATGCTGACACCAGTGACATTAATAACCATCCGCAAAACACTGAGGCTATTTCTGTGTGTACAAGTAGCACAGGGACAGGAAGAAGGTTTGCCATTATTCATGCTTAATTGCCAGTACCATCTACAACATTGCTTTCTGTATGCTAGCTCTTCCCCAGGAAGCATCTAGGCTTGGGCAGCACATCCCCCCAGGCAGTACAGAAGAACAAACCCTGTGTGGTGATGAGAGAGTTTAAGCAAGAGTACACAATAAGGCTTTGCCACCTAAGCCTGAGATCAAAGAAGTGTCCCTTGCAGAAAATAACATGCAACTGCATCAAAATTGATTTCTTTCAAACTGCTGTATCTTTAACCATGAATCAATGTGTTTGTCTATAGAGTTATTTTACTTCCCGCAGTTCTTAGATTGCACTGAAATAAATTTCCTTGAATTTCCGAGGGTCAAACATTTCAGTCCATCTGTAGGGCAAACTGTACTGCCAGGTACAGAGCAGTATCTACACTGGACCCAGACCTTGTTTCTTTTGAAATTTTTATTGAAATCAGATGCATCCCTTCTTGATAATTAGAATGTTCTGTATGAGTCGTGAAATAATACCATATGGTATCAACTGTTACTTCATTTCAGACATAGTGAAGGAGAAAATGAAGTTTCTACTTTTCATCTTAAAGTGCATCTGACTTGGTTGCCATGCTGTTTCAATGGTTTTGTCTATGCCATTTGGTTGAACATTTTTGTCCCTGTGAAATGACATCGTTTTTATTATCTTTCAAGCCTCATTTTAGTCCAAACCACACTATATATACAATTTCTGTTCAGAACATAGGCCACTTTTTCACTGTAGTATAGAACAAATACAAGAAGTTCTTTTTCTCCTTTTTGTTATAGAAAAGTAGATGGTTGGAGGTCCAGCCTCTCGAGATATGGAAAAGTATTGAATTGACATCATCATATATTGCATTGCAGTTTCTGTGAATGCAAATACTGCACTGCAGTTTCCCAAAACATTTGACAAAAATGTTTGGGTTTAGGTTTTATCTCTCCATAAAGGTAAAACCAGTTCAAATCTTTTGTCCTGCTTCAAGGTAACTGTTGTAAATGCAGGTGAACCTGGTGGGAAGAATGATGATGTCTGACTCCAGAAGGCTGAATGGTTTCTTTATTATAACTATACTGTAATACATTAATATACTATTTAAAGGAGATACTAAAGCTACAAACTTACTTGTTCTAACTACCATATCTAACTGACTCACAACTCATGACCCTCTCGTGAGAGTCCAGACACAGGTGGATCTGATTAGCCATCAGGCTCAAACAATCCTCACCAGAATCCAATCAAGCAATCACCCCAGGTAAACAATTCTCCAAACACATTCCACATGAGAAAAACAAGGAGCAGAAATAGAAATTGTTTTCTCTTTCTGTCCTCTGTGCTGCTCTATGAAAAATCCTGAAAGAAGAATGTTCCAGCGACAGGTAACATTCATTCAACTGAAGGGTAAGGTTTCTCCAAAAGCATAGATTCATTCCAGCTGCCTTTTTTTTTTGCTCTTACTACTTCTCTTATGGTAAACAAGCAGCTAGTATCAGAAGTCAAAATCTGATTTGTTCTGGGAAAAAAACCTTACATGTACATAATAAACTGATTTTGCTTATTATCTCAGTCATGTAATATATATATTTGGTGCTCTTTTTTTTTCTTTTTTTTTTTTTTTTTTTATGCTTCCTTGAGATTAAAGCATAACACAGAAAAGTACTGTAAGGTTAAAATACTTTTGGGATGCCTCGTGCTGAAAAACTTGTAGCTACTGTTAAGGCCCATTGGCCTATTCCTGCTTCACTTCTGAGAAGCTATAAAATTCCCATCTGTATTTTAGTTCTAACAATCTGTTGTTATGGTGGAGATACAAATTAATAATAATCTCTAGGGATGTATTTACCATTTTGTAGCTGCCTTTTCAGTCTCTGAGCCATTAATGAGAAAAAGGAGAAGTATCTAAAGTATCTACACTCTTTTCAACCTGTGGACCATACACTACTGTCCACATGCTCAGATTCAAATGCAAACAGTCCTCTCTGGCCTCATTGGGAGGAATTACTTGGATTCAAAATACTAGACTAGTATTTGATTTCCACTAGCACAGTCCATTGGGCAGCTTCTATCATATGCATTTTAATATTTAATCCTCCTCTATGTTTACTGTGCAAAGCTCTTTCAGAATTATGGTGTGCCAACTTTCTCACCACCTGTGTTGTTTGCACCAAGTCTCCATGGAAAGGAGCTGTAGAAAAGGCAAGCCAGGGCAGTGATTTTTGTTGCTCACTTACAATACCCACAAATAAAAGATATTTAGCCTTATTTAAGGCTGAAAACCAAAAAATCTTAAAAGGATTCAAAAAATCATAATTCAATACTGCGGTTCAGTATTCAGGACTAGAGCACCTCCCACAGGCTGAGAGAATTAGGGCTGTTTAGCCTGGTGAAGAGAAGGTTGCATGGAGACCTCACAATACCTTCCAGTATCTGAAGGGAAGCAGGAGAGAGACTCTTCATTAGCAACTATGGAGACAGGACAATGGGGAATGGCTTCAAACTGAAAGAGGGCAGGTTTAAATTAAATACTAGGAAGAAATTGTTCCCTGTGAGGGTGGTGAGGCACTGGCACAGCTTGCCCAGAGACGTTATGGACACCCCAACCTGGTGTTCAAGGCCAAGCTGGATGGGGCTCTGAGCAACCCTGGAAAGTAAAAGTTGTCTCTGCTCATGTCAGAGGGTTGGAACTAGATGGCCTTTAAGGTCTTTTCCAACACCAGCCATTCTATGATTCTGTGATTCTGCTGTGGTAGTGTTCATGAAAAAGCGTGTTCTTCATGTTGGCCATTTCCAATACATCATTGGTTCCAGGTGCCATACACTAGCTTGCTAACTGAAAATTCTGTCAGAATAAAGAACATATATATAATACACATAATAAATGAACAAATGGGTTTACACATTACTCCACTAAGTTTTTGATGAGATTGTTGTGAAGTTTCTTTTGGTTTTCTTGTTTGCTCATGAGACCGACTGTCCTTGTGTCAGTTGCCTCAAAGGCAGCTTGTGCCTCCTCCTCCCTCTTCACAGGTAGCAATTTCTTTCTGTCAACAATTTAATGTCATTTTCCCTTTCATACCTGGAAATCCCTGCATGCTTGTGGTTTTTCTCCCTTTTCATACAGATCTTCTTCCATCCTTGACAATCCATACTTTTCATAACACAAGGGCATCTTTGTATCTATGAGAATATATGAATATGTATGAGAATTTAGTTAATAGCTTCATGCCTGTCTTGGTTTGAAAAGACAGGAGTCTGTAAAGGAAGGCAAGGGCCTCCCGTGAAATGGAAAAGGTAAACCCCCTCCCTCCAAATTACCACAATTTCAAAGATTTGCTAGACTCCACAGCATTTGCCCTGTGCACCTGACCTTGTCGGGGTCATTATCATGCTGTCCATCTCTCCCAAAGAGTACTTCTAATACTGCCGCTTCCCTCAGCTGTTGGATCCCTTCCTCAAGGGTCTTCCAGCGCATTCTATGAAGGTGCTCCTGCATTCTCTCCCTGTGGACAAACCTCTCTCTGACACTCATTAAAAGCCGCTCCCAGAGAGAAAGGGACCCTGGCTCCCTTACAAAAATCTGATTCATACCTGAGTCCTGGGTCAAGGGTCCCAAGTTCCTTGCCTCACCACCATCCAGCTGGATGCCTGTACCCATAAGGTCCCAGACCTAGAGTAACCAGGTAGTATAAGCCTCACGCCCTCGTCGCACAATGTCTTTGTGCAGATTACGGAGACTTTCATACGTCAGGGACTCGGTGATGATCACAACGTCTGGCTCCTCTGTGGGTTGTGAGGTTCCTCCATTCCCATCCCTATCTGGGTGCTCTGCTTTCATCTTAGACCTCCTTGTTTCTACCGGGGCAACTGCTGCTGGCTGTGACTGCCTTTGTGGTTCAGCTGGAACCTGGACAGTTGTAACATCTGTGGGTTCCACAGCGGTACTATTAGACTGTCCCTCTTCAAGGCAAAGGGAGGGTTTCTCACCAGCTGGGGAAATGCACTCCTTCAGCATCTCACATATCTCCTTAACCAGAACCCTCACCCAGTCTGGGTGGTTCATTTCTGAGGCAGGCTGTGGGGCAGGGTCAGGCTCTGCAACAGCATCCCTAGTCTCGGGTGTAGGTGTCAGGCTAGTTATCTAGGTTAATCTTCCCTTATCTCTGAGTGCTAAATATAACAGGCTTAACAGGCATATCAGCAACACTACCCATTGTATGATATCATTAGCATTTAGAGTGTATCTTAACCCTTCGAAAACTGCTGGAGCAGACCCTAAAAGATGGTTAAAAGGTTGGGAGAAAATTTCCCTCGGTGTCATTTCCTCACAGTAGGTACCATTATTAAAGTAACCCCAAAAACATACAGTTAGTGTGTGATAGCTCTGAATCCATGTACCTGCCTTCCAGAGGAAATTAAAGATCCATGAATTCCTCACCTTATTAACCCATAAGCCAAACTGGATAACAGCCACAGTAGCCTTAGTTATAGGACCCATGTCTAGATAAGGGCCTACAAATGGGAGAAATATAGCCACGAACACGTGCCACCCAAACCAGGGTAAACTAGACCACATGGTGACACTTAAAGATGTTTCTATATCAGCACAAAAAAAAAAGTAGATTACTTAAGAACTGTTAATCCTTTTTTCCTCTCAATGCCCTCGAGCCCTACATTGGGCGCCAAAATCTGTCTTGGTTTGAAGACAGGAGTCTGTAAAGGAAGGCAAGGGCCTCCCGTGAAATGGAAAAGGTAAACACCCTCCCTCCAAATTACCACAATTTCAAAATAAAAAGGCTCTCAGGCAAAGATATGGGAATGGGAATAAGAGTTCTTTACTATGAAAAAACTAAAAAAAAAAAATGTAATTAGTACAAACAAAACTACTGATAGAGTCAGAAACCTGACACCCTGAGGAGTCAGGTTGTTGGTGATAGTCCATTTAAATGGTGGCTGCTCCTCCTGGAGTAGCAGATGAAATGCTGCTGAAGCGGTGGTCCTGTAGAAGGGTGTAGTTTTTCTCTGAAGGTCTGGTGATAGAGTAGATGGGCCTGGTCTTCCTCTGGGAATCCAGCAGAGAAGAAGCTGCTCCTTTGGGAATCCAGTGAAGAGTCTGTTCTGATGTCCCAAAAAATGCTGATTTTATGCAGGTAGGGTTGCTTGGCTCCTCCCTCTGGGTGGAGCATCTCACAATGGGATGATGTAACTTTATCAGTCATGCAGTGAGTCATTCAATGGCCCATTAACAGAAGATATCTCCCTGGAGGGAGACATTGTTCTTGGAAGAGATAAGAAAACTGCCCAACTTAACAGAAGATACCTGCCCCACCTCCGAGAGATGGCAAATAGAACATATGCTTATCTTACAAGCCAGGACAATGCCTTTTCATAGAAACAGTGGGGAATTGACAGCTTGTTCCCTGAAGTCCATTAGGAAGAGAATGAAAAATTAATCATGTGGTGTGGAAAAGTTGCTTGTTGCCCTGATTTTTAAAAGTGTTTTCTTTTATAGTTCTTTTGAAAGTTTTAAAGTTCTCATTAAACTTCTTTAGCCTTCTGATAATGTTTACATATTTCTACTGGAGTTCTCACGCACTGTTCATGTAAATAATGATTGTTTTGCATTCTTCTTTATGGGAGGAGAGAATTGATGGACTGTTGGTTTGACCAGTGTGGTTGGAGAGGTGGCAATTCCATCCTCCAATCCACAGTCGCCTTTGGAATTCCATAAATACCAGATGTTTAAATAAAACTGGGTCTTTTTCTCTTCTGAACTTACCAAGCTTCTGTGTACTCATTTCGTGTCCAGTAGTGACAGTTGCTATCTATTTTCTTCCAAGAACTACCCCAAAAGATGCAGGGGGTGATGATGCCTGCCTATATGAGTTTCCCTTCTAATGGAAGGAAACTACCATGCGAAGAAGGGCTTTCTGCTGAGGTCTCAGAAGAATAGGGAAGCATATGTGTTTACAAAGCGGCATGTCTGTCGGGCACTTCCCTCTTCAAAGCAGCATCTTCCATGCCAAGCACACAACAAATAAACAAAAGATGAGTGTGACTCTGCATTAAAATCATGCTATGTTCCCAGAAGTTAATTTCTCTCTTCTATAGGACTGACTTGTATGAAAATACACAGTGAAGTCTACCAAATGTCCACTTTTCATTTACATGTTTGCCCTTTGTCTAATAAGAACCTTGACTATAAAAAGAATGGTTACTTTCCTCACTCAGACATCTACACTACTGTGGTTTTAATCCAGCTGAAATTCCCCATCACTGATAACAAGTTTGCTATTAGGTCTCTGATTACACAGATGCTTCTCACTCCAGTAACAAACCCATTGCAGTATCAGCTTTTAGACAACACCCTACCCATGCAAAGTCTTCCCTCTTCAACCATTCTACACTTGTTTCACTCATGGAAAGATTAATACATAAAGCAAGAAATTGCTGTGCTATTGAAATGTTCCCTGTCAATACCTTTTCCTTCTTTCCAAAGAGCTATAAATTTGTGGGAAAGGCAAAGTTATTCCAAAAAGGGGTTTGCCCCTATGAATATATTAATATTCTAATAAGAGACCACTGTTTGCATAATTACAACTGTTCTGCAGGAGATTTTCCTTTCCTTATGTATCTCTACCTTACTGTCAAAAAATTTTACTGAGGGATACTTCTCATTCTTGGTTTTGGTTGGGGGTTGCTGTTACACTGCTCTGCATCAGTGGTTCCAGATTCCACTCTGTGGCATTGGAGTCCCTGGGTTGATAGACAGGCACCTGCACCTATCACATTCCATCCTGGGCTGCTTACGAAGACACTGAAAAACACTCAAGTTGGAATTTCCTGAGAGAGTTTGAAGAGGTGTGGGAATTGGAAAGATAGAAATCTTCACAGACTCAAGAGGGTTTGATTTACAGCCTTAGAAGAAGCCTAGACTGATGTGAAAGCAAAGTACACAGACATTGAACAGAGAAATCATAAACTTATGTTTCTATAGTTAGAAGTAAGAATATGCCTTAAGTAAGTAAGAAACTGTATTAGATAAGATAATGAAGGGTTTTATAGTATAGTAATGTAGTAATGTGATTGTAATAGAATAAGCTGAGAGTTTCGATATTATAATAGAGACATATATGTGTACATGTAATAAGACCTTCTTGGGCAAAAGTATCCACATTGCAGTAGGAAGAAGTAAAGGTGACAGGTCAGAAAAGCAAAACATACTCGGTAGTTACTGTCCCTTGGATTAGAAAGTTATATACTGTTTTGCAACAAAGAATTTGTGACCATCTTAGACTATGGCCGACTGCTTGCTGTCTTATAAATCTCATGGCCTTTGAGACTGATGTTATCTAAGCAATAAACCGTTCTTAGTCTGATCATGGTTGCCGTGGGAGCTCCTCTCTAAACGTGGACATAAGCACTTTCTTAAATGTTCATTGTGGCAGGTTTCTGGAGAAGGGAAAGCGTTCTTTCTCCAAACAGTTTTGGAAGAACGTACAACACTCTGCTGCTCGGCACTCCCCTTCTCAGCAAGATGTGGCATCCCATTTTTCACTCTCACAACTCTCCTGACATCTTTCAGCAGCTGCTCCCACAGCAATAGGCTGTAGAGGTAAAAGCCAGACATGGGCTGCAACTTTCCCCTTGCGCCATGTAAACCACATCAAACTCACTTGTGCCCTTTTCTGCAGCTGCCATCGAGTTCTCTGCATCTCGCAGCCTAAAGGGAAGCACAAGAATTTCCACAGAGCGATGGAGGAGGACTAGGTAGAAGCACAGGGAAGTTGTCCAGGAACTCCTCCCATATGAATGCTAACATGAATTCAACAGGCAGGTGAGTGGCAGCCACTGTCCTCTAGCAGTCTGAAGGCTGCTCACACAAGCCCACTGCTTTGCGGCATCATTCTTCGCCTCTTGCAAGCTGCCACACTCTCTATCTCCCGGAGGCGAAGAAGCGGCTACTTCTCGCACAGATCACTGTGGCGGCAGCGCTACGCTCCGGTGCGCTGCTTCTGCTGAAAGGTGCTCGGGCCAGGCACTTACCTTTGGAGCGCTCCGTAGCCCTGTATTCTGCGTCTCTGGTCGTCTCCATCTTAGTGAAAAGCTTTTCCACTACGTCTCGCAAGGAGAAACTGTGCCAGGACAGCACTCTTGCCTGGAGCTTGCCTCTGAAACTTGCATTTGCTACACATTCAAGGGGCACTCCTCTTTCCTAGGCAACCTGCTGTAAGAGCCCGTCTGAAACCCCTCATTTTCCATTCTGCCTTCCGATTGCCACGAGAAAGAATCCCTTCCTCCACTGCAGTTCCGGCTTAGAACAGGACACAGTGCAGGTGCAACCACTGAACCGTCACGCTAGCTGTTCCGAACAAGGCCTGAGAAGAACTTGGCAAGGAGTTGGCAAGGACTTGGCAAAGACCTGACATGGATCCAGCACGGGACAGCCTGATGCGCGGCCTGCTTCTAATCTCCGTTCTTAAGCTGAATGAACTTTTGGGGTGACTCCCGTGGTCCTTCATTGAAGACCCCTCATCTGCCTCGTTACCACTGTGACAAACAAAGAATGAGAACCCTCCTCCCAAGGACTGAGACCCCTGCTATAGGGAGGAGGGGAAATTGGTGGTCTGACCACTAATGACATGACCTGTTTCCCTTCAGTGATTCAAATGGACTTATTCTTCATTGTATTCGTCTTGCTTTGGTGGTTTCTGTGGACTCACCTGTTCCCTCGTGGCGATTACAATGGACTTTCATTGTTACACTTGTTTCCCCCCCTTTCCTCTGTGGACTATAACTGGACCCCCGAGTCGACCAGAACTTCGGAGACTCCCCCGACACGACAGACGGATCCCCATCGTCCGGACCACTGAGGATCTCGCCTGTGTTGGTAGCTATTCCCATACCCCTCTTCTCTCTCTCTCTATCCTTCTATCTCCTTTCTAATCCCCCACTATCGCATTTACTGTTTTGGCCCCTAATAAAGGTGCATTTGTTATGATTAACTGACAGTCCCTTGTTGTTTGCCTTTTTTGCACTTTTGGGATCGATGAAAAGAACCATCACGACACCCCAGAATAAGCGGATCGTGACATTAAAATTGGCGTCACGGACAGGATTTCTGTCTAGACAGAAGGGTTGCAGGTGAAAAGACACCCACACTGTCTTTGGAAATTCACAAAGGATCCCCTAGTGCAAAAGGCGGGACACTGTTTTTTTGTTGTTGTTGTGTGTATCTGGTCTGGGAAGGAAGGGAGAACTTGAAGAAACTAAGCAGAGCCTCCCAGGCAGATTATTGTCCTTTCACCCACCCAGGGAAGCGAAGGGCGACACAGCAAGGGCTGTGTAGTTTTGTGGAACTTAAGTTTGTACCTCCCTGTCGTGGTTTTGGTCCCTTCACAAAATGAGTGATAACCTTAATGATAAAGCTAAAGTTGGGCTTTATGCTCTACTAGCTAAACACAATGCCAAACCCTCTCCGTGAGGAGAGGAATGGGCACAAAATAATTGGTTTAATTTGGATAATGTGGTTGATAGAGTATGTTCTTTACAACATGATACAAAGTTCAAACTGGGCAAGAATAAAACTATCTTATGCTCAGTTTTGGGAGCTTGTCTTACGGCAGCCGTAGAAACTCGCTCACAACGAAGAAGTGAGCAAGAAATAATAATAGACTCCCTTCAAAATTTAGTAGAAATTTTACAAAAACCGTTATATGAAGCAAGAAATGTAACTTATGCATTGCGAGCTGCCTTAACAGAAGAACATGTTAACAAATCACACAATGCTGATTCCCCTACAGAAATAGAGGAGAAGGAAACTCCTCACATTAAACAAATTTACCCCCAAAAGGAACTAGAAGCAGCAAGTAATTGTGGGGAACATTGCTGCCATCACTTGAGACCCCTAATTAAAACAGAGTATATTTATCTCAGTGAGGATGATCTCGAACCTCACATCACAACCAAACACGTACCATACACTGCCACTGAGTTAGCTAAACTTAAAAGGGAATACGGACGCCTTCCACACGAATCAGAAACAGAATATGTTTTCCGGGTGTCCCTCACTGGTGGTGATCAAATTAAATTAACTGAACAAGAAGCCAGTGGGTATTGGGGACATGGTGTCTTCCTAACAACGGGAGATAAACGTGACACATGGTCCCTGACACAGCGTGCGGCTTTTTGGGCCGGGGGAACAAGCCCCTTGGAAAGGGGAGACCCCATAGCTATAATTAGTACCCCTGACCAACTCTTAGGAAGTGTGCATAAAGCCGCTTGCCCGCAAATGATTCATGAGAAGAAATTAATTCCTGGCTTTGAGTCCCCAATGCAATTACCTGTGAAGCCCGAAATAATGACCCCTTTAATTCGTGGGCTTCCAGAAACACTTAAACCTACTGCTATTACCTTACAAAAAACTATTATGACACTAAGCCCTGTGGAAAGACTGGACAGATTCCTGGGTAATCCCACTGATCGCATGGAATCTACTGATCCCAACTTTACTCCATCCCATTCATCCTTACAAGCCGCAGCTTCCAAATGCAGCTCGCCTGCCAGTAGCCGTAAAGTCTGGACATGGGGTGAAGTTGCAGAAGATTTGATCAATTACTGTAGAAAATATGGACCAGTAAAAACCCTAGAAGAAAAGCCAGAAAAAACAAAAGGAGTTCGGTCCATTGAGATTCCTCATGGTAAAAATTCAGAAAAGGGAAAACAAAACCCTAACCGCCAGCGTTGGTGGTCATTGGGGGTCCAAAAAGGAGTCCCCAGAGATGTAATGGATGGTTTGCCCCTTGATAAATTACAGAAATTAATAACTAATTGGCGCCATCGGAAATCAAATCCGCCAATCCAACCCACTGCACCCAAACCTCCTCAAAATATGGGCAAGGAGCCAACTCTTCCTCCGCCTCTCCTTCCCCTCCCTCCTCAGAACACGGGCAAGGAACCAACCCTCCCTCAACATCTCCTCCGAAACACGGAAACAGTACCTTTTTCCCAACTCCTCTCTCAAAATCCAGTCAGCGGGTCATTTCTCTCTCAACCTTCTCCCCAAAATTTGGGAAGTGAGCTGACACAGTTTCAGGGAAACTAATTTCTCCGTCCTTTACAGGTGAGCGAAGGGACGGAGCATGGGTATATTTGAGAATGCTCACTAAAAATAAATTAGGAGATATTTTAATTACAGCTATTACAGGTCCCAAACGTGCTCTTGTAACGTTTTTGATTGACACTGGGGCACAAATTTCTGCATTAACAGAAAAGGATTCTCAGAGGAGTGGAGTTGTTCCAACTAAGAGACAATACTGTGTTCTAAATGCCCTAGGAAACTCAGAATCTATGAATGTAGCCTTGGTTAAACTCACACTTCCTGGAGATGAGAATCAATTAGTTGTCAAAATGGTAATTGGGAACATTCCAAACAATTTACTAGGGATGGATGTTCTTGCTGGGAGACAATGGGAGGACTCAGAAGGATCTTTGTGGTGTTTTGGCACTACACCTTTAAATATTAGGCTGCTTCAAACTGCACCTTCTCTACCGTATAGTAAAATAACAAATGTAAAACAATACCCTCTACCTTCAGGTGCCAGAGAAGGTATCAAACCAATTATACAGGATTTGCGAGACCAGGGAGTAATAATTAACACACATTCTGCTTTCAACTCACCTGTCTGGCCAGTGCGTAAATCCAATGGGAAATGGAGGCTAACAGTTGATTTCCGCAGGCTTAATGCCAACACTGACCCTCTCACGGCAGCAGTCCCGAATTTAGCTGAATTGATAATATCTATTCAAGAAAAAGCTCATCCAATTATGGCAACTATAGATGTCAAGGACATGTTTTTTATGATACCTATACAGCCAGAAGATAGGGACCGTTTCGCCTTTACGTGGGAAGGACAGCAATACACTTTCACTAGGCTTCCCCAAGGATACAAGCATTCCCCCACCCTAGCCCACCATGCACTAGCTAAAGAAATAGAAAAGATATCCAAACCTGATGATGTAGATGTTTACCAATACACTGATGATATTTTGGTGGGAGGAGATGAAATTAAAGCAGTAGGAGAGACTCAACAGAAAATAATCTCCCATTTAGAGAGTCTCAATTTACAGATTCCCCCAGAAAAAATTCAAAAGCCCTCCCAAGAAGTAAAGTTCTTGGGAATTTGGTGGAAAGGGGGCATGACATGTATTCCACCAGACACCTTGACTTCTTTAGATCAGATCAAAATGCCTCGCACTAGGAAGGATCTCCAACAGGCTCTGGGACTATTAGTGTTCTGGAGAAAACACATTCCAGATTTTTCAATAATTGCTAGGCCCCTTTATGACTTGTTGAGGAAAGGTGTAAAATGGGATTGGACTCCTTCCCAGGAAGAAGCATTACAATTACTGATTTTTGAGGCGACGGCTCATCAAGCATTGGGTCCTATCCATCCTACAGATCCCTTTCAGGTAGAATGGGGATTTGCTGCCTCAGGGCTGTCAGTACACATATGGCAGCGGGGACCTGAGGGTCCAACAAGGCCTGTGGGTTTCTATTCTCGTGGTTTCAGAGACGCTGAGAAAAGATACACTACCTGGGAAAAGGGACTGTTTGTGGTTAGTCTGGCTCTCATTGAAGTGGAAAAAATAGCACGTCAACAACCTATTGTGCTAAGGGGGCCCTTCAAGGTTATTAAAACAGTCACTAGTGGAACCCCCCCTCCTGACGGGGTGGCTCAGAGGGCCTCAGTGAGAAAGTGGTATGCTCAAATCGAACATTACTGTAATATTTTTACAATAACAGAAGGATCTGTAAAAAATTTAGCAATCCAAGAAACTGAGGAGTTGGATAGTGGCCAAGATAAACCAGCTTCTGTAATTAAAGTGGTCCCTCCTTTCTCTCCTGAACAATCAGCAAATTCTTGGTTTACTGATGCTTCTGCTAAAAGGGAAGGTAAAATGTGGAAGTATAAAGCAGCAGCCCTTCACATTTCCTCTGGTGAGCAAATAATTACAGAAGGAGAAGGTAGTGCACAGGTTGGGGAGCTGGTAGCTGTTTGGAGTGTTTTTCAACGAGAAGCACAGAATTCCTCTTTGGTCTGCATTTACACTGACTCTTATGCTGTATAAAAAGGTTGTACTGAATGGCTTCCTTTTTGGCAGCAAAACGACTGGGAAGTCAACAGAATTCCAGTATGGCAAAAGGAGAAATGGCAAGAAATATTAAATATTGCAAGTCAGGGGAATTTTGCAGTAGGCTGGGTGGCCTCTCATCAAACAGATGGGAATCCAGCAGGAGAATGAAATCATAAAGCTGATGAGCTAGCAAGGCTTAGCCCCCTGAAGAAGGAGCAAATTACAGAGAAATGGAATCAATTGTTAGAATGGCTGCATGTAAAAAGACAGCACACAGGTGCAAAAGATTTATACCAGGAAGCTCATTCCCCGGGGTTGGCCCGTTACTAGGGAAATGTGTAAAACATGCATATCAGCCTGTGAGCAGTGTCGCAAGCGACTGGAAAGACACCCTTTAGAAGATGACCCTTTGCATTTAAGGAAAGGCAAAGGCTTGTGGGACGCATGGCAGGTAGATTATATTGGTCCCTTTAAGAAATCAGGAGGAAAACATTTTGTGTTGGTAGGAGTAGAGATTGTGCCTGGGTTAGTTCAAGCTGATGCTTTTAAAAGAGCTACTGGGGACAATACTGTCAAAGCTTTGCAAGGGTGGTTTGGAACTTTCCCGAAGCCACAGGAAATTCAATCTGATAACGGGTCTCATTTCACTGCCAGAGTTGTACAGGACTGGGCAAAAGGTGAAGGAATCAAATGTATTTTTCACACCCCTTACTATCCTCAAGCTAACGGGATTGTAGAAAGGACTAACGGTCTTTTAAAGCGACTGTTAAAACCACAGGAAGGAAATTGGGACCTCCGATTATGGGAAGCTGTCAAAGGTGTAAATGACAGATGGGGAGTAAATGGGTGTCCCAAGATCACGGCTTTTTGTCCAACAGCTCCAAGTATCATTCCCACGCTGAAAGGACCTGACAATTCCACAAACCCTGCTCATTATCCTGGACAACCTGTTTTAGTAGACCTTCCTACAGTAGGGGAGGTACCACTTGTGTTGAAAACTCCTCTGAATAAATATGCATGGATAGCTTCTGATGCTCTGGGAAAGGAGCACAGGATAAATACACGCTGGATAATTCCATCATTCTAACCTTTTCTGCCATATAGTGGCAGAACTTTTCTGTTGTGTTTACCTTTACAGAAGAACCTCGAGGGACGACATCATCTGAGCCATGATAAAATTGGTGATACTTTTCTGCATCTTACCACAACTCTCTGGCCAGAACCCTGCTGAGTGGCCGTGGTCTGAAGCTACCATCGAGCACACTAATGTCCTAGGATCATATCCTAAAGGTCGTCACCCGAATCTGGCAACTATTGTGCTACATAACTCTAAGGTATATCGTCCAAGTGAGTGGGGATGGGATCAGAAGGAATGGACTGGAACCCTAACTGGAACGATTGGTGAGACTATTGTGGTAGCATGCAGAAAAGTGGAAGGATCTCTACATGAGAAAGCTTCCTCTATCACAATTGCTGGAAATTTTATGGAACCAGGAAGAGAAAATTATTTTAAAATCCCTTCAGCAAAATTATGCTCCACCAAGAAATGGGAGTGTGCCAAAATATTTCCCCTTACCCTATGCTGCCGTCAAGAATATATTGGTAATTATACCGCAGCTCGCCAAACTAACAATATTGCAATTACAAAAGACTGTAAAAATGAATCTGTTGATTGCTGGTATAGCTTTACTTTAACTAAAACCACTTATGTGACATGTAGCTGGCAAAACAACTTGACTAACCCATTTAGTTTCCAAGGCCTGGTTTACAAATTTAAGATTAATGCTACAACCAATAATAACACAATAGTCATATCCCAGTGGACAGAAAGCCCCTTCACCGAAGGACCTTGGTCCCAAGCTTTTGTTTATTTTTCCGGATACATGGGAAATGTAAAAGATTTAAACCTAATAACTCTTGTCATGCATAATAATCAGATATACACCAGGCAAGAATGGAAAGAATACAAAACCTGGCAACTTCAAGGGGTAATGGGGGAGAAAATTAGCATAGGATGCCGAATGGTTAACAAAACTGCTTATAGTAAGGCAACCTCAATCAGTGTTCAAATAGGTCAAACAGACAAGCAGGAGAGAGTCTGCACGCACCCAAGCGTACAGGATTGTTGGCACAATTTTACACTAACACAGACTGCAGAAGTGGTTTGCTTATGGGGAAAAAACACCAAAGGGCTTTCTTTTAAGTTTATAATAAATGCTGTAGCCCAATCTACTACGGTTTATACCACCACCACTACCACCACTCGAGCCCAGCCACCAGTTATGCTTACCCCGAAAATTTTTGAAGTTGGACCATATATAATCAGGAAAACTGGCCAACAACAGATATTATTTAATCCGGCATGGTCTCTTAAACAAGTCAAATTGATGATGCAAAACAATGTCTCAGAAATACAACCAGCTTGTTCACCCTTTTTGCAAACCTCTTTTCAGGGTTGGACAACCTGGCTGTGACAGTGGAACCCTCCTAAAAACCGGGTGCAAAGAGACATAACTGGTGTCGTGGGAATGGGACTGGGAATCCTAAATAGTATTGATTAGGAAGTATTAATGAATAAATTGGCCTCCACGACTAAAGATTTAACCAAAATACAGCAACCACTGCAATCGTCCTTATCGGCCTTGGGAACACATCAGTGGTTGCTATCAAACATTCTACCAATTTGGGAAAAGATAAATGTGAATGATAGTAAATTGATAATTGATGCACTTAATGCCACACAAAGCAACGTTTCCTTAGCTCTTAGCTGTATCCAGGCTCAATTATGGATGCAGTCAGTTGCTGCCTCAATTATAAGAGAAGGTGAAGAAGGCACTTTTCCTACTGAAATTAGGAAAATAGTCTGGGACAGTGCCACTGACTTTGAAAGAGATTTCCAATCCTGGTGGAATTTAGTGAATTTTACCTATGACCCTAACACAAACACAGCCACAGCATTTGTGTTGACCATAAGAAATGCCTTGGTGCATTTGATATTCCCTATCATTGCACTAGGATTAAATCATGATGGAGCCACTTTCTATCCTTCTGAACATAGAGAATGGGCCCGTCAAATTAATGACAAATGGCAAACTGTCAATTTAGAGTCCTGTACTATCCGAGAACAACTAGGGTTTATCTGTGAAGGTAATGTGATTATAGCTCAAGATATCTGTTTAGACACAGAACAAAATATCTGTCATTTTGATATTCATCCTAACGAGACTTCTGAAACAGTCCTTGTATACACAGGCAATGGGTGTGCCTGCTTTAGAACCGCTTGTGATACTGTGTTTATAGAAAGTACAGTAGTAGATACTAAAAATCATTCAAATTTTTGTGCTTGCAACTTTACTAAAATTGCAGGATGTGATTTTTCTTTTGTAGCTCCAGTTACTTCACATGAACTTTTAGAATCCAATCTCACGTTGATTCACAAGCTACTGCCTACTCCCATTGGGATGAACCTTACTTTGGTAAAGCAATTATTACTTCATCAAGATCTAATAGAGATCCTAGGAAGAATCAAGGAGAATGGACAGAAAACTCTGGTAACTGTTCATCATAATGTGCAAGAAATACATCGTGTTGTAGAAAGGGTGAAAAGTGATGCCCTTTTCGGGTGGTCACCTACTGCCACCGGTGTCCTGAACAAATTGTGTCATCCCATTGTTGTTCTTTTGATCTTAGTTATGATTGGTTTTGTTTTATCAGTAATCTTGCTTATTGTAAATTGGAGAATGATGAAACGATTAACAAAATTAACATCTATAATTAATGCACACCACTTGGCCGACATCCTTTACACTATAGATGTTCCCAGGACTGTAGACACAAGAAGATTATAAGGTTAGAAGATATGTTTTACATAATTTTCTCTTATGATTTGTTCTAATCACTGTTTTAATTATTTTTGTTTATTGATTATAAAATTGTGCTGAGTAATATTGATTATACTAAGTTTATTACTTTATTGTTTAATACTGATTATACTGGTTTACGATTTGATCAATTTATTAATTGATTAATATTGATTATTATCTAAACAATTTATTGTTTAACTATTACTGGTTTAATTAATACTTATTGTATTTCTGCTTATTATTTAATTACTAATATGTTGTGATTGTTTTAGTTTTCCGGTTTTCTCTTTCCTTTCCTTTTTCTCTTCCCTTTTCCCTGGGATGTGCTGCCAACACTTGACGAGTCCTGAAGACTCCACAGTGACCCCATGGGATCCTGCTGATGAAGATCTTTCGAGGGCAATCGTCAGTCACGGGGTGGTGTAAGAGCCCATCTGAAGCCCCTCATTTTCCATTCTGCCTTCCGATTGCCACGAGAAAGAATCCCTTCCTCCACTGCAGTTCCGGCTTAGAACATGACACAGTGCAGGTGCAACCACTGAACCGTCACGCTAGCTGTTCCGAACAAGGCCTGAGAAGAACTTGGCAAGGAGTTGGCAAGGAGTTGGCAAGGACTTGGCAAAGACCTGACATGGATCCAGCACGGGACAGCCTGATGCGCGGCCTGCTTCTAATCTCCGTTCTTAAGCCGAATGAACTTTTGGGGTGACTCCCGTGGTCCTTCATTGAAGACCCCTCATCTGCCTCGTTACCACTGTGACAAACAAAGAATGAGAACCCTCCTCCCAAGGACTGAGACTGAGACCCCTGCTATAGGGAGGAGGGGAAATTGGTGGTCTGACCACTAATGACATGACCTGTTTCCCTTCAGTGATTCAAATGGACTTATTCTTCATTGTATTCGTCTTGCTTTGGTGGTTTCTGTGGACTCACCTGTTCCCTCGTGGCGATTACAATGGACTTTCATTGTTACACTTGTTTCCCCCCCTTTCCTCTGTGGACTATAACTGGACCCCCGAGTCGACCAGAACTTCGGAGACTCCCCCGACACGACAGACGGATCCCCATCGTCCGGACCACTGAGGATCTCGCCTGTGTTGGTAGCTATTCCCATACCCCTCTTCTCTCTCTCTCTATCCTTCTATCTCCTTTCTAATCCCCCACTATCGCATTTACTGTTTTGGCCCCTAATAAAGGTGCATTTGTTATGATTAACTGACAGTCCCTTGTTGTTTGCCTTTTTTGCACTTTTGGGATCGGTGAAAAGAACCATCACGACACCCCGCAATAAGCGGATCGTGACACCTGCAAACTGCTGTCAAATTGCTGTGCTCTCTGCCCACTCCTCCCCAGCTCGAATACCAGCGGGCACATTCCAGCCTCGCAAAGGCAAAAGAGAGATCCTGAGAGATGTCACTGTGCATACACGTAGCACAGATGCTGAAAAGCAGCAAAGATGAATGCCTTTGCTGAGCTTCAGTTTTGTGCACATCTCAGAGTCATCTCTGGTGTGCGCTATTTCAAACTTCCTTGATGAAGGACGACTTTAAGGACACCTTGTGTTTAGCAGAAATCTGCAGCAGTGAAGCTGTAATAAGAAGCTTATCTCCATGTTTTGTGATGGCATCTCATAGCTGCAAGTGTATTCTCAGCTGACTCTGCTTGTGAACGAGCGGTTGCTGCATTTCTGCAATTGGGTATACTGCTCACACAAGCCCTATGCTCTCCTGCTCCATTCTTTGCCTTCTGTGATCCGGACAGCTGTGATGCCCAGCAAAGGCATTCAGATTTGCTGCTTTTTAGCGCTTATACTGCACACAACCACTGCGTGTTGTGAAAGGCTTTTTCTCAGCTCCAAGTACAGTTGAGCCTTTTTCATTTTCCAGAGTCGAAACTGTCCATGTAGCTCTCATGTAGGGAAAGAAGCCAGAAGAGAAGAACTTTTGCTGGATTAGTCCTTCTCTATTCAAGAGAGATACAGCACAACACTGCACCACAAGCTGGGCCACGAGAAGGGGACATCAGAACATCTTTTGTATTGACATGTGCTTTTCGGTTATCTATAGCTCCATAGCCTTTGCAGTAGTGAAGGTGTAAGAAAGTGCTTATCCCCACGTTTTGTGATGAAGTCCCATGGCTACAAGTGTATCCTCACCTGACTGTGAAGGAGCTCTTTCTTGACTTCTGCAATGAGGTACACTGCGCGCAACATCTCGGTACTCTGCCTCTTCATTCTGTGATCTGCACAGAACTGAAGCTCAGCAAAGGCATTCAGCTTTGCAGCTTTTCAGCATCTGTCACGATCCACTCAGAGGAGCGGGGTGTCATGATGGTTCGTTTGCCGATCCCAAAAGTGTAAAAGGCAAACAGCAGGGGACCATCAGTTTAATCACAACAAATGGACCTTTATTAAGGGCCTACAGCAAATGCGATAGAAGGATCAGAAAAGGAGATAAAAGATAGAGAGAGAAAGAGGGGGAGGGGTAAGTATAGCTACCAACACAGATGAAATCCTCACTGGTCCGTACAATGGAGCTCCGTCTTGTCACATCGGGGAGAATCTCGAAGTCTTGGTTATCTCAGGGGTCTTTTATAGTCCTCTGTCGAAGGGGGGGAACAGGCAAAAGACAATGAAAGTCTATTGAAATCGTTGAGGGGGAACAGGTACAATGAAGAATAAATACATTGAAGCCACCAAGGGGGAACAGGTCAGCAGTGAGCGAGAGACATTGTTTTCTTGGTCCAACGACCACACCTGGGCAAACATCTCGCATTGATCAGGCCAGCCCTCCTCCCTGTGATAGGGGTCTCAGTCTCAGTCCTTGGGAGGAGGCTTCAATCTCCATCCGTCACGGTGGTCATGAGGCAGATGAGGGGTCTTCCGTGGGAGATCACCAGAGTTACCCCAGAAAGTTCATTTGGCCAAGAGGTGGGAAAATTCGTGGGTTGAGCAGGTATCATGAAGCAGGTGTAAGCACATAGAAAAGCCACTCCTTGCCAGGCCCTGCTCGAAGCAGTGGTCCGTAGTGGTACAGCAAACACACCTGCAAAAATAATCATCCACCTTTCCAAGCTGGAACTCCAATCAGGGTCTCCAGGGTCTCAGTCTCTGCTATTGCGGCAAACGTGAGGCAAAAATGAGGGGAACTTTGGACCATCTCTTACAGCATCTCTGCTACATGAATGCACTGTGACATCCCTCCGGATCTTTTGTCCTTGCAAGGCTGTAACGTGTGCATTGGTACTTCAAGTTAAGAAGGAGTGGTCAGAGAGCACTGCGATCTGACAGCAGTTCGCAGGTTGTATAAGACAGAAGACTGTCCCTTGAATGTGGTGCAAATACAAATTTCTACCAGTTTCAGGGGTACGCTCCAGCCAAGCTTGTTGTCCTGGCACATATTCTCTCTGTGAAATGCTTTCCGGTATGATTCAGATGACAAGAGACGCAGAATACCGGGCTAGGTAGTGCTGAGAATATAAGTGTCTGGCCCGAGCATCTTTTAGCAGAAGCAGTGCACTAGAGCCCTTTGCTCCGCCACAGTGATCTGTGCAAGAAATAGATGCCTATTCCCCTCTGGGAGAGTAAAAGCAGGACAGGTTACAAGAGTCAAAGAACGAAGCCACAGAGCACCGGGCTGGTGGCTGCAGCGTACCGGCTGCAAAAGGAGCGTGGCTGTTACTGGCCTGCCAACCGAATTAATGGTGGCAGTTGTAAGGATTATAGTTCAGCGAGCACTACTTGTGCTGCTACCTATGCCTCTTCCAACCCCTTGTGGCTGCCTATGCCTCTTTCCCTTTGTGGAAACAACTGTGCCTACCTTTAGGTTCCAAGATCCAGAGAACACAATGGTAGATGCAGCGGAGGAGAGAAGGACAGAGTGTACCGGTTAGTTTGATGTGGCTTACGTGGGGCACGCGGAAGGTGCAACCCAAGGCTCGCTTTTATTTCTAGAGCCTTTTTCTATGCAAACAGCTGCTGGGCATTTGCAACAAAGATGTGAGAGTGAAAAAAGTGATGGCAGGTCTATCTGGGAAAGAAGATACAGAGCATTGTGCTCAGTTTAAAAGCTGTTATGAAAAGGAGGTACTTTGAGAACATCTGTCTTGACACTTCCATCTGCGTGATCTCTAGCTGCTTGGACGCGGCGACAATGAAAGAATGTGAAAATATTTGCGCTGCGAATGTCAGTTTGCACAGGAAAGAGGGTAGGTTGGCAAATGCCTTCTGTCCTGGCACATCTGTCAGTCAGAACTGCAGCTGAAAACGCTTCGCTGTAATGATAGTCTCTGCCACTTGGAGAGAATGTGCTGATGCTATATGTATATAGTTGAGAAGGAACATGTGAATCACTAGTGTGTTTCGTTTAGTTTACAGGCTGCAAAGGGACCTATTTAGGCCAGCACTGCCTTTTTATTGTAGGACTTTTTCTTTGAGAGCAGTTGCTGGACATTTTGAAGCTGTTTGGGATCTGCAAGAGTTAGAGTGCAAGATGGTACATAGATCTTGAGGGAAAGTGCATATCTTCAGGGAGCTGGATGCAGTTCAGTGGTTGCGAGTAACATGTTGAGCAGCTGATGGCACAGAAAACGTTCGAAAAGGAAGAGGCTATGCTGCAATTGCCTCTTATTTTGAAGCTTATAAAATGCACAGCCAACAATGAAATGATTCCTCTTCCTTCTCCACTGCATGCAGGATCACATTTTGTCAGTGCCCAAGAGCCAGGATCCACAGCAGAGCTCTTGCCCCCACACTGCTCCCACACGAACAGGGCTGGGCTAGAAAAGCACTTGTCTTTTTCCTGGACACTGTCAGCACTCATCAAAATAACCACACCATGGCATTGTCGACTCACAAAACAAGGACATGCACCGAGCCCAGCTTGAAACCACCCCCAGGACATAGCCATGTCAGAAACGTCTCTGTTCTTAAATCAAATGTGTCAGGACCAAAAGATTTCGCCGATCTTCCCCTTCCAAGTGGATACTCTTCTTTGCACGACACTCAAAGGCCAACACCAACTCCTCTGCCCTAACAAACTTTTTCGTTCTCATAGTCTGGTAACAAACTTGAAAACATCTGCCAAAAACAGAGCTCACAAAACTGTCAGTGGAGAAAGCTCTTTGCTGCCTGCAATTTCAGTGGCACCCATAAAACTACAAACACACACCCTGCTATCACCACTTTCCTTCTCAGCTCTGGGTACCATCATAAGCCTTCAGTCTCACAGAGTCAGGATCCAAATGGAATGGCACCAGGGACTGCTCACACACTAAAGCTACAAGGGACAAAAACTTGTCCTGCAGAGGCTTGGCCTCTGCATTCCCACTGACAGTTCAACAACTCTAACCCAGACAACTGCCTATTGGGAAAAGCCTTTAAATTCACTGAGACCAACCAAAGTGCCCATCCAAACTTGCTTTCTTTGCCAAAGAGAAGAACTAGAAGCCCATCTCAAAAGAAATGGCATCCCCTCCTCCAAAATCCAAAACATCCAGGGACTGATCCTATACAAAGGTCTCAGAACGCTGGTATTGGGCATTACCTGTGCGGGGCACTAGATCCGCTGCACACCAAGACCCAGTGTAGCTGCTTGCCTTGTCCAAAAGAATTATTCTGGCAGAATTTCAAGAAGGCTGCTTCGAGGAAAACACATGGAAAACACATGCCAAATTGATTCTTTCAGGAGGGAGACTGCCTTCCAAAGATGGATATCGACTCCATGATTGTACCAATTGAGTCAGTGCTTCCAAACTAAATATGCCAGGATAGAAAGTTGATGCCGCCTTTAAGCTGCACAACACAGCTTCTTATCTGCACCTCTAACACTGGGGCTAGGTTCTTTCCTTCCCATGAGAAAGCATTGCTGTTCTCGTTCAGGAACTTACCAAGCACAAGTTGCATAGCAGGTCCAGTACTATGTCCAACAATGACTCCTACACAGAAGGGGCCAGGACAGAAAAATCTTGCTGGACTATAACTCCCCACAGTACCTTATCAGCTGCCCTACCAACATTGCCACCATATCTTTTACTTCCCAAGGAAAGGCACTCCAAGTCACTTGGCTTTGCCTTGCCTGCAGTACCATGCCTAGTTTTCCCAGCATACCCTTGCTTTGCTTGCTTGCCTATGTCTGCCTTGCCTAGCCCTACAAATAACTTCCTGCCTTTGCTTTGCCTTGCCTACCGCTCTTTGCCTTGCCTTCCATGTAAGTAAGGCAATGCAAAGCAAGTGTAAGCAATTGTAGGCAAGTCAAGGGAGAGGTCGGCATGGCTGGAGCCGTGAGGGGAAAGCATGGAGTGGTAGGTGAGAGAAGGCCCAGAAGTTAGAGTCAAGGCTGAGCATAGGAAGTAATGGAAACAGGAAGGGCTAGGCAAGGCAAAGGCCTGGAGGAAAACTGTAAGCAGGTGAAATGTAAGGCATGGACATGCAAGGGAATGCAAAGCAATGGAGGATCAGCAGGGCAAGGCAAGGAAACTGCTGGGTTGCCAAAGCAAGGCAAGTGGCAGGCACATTCAAAGATTGCTGGTACACAAAACTGGCCAGGACAGACCGGTCTGTCCAGCCTTGATCTTGCATGGGCCACCTCTAATCTGCATCTAAGACACTTGCATTACCTGCTTTCCTTTGTATGCAAAAGAACTGTCATTCAGGTCCTGCAACCCAAGGGTGAAGCATGAATTTTGTGTCCAAAATTCCAGACATGTAAGGATAGATGTCAGAACAAAGCTGCCAGGACAGATAGGTGTGCTTGCACGTGACCTCCTCCAGGCTTCCTCTCACATGCTCCTGAAACACTGGGGCCTTGAGAAAAAAAAGCCACTGAAAGCCTGGAGAGTCCTAGGAGGAGCAGGCAGGGCAATGCAAGTTGAAGAAATTCCACAAAAAGAGAGGTGTTGAATTCCAGGTAGGGGATGGGTGAGCAAGGTAGGGGAGGGGTTCAAGGGTAAGGCAAGACAAGTGGTGGCTTTGCAAGGCAACACAAAGGAGAGGGAGACAAGGCAATAAGAGTCCTAGAAGGAGAAGGAAATGAAAAGACTGGAGCTGGACAAACGGGAAGGAAAAGGATAGGTGAGCAAGTCAATGCAAGGCACTGGATTGATATGAAGGGCAAGGCAAGGACATGCATGGGTCAGGAAGGGAAGGGAAAGGAAAGGAAAGGAAAGGAAAGGAAAGGAAAGGAAAGGGAAAGGAAAGGAAAGGGAAAGGAAAGGAAAGGAAAGGAAAGGAAAGGAAAGGAAAAGGAAAGGAAAGGAAAGGAAAGGAAAGGAAAGGGGAAGGAAAGGAAAGGGAAAGGAAAGGAAAAGGAAAGGAAAGGAAAGGGAAAGGAAAGGAAAGGAAAGGAAAGGAAAGAGGAAAAGGAAAGGAAAGGAAAGGAAAGGCTGGGTAGAAAAGGCAAGACAATGTAGGGGAGGGGTAGCCAACACAATGGGTGTCTTGAGAGGAAATGTCTGTGCATAGCAAGGCCAAGAGAAAAGTGGTAGAGGAGTCAAGGTGGGGGATATGCGAGTGCAGCTGAGAAAGAGAAGAAAGAAAGAAAGAGAAGAAGAAAGAGAAAGAAAGAAAGAAAGAAAGGAAAGAAAGAAAGAAAGAAAGAAAGAAAGAAAGAAAGAAAGAAAGGAAAGGAAAGAAAGAAAGAAAGAAAAGAAAGAAAGAAAGAAGAAAGAAAAGAAAGAAAGAAAGAAAGAAAGAAAGAAAGAAAAGAAAGAAAGAAAGAAAAGAAAGAAAGAAAGAAAGGAGCATAGCTCTCGTGTGTGTGTGTGTGTGAGAGAAGTTTGCAGCATGTAAAGCAAAGAAAGCTATCTCTTGATTGTGGAGTGAACGGATTTTTTCAAATGTAAGCAGCAAGGTCCAAGCAACCTTTCATCCCCTGGCATATCTGTGTGTGTGAGACATAGCCAGAAATTTCTCAGTTTAGATTCAGATTGCAAGCAGGACACAGAAGGTGACGGTGCGAATAGCTGAGCAGGAAAGCACATAACATCAGCATGTTTCAACAGAAGCAGTTTGTGCTAGAAGGAGATGGACGCGTGGGACTCCAGCAATATGACAATGCACTCAGCTGAGAAGCAGAGTGCAGTGCCTCAGTGCGTGCTCTGAAAATAAAAGGCTGCAAGGAAAAGGCAAGGGGACAGGTCAGTGAAAGCTTTCTGTCCTGGCGCACTGAGCTGTTTGAAGGTGAACCATTGTTCGGTTTCACTAAGGACTCTGCAACACTGAGAGGATGTGCTTTTCCATGTAGCTGAGAAGGAAAGTGAGAATCACCGGTACATCTGGCAGAGTTTGTAGGCTGCAAGGGGAAGGTGAAGGCCAGGTCTGGCTTTTGGCTGTGGCACTTGTTGCGAGGAAGAAGCTGCTGGATGTTTTAAGCTTTTTGGGATCTGCAAGAGTGAAAGACTACTCTGGTACCTCATTAAACTAATGAATGTTGATCATCTGGCTGAACCTATGACATAAACCAGAAGTGAGATTTTCCACCATTCACCCCAGGTTTTTCATCTTTTCATTGAGCAGCCTGAGC